>NC_143140.1:57201471-58401471 GCF_059928025.1 Delphinapterus leucas | reverse complement strand
TGAAGAAATGCCTAAAATGACTTGTGTTGTCATATCTGTGTAATTAACAGAGTTACCATAACTAATACCTGTGCAAAAAAAAAAAAAAAAGGTGGTTGCATCTCTCTTTTATGTACTTTCAGTTTTTTGTTAGGGTTTATTGAGTAAACACAGTGTGGAGATTCCTCTTATCGTCACTGCTGGGTTAAAAAAACGTTCAGAAGGGCTTCCCTGGTGGCGCAGTGGTTGAGAGTCCGCCTGCTGATGCGGGGGACGCGGGTTCGTGCCCCGGTCCGGGAAGATCCCACATGCCGCGGAGCGGCTGGGCCCGTGAGCCACGGCCGCTGAGCCTGCGCTCCGCAACGGGAGAGGCCACAACAGTGAGAGGCCCGCGTACTGCAAAAAAAAGTTCAGAACACAGAATACCTGTCTTCAATTATTTAATCTTAACACATTAGCTTTTTATTTTCATATTTTTTCAAAAGCTGAAGGTGAGTTGTTTTAGTATTTCAGAATCACTATTTTATTTTGGCATTTCAAATGGTAGTAAGAATGCAACAATTTATGAAATTTTTGAAAATTTATGAAATTTTATGCAATTTCATAAAAATGAAACTGTTTATTTAGTACTATTAAATTAAGACCCAGACATTATCCTGGGGGGAAATATTTGCATATCAATCAAGAGTGTATCTAGAAGTTGTGCCTAAAATTTTTCTTTGGGTTGGCAAAAATCTCTAGTATATTTAGTTTGTGTAATTGCTGCTAATATGAAGGGTATTACAAAAATTAAGGGCTGAAAGTCAAAACTAGAATACTAATATGAAATATCAGCATAATTATTGGCAAATACTGTTTAGTTTATGAAACATTATTTTACATCTTCATTCTTATAAAATGTTTTAACTAGTTTTCCTTGAACTTTGAAAATAGCTTCCAAAAAAGTTATATTAGACTGATAATTAAATGTATCGGTTTTATAGAAAATATTATCATTTGAACTGATTTGTGAGGAAAGCTATATTTTTTAAAGCCTGCCATGTTATATTTTTAAAAATAATTGTTCCATGAATTTACTAAAAGAGCAAAATGAAGGGTTGGCTCTACATTATCATAGGCTAAGACAAATAACATTTTTATGTTTTGTCTCACTACTCTGACTGTAGTCATCATGAGTTGAGTTTACTTTTGTGATATTTTAAAATCTCATCTCTCAACACCACCCATTGCACTCAATACATCTTATACATGAAGTTGCTTTATAAATATTTAATAAATGAATGTATGCATGCACATGTGCAGATCGTGTTAAAAATTTATGTAATGGAGGGGCTTCCCTGGTGGTGCAGTGGTTGAGAGTCCACCTGCCGAGGCAGGGGACACGGGTTCGTGCCCCGGTCCGGGAGGATCCCACATGCCGCGGAGCGGCTGGGCCCGTGAACCATGGCCGCTGAGCCTGTGCGTCCGGAGCCTGTGCTCCGCAACGGGAGAGGCCACAACAGTGAGAGGCCCGTGTACCGCAAAAAAAAAATTAAAAAAAATTATGTAATGGAGATTTATAATTTTAATTGAGAAAACCACCCAGAGATCTTCAAATTGATTCTTTCTACCATATATGAATCGACTGTTTAAGATTAATTTGTAGAGTGGTTCTATTTCCAGAATAGATTCCAGTTAGTTTTCAGAAATATTAGTTACCAGTATGTCTATTTGCCATTTTGTGTATGTGTCTGTTGTCATTATTATTGGAATTTAATAGGAAATACATGCAGATGAACTTCAGTTGTCTGCTACTGAAAAAACAAAACTATTCTTTCCTTTTATTTTTCTTCCTTTTTCCTATTTTTTTTTTTTCTAAAGAGGAAACATCAGAAGTAACAGCATCAGGTAAATATTTACTTTCCCAGAGGAGGTAACATAGATTTGTGGGAACAGTATTTAAATTTGAGTCTCTGTCTGGCTGTGTAACATTTGGGAAAATACCTTAACAGCTCAGATTCCCAGTTTCCTCATCTATTAGACCAGGCATAATGACTTCCCAAAAGACTTGTTATAAGTATTAAATGAAATAACATGTATAACATTCCCACTACATACGTCGTTGTCATCATTAAATATTGGTTTCCTTCTTACTCTTGTCTGATAAATATAGTTGAAGAAAAGCATCAATCAACCAAAACTCTGTTTTAAAAAGTATGTGTCCACATTTTGCCCAGAGATATGTTGTGATTCTTACATTTTTTTTACTCAACAGTTTATTTACTGAGCATCCATAGCACCGATCAAATTCTCATTTCCTACAGATAACAATAAAAAATTTAATTTTTTTCTGTTACTCATTTAAACTTATTAATAAATGCATGGCTTCCTCTAGCTTTACTTCAAAGCATGTAAAAAACAAAAACAAAAGGAGGGGGCTCTGCCTTACAAAGCCAAGTAACCAAGGGTAACAAAAATACATATGTTCTCACACATGGGAGGGAGACTTTTTCTTCACATCTTGAAAAAGTAGAGCCTTGACCCCCTTTCACTTATGGGATTAAATTTCAACTCCAAATATTTACTCCAAGATTGAGTAAGAAAATTATGTTTTATAAACCAATGGTTTCTTGTTATTTTACCCTCTAGTGAAGAAGAAAATTGAAAAATCTGAAAAGGAAAGTAAAGGTAAAGATGTCTTAAGACATGTATATCAAATTAGTGACAAAAACACAGGAATTGGACTTCCCTGGTGGCACAGTGGTTGAGAGTCCGCCTGCCGATGCAGGGGACGCGGGTTCGTGCCCCGGTCCGGGAAGATCCCACATGCCGCGGAGCGGCTGGGCCCGTGAGCCATGGCCGCTGAGCCTGCGCGTCTGGAGCCTGTGCTCCGCAACGGGACAGTCCACAACAGTGAGAGGCCCGCGTACCAAAAAAAAAAACCACAAAAAAAAACACAGGAATTCAAAAATATGTAATTACACAAATTATACTACTTAAAAGCAATTCATGAAAATACGGACGCTGATTTTAAAGCATGTGTCAGAACCGCAGCTCATTTTGGTGTTACCCATGCAACGGGTGTATGAATTGCATTATTATTAGATATCTAAAGGGAACAGGAATTTAGATCTCAAAGCAAACTCCACCTATTATTGCTAAATTAGCACCATAAAGTTCTTTTCATATAACTCCTGAATTGTAAATATTGACTACAAAATATGTAATTCCAAACCTTAGGAAGACCTATGAATAAATATGTATATGATTCTAATTACCATTTTATCTCTATAGAAAAAGCAGAAATGAAACATCTTAAAGAAGAAAAAGGTAATTTTTAAAAGATTGAAAGGCCCTGAAGTCAAAATATTTTGAGTCAAAATTTATTTCAATTTTAAATAAAACTTCTGTTTATGTATGTGATGATTGCTGGTCTGATTAAAAAAAGAAATGTCAATAATCCTTGCTATGTGGTAATGGCAGTGTCAAAGGAGCAGTGGATGGCAGGCCACTCCTTCAGTATGCAGTCATGTGTCGGGTCATTGGTGAGCAGCTAGTTAGAGGCTGCATTGTAAGTTGCTTTTTTTCTTAACGTTAGGTTTATTTATTTAGTAAACTACATAATATAATATGATAATCACTGATTTCCATGTAGTTATCTAAAAAACTTGCAAAGGCCTTAATCATCAGAGAAATACTCTATCGAGTCATGAGGAAAGCATTTTTAGCCATACCAAAAAGATTGTTAACAACAAAAGCTGACACTTTTTTTCTGGTTTATACCTAAATTCAGTTAATCGTAATGACCCATTGTCCATGGGCTCTAATTCATTTCAGTACCCTGAAATCACTGATGATGTTATATCTTTGTTTATGCAAACAAAACAGTCATTTATTTTTGTTAGGTGTTAGTAGAAAAGAAAATTTTTTTAAAGCCTCAAGAAAATATTTACAACATTTAAATTATTCTCACGTTGCTAAAGCTTAGAGATGAAGTGAACCAAAATTTTATGAACATTTTCTTTAAAAATTCATATTTTAATTTACATTTTCTTTATATACAGTGTCAACTAGAAAAGAAAGTCTTCAGTTACACAATGTGACAAAAGGTAATCTTGAACTTTGTAAAGATTCAAATGCTGTGTTGATGTGGAGGTGCCTGAATTACGTTGGTGTTTAATATTAACACTAAATTTTTTTAAAGCAAGGAAGTCTAGCAGGTATACACTCCTGCTAACAGCAGAGGAAGTGGACAGGTAGGAAATCTAGCAGAAAGCTTACATTTCAGTGGAAAACTAGGAAATGTGGAGAAATAGAAACTATTAACAACCTAAACCTTCATAAGATATTTGAGTACATACCAGAAGAAAAATTTATTTTATTGCAAAAGACTTTCACAGCATGACTACAGTCAAGAATGAGAGAGTAGTAAAAAGAGGAAGCCGAGATGCCGAGATTCATTTTATCTATGACTACATAAAATGTAGCTAATATCATGTATATATTTTTATTGTTTATATACTGGTCTTTGAAATTAATTCAATGTAGATGCAAAGTGGGTAGTAGAAGGCAGATGCCAGCATGCACATGTCAGGTAGATGTTCTTTACCTAAAATGAAAATGACCTATTTTGGTGATATTATCATAAAACTATAAGAGTACAGCTGAATTATGTAGTCTGGGTCATAAAATTTTAGGCGAATCTAATTAATCCAAAATGTAACAAAACGTAAATGCTTTAAATTTTAAAGTGCTAAATAAACATGCCATAATTGAGCAAGAATTTTCATTCATAGTAAATACATAGATCTCTAGTGTGTGTGTGTACCGGGGGTGGGGGGCAGGTGTTGGGGAGGAATCTTGTTTTTCACTGGTTCCCTGTTGTTTCTTACTGTAGTATGTATACTTGCAATGGCAGGGCATATCTAGACACAATTATCAGTAATATTAAGGGGTAACATTTAGAATAAGAGAAATATCAAATTTGTACAAAGATACAGGAACACAATTTTTATATTGGAACTTTCTGCAAAACTTGATACCTTTTAAGATATTTAGCCAGAAGAATGAAAAGAAATGGATTATTTTGAATACCTGTAGCTATGTCCTTTCCTATTATTAGCTCAATTTCCTCCTTAGTACAGGACAAATTATCATTCCCAGTTTAAAGCCGAGTTAATGCTAGATGAGGGGAAGTCTAACATCTCAGTGTTTACATAATAGAGACAGGAATTGCCTCCAAGTGGATGTGACATCAAAGACTTAAGCCCATTCAATTACATTTCACTATCCTACCACACTGTGGCAAATATAAGGGAAAGCTTTCTACCAATCGGAGCAGCCCAAAGATAAAATGTACCCCACTTTGTCCCCAAGGAAATGGTCTATTAGTGCTAAGACTAGAGGGCTGCACAAGGGATTCTAGGGATTTGGACATTGGATGGATACTCCTTTCTTACTCTATTCTGTGAGTCCATTATTTCTAAGATCTTCATATCATGAATACACAGAAGGGAAAAATTGTTATATGTGAAAGCACAAGTCCAACCTAGAGCTGGTTGAGAATACAGGCACATTCTTATTCATTCCTTCACTCAACGAATGGTTCATTGCATCTCAATAAATGTTTATTTTATTCCTTTCTAAGTTCCTGTCTCTTTAGCCAACGCTAGTATTTTTAAAGGAAAAATTATAACATTAGCTTTACTAAAGCATTTTTCTGAATTATTTTGTTTGTTTTGCAATTTTATACATGTGCTGCTGTAATATCACCGAAAACATAAGCATCCCCCCCCACAAAAATAAACCTTTCTGTTGGCATTAACCTAACTTTTCTAAACTTGTAATTCTTAGGTTTATATCAGAAACTCTACAAGTCTCAAAGTAAAACATGTTATGCAGATTCCTTAAAAATTATATTTTCAAACCTAGCCCTTTAAATGAGACTAATGTTAATGGAATATAGATGTTACCAATGCTCTTTGTTTCAGAAAGTTAGAATGTCTGCTATAGTATTTGGGACAATCATTCCACTTTATATCTTTGTCCTACATTCATACAGTTTAATGGAAAAACGTATTTGAAGAATTGTAATCCCTCATTGAAACTAATAAATAAATGATTATGAAAAATTAAGCTGATTTTGCATGTCGCTTTTTAAGATTTATATTTTATAGTCTAATGGGTAGTTATTTGTCTTTATTCATCTGTGAAAGGAAAATAATTCTCAATAATATATTTTATGGAATTTGGAAACTGTAAAGCAAATATTTAGATTAATTACGTCATACAAAGCAATTTCACTGGAGTTAGGTATAATTATAGTTAAACCAAAGCAATTTAAAAAAGATCCTGCTGATTTTAATGAGTGCTTAAAAAGCATAAATATGCTGTGAAACACATAAAAGCAATTAAGTTATTCAAAGATCCATTTTTTTTAACATCTTTATTGGAGTATAATTGCTTTACAATGGTGTGTTAGTTTCTGCTTTATAACAAAGTGAATCAGTTATACATATACATATGTTCCCATATCTCTTCCCTCTTGCGTCTCCCTCCCTCCCACCCTCCCTATCCCACCCCTCTAGGTGGTCACAAAGCACCGAGCTGATCTCCCTGTGCTATGCGGCTGCTTCCCACTAGCTATCTATTTTACCTTTGGTAGTGTATATATGTCCATGCCACTCTCTCACTTTGTCACAGCTTACAAAGATCCATGTTATCAGGCAATAGAGTTACATTTCTTCACCAACTCCTGTACAATAAGGAAGAAAGTCTAAAGATATTAGATACATTTATATAGCCTATTGATGTATAATTTCTTTGCATTTTACCTGAGTTAAGCAAGACTTTTTTTCTTTATTTTTAGCAGAAAAACCTGCAAGAGTATCAAGTAAGTACTGCTTGTATGGATGATAAATTCTCTTTGGCACACAGTATGAATTTCAAGCTGAAATTCATGAAATATTTATTTTTTAATGTGTTCAGAGATTGAGTCATTTCATACTAAACCCTCTGACAGGAATTTGATAACTTTTCATGTTATTTATGTTGAAACTCAAAAAACTAAACTACGTTATTTGAAATGATAACTTGTAGCAGAAATACATGTTCTTGAACCTGAAGATTAAAGTGACTTGCATTCAATACATGTCTTTTCAGTGATTAAGGTAGAATGGAATAAATAATCCTGCTTCTGCCTTAAAAACTCAGTCACTAAAAATTTGCTACAGAGCACATATGGTTGAGCAATAATGTTTCCTTTGCTGTTGTTTTCTAATGCTCACTAGCTTAATTATAATTATATATCTGAGAAGAATACATAGTAAGGAATGGATCTAATCTTGTATATAACATAAAGAGACCAAACTCTCAGAAAATACTCTCTGAAATGCCACAATCTGGGTATGGATAGCTCAAATTATACAGAATACAACTATAAATTTCCCTATAAATTCTAAAATTCTGGGAAATAGCAAATTTCCTTCCCATGTTTCTGGATTTAAGAAGACAAATCATTTTAAGTCAGTGCTATATAATGTAACGTCATGTGAGCCACATGCATAGTTTTAAATTTTCAAGTAGACACATTTAAAGGGTAAAAAGAAACAGGTGAAAACAATTTTAATAATTTTGTCTATATACAAATATTATTTCAATATGTAATCAATATAGAAGTATATTGATAATTTACATAATTTTAATTGAGCCTTTGAAATTGTGTGTGTATTTTACACTTAAGTCACATTTCAGTTTGTACTAGTCACATTTCAATTCCCTATAGCCCAGGTGGTCAGTGGCTACTGCATTGGGCAGAGCAGATCTCAGTGTTTCTTGAGTGCTTCTGCTGTGTTCAACCTTTAGTGAGTACTGAGGACAGTACAAGACAATTGGTAAAGGTGGTACTTGCCATATATCTCATACAAAATTTTTTGACTGCAAGTAATAGAGCCCCACATGGACTTGCTTCAGGCGTTTAAAAAAAGGAAAATAATTACAAGGGTACAGAATTGTCTCACTGATTCAAGAGCAAAGCTTATATTTCATGCTCAGGAAAGCCCTCTGAAACTATCCCATTCCATACTCTTCCCCTACAGCCAAAGGTAGTCAGGACAGACTTCATATAGGAGGTAACTCCAGGATTTGTATTTAAGAATGGTTAGGATTGGATAATTGGAAAAAGAGGGTATAAAGAAACTCACTGCTCCTGTGTGTTTCTCCATTACTCTCACGCTACTACCACACTCCTAACACTTCTGACACCATGCAAGTAGGATTGTTTTCACACCAAGTAATTCTCTGTGACACCAGCTAGATGTCCTACAATTCAATTCATTTCTGATACTAACTGGAGTTAGCATATCATAGGTTAAGGACTCAGTCCCATGAGATTACTCCTCAAATTCAGATGCCAGTCAAAAATAGTAGGTCCCCTGGTTATCCACAACTTCTGTCCTACCTGGCTACAAATTAGACTTTCCCATGACATCCCTCCCTTGTATTAAATTATTTGGTAGAACAGATCACAGAACTCAGGGGAAAGCTTACTTAGGTTTACCAGTTTATTATATAATAAAAGATGTGATAAAGGATACAAATGAACAGCCTTATGAAGAGATACGCAGGACGACACCTGGAAGGGTCCGAGCACAAGAGCTTCTGTCCCTATGGAGTTGGGGTGCACCATCCTTCTGGCATGTAGATGTCTTCAGCAACTCAGAAGATTCTTGAACCTCGTACTTCTGGGACTTTTATGGAGGCTTCATCACATAGGCATGATGGATCCTTAACTCAATCTCTAGCACTCTCCCCTTCCTGGAGGGTGGGGTGTGAGGCTGAAAGTGCCACATTTCTAATCTGGCTTGGTCTTTCTGATGACAAACCCCTATCTAGAGGCCGACCAAGCATTGCCAAATTAGAACAAAAGACTCTCCTGTCACCCAGGAAATTCCAAGGGATTTACGAGCTTTATACCAGGAACTAGGAGCAAAGACTAATATATATATTTTTCTATTATTTCACAGTGGGCAAACAAGCATAGTATATAGAGGCAATCAAAGGAAGAGTTGGCTGGAGTTGGGGGCTTGTGTTTTTTAAAAATTTTTCTTGAAATATAGTTGATTAACAATGCTGTGTTAGTTTCAGGTGTACAGTAATGTGATTAGCTTCAACACATATATATATATGTATATATATATATATATACTTTTTTTTTACATTCTCTTCCATTATATGTTATTTCAAAATATTAAGTAGAGTTCCCTGTGCTATACAGTAGGTCCTTGTTGGTTATCTATTTTATATATAGTAGTGTGTATATTTTAATCCCAAACTCCTAATTTATTCCTCCTCCCTCTTTCTCCTTTGGTAACCATAAGTTTGTTTTCTATATCTGTGAGTCTATTTCTGTTTTGTAAGTAAGTTAATTTGTATCCTTTTTTTTAGATTCCACATATAAGCAATATCGTATGATATTTGTCTTTCTCTGTCTGGCTTACTTCACTTAGTATGATAATCTCTGGGTTCATCCATGTTGCTGCAGATGGCATTATTTCATTCTTTTTTTATGGTTGAGTAATATTCCATTGTATATATATAGCACATCGTCTTTATCCATTTTTCTGTCGATGGACCCTTAGGTTTTTTCAGTGTCTTGGCAATTGTAAATAGTGCTGCTATGAACATTGGAGTGCATGTGTCTTTTTGAATTATGTTTTTCTCCAGATATATAACAAGGAGTAGGATTGCTGGGTCATATGGTAGCTCTATTTTTAGTTTTTTAAGGAACCTCCATAGTGGCTGTATCAATTTACATTCCCACCAACAGTGTAGGAGGGTTCCCTTTTCTCCACACCCTTTCCATCATTTATTATTTGTAGACTTTTTGATGATGGCCATTCTGACCAGTGTGAGGTAGTTTTGATTTGCATTTCTCTAATGATTAGTGATGTTGAGCATTCTTTCATGTGTTTGTTGGCTATCTGTATATCTTCTTTGGAGAAATGTCTATTTAGGTCTTCTGCCCATTTTTGGATTGGGTTGTTTGTTTTTTTGATATTGAGCTGCATGAGCTGCTTGTAAATTTTGCAGATTAATCCTTTGTCAGTTGCTTCATTAGCAAATATTTTCTCCCATTCTGAGGGTTGTCTTTTCATCTTGTTTATGGTCTCCTTTGCTGTACAAAAACTTTTAAGTTTCATTAGGTCCCATTTGTTTATTTTTGTTTTTATTTCCATTTCTCTAGGAGATGGGTCAAAAAGGAACTTGTTGTGATGTATGTCATAGGGTGTTCTGCCTGTGTTTTCCTCTAAGAGTTTTAGAGTGTCTGGTCTTACATTTAAGTCTTTAATCCATTGTGAGTTTATTTTTGTGTATGGTGTTAGGGAGTGTTCTAATTTAATTCTTTTACATGTAGCTGTCCAGTTTTCCCAGCACCACTTATTGAAGGGACTATCTTTTCTCCATTGTATATTCTTGCTTCCTTTGTCATAGATTAATTGACCATTTGTGTGTGGGTTTATTTCTGGGCTTCCTATCTTGTTCCATTGATCTCTGTTTCTGTTTTTGTGCTGGTACCATACTGTTTCGATTACTGTATCTTTGTAGTATAGTCTGAAGTCAGAGAGCCTAATTCCTCCAGTTCAGTTTTTCTTTCTTAAGATTGCTTTGGCTTGTGTTAGAAAGTAGTGAAAAGTAAGGACATGTAGGGTGAAACTATGAGGTAAAGAACCTGCAAGCCAAAAAACTTTAGACTTATTGCCACAGAAGGCAGTGGCTTATTTTATATAAAGGAGTGAAATGTGAAGGAATTGTCAGAAAGTCTAATCTCACAAGAATAGTAGTAATAGAAGTAGTAAGAATAAGAGTAGTAACTGAAAAGAGAAAGGTGTGAGGAAGAAAGTATATTGCCTCTTATGGATAAGAAGATATAAATGTCCAGGGCATCATGGAATGATACATTTTAATAAGTTGGTTTCTAAGTATATGAAAATTATATTTTTATAGCACATATTTTTTGACATGCCTTTTTAGAGGCAACTAGCAAAAACTGCCTCAGATACTTATTAAATTGAACATACTAAAGATCATTTAAACTAAAGAACCATTGTTCTTTTCCTGAACCTTTTCCAACATTATATAATTTTTCTTTTGTCAGACTTCTTATTTATTTTTCAGTTACTTATTGTCTTTAGCTAAAGGAGGCTCAAGAAATAGTTCCTGCTTTGAGCCCATTGCTTCCTTCCAACCACATTCTCTACTCTAGTGCCTGTATCTCTTGTCTTCTGAACAGGACCAGGTCCTCCACCTCTGATAGGTCATTTTTTCTGCTTTGGTCCTGAATGCAATTCATTTCCAGATTTTTTGGTGGGGGTGGGGGAGGTTGTTAATATGTGGAAAAAGACTGATGTAAAAGAGAGGGGCAGTATCTCTTTCTGAATTCTTGTGGCTTGCTCTGATTGAGATTCTTGAAACCATCCCACGGGACTGGATTCTCAAATACCTAGAGTTTTATTATAGGGATAAAAAAGAATCAGCAATGCAATAACATTTCTCTATTACATCAGTGAAAATTACATTGCAAAATCAAATTTTTCATGATTCACAGACTATTATGGATTAATCAATGCCTGTTTTTGTAGATTTACTTTTTCAAAGGATGTAGCTTTTTTATTTCTAAATAGTCATTTAATTTTCATTCTATATTTTTTCTTTGTATATATGGTAAATATATAATGAATAATTACCTTTCCATGGAGTTTGCAGGAAGACATCAAGAGGCATGAGATTGTATTATATTTAAGATCTATTACCTTAAAAATTAAAAGCAAAAGAAATATTCATATTTTTGAATTTTAAACAGTGCAACCATTTCTTATTGATATTAATATTTTAAGTCTTTGGAAAACTTTTTCTTTGAAAAAAAAACCCTTGTACATCCTAAAACATCATTCCCCAGGAACTTGCCCAAAGGGAATACATGAAATAAAACAAAGAAATGAGAAAATACATTATTAAAAAGCAAATGGTGCCAAGGGAAGGTTTGCATCTAGAAGATTTTCAAGGCTCTTGACATAGCTGAGACACTGACAATATATTTATCGCAGTGGGTGTTGGGGTATCAAGGAAAAAAATTTTATAGGAATCCATAGTTCTTTTGTTCTTAGTACCTAATAGTCAACATTTAAGTAAAGCTAGGTTGGCTTGCCCCTCAAAATGAGTATTTTAAAAGGAGTGATGTAGTAAGAACATTTCTTGAGATGATTCTGTGCTGAAATTTAACTCTGACATCTTTTTCTGTAATATTTTTCTCTGATAGTAAATAGTGAGGATTTTACTGTTAGCACCTCACCAAAATTATCTGCCTAGACAGGTTTGGATCATTATAAATTCCCTGAGATCTAATTTTGCTATTAAAATAATGAATTTAACTTTTTAAGGCTATACTGATAAATTTAATCTGTTATAGAAATTAATTACTTTTTAATAAAACTTCAAGCAAACCCAGCAGAGAACTAGTCAGGATTTCCATTTTTTAGACAACTTCCTTGTAGCTTACATTTGCAATTTGTTTTTTAATACTTTCTAACTTTTAAAATGCTTATTCATATTTTTTGGTTCTGCATTTTTTTCTTGTATGAATGTGGTAAATTAATAAGTAATTTGCATCAATATTAAAGTATGGTGGATATTTTAGATATCAAATTCAGCTACCTTGGAAATTTGTCTGAAAATTTAAATAAGCACAGGTAAAATTAAAATGTCTATGGATGTAAAGGCTAATAGTCTTTTTCCTAATTTACATGTTTGGTATATCTTAGGTTAAGGACTTCTTTTAAAAGATTATAATTAAACATAACCGAAGTATACCACTTGTCATTAATAAAAGTGTAACCTGGGCTTCCCTGGTGGCGCGGTGGTTGAGAGTCCGCCTGCCGATTGAGGGGTTACAGGTTCATGCCCCAGTCTGGGAAGATCCCACATGCCGCGGAGCGGCTGGGCCCGTGAGCCATGTCCACTGAGCCTGCGTGTCCGGAGCCTGTGCTCCGCAATGGGAGAGGCCCCAACAGTGAGAGGCCCGCGTACCGCAAAAACAAAAAACAAAAAAAAAAGCGTAACCTGTTTTTTATTGATTGTATGTCCAAGGAGTGAAACTTTTTAAGAATTTTAGAAAGCCAGAATTTCCTAATAAGCATGTTCTTGCCATTTGAAAGAAGATTTCACTTTTTCAGACAATCATGAAACTATTAATGAGTCAGTGAATTATAAAATGATAATCTAGTGGCAAAAAAATGAATTCTCTTAAATTCTTAAACACAGGAATAGTATGCTTTGCTTTATGTTGATATTATCTGTAATTTCCTTTTATAAACAATTAAAATAATGATCTTTTCTAAAGAGATCAAATCCAACCTAAAAGTCCCATAAGAGTTAATTCATGACTAAATCATATTATTTATGTTATTTCAGGTTACTTAAGTTGCTAATAAAAAATAATATGCAATTAACTAATGGTGGCATATCAACACTTTAACTTTCAAATAAGTGAATCAGTTTTGTTACTACACAACATATGCCAGTCACATTTCTAGCAGTGCATGAGAAAACGTAATAGTCTGATTAAGATGCAGCTGTAGAAAAAGTCTTGAAACATTATTTGCTTAGTTTTAAAAATTAGTTTAAATAGTGTTAATCATGCCAGTTATATATTGAATTGATTTGCCTAATGTTGACCAAAATATTTTCCCCCAAATAAACTAAATTGCAGACACTTAAATTTTAAGACTATTAAATCTCTCCCTGTGGTCTATAAAAATTGTTTCACCATTTTTTTAAAAAGACATCTTCATTGATTTAAATAAATTATTATTTTTATAATTGCCTTTTTCATTGTTTAAGCCAAGAGATTGATTATATACTTAAAAACAGAAAGAGAAAAAAAAGGACCTTCCCATTTCTAAAATAATTCCTTAGGAAATGAAGATTTAACAAGAGAAATGATTATCCTTTTCTGTAATTTAACTTTGCATACAAATTAATGTTAGAATTTGAATTTACTTTTCTCCTCCACAAACTCAAATTGTTCCATGAGTGTTTGTTCTTTAAAAGTATTTTATTATTTGATATTGTACATAAACAAAATAACATATATGTGTATATTTAAAAACTAGACACTAAAAATAATGTGGCTCTACCTTTGGACTCTCCCCATCCCATCTCTTGATTCCTGGCAGAGGTAACTAAAACACTGAATTTTGGTGGTTTTTTTTTCAATTCTTTTGATTTTTTTTCTTAATTTTATCACCGGTTCATATATATTTCACATTATAAGACATATTCTGAGATTTTTTACTTAACGTTATGCTTCTCAGATTCATCAGTGTTTCTGTGTAGTTATAGTTCATTCATTTTCACTGCTGTAGAGTATAGTACTTTGTGAATAAATACATTTTAATCTATTCTACTATTAATGTATATTTGCTTTGATTCTGATTTATTTAAGGTTTTTGTGTTCATTTTTAAACATCGTAATATGTATGCTTATTTTATTAGTCTCTACCCTTTCTACACATATGGCAAGCAATAAATTTTCCTTTAAGTGCTACTTCAACAGCATCTCCCAAGCTTGTATATATATAGTATTATCATTCAGTTTTAAGCATTCTTTAATTCCATTGTAATTTTTAAATTATTATATTACATGGAAGTTTTAGAATTTTAAATACTTTAAAATTTCCAAACTTATGGGAATTATAAAGATAATCCTCTTTTAATCAACTTCTAACTTAATTGTGTATTGGTCAGAGAAAATGGTGTATTCTTTGAAATGTGTTGAGCTCTTATTAACTAATATATTGTCTGCTTTAGTAAATATTCCATATATTATTGAGAATAATGTGCATTTTCTAATAGTTGGAAGCACAATTCTATATCCATTGAGTCAAGTTTGTGTGTGAAGATACTCTGTATCTTCATTAATTTTTTGAATATTTGAAGTATCAATAGTTGAATAAACTGTATTGAAATCTACTATGATGGAAAGTTATCAGCTTATGCCTATAGTTTTTTCAATTTTTATGTTAAGAACTGTTTTATAAGTTTTATACTAGTTTAATTATATCTTTCTGGTGAACTGAACATTCATGTTTATATGATAACTTCTGTATTCCATATAGGGATCTTTTTTTAAGTGTAGTATGTCTGATATTATAATTATTCCAGATTTCTTTTGGTTAGTATTTTATCAGAATTTTTCTTTTTTTACATCTTTATTGGAGTATAATTGCTTTACAATGGTGTGTTAGTTTCTGCTTTATAACAAAGTGAATCAGTTATACATATACATATGTTCCCATATCTCTTCCCTCTTGCATCTCCCTCCCTCCCACCCTCCCTATCCCACCCCTCTAGGTGGTCACAAAGCACCGAGCTGATCTCCCTGTGCTATGCGGCTGCTTCCCACTAGCTATCTATTTTACCTTTGGTAGTGTATATATGTCCATGCCACTCTCTCACTTTGTCACAGCTTACCCTTCCCCCTCCCCATTTCCTCAAGTCCATTCTCTAGTAGGCCTGTGTCTTTATTCCTGTCTTACCCCTAGGTTCTTCATGACATTTTTTTTTCTTAAATTCCATATATATGTGTTAGCATACGGTATTTGTCTTTCTCTTTCTGACTTACTTCACTCTGTATGACAGACTCTAGGTCCATCCACCTCATTACAAATAGCTCAATTTCGTTTCTTTTTATGGCTGAGTAATATTCCATTGTATATATGTGCCACATCTTCTTTATCTATTCATCTGATGATGGACACTTAGGTTGTTTCCATCTCCGGGCTATTGTAAATAGAGTTGGCTTCTTTAAATATATTTTCTCTTTGCCTTTTATCTGCTACAGTTTCACTGTAGTTTATTGGAACAAGAGCTTCTTTTTATTGTGAAGTGCTTCCAGGACACAATTTTTTTTTCTTTTACCAATTTGGGGGATTCGTAGCCATTATTTCTTCAAATATGGTGTCTTAATTTATTTCCTACTGCTTATTAGGAATCTGTTATGTATGTACACTATTTGTTCTCTCTTAACATCTCTTTCAGATTTTTCATCTCCTTGTGTCTCTATGCCATATTTATTCTGATTAGAATTTAATCAGTTCTAATATATATATTCACTAATTATATCTTGAGCTCTATATTATTTTAACTAATCCAATGAGCTTTTATATGTTATATTTTTATTATAAGTTACTTTTCAAATCTTATTTGTTATTTTCACAATCTCCTATTGCTTGTCCTTATAAATTTATATTCTTAAAACATTTCATATATATTAAATTTTGAATTCGAAAATCTCAGTATTTGAAGTACTTTGTGATATAAATTTGTTGTTTGTTGCTTTTTCAGACTGTTACTCATGATGGTCTTTTCTGTGTTTGGGACTTTGATTATGAGGTCCTATTTATTTTTCTTTCCCTCATTTTTATCTGACCTTATCTTTCTTTGTCTCTATTGTCCCTGTCCTGCTCAACTTTTATTCCACTCCTAGCAGCTTCTTACCATTTGAGGGGTCCTGTCTTGAAAGTCAGCACTGGCTCATCAGTTTCTCAAGGTCATAGGGTACCTGATGGCATCAGCACTCAGACCTCACGGTGAACACTTTATGCTCACCTGCTAATGACTGGGCAAAGTCCCTCCCAGTTTCAACTGATGATCTCAAGTTGTTCTGACTCACTTTTCAGAAAATATCTGTTGGCTGTAGTAGGGTTCCCTATTTTCAGGTATCTCAGAATCCCCATTGTTTCCTCCTGCTTCCTCTTCTGCAAACACTGATACCTGGTGGGTGTTTGACTGGCCAGTTGTCCCCATTCACAAGTACTTTAGGGTTCACTCCATTTTGTAATAAATATTGTCCATGGCCTTTGCTATCTGTTTTTATGGTGGGATTTGGAAGAGATCTGAAAACTGCTGTCTTCTCAAGAGCCCCTGGGACAGTCATATGTTCATCCCACTGTCTCTGACCTAATAAGGGCACTTAGCCCCTGCACCCCCACTTTGTTCCTTGTACACTTAGTTTTTGAGTTCCAGTTTTAATATAATCACTTGTCCTCAGGATGACTTCACTTTTCGTGTATCAGCAGGGTTTTGTCCCCTTCGTGGAGCAGGAGGGAGGATTCTGTTTGGAGATTCCTTTACTTCCTCTGAATGCAGCGCTACAACAAAAGATGTGATTTTGTAGTTGTCGTTATTGTCTACCATAGTATCAGAAGTATTAGTGCCTAAGAGTTTTTTTAATGTCACCCACAAATCTTGTTTTTTGTTTTTTGGGGTTTTTTTTTGGCGGTACACGGGCCCCTCACCGTTGTGGCCCGTCCCGCTGCGGAGCGCAGGCTCAGTGGCCATGGCCCACGGGCCCAGCCGCTCCGCGGCATGTGGGATCCTCCTGGACTGGGGCACAAACCTGCGTCCCCTGCATCGGCAGGCGGACCCTCAACCACTGCGCCACCAGGGAAGCCCCACAAATCTTGTTTTAACCAAGGTTCATGCCTTACTTTTCTAAATTAAAAAGCAAAATATCTGATAGCCTCGTTCCAAACAGCTTGTATAAAATTAAATTTGTTATTAAAATTTTAGACAATCTTAATCATAGAATCCTCAATTTAATCTTCTTTCAAACCAAACCATCCTCATCCTCAGTTAATACATAAAGACACAAACCTTTGAAAAAGGAAAACATGCCTTCTTGTGGTATATATATGAAAACTTAATTCAGGATAAAATGATTGACTCCCTTTTTTATTGGAGGCCCCTTGGTGAAATGGAATCTTATTGGATATCACTTGCTGCAATGGAATGTTGATGGATACTAACATCAGTGTATTTTTTGTTAAAAACAAATTAGCAATGAATACATGGTAGAATTACAAAAGTCCTCACAGGGTAGTGGCTGATAACAGGGAAACTGGTTTCAGATGGACTGGGTTCCCATCATGACTTAAAAGCTTGGGTAAATTGCTCAACATCTTTGTGCTTAGTAGTCTTATTTTTTTTTCAATGTGAATAGTGATAATAAAATTACCTAATTGAAATTTGGGGAAGATGAAGTAAGATAAAAAAGAGTGCATAAGTGACTGGTGCATAGTAAGTGATCATTAATTGCTATCTGTGAGGATGATGATAATGATGGTGATAATGATGAAAATAGGTTACTTCCCTTGTTAGAGATAGGCTTTGCTTATAAGATTTTGTGTCAAAATGGATGAAACAATGAGATAAATTAATAATTTAAAAATCTCACTTATTTTGGGGTGGACTTAAAACAGTCCTACTTTTTTAGAAAATGGGTGATTAAATTCATGGAGATTTTGTTCCAGGAGAAAAAATAATGGAGCACTTACTTTTGGCCAAAGCCTTCTAAATAGGCACTAGCTGCAGTGCTCATCCCCTGTGATCACACCTTCTGCTAGATCCCAGAGAAAGTCTGTGTATAAGGCATAGTTGGTGAAATGTTTGTCACTGTCCATTATTAGTCTTCGGGTACCAGCAATGTGGCCACGTTCATTTACTGGTGATGGTAAGTTGTTCTGACATTGCCCTCAAAACAGTTGTGTCTTATCCCTAGAGTGACGGGACAGACACTCAGAAAGGATTGCATACTTTATTGAATACCTTTGGCTTCACTGTGTGCAAAAGTCCAAATATGAATTGTTTCTGCATACTTTATTACTCCCTGTGGGCAATTCCAAGAATCTGTGGAGATTGCTTAGTGTAGCAGTTAATTTCCTTTAACTCATGATCATTTTAAATAATAGAATGTATAGAAGGAGCATTTCAAACCTGACAGCTAAAATAGACTAGCTGTCAAATGTTGCCTTGAACTACTATAGATTCTTAGGATGTCTTGAAAAAACATAAACTCTTAGACTATAATATTCTATCAGGCTTTTTACAGATAATCTATCAAAAAATCAGCTGAGAAAATAATTTGGAGCTTTCAATATTTCTGCAGACACAAGGTGATGCTGTGAATTAGATAAAGTAAGAAGAGTGAGGAAGAATACAAAAATCCATGCTAAGTTACTTTTGTGTCTGTGCCTAAGGATCCTAGATGCTTACCTATGAGTAATTCCTGAAACTCTGCACAAATCAGAATAGACTGCCAGTAGAAATAAACGTGCAGTAACTGCTGGTACATACACATGCATTATTTAGGTAGTTTTTATTTATTTATCCTGTTTGCTAAGAGAATGCAGAGCAAACTGGGCACTACACAGGAAAGTGTTATCTGTAAAAATAAGAAAAATAAATTTAACAATCTATGCTATCATTCTGGATTCTTTAAAATTGTCCTTCTCTCCAAATTACAATCTCTTTTAATCTTTTCCCTTTTTTACCCACCACTACCCTCTCATGCTCAGGTGAAGAAGCATTGCTTCTCCCAAGATTTATCACTACATGTTCCTCCTTGACTCCATCCTTTCTTGCTTCCCCTGCTCCCTCAATCCCACATCTTCAGTTCTCACTCTAAGAGATCCTCTTCCCCCTGCTGACAAATATCTTCAGATGATTCCCCTGTATAAAATGTCTCTTACCATTTCAGTTACTGAAGCTCTTGTGCTTTGGTTCTGCTTTCATTTACAACCACGCTTCTGAACTAAGTTTCCCACCAATTCTTCACCACCTCTTCAGTCTTTAATTCCATGAAATCTGAAAATTAACCCTAACAATTTCCAGAAATAGTGCTCTTTTTAATTTTTTTAAATTTTTCTTTCTCTATATGTTCCCATATCTCTTCCTTCTTGTGTCTCCCTCCCTCCCACCCTCCCTAATCCACCCCTCTAGGAGGTCACAAAGCACCGAGCTGATCTCCCTGTACTATGCGACTGCTTCCCACCAGCCATCCACTTTACATTTGGTAGTGTATATATGTCCATGCCACTCTCTCACTTTGTCCCAGCTTACCCTTCCCCCCCCCATATCCTCAAGTCCATTCTCTAGTAGGTCTGTGTCTTCATTCCTGTCTTGTCCCTAGGTTCTTCATGACCATTATTTTTTCTTTTTAGATTCGATATATATGTGTTAGCATACGGTACTTGTTTTTCTCTTTCTGACTTACTTCACTCTGTATGACAGACTCTAAGTCCATCCACCTTACTACAAATAACTCACTTTCGTTTCTCCTTATGGCTGAGTAATATTCCATTGTATATATGTACCACATCTTCTTTGTCCATTCATCTGTTGATGGACACTTAGGTTGCTTCCATGTCCTGGCTATTGTAAATAGAGCTGCAATGAATATTTTGGTACACGACTCTATTTATTTATTTATTTTGCGGTACACGGGCCTCTCACCGCTGTGGCCTCTCCCATTGGGGAGCACAGGCTCCGGACACGCAGGCTCAAGCGGCCGTGGCTCACAGGCCCAGCTGCTCCGTGGCATGTGGGATCCTCCTGGACCGGGGCACGAACCCGCATCCCCTGCACTGGCAGGCGGACTTCCAACCACTGCGCCACCAGGGAAGCCCACGATTCTTTTTGAATTATGGTTTTCTCAGGGTATATGCCCAGTAGTGGGATAGCTGGGTCGTATGGTAGTTCTATTTTTAGTTTTTTAAGGAACCTCCATACTGTTCTCCATAGTGGCTGTATCCATTTACATTCCCACCAACAGTGCAAGAGGGTTCCCTTTTCTCCACACCCTCTCCAGCATTTATTGTTCGTAGATTTTTTGATGATGGCCATTCTGACTGGTGTGAGACGATATCTCATTTTGTATTGATTTGCATTTCTCTAATGATTAATGACGTTGAGCATTCTTTCATGTGTTTGTTGGCAATTTGTATATCTTCTTTGGAGAAAGGCCTATTTAGGTGTTCTGCCACTTTTGGATTGGGTTGTTTGTTTTTTTGACATTGAGCTGCATGAGCTGCTTGTAAATATTGGAGATTAATCCTTTGTCAGTTGCTTCACTTGCAAATATTTTCTCCCATTCTGAGGGTTGTCTTTTCATTTTGTTTATGGTTTCTTTTGCTGTGCAAAAGCTTTGAAATTTCATTAGGTCGCATTTGTTTATTTTTGTTTTTATTTCCATTTCTCTAGGAGGTGGGTCAAAAAGGATCTTGCTGTGATTTATGTCATAGGGTGTTCTGCCTGTGTTTTCCTCTAAGAGTATTAGAGTCTCTGGCCTTACATTTAGGTCTTTAATCCATTGTGAGTTTATTTTTGTGTATGGTTTTAGGGAGTGTTCTAATTTCATTCTTTTACGTGTAGCTGTCCTGTTTTCCCAGCACCACTTATTGAAGAGGCTGTCTTTCTCCATTGTATATTCTTGCCTCCTTTATCAAAGATAAGGTGACCATAGGTGCGTGGGTTTATCTCTGGGCTTTCTATCCGGTTCCATTGAGCTATATTTCTGTTTTTGTGCCAGTACAATACTGTCTTGATTACTGTAGCTTTGTAGTATAGTCTGAAGTCAGGGAGCCTGATTCCTCCAGCTCCATTTTTCTTTCTCAAGGTTGCTTTGGCTATTCGGGGTCTTTTGTGTTTCCATACAAATTGTGATATTTTTGGTTCTAGTTCTGTGAAAAATTCCAGTGGTAGTTTGATAGGGATTGCATTGAATCTGTAGATTGCTTTGGGTAGTAGAGTCATTTTCACAATGTTGATTCTTCCAATCCAGAACATGGTATATCTCTCCATCTATTTGTATCATCTTTAATTTCTTTCATCAGTGTCATAATTTTCTGCATACACGTCTTTTGTCTCCTTAGGTAGGTTTATTCCTAGATATTTTATTCTTTTTGTTGCAGTGGTAAATGGGAGTGTTTTCTTAATCTCACGTTCAGATATTTCATCATTAGTGTATAGGAATGCAAGAGATTTCTGTGCATTAATTTTCGATTGTGCTACTTGACCAAATTCATTGATTAGCTCTAGTAGTTTTCTGGTAGCATCTTTAGGATTCTCTATGTATAGTATCATGTCATCTGCAAACAGTGACAGCTTTACTTCCTCTTTTCCAATTTGGATTCCTCTTATTTCTTTTTCTTCTCTGATTGCTGTGGCTAAAACTTACAAAACTATGTTGAATAATACTAGTGAGAGTGGGAAACCTTGTCTTGTTCCTGATATTAGTGGAAATGCTTTCAGTTTTTCACCATTGAGGACGATGTTGGCTGTGGGTTTGTCATATATGGCCTTTATTATGTTGAGGAAAGTTCCCTCTATGCCTACTTTCTGCAGGGTTTTTATCATAAATCGGTGTTGAAGTTTGTTGAAAGCTTTCTCTGCATCTTTTGAGATGATCATATAGTTTTTCTCCTTCGATTTGTTAATATGGTGTATCACATTGATTGATTTGCATATATTGAAGAATCCTTGCATTCCTGGGATAAATCCCACTTGATCATGGTGTATGATCCTTTCAATGTGCTATTGGATTCTATTTGCTAGTATTTTGTTGAGGATTTTTGCATCTATGTCCATCAGTGATATTGGTCTGTAGTTTTCTTTCCTTGTGACATCTTTGTGGTTTTGGTATCAGGGTGATCATGGCCTCATAGAATGAGTTTAGGAGTATTCCTACCTTTGCTATATTTTGGAAGAGTTTGAGAAGGATAGGTGTTAGCTTTTCTCTAAATGTTTGATAGATTTTGCCTGTGAAGCCATCTGGTCCTGGGCTTTTGTTTGTTGGAAGATTTTAAATCACAGTTTCAATTTCAGTGCTTGTGATTGGTCTGTTCATATTTTCTATTTCTTCTTGATTCAGTCGCGGAAGTTTGTGCATTTCTAAGAATTTGTCCATTTCTTCCTGGTTGTCCATTTTATTGGCATATAGTTGCTTGTAGTAATCTCTCATGATCCTTTGTATTTCTGCAGTGTCAATTGTTACTTCTCGTTTTTCATTTCTAATTCTGTTGATTTTAGTCTTCTCCCTTTTTTTTTTGATGAGTCTGGCTAATGGTTTATCAATTTTGTTTATGTTCTCAAAGAACCAGCTTTTAGTTTTATTAATCTTTGCTATAGTTTCTTTCATTTCTTTTTCATTAGTTTCTGATCTGATCTTTATGATTTCTTTCCTTCTGCTAACTTTGGGGTTTTTTTGTTTCTTCTTTCTCTAATTGCTTTAGGTGTAAGTTTAGGTTCTTTATTTGAGATTTTTCTTGTTTCTTGAGGTAGGATTGTATTGCTATAAACTTCCCTCTTAGAACTGCTTTGCTGCATCCCATTGGTTTTGGGTCGTCGTGTTTTCATCCTTTTTTTCTAGGTATTTTTTGATTTCCTCTTTGATTTCTTCAGTGATCTCTTGATTATTTAGTAGTGTATTGTTTAGCCTTCATCTGTTTGTATTTTTTACAGATTTTTTCCTGTAATTGATATGTAGTCTCATAGCACTGTGGTCAGAAAAGATACTTGATACGATTTCAATTTTCGTAAATTTACCAAGGCTTGATTTGTGACCCAAGATATGATCTATCCTGGAGAATGTTCCATGAGCACTTGAGAAGAATGTGTATTCTGTTGTTTTTGGATGGAATGTCCTATAAATATCAATTGAGCCCATGTAGTTTAATGTATCATTTAAAGCTTGTGTTTCCTTATTTATTTTCATTTTGGATGATCTGTCCATTGGTGAAAGTGGGGTGTTAAAGTCCCCTACTATGATTGTGTTACTGTCAATTTCCCCGTTTATGGCTGTTTGCATTTGCCTTATGTATTGATGTGCTTCTACGTTGGGTGCATAAATATTTACAATTGTTATATCTTCTTGTTGGATTGATCCCTTGATCACTATGTAGTGTCCCTCTTTGTCTCTTGTAATACTCTTTGTTTTAAAGTCTATTTTGGCTGATATGAGAATTGCTGCTCCAGCTTTCTTTTGATTTCCATTTGCATGGAATATCTTTTTCCATCCCCTCACTTTCAGTCTGTATGTGTCTGTAGGTGTGAAGTGGGTCTCTTGTAGACAGCATATATATGGGTCTTGTTTTTGTATCCATTCAGCCGGTCTATGTCTTTTGGTTGGAGCATTTAGTCCATTTACATTTAAGGTAGTTATCGATATGTATGTTGCTATTACCATTTTCTTAATTGTTTTGGGTTTGTTATTGTAGGCCTTTTCCTTCTCTTGTTTTTCCTGCCCAGAGAAGTTCCTTTAGCATTTGTTTTAAAGCTGGTTTGGTGGTGCTGAATTCTCTTAGCTTTTGCTTGTCTGTAAAGGTTTTAATTTCTCCATCAAATCTGAATGAGATCCTTCCTGGGTAGAGTAATTTTGGTTGTAGGTTTTTCTCCTTCATCACTTTAAATATGTCCTGCCACTCCCTTCTGACTTGCAAGGTTTCTGTTGAAAGATCAGCTGTTAACCTTATGAGGATTCCCTTTTGTGTTATTTGTTGTTTTTCCCTTGCTGCTTGTAATATTTTTTCTTTGTATTTAGTTTTTGATAATTTGATTAATATGTGTGTTGTCCTATTTCCCCTTGGATTTATCCTGTATGGGACTCTCTGTGCTTCCTTGACTTGATTAACTATTTCCTTTCTCATATTAGGGAAGTTTTCAACTCTAACCTCTTCAAATATTTTCTCAGTCCCTTTCTTATACTCTGCTTCTTCTGGGACCCCTATCATTAGAATGTTGGTGCATTTAATGTTGTCCCAGAGGTCTCTGAGACTGTCCTCAATTCTTTTCATTCTTTTTTCTTTATTCTGCTCTGCAGTAGTTATTTCCACTATTTTTTCTTCCAGGTCACTTATCCGTTCTTCTGTCTCAGTTATTCTGCTATTGATTCCTTCTTGAGAATTTTTAATTTTATTTATTGTGTTGTTCATCATTGTTTGTTTGCACTTTAGTTCTTCTAGATCCTTGTTAAACGTTTCTTGTATTTTCTCCATTCTTTTTCCAAGATTTTGTATCATCTTTACTATCATTACTCTGAATTCTTTTTCAGGTAGACTGCTTATTTCCTCTTCATTTGTTTGGTCTGCCGGGGTTTTTCCTTGCTCCTTCATCTGCTGTGTTTTTCTCTGTCTTCTCATTTTGCGTAACTTACTGTGTTTGGGGTTTCCTTTTCACAGGCTGCAGGTTTGTAGTTCCCGTTGTTTTGGTGTCTGCCCCCAGTGAGTAAGGTTGGTTCCGTGGGTTGTGTAGGCTTCCTGGTGGAGGAGACTAGTGCCTGTGTTCTGGTGGATAAGGCTGGATCTTGTCTTTCTTGTGGGCAGCACCACATCAGGTGGTGTGTTTTGGGGTGTTTGTGACCTTATTATGATTTTAGGCAGCCTCTCTGCTAATGGGTGGGGTTGTGTTCCTGTCTTGCTAGTTGTTTGGCATAGGGTGTCCAGCACTGTAGCTTGCTGGTCATTGAGTGGAGCTGGATCTTAGCGTTGAGATGGAGATCTCTGGTAGAGCTTTCGCTGTTTGATATTACATGGAGCTGGGAGGTGTCTGGTGGACCAATGTCGTGAACTAGGCTGTTCCACCTCAGAGGCACAGGCATGACACCCAGCTGGAGCACCAAGACCCTGTCAGCCACACAGGTCAGAAAAAAGAGAGGAAATAAGAAAGAAAAGAAAAGAAAGAAAGAAAGAAGGAAAGAGGGGGGAGGGAGGGAGGGAGGAAGGAGGAAAGAAAGAAAGAAAAATAATAAAGTTATTAAAAAATTGTTAAAAATTTAAATGTAATAAATAAAAAAGAAAGAAAGAAGAGAGCTACCAAATCAAAAAACAAATCCACCAATGATAACATGTGCTAAAAGCTATACTAAAAAAAAAAGCAAAACCAGAAACAGACAGACAGACAGAACCCTAGGACAAATGGTAAAAGAAAAGCTATACAGACAAACTCACACAAAGAAGCATACACATACGTCTACAGTTGCTCCCAAATTCCACCGCCTCAATTTTGGGATGATCCATTGTCTATTCAGGTATTCCAGAGATGCAGGGTACAGCAAGTTGATTGTGGAGATTTAATCCTCTGCTCCTGAGGCTGCTGGAGAGATTTCACTTTCTCTTCTTTGTTCTCACAACTCCTGGGGTTCAGCTTTGGATTTGGCCCTGCCACTGCGTGTAGGTCACCTGAGGGCGTCTGTTCCCGCTGAGACAGGAGGGGGTTAAAGGAGCAGCTGCTTCCGGGTCTCTGGCTCACTCAGGCTGGGCCGGGGGAGGGAGGAGTATGGATGTGGGGCGAGCCTGCGGTGGCAGAGGCCGGCGTGACGTTGCACCAGCCTGAGGCGTGCTGTGCGTTCTCCTGGGGAGGTTGTCCCTGGATCACGGGACCCTGGCAGTGGCGGGCTGCACAGGCTCCTGGGAGAGGAGGTGTGGATAGTGACCTGTGCTTGCACACAGGCTTCTTGGTGGCGGCAGCAGCGGCCTTAGTGTCTCATGCCCGTCTCTGGGGTCCGCGCTGATAGCCACCAAGAAGCCTGTGCTTGCACACAGGCTTCTTGGTGGCGGCAGCAGCGGCCTTAGCGTCTCATGCCCATCTCTGGGGTCCGTGCTGATAGCCACGGCTCGCACCGTCCTTGGAGCTCATTTAGGCGGCGCTCTTAATCCCCTCTCCTCGAGCACCCCAAAACAATGGTCTCTTGCCTCTTAGGCAGCTCCAGAGTTTTTCCCGGACTCCCTCCTGGCTAGCTGTGGTGCACTAGCCCCCTTTAGGCTGTGTTCATGCCGCCAACCCCAGTCCTTTCCCTGCGATCCGACCTCCGAAGCCCGAGCCTCTCCCAGCCCCCGCCCTCCCCGGCGGGTGAGCAGACAAGCCTCGGGCGGGTGAGTGCTGGTTGGCACCAGTCCTCTGTGCGGGAATCTCTCCACTTTGCCCTCCGCACCCCTGTTGCTGCGCTCTCCTCTGCGGCTCCGAACCTTCCCCCCTCCGCCACCCGCAGTCTCCGCCCGCGAAGGGGCTTCTAGTGTGTGGAAACCTTTCCTCCTTCACAGCTCCCTCCCACTGGTGCAGGTCCCGTCCCTATTCTTTTGTCTCTGTTTTTTCTTTTTTCTTTTGCCCTAGCCAGGTACGTGGGGAGTTTCTTGCATTTCAGGAAGTCTTCTGCCAGCATTCAGTAGGTGTTCTGTAGGAGTTGTTCCACATGTAGATGTATTTATGATGTATTTGTAGGGAGGAAGGCGATCTCCACGTCTTACTCCACCGCCATCTTGAAGGTCTCCCCAAACTAATAGCTCTTAAAAACTTGTGTCTATAGCTCCAATTCAGTGAGTATAAAGAGCTATACAAATGCCAGCCCTTAATACCAACATGTTCAAAAGATCAAAATCGTAGCCACACAGACAAGAACTCCCATTTGTTCAATGACTCTGCTACAGTGGACACATCTGCTTTAGATGGACGGTTGGATTTCCTGATATTTATGGTTCCTTTGGAATCTAAGTTTCTATGTAAGTATAGGATGGAGTCTACAATTTGAAACTCAAGATAATACATTTTTATTCTTCATTATTTGGAATATGATTGCCTACATTACTTATAGTGGCTAGGCAAACAGAACAGATATTATACTTTCCTCTTCATTGTCATTACCATTTCCAAAGGCAACTAGGTAACTCTTGTATTCGTCCACACTTAAGGAAAACAGATTGTTGGAAGAGCAGAGGGCCACGCTTAGAGGAACACTGTTTTATCTCTGCTCTGCACAAGTGCATGGCTCATGTGTAACTTTGACTCTGTCTGAGCATGTTGGCAGATACTTGTTGAGCAATATAATGCATAGGTTCTGGAATCAGAGAGTACTGAGTTTAGGCCACTCTCAAAGGTAGAATGGCATAGTGGTTAACAACACAGTCTCTGGAACCCAGATGCTTGAGTATGAATCCTGATTTCCCCACTTACTAGCTCTGGGACCTTGACTTTCTATCCTTCAATTATCCCTTCTGTAAAATGGGAATAATAATAGTACCCTCCTCACAGATTTGCTGAGTAGGTGAAATGTGCTACTATTTGTGCTTAGTACAACTGATGGCACATTATAGGTGCTCTCTTTGTGCCATAAATGTAAATCCTCATTCAAGTGGATCTGACTCAGGCAAGTTGGGATTCATGCTCTAGCCCTGCCACTCACTCATTTTATGACCTTGGGCAGCACTTAACCCCTCTCTGCTCTATCTATACAGGAGATTTAAAATAAGAACACCTACCTCAGAGAGGTGTTGTAGGGATTGAATGTGCTATACATGTGAAATTACTTAATAGGACCCAGCATGTGGTAAGTGTTAGGAAATACTAACTATTATTGCCATCATTAAAAGTGATGTTGTCTCAGGACTTCCCTGTTGGCGCAGTGTTTAAGAATCCACCTGCCAATGCAGGGGACACGGGTTCAAGCCTGGGAAGATCCCACATGCCACAGAGCAACTAAGCCTGTGCGCCACAACTACTGAGCCTGTGCTCTAGAGCCCGCGAGCCACAACTACTGAACCCCGCACGCCTAGAGCCCATGCTCCGCAACAAGAGAAGCCACCACAATGAGAAGCCCGCACACCACAACGAAGACTAGCCCCTGCTCTCCACAACTAGAGAAAGCCCCTGCACAGCAATGCAGACCCAACGCAGCCAAAAAAAAAAAGAAAGTGATGCCTCAACTCTCCCAGTTTTGTCCTTTAACTCAATACTTATCAATTCTAAACTCTTCCAGACATCTTGCCTTCTCTGTCTTGCTTCTTTCTAGACATTTGCAATTTCATGACTGGCCAACACCACAACTGAACTCAAAGAAAACGAAACTTTTCATGATCCCCAGCTAATAAGTGCCTCTTAGGTTTCCCTCCTTGCTGGGAATGGCACCACTACCTTCCTCCAAACTCAGATAGTGGATGGTGCTATCCCTTATTGTATTCATCACTTTCACTCACACATGCCCAATTCTATTTAACTCTGCATAGAAAGCCTCATTTACTCTCAACTCCTTCAGTGACTCCTAGTTGCAGAAATCATGGTTTCTAGGTTGACTATTAAAATGCATTCCCAATTTCTTTCTCTGAATCCATTCTCTTATGTTCTAGCCTTGTTTTTACTAAGTACATCTAAAATATTATTTCTCTCTTGAACAACCTTCATTTGCTGTGACATTAAATAGAGACAACTCAACCTGACCTATAAACACCTTGCACATGACAATCCTACCCAACCTTTCCAGATGTGGCTCTCCTACCGTCCTCAGCGTTTACCATGCTCCTCAACTATCCTCTGTCCTTTGCTGGATCTAGTCTTTCTTCATAGTCTTTCTAACTACCCCTCCCCCAAAAGCAAGTCACTCAAAATCCCCCTGGCACATTTTCATACTTCTTTTATAATAATGACTGTATCCATTCAGAGTCAAGTATTTTGTCCAAACCACCACTTGCCCAATCAAGGCACAAGTTACAAGAGTAAACGTATTTAGTGCTTTTCTCCATTTTTTGTATTCTGAGTAGTGAAAATCTCGTGAAGTATTCCTAGATCAGTAAACTCCTGTTACTGTTAAGTTGCTTACACAGAGATTGCATGTCTACGGCAATTGCCCTAGGCTTACAGTTTACCTTGTGCCTCTGTTCTCCTGGTTAGCCTGAGTGATTGACGTGTGACTCTGTTCTTGCCAGATTTTATCACCTGTAGCTAGTTTACTCTGGTTCAGAATACTGATTTTGCAAGAGAGGAAGCTAAGGTTGTTATTCTATCCATATTTATTTCCCCAGGAGTAACAAATAGATCCAAAGAATAGGTGCCTTAGTTTTAAGTGTGCTATTACCTACAAAAGTAAAATATATATTTCTTGTACCAGGACCTTGTAACATTTTAATTTTGTGAACATCCTTCATAGAAATTAGCAGATTTTGACTACACAATTAAATATAGTTATTACTTGATTCATCTAAGAACTGATATCTTTAAAAAAATAAGTATTATTTTACTTAAAAATATCATTTAATCATTCCCTGATTTATAATTGTTGATAGGACAGTTTTAGGTCACTTAATTATTTAATTGAGTTAAGCCTGTACTTAAATATTTTAAAAACTAATCAGGTTGAAACTTTAATAATTCACCATAAAAAATGCTAGCAATTTTGTTTCTTTTTCCCATTTTGTTCTTTTACATAGTAACATCTCTTCCTGAAGGTCACATTTCTTCCCTATTAGAGAAAATTTGTATACTAACCTATTTTACCCCTTTTGTATTTGTGGACAGCTGGTATGCAAAATCTGAATAAACAATACAAAAATGACCCTCTTTCCAATCATGACAAGTGCTAAAAAATTGATATAAAACTTTAAAGATCATTTAATTATATTGTATTAGAATGATCTCCGACTTAAAATTACTCCCGCATTATTCCACTATCTACCTTTTAAGTAGACTACACAAAAGACCAAGCGATATACCTAATGCACCTGAAGAGTTATCATTTATATATTTGAGTTTTGTTCAGCTTTTAATGCCTTTTCATTGCCTTTACGATTGTCAGAAGTCAGTCAGCTAATAAAATACATGGGCAGAGATTTTCCTCTTGATCTGCCATATGGGTATGAATTTATTTACCTCAAATTCCCAAAATTCCAAAAGTGATTGTGGTTTCGGGAAGCAGTTTTAGGAGTCAGAGGAGGACAAGCATGTTTGGGAGGGTCACTGCAAGCTCTCCTTGCCCTAGCCAGACTTCACTGGCCTGCTGACCACAGTCCTGGCACAGCATCTATTTCCTCCCCACCCTCTGCCCAAGTCAGAGAAGTTGCCTTATTTATCACAAAGTTCTTATTCATAGAGACACTTCATGCTGAGTTTATAGATTAAGAGACCCTCTATCTCTTAAAAACCTTTAAATACAATATTTCCTCTTTGGGAAATCTGAGAAATAGATCATGAATTGATATATCTTTCTTTACTCTCTAGGAGAAGATTCTGAAGATGTACCAGCTTCAACGAAAGCTAAAGGTAAGATTGTTATCTTCAGTTCACTATGAGTTTTCTCTTAAGTCTGCAATCTTTTTTCTGTCTGTTTTATTTAACTATTCTTGATCTGGTTTTCAGCTTTACCTAAGCAATGTTTAGAGGTAGACTTATTTGTAAATAAACAGTTTTTGTACGTTATTTGGAAAACATATATATATATATATATATCCATATATTGAAGCCTAACTGGACACTGATATATTTACAAGTAATTAGTGAATAATTAGTTGGCCAATCTGCTTACAATAGCAATATTTCAAAATTATCATTTCACCAAGGATTGGGGAGATGTTATTTGACAGCAGGAGGTTCACATAAATGTTCAAATATGAGATTGATGTGTTTATTAAGAAAAATTAAGATAACTTGCCTATACTGGCAACAATAGCATAGAGGAAAGATGGAAGCAAGGAAGGAAGGAAGGAAGGGAGGGAGGGAGGGAGGAAGACAGATCTCAAACCTCAGAAAAATTTGCTACAACCAGATACATGACCTTAGGCGAGTATTTCCAGGACTAAATTTCCTCATCTGTATTGTAAGGTTTTCAACTAATTTAATTTAATGCATTTTTTTCCTGAAGGGTTTCCTGGCTTCCTAGTTTGGCTTGTTATATGATAGATATTTGCTGTTCTACTTCGAGACTTGCCTGTGGACAATAAGAGTTTGCCTAAGAAGTGTTCTTGTCATCAAAATATAAGTTTTGTGGCAGTGTCTGGAATTAATTAACAGTGTGGAAAATAGCACTTTGAGAAAAGACACAAGAGAATAGTTTTCTGATTCTTATGAAATGATTTACACTCGTCTTAAGATATTTTTGAATACTAAAATTTTTAGATTTTTTAAAAATTGAATTATTAAGAACTGTAACTTCTAATATATTTTTTAAATTTCTAGACCATAGCTTCTCAAACAATTTAATACACAAATCATCTGGAAATCTTGTTGAAATGAAATAAGTTGAGGTTGGGGACCAAGAACTGTGTTTATATCAGTTTCCCAAGTGATGCTGAAACTACTGGCACATGGATCACACTTTGAGAAGGAAGTTTTTTGAACTCATTTAGAATTTGATGAAATCTAAAACCTGCTTTAGATGAAACAGACACACACACTCATATCTTAACATTTCATAGTTTTACAGGAAACTCGCAAAAGTTCATCTGTGGACACCAGTTAAGAACTTCTAACCTGGGAAAGGGGGTTCAAATGGATAGTGTCAAATTATCCTTTGTTAGATATACACATGGTGCATATCACTCAAGCAAAAGAGTCCTTGAATCACATGAGAGAAGGAAAGGGTACAGAATACTAGCCTGCTGCTATTCTTTCAGGACAAGGATGATCATTAAGACTTATGTCTCTCACAAATTTAAAATTATTTTGACTAAAATGTTTGCTTCATAGCCAGATTCCATCCTTAACATATTATAACTCTGAGCATCAAAAACCTCTTCCGAGAAAGGAATGGGTGTCAGCTAGCCCTCCATTAACATCAGGACCAGTTTCTATCTGAACAATTGCCTGTAACATTTCCCATTCTTTTCTTTCATTGCTTCCTTTTCTACTCCTGGATCTCACCTACTAAATTTTGTAGTTAAAGGCTGAACAGAATCTGAATAAGAACCTAGAGTATATTCTAAGGAGGGCAAGTAGCTCCTGTTTCTTTCATACTGTGCATTTTTGGACATTTTTCAGTTTTCTACATATTTGTATAATAGCTGTGAATGTACAAGTTATTTACTTTCATATTTTTGTATCTACTAGAAGAAGCTGAAGATGTGTCTTCCACAAAGAAGCAAAAAAGTAAGTTTTTTTAAAAAGATTAAAACTACTGAGGCATTCTGTAGATGGTATATATAAATTGAAACTTCAGACTCCCTTAAGAAGAAAAAGAAAAAGATTTTGAGCACAGACATGAAGAATAACATTAAAGTAGGTCTCTTACATTTCAAAGAGAAGTTCTGCATTTTTTGCGTCAGGCAAGTGGCACATATTTGGAGGAATTACAAAGTAATGATGGAAGTGGCACTTACTGCAAACCGTTCTACACAGCTCTGACCCTGAGCACTCCAACCGAATGCGTGCTACTGTCTGCTTTGTAAAAAGACAGGTGAAGTGATATGCTGAGATTTTTTATATCAAAAAGAAGAAAATGTAGAAATAGGTCTCAGCAATTCAATTGCTTAGAGACTCATTCTAAGAATGAAAGTTCTTTTGGATTGTTCTCGATATATGGCAGGCTCTTAATGTTCAATCTCTGGGATCGTTGATTTTAGAATGCAATCAGTATTCATATGCAGTTACAAAGTTCAATGTCCAAGATTCTCATTATTTCAGTACTTCTAAATTAGATATTTTTCTTCAGATGGTAAAGCAATACATCTTGAATTCACATATGCATAAGAGTCATTGCTGGACAGACTAAAGGAAGCAATTTTTAAAATAGGTGTAACCTAAGTTTGCTTCACATAATGCTTTTAAAGTAAAGAATAGACATTTATCTGAGGAAATGATGTCAATCATGTTCCCTGGGTTTTACAACGTTTCTTAGATGTATTTCTGAAGGAAATTAGAAAAATGCCCTCTATAATAGAAAATGCCTCCTGTTCTGTATTAATACTTGAATTATTGAACAAATATTAAGTGCGTACTATGTTCTAGGCACCATTTACATGCTGGGGCTTCTGCAACAGATAAGAGGGATACTCATTATAACCCTTCATATAATCAGGTTGTGTGGAATATAAAGAAATAAGCAGTTTTAATACTTTCAGATATGGTTGCAAAATCCATAAAGTCAATCTGGGCATGTTTCTGATTTATATAGCAATGCTTTCCTAATTGTTAACCTACTCATAACAAATTGTGGCTTTATCACGTAACACTCAAAATCTCTTATTTCATAAATAAATATTAAAACAATGAGATAGGTGGATTATATTAATGTCAGTTTCATGGTTGTGATATTATAGTATAGTTTTGAAAAGACGTTAACCATTGGGGAAAACTAGGTGAAGGATACGTGGGCTCTCTCTGCATTATTTCTTACAACTGTATGCGACTCTACAATGATCTCAAAGAAAGAGGTTTAATTAAAAAGAAGTAAATAAATAAAGTAATTCCATTATTTTATTTAAAAAGTACCAAGGTATCAAGTACGTTAAGTTCATTTGGGGATTTACTTGTAGCAAAACAATATTTTCTATTTTCATCTTACCATGAAGCAGTTCTATAGTTTGATATTCATGAGCCTTTTATATAAGATCTAGAATAGGCAGCTATGATGGTATTTTCACTAATAACTATTTGACATCAATAAAATAAATGTCAGAACAGTGCCTACGGATCAGAAGGTTCAGCTGGAAAGTAGCCTGTTGTCGATGGACTCTTCTCCTTTTAGTACTGGTGCTGCCGTTTTCTGCCATCCTTCTGTGTAACCATCCAACATCCAGGGGTGAGGGGGTTGTGTTCCTGCCTCTGTCTGAGGCTAGAACAAAATAGAAAACAATTCTGGATGAGATAGAGTGGAAAGGAGAAGGACTAACCTCAAGATTTCTCCAGACTTTTCATCACTGAAAACCCAATGATTACAGTCAGCTGACATCATGGATGATGAAATCAGAATAATCCCTTGTTGCTTTCCTTGGCTTCTTTCTACACACACTTTGCTTTATTCTACTTCGTAAACCCTTAGGCTCACATGGATTTGGCCAGCACGCCCCTCACCCCCATATCCCACATACTGCTAGCTGCAATTGTCATTCTCTTTCCTGGCCATGTGCAAGAAGTCTGTGGTTGGTTGACAGAATGCAAATGGATACGATGGACCACACTGAAGAGTCAGTAGGGGTCCATCATGGTGAGGAGGGGCTAAACTCACCATCTCTTAACAAAACTGCTACCTGGGAGCCTTGGCTCACTGGGCGCAGAGCTCATGCCGTATCCAGTGCGCACACTGCCTCGCTGGGCTTTAACTCCTTTCCTGTGTTGTTTTCTACTCTGACAACAGAGCTGCTACCTGGAGGCACTGCCATAGAGAGTAACTGTGCCATCTCAGGAGAGTGCTAGCCTCCAGAGTAAGGGCAAGTGGAAAACCTCAAGACTTTACGAATCACCAGGCTCTCTGTGGTGTTATTAACACACACACACACACACACACACACACACACACGAGTTGGTTACTTTGCATATTGATAAGCTCATGTTTTGAAACCTGTTACTACATACCAGTTTTTCCAAATACTGTGCACATCTAGATTCCTATAAACTAAACACTTTGACTTTCTATGCCAGGCTTTTTTTATTATCATTTTAATAATGGCTTATTATGTGCCAGGAAGGATTTCAAGTGGTTCACATATATGAACTTATTTAATTTCCACAATATTTCTGTGAGGTTTTTTGTTGTTGTCTTGATTTTACATGTGAGGAACTTGCTGGTTGTTGCCAAGGCTATCTGGCTGGAGAACCCATGTCCATATGTATTGTATTAGACTGCCTCACAGTGTTTTCTGTTCCTAATCACATTCTACTTGTTTTAATAAATCATCATCCTCTATTCTTTAGGCCCCATCAGCTTCTTCCAGTGTGTCTACTTGGATGGATACAATGGCTATGGATTTCAGTTTCCTGTCACTCCTGCACACCACCCTGCAGAGAGCTCCGGCCAACCAAGTTCTCCAGAACAGAAGCAACAAGGACAATAAGACACATATACACAGCCCTTACAAGTGCTTTAAGACTTTGAAAATAGGATCTTCTGTTTGTCCAGAGTGGCACGTGCAATTGAAATCATATAGTCCAGGGAATTTCTCTGAAAATATTTTACTCTCCTGCCTGGTGTAGAAAGAAAGAGTGAGCAAAGGGATTGAATGATAAGTAGACAAGTTGGAGGGTCTGGCGCTCAAGAATCTGTCATTTGTTTGTTGCTGGGTGTGGGTACTTATATTTTTCTATTTCCACTCGCTGTAGGGTTGTTCACAAATTAGGTTAAATTTTACTTAATAATGGTCTTTTAAACATAATTGACCCAATGACAAAATGAAATTTCTGGCTTCAGTTAGATATTTACTTTGAAGTGAAAACATGGACTATGCTTCAAATTTAAAGGGTGTAGGAGCTCATACAAAGGCTGCTCTTTTGCATCATGTAGGTGTCTAAACTCAATTTACCCAGTAAGCTGATGTTTAATAGTTTGTTTTAACATCTTTATTGGATTACAATTGCGTTACAATGGTGTGTTAGTTTCTGCTGTATAACAAAGTGAGTCAGCTGTACATATACATATATCCCCATATCCCCTCCCTCTTGAGCCTCCCTCCCACCCTCCCTATCCCACCCCTCTAGGTGGTCACAAAGCACCAGGCTGATCTCCCTGTGCTATGTGGCTGCTTCCCACTAGCTATCTGTTTTACATTTGGTAGTGTATATATGTCCATGCCACTCTCTCACTTCATCCCAGCTTACCCTGCCCCCTCCCCGTGTCCTCAAGTCCATTCTCTACGTCTGCGTCTTTATTCCTGTCCTGCCCCTAGGTTCTTCAGAACCATTTTTTTTAGATGTTTAATAGTTTGATTTGATTTCTGTCTATCTCTATTTTAGTTGTGACCATGCTCTAAAAATGAGTAACAGTTGCACCAAAGAATGCTTTAAGTTCCTTATGATGCTCTTTTAGAGCTCAAAATATCTCTGACCTTTAGACATGATAAGATGGAGTAGAAATGTTTGATGAATCTTATCTCTAAGATTTGTCTTGAATTACTATTAGGACATTCACTCCAGTGGAAATACACCATCCAATTAGGCAAGTCTGGTGAATCATTTGTTTAAGTATAAGCAAATGAGATGTAGAATTGTCAGATTTCTCCAGACTATGCCCTAATGAAAATGTCACCTGGGTGAAATTTTAGATCAATCACTAAATTGGGGTGACAGATACAAGATTATTTTCATTTCACTTTAATAGGATCATTCTATGGAGTTAAACAGGTTTTATTTCTCAAAAGAGAAAAATATGAATGTCATTAGAGGTGAAGGAATACGTTTTAACCATAAGTGCTTCACGAGATGTCTTACTTATTTTTTAGGTAATTGGTTACCAGTGTCAATGAAATGAATGACAATCTTTAACTTATTTTGATGATGCATCATTGGGAATAACTACTATAGTTTTGCCATCCTTTTATCTCCCAGTGATATCAACACTTGTGTTTTTTACCACATTTTTCTATCAACTCTAAAAGTCATGCCAGGGAATTCCCTGGTGGTCCAGCGGTTACGACTCTGTACTTCCACTGCAGGGGGGAAGGGTTCCATCCCTGGTCGGGGAACTATGATCCCTCATGCTGTGTGGCGTGGCCAAAATAATTAAATAAATAAAAGTAGAAGTCATGCCACTGTGACCTTTATCATGTTTACAGTTGCAATTCAACTTATGACACATTAACTCAGGAAATAAATTGAGTTATTCTTTCTGGCTTTATAATTATCTTCAGCGAAGTCTGAAGTAGACAGAGCCGACACTAGCCAAGTCATTTATTTTCAAGGACTGCAACTAAGTTTTTTAGCTCCAAGTTGTAGAACTCTGTTTTACTAGAATATCATTAGGGTAGGACATCAGTAACATGTTAATTATTAATAATGAATTTTCAGTGACTTTTGTGAAAAGTTGATCTTGGCCACAGGCTGGTGGACCTAACTTACGCCACAAAAGCCAATGGCACAATGAACCAAGATTAATGACACTCCTTACGTGGGGTGCCTAGAAGTGTGTAACTTCAGTACTGACCAGATGGTACCATCTTGTAAAGCCTCTTCATGTAATAATGAAAACTTGTGGAAAGGACAGTGGATGAAGTTTATTGCTCAACTGCTGCCCCAGCTTGTCCAGTTTAATGACTAAAGGAATAGAGAGCAAATATGACAGTTTTCTCAATTCCATAGAGAAGAATGGCTTCATTCTTTTCCTTCAGTGACTATTGAGCATTTACTCTTTCTAAGGCACTGTGTTAGGCACTGGACTATGTAAGAAAAATATCAGAGATAAATTCTTTTCCCAGCGCTATCCTGACACAGTATGTGGCCTTGGAAAATTTGCCAAACATACTGCGCTTGTTTCCCTGAGTGTAAAATAGGGATTTCAGGACAAACAACCTTATACCTCACAGATGTACTGTGGAGACTGACAAAATATCTTAATATAGATATGACATAAAAAACATTTTCTGAAATAATACTTTTGGATGTGGCACTAGTTTTCCCTCTGAGTGCGTTTCTATATTATTTTATTGTTTCTTTCACGCTCATTATGAAAACTATTTGATAAAAAAGTAAAATATGACAATTTCTTGTAATTAGAATTAGACAAATGAATTATGATGTTAACGATATTAATAATAATTGTTAAGGTTTATCTGCTTAAAGTTACAATGATAAGAGCACATGAAAAATATTAACTAAACTCATCTGTTCGTACGAGTCCATCAAATAAAGTATTTCTAGTCCTTTCATGTTTGTGCTTTACATTTTAAAAGGAAAAGATAAATTGTTGGTTAAAAGTCATTGTCTTTAGTAGTTCACCTATAATTCATGTCATATTGGTCATGAACATGTAAGTAGTTAATAACTGTTTCAGTTCTTCATTTTGTCTAATTGGTATGAGCTACCCATCCCAACTCTTTACTCTGCCCCACACTTTACCTCTTATTAATAGATGAAGGTCTATAGAAAATAAATAACTACCTAAGGTTTTAAATTTACATTTAGTTTTCATAAAGCCTGATAATGGGGCAAAGCTTTTTCGAAATAATTCCCATGAAAAGTGCTGGTATATTGCTTCCTTCTGGTACATCTCTTTCAAAACTCCTCATGGAAATATTGTGGAAACTAAAACTGTATATTGAGGGACTCATATTATTTCTTTGAGTTATTTTACTGGAAAAATCAGAGGGAATAGCCAATATTATTGCTGATTGAAAACTCAGAGACGATCTAGCCCAACTGGCAGTACAGAAAACAAACCTAGTCCCTATAGAAATGCATAAATTTGCCCAGTCACCAACTGCGTCAAAGCCAGGCCTAGAATATTAGTCTGCTGTCTCCCAAATGCCTTTAACTTTGTACTCAGGGTGCTATTACAAATCTTGGCTACTTTATCCAGCATCTCAAAATTTATTTTTAAATTATAATCGGTGTTAGAAATGTAATCCTGTGTGCAAAGACTTACTTTTTTCTACGTGAGAACCTAAAAGGACCTTAAGTTTCATTCATTTGCTTTAGAGATAAACTGAATCTCAAAGATGTTAGGTGATGTGCCAAAGGGATTGCTAACTAGTAACAGAACTAGATTGAGAACCGGAATCTTCTGTTCTCTAATCCGCTGCATATAACCCACCCGGTGTGACTCCATGTAAGTCTCCACCATCATCAACTTCCTGTGTAATTTACACACTCATTAAGATGTGGAAACAGCACAATTTTCCAGGAACAGGCTTTCAGACAGCACTCTTTGCCCTACTCCTTTCAGGCCAATACTGCTGCTACCCTGTACCTGTTCCCCTTCAATAATCATATATGACCATAAAACATTTAGAAATTCCTGTGGATGCTTCCCTGTGTGTATAAAAATAGTTTTATTTTTCCACACAGTTTAACTGTAAAAAAGTCAAAAGTCACTGAAAGACCCCAAATAAAAAGAAAACAACTCTCTTTAAATTAATCTCAATGCATTCAAAGATGCAGGTTAACAAAATAAGTAAGAAAAACAGATGCTAACAAAAACACATTTAGACTCTAAAGGAAAGCTCAAAATAAATGATGAATTAGTGCATATTAATAATGAGTCATACAAATTTCAGAAGAAGTGCACGTTAATAAAGTGGTAATAGCAAAAAAAAATATTGGTTTCTCACACAGCCATGTTCACTTCCAGGCTATGTGCCCTCTTCAAGGTCATCAATTTCTGAGTCAATTCTCCATGTTGAAATTTTAGCAAGAACTAACTGCTTGCATTAGGTCATTAGGGCATTTTACTTTTTTTCCCCATTACATCCAAAGCTCTCTTAAATAAGTTAATAAGAGGTTGGGATCCCTCTGAGTAGGAGGGATCCCTCAGGATCTCTCTGAGTAGAGTTTCCAGGTCAGATGTGTTTTCAGAACAAGTCTGCTGTGGTAGAGAGCCCTGTGGCCTAAGGGTCCTCAAACTTGAGGTCAGATTCTAATTCTAGAGTAACTCTGGTCATTCATCTCCTCTGTTCCTCAGCTCTTCATCTCGAAACGAAAACAAATGTTCCTGCCACACGAGGTCATTCATCTTTGGTGAGGAAAGTTACAGGAAAGTACCTTGGAAAGTAATATTGGTAAGACCTTTCAAACTCCTTCTGATTTTGTTATTAAATGGTCCAGCTATGCTCTGAACTGGAGACCTAGCATTGCTAAGTGTCATGAGCTAAAGCAGCAAATGAAAGCCAGACCGGCATGAGCCAAACACAAAAATGGGAACATCACCACTGGCAAAAAAATGTTTGCTTTAAAAAAATTCACTGTTTTGTGTTCTTTTCATGGAGCTGCTATAAATCAGTGGCAGCAGAATATCCTTCAAACCATCGAGTCAGAACCCACGGAGCTTGTAAGATATCTGTGAAAAGGTAGTGCTCTGAATGTAAAGCTGAGACAGAACACCAATTGACTCTTGTACCCTAGACACTGCCACAGAATTGATCATTTGTTAGAAGGTCTGAAGGTGTTTCAGCAATGTAAGTTAGCGAAGGTGGTGTCAAAATAAATACTACTGCATCTTAAAACAAGTAACATACGTATTGGCTTAGAGAAGAACTCTCTCTCCCTCTCATATTCAGAATTCAATGGCAAATCATTTGTATATTTGTATATATTTGATGCCATCATGGACAGAGTTGGGATGATCTGAAAGGAAAGTACATTCTTTAAAAAGGAGGCACTATTTTATAGAAGAGACAAGACAGCTGTGAATTCCAGCAATTTTGAGGGACAAATGTAGCAAACAATTCAATTTTTTCATCTTTGGAACATCTACGCATGAAAAAATATTTTTTAAATTAGAATACATTAATGTTGCTCAAAGTCAAAATGGTATTAAAGGTATACATTGAAAGTATCATCTCACCCCATCCTTGTTGCTTCAGTTTCCCATCCACTCCTTTACTTCCCACAGCTAATCACATTGACAGATTCTTGTGTATTCATCCTATGAAAATACAAAGGTAAACTAATACATGTTCTCATTTTGATACTTCTCTTACACAAACGGTACATATCATAAACACTGTTCTGTACCTTCCTTTCTTCATCTAATGTATCTTCAACTATTTGTTTATGTCAGTATATACAGAGCTTCCTTATTAATATAGACAGGTATAAATAGATAGATGTATTTTATGCGCACATCTTGAGTGGAGAGCTGGAGGCATGTATTAAACCACCACTCAGGTCAAGATATAGAACCTTAACAGTGCCGCAGAAGCCTCATTCATATCTCATCAAGTTAATATCCCCTGGATAACCACTATTCTGACTTTATCATCAAAGAAATGTCTTGACTGTTTTGACCTTCATATAAATGAAATCATAAATTATTCATCTTTATATCCAGTTTCTATTCTATGTAATTATCATTACACAGGTTAGACTCATTCATATTGTTTACATTCTAAAGAAGCAGTTTATTCATTTTCATTGTTTTATAGTATTCACATATGTATATACCAAAGAATTTATTTATACATTCTATTGTGGGTGGGTATTTGGACATCTCCAGTTTCTGTCCAGTGTAATAGCACATAAATTATTCATCTTTATATCCAGTTTCTATTCTATGTAATTATCATTACACAGGTTAGACTCATTCATATTGTTTACATTCTAAAGAAGCAGTTTATTCATTTTCATTGTTTTATAGTATTCACATATGTATATACCAAAGAATTTATTTATACATTCTATTGTGGGTGGGTATTTGGACATCTCCAGTTTCTGTCCAGTGTAATAGCACTGCTATAAATATTCTTGTTAGTTTCTTATATTGCATACATATGTACATGGGTCGGGGGGGTGTTATAGCTCAGAGGTGAATTGTTGACTTATAGAGCATGTGAATGTTCATTTTTAGTAGATAATTCCAAACAGTTTTCTAACTGGTTGTAACAGTTTGCACTCCAACAACAGAGTACGAAATTTCCAGCTGCCTCAATCCTTGCTTATACTTCCTATTGTCATTTTGTTCATTTTAACTTCTAGTGGGTGTGTAGTCAAACATCATTACTCTTGTAAATTGGATTTCCCTGATGACCAATGATGTTGAGAACTTTTAATATGTTTATTTATCATTTGGAAATCCTCTTTTATGTAAAACTTGCTTAAATTTTGTGGACTTTTGTTAAGTAGATTTTTGTCTTTTTTTTTTAAAGGAATACCTCTGGCTTCACATAGATCTAGTTTTGAGTTTTCATATTTTCTTTGTTTCCACGTTTTGCTGAAGATACAAGATTTTGGACCTTTTTAGTTTGTTCATTTATTTTGTTTTTGTAGTTGTTCCATGTAGTTTCCATGAAGTGTCAAGATTTGGAACTCAGCATACACCATGTTTCTATTAGAACCAGAATAACATTCATTTAAAGAAAATAAAATTATTTTTGAAACTAGAAAATAAATTGAATTAAATTGACAGTTCTAAATGGCAGTACTCTATTGCTAATGCCAGAATAGTGTTAAGTTTTTTGATGACTGAAATATAATGCACAGAGTTTTGTTTTTGTTTTTTGTTTTTTTTTGCAGTACACGGGCCTGTCACTGTTGTGGCCTCTCCCGTTGCGGAGTACAGGCTCCGGACGCGCAGGCTCAGCGGCCATGGCTCACGGGCCCAGCCGCTCCGCGGCATGTGGGATCTTCCCAGACCGGGGCACGATCCCGTGTCCCGTGCATCAGCTGGCGGACTCTCAACCACTGCACCACCAGGGAAGCCCCTGCACAGACTTTTATAATTAATAATCATTTGTTTCTTTTCAAGTTAAGTTTCATTTGGTGTGGATGAGGAAATTAAGCAAACTTCTTTGAGAGATGAAGAAATTTTAATTTGTAACTGTTACTTTCTTTAATTCTGAGGATGGTTAGGCAAAGAGTTTTCAATGGGTCATTTTGAGTAACAAAAGTCTGGTGCCTACATTTCAAATATCTGGAAATAATGCCCACTTTTAATCTCATTATGAGTCATATAAAAATATTTTAAAGAAATCAAAAGGTCATGATTCACATCATTAACACCCTCAGCTTTAAAACTGCACCTTTGATGTAAAGCAGTCTTTAGTTCTTCTTAGTTCAAAGGAATCTTTGCTTGAAATTGATGATAAATCCCATTCACATTTCATTTTATTCAGTCCCATTAGAGCTTGTAACTAACCCCTTGTCTAGTGAGGAAAGAACTTATCACATATATGCCTAAAATGACTTAGCTAGACTGCTTACCTCTGCTAAAGCTCTTCAAAATGAAAAGGCTGAAAATGACTCAAATCCATGTTGTTAATATTCATCTTACCGAAATTTGCAATTATAAATCCAATTACAGAGTATTTTTTCATCTGTTGAGTGGGAATTGGTAAATGTTATTTGTCTCATTGGTTATTTCCTATTACTTTCTCCTACAACATTATGCTAAAACAGAATAAAAATAAAGCATATTTAGTGTGATGATTGCTTAGAGCACATTTTGAGAAATAATATAGAAATCGTGCTTTACATTTTGTGTAAAATGGCCAAAAATAGCATATTTTATATAAAATGGAATGTCTACAGTAGAAAATGGGACCACAGCATAGTTACATTTTCTGTAATTTAATTTCAGTGGTACCACCTTTAGTCAAGTAATGAGCAGCCTTTTGAAATAGAGAAAATAATTTTGAAACAGAGTGAAAGATTTTTATTCTTTGATTACCAGGCCAATTTTTTGGTATATAAAGATACTTTTCATGTATCTAAGAGGGTAAAACTCAAACCAGATTAAAATAATCACAATATTTCCATAGTAGATTAATAATAGAATATATTAGAAATTAAATTAATAATCAAAAGAATCAAGATACTAGCTGATAGTTAATGAGGAGATCGTTTTGTAAATGAAACATTAACTTCATAATGACAGGAACAAGTAACTTTGTCTTTCAGAAATGATTGGTTACCTTAAATTTTAAAAAAATGTATGTTTAAGAAACTTGCTTATTATGCATTTCTTTTTTTATAAATACTTATTTGTTTGGTTGTGCTGGGTCTTAGTTGTGGCAGGTGGGCTCCTTATTTGTGGCTCCAGGGCTCTTTAGTTGCGGCTCACCAGCTTCTTAGTTGTGGCATGTGAACTCTTAGTAGCAGCATACATGTGGGATCTAGTTCCCTGGCCAGGGATCGAACCTGGGCCCCTTGCATTGGGAGCTTGGACTCTTATCCACTGTGCCACCAGGGAAGTCCCTGTATTTCTTACTTATAAAATAATATTGATTTGAAAAACAATAAAGTAGTTATGAATAGCTTTAAATGCCTAGAGAAAAATATTGTGAGTATAGAAACTTTGGGTTTGAAGAGATAAACCAGTAATTTGACAAACAGGATAAAGTTCAGAACAGTTTATTGATTTGCCTAAGATCACAAGCTTGTTCCAAGCAGAACTGAAATGTGATGTGAATTTTTTTTTTTTTTTTTTTTTTTTTTTTGCGGTACGCGGGCCTCTCACTGTTGTGGCCTCTCCTGTTTTGGAGCACAGGCTCCAGACGTGCAGGCTCAGCGGCCATGGCTCACCGGCCTAGCCGCTCCGCGGCATGTGGATCTTCCCGGACCGGGACACGAACCCGTGTCCCCTGCATCGGCAGGCGGACTCTCAACCACTGCGCCACCTGGGAAGCCCCGTGATGTGATTTTTGATAGCATATAGCTAGCAAAATGAAAATCAAGTGATCTACCTAATTTTACTTTCCACAATAATATTAACGATATGAGTATGATTAAAGATTTACTATATTTTATAAAATTTGTTATTAAAACCAATTATTTATACTGTGTTTAAGATGTTCACTGCTGGGAATTCCCTGGAAGTCCAGTGGGTAGGACTCAGCGCTCTCACTGCCGGGGTTCGATACCTGGTCGGGGAACTAAGATCCTGCATCCCACATGCCGCACCAGGCAGCCAAATAAATAAATAAATAAAATTTCTTCAGTTTCTTCTGTTACATTTACTGTTCCCTTCTGTTAAATAATTAAATGATATGTTCTTTATTTTAAACTTTAAGACAAGGACCACTGTAGTGTTTTTTTATTGGTCACAATTGTGCATTTTTCTTAAATAATCTTGGAGATAGGAGCCCTCAGTCAAGCAGTATTTTGCAGTAGAGTGAGTATGAGCATGATAGCCATGCCTATCTAATAACCCACTTGTGATGAAACTTCAAGTTCCGCTGAAACTCACTCCAAAATCAGGAAATGTTACGTCAACATTTGGAAGATAAGTATTCTTTTTTTATTATTTTTGTCTTTTTGGAGCCTTCTCTTTTTCTAATTTTTATTTTATTTTGGGGTATAGTTGATTAACAATGCTGTATTAGTTTCAGGTGTACAGCAAAGTGATTCACTTATACATATACATGTATCTATTCTTTTTCAAGTTTTTTTCCCATTTAGTTTAATACAGAATACTGAGCAGAGCTCCCTGTGCTGTACAGTAGGTCCTATTGGTTTATCTATTTTAAATATAGTAATGTGTATATGTCATTCTCAAACTTCCCATTTATTCCCCTCCCACCTTTCCCCTTTGGTAACTATAAGTTTGTTTTCTATGTCTGTGAGTCTGTTTCTGTTTTGTAAATAAGTTCATTTGTATCATTTTGTTTTAGATTCCACATATAAGTGATATCATATGATATTTGTCTTTCTCTGTCTGACTTACTTCACTTAGTATGATAATCTCCAGGTCCATCCATGTTGCTGCAGATGGCATTATTTCATTGTTCTTTTTTTTTTTTATTGGGATCCTGGAATAGAAAAAGGAGATTAGCAAAAATGAAGGAAATCTGAATAAAAGATGGATAACAGTAGATAATAATGTATCAATATTGATTCATTAATTCTGACAGTGTGCATATTAATGTAAGCTGTTAATATTGATAGTAGGGAAAACTGGGTATGTGCTATATGGGAATTCTCTCTATTATCTTTGAAATTTTCTGTAAATATAAAACTATTCTCAAATTAAAATTTTATTAAAATTAATTACATCAAAATAAATCTATCAATTCAAAGTAATCCATATCAAACTCCTCAAAGGATTTTCCCCCCTACTGTCGATAATGCCAATTAAAAAAAAATTTTTTTAATTGGGGTATAGTTGTTTCACAATGTTGTGTTTGTTTCCACTGTACAGCAAAGTGGAGTTCCCTGTGCTACACAGCAGGTTCTTATTAGTTATCTATTGTATACATATTAGTATCTATATGTCAATCCCAATCTCCCAATTCACCCCCCATCCCACTACTTTCCCCCCTTGGTGTCCATACATTTGTTCTCTACATATGTGTCTCTATTTCTGCCTTGCAAACCGGTTCATCTGTACCATTTTTCTAGATTCCACATATATGCGTTAATATACGATATTTGCTTCTCTCTTTCTGACTTACTTCACTCTGTATGGCAGTCTCTAGGTCCATCCACGTTTCTACAAATGACCCAGTTTTGTTCCTTTTAATGGCTGAGTAACATTCCATTGTATATATGTACCACATCTTTATCCATTCGTCTGTTGATGGGCATTTAGGTTGCTTCCATGTCCTGGCTATTGTAAATAGTGCTGCAATGAACATTGGGATGCATGTGTCTTTTTGAATTATGGTTTTCTCTGGGCATATGCTCAGTAATGGGATTGCTGGGTCATATGGTCTTTCTATTTTTAGTTTTTTAAGGAACCTCCATACTGTTCTCCATAGTGGCTGTATCAATTTACATTCCCACCAACAGTGCAAGAGGGTTCTCTTTTCTCCACACCCTCTCCAGCATTTATTGTTTGTAGATTTTCTGATGATGCCCATTCTAACCAGTGTGAGGTAATACCTCATTGTAGTTTTGATTTGCATTTCTATAGTAATTAGCGATATTGAGTATTTTTTCCTGTGCCCCTTGGCCATCTGTATGTCTTCTTTGGAGAAATGTCCATTTAGGTCTTCTGCCCATTTTTTGATTGCGCTGCTTGTTTTTTTGATATTAAGCTGCATGAACTGTTTATATATTTTGGAGATTAATCCCTTTTCAGTTGGCCACATTGTTTGCAAATATTTTCTCCCATTCTGAGGATTGTCTTTTCATTTTGTTCATGGTTTCCTTTGCTGTGCAAAAGCTTTTAAGTTTAATTAGGTCCCATTTTTTTATTTTTATTTTTATTTTCATTGCTCTAGGAGATGGATCCAAAACGCTATTTCTGTGATTTTTCTCAGAGTGTTCTCCCTATGTTGCCCTCTAGGAGTTTGTGCTTTTGATCAATTCTAAAAATTTTAGTCATTAGCTCTTGCCAATATTTTACTGCCCTTCATCCTTCTGAGACTCCAATTACAGATACATTAGACCACTTGATTTTGTCCCACACATCACTGCCACTCTGCTCATCACTTTTAGGTATTTTCTCTTTCTATGCTTCCACTCAGAAATTTTCTATTGCTGTCCTTACAAGTTCACTGATCTTTTCTTCTGCAATATGTATGTGCTGATAAACACACAGTGATATTTCATTTCACATATTTTATAATTCTTCTTTAAGTATTCCTTTTTTTTTTTTTTTTGCAGTATGCGGGCATCTCACTGTTGTGGCCTCTCCCGTTGCGGAGCACAGGCTCCGGACGCGCAGGCTCAGCAGCCATGGCTCTCGGGCCCAGCCGCTTCGCGGCATGTGGGATCTTCCCAGACCGGGGCACGAACCCGTGTCCCCTGCATCGGCAGGTGGACTCTCAACCACTGCGCCACTAGGGAAGCCCCCTTTTTGTTATTTTTATCTTTCACATTTTCTTTATCATTATACTAATTTTTAAAATCCTTTAGCATATTTAGTATAGCTATTTTAAAGTCTTTTTCTGCTAATTCCATCATTTCTTGTCATTTCTGGGTCTTTTTCTGTTGACTGATCTTCTGATATGGGACACATTTTTTTGATTCTTTTCATGTCTAGTAAATTCAATTAATGCTGGATATTCTTTGCCTTGTTGAGTTCTAGAATTTTTGCCTTCTTTTTAAAAAGGTTCAAGTTTTTTCTGGAAATCAATCAATCAAATTGGGTCAGCTTTTTCCCTTAAGGCTTATTCTTAACTTTCATGATCCATTATTTTAGTCTTCTACTGTTTGTAGTCTCCACTAAATGTTCTGGGTGTTCAGTGAGCAGTCTCCACTCTAGCTGGTCAGAAGGCACTGAGAACGCTCAGAGAATTGCTCAGGTTACAGTGCTCCGGATGTTATTTACCCCGATTGTAGAACTCCATTCTATGTAAGCATACATTAGTATTCAGGAACTGACGCCATACGTATTTATTGAAACTCTTTTTCTTTGTACCTCCTCCTCTCTGATAGTCTACTGTGCAAAGACCTGTCATTTCAGTCTACCTGAACCTGTTCTCTTTTCCTTAATGCAGCAAACCTGCCATGTTCTCCTTGGGTTCCCCCTCATTCACCATTGCTCAGAAAATTCCTCCAAACAGAATAATGTGGTGATCACTGTTCTTATATCATTTGCTTCCTTCCTGTCACAAATCAGTGTCCTGCTAAGCTTGTTCTCCAATTTCCAAAGACAGTTACATCATACAGTTACCCCAATAAGTTTGGAAGTGGAAATACCAAAAACCCTTTCACATTTTTTACAGAATGTCTGTCAGCATCACCAGCCCAGCCTCTGTAGGCCTAAATTTCTTTCATCATAGCCCTATGAAACCATCTCAGGAGGGAAATGACTTGGTTAAGAGGATCACAGAAGGAAAGTGATATGAGGATTGGGTATAAGAAGATATGAGGGCTGGGGGAACAGCCAAGGTATGCTGTTTTTCAGGCTAAGCCTATGCAAATCATTAAGGTATAAGAATGAGATGAGATAAAAATGGATTCTCCTTCATACAACACCCCCAGTTTTCCTGTGGGGTAGGAGTGGGGCTAGAAACAAAACTCAAAGTAAATATTAAAATTTGCTTTATAAGAGAAAAAGAAATTTAGAGATAAAGTCTCTTGGTGATAACTATCTGTGCCCTGAGATGAATTTATTAAAAACATATTCACTTAATGGGAATAGCATAATTAGCAAATTTATAAAAATCAGAATGCTGAAGAAAAGTATAATGGCTTTTATTATAATTTACTGTATGATAGAAATTAAAAGTAATTGGTTTAAATATGAAATTTTGTGAAAAAACTTTCTAAATGGTGCTACTTTTTCAATAATTTCACTGCAATTTTAACCCTGAGATAATAAATTAAGTAATAAAACGCTTTTATAGTTGCATACTAAACAGAAGGTGCCCAGGGGGGAAAATGATTTGAAGAATTATCCAGAAGTTTTTGTCAGATCAGAATCTATGTATGAGGCTTTAGCTGGTCATGAGTTTCCCAACATCCAGCATCACCTTTTAATTTTCTTGGGCACGGGCCAAGGCTTATGCCTGCCCACTCCTCTGCTCTCACAGCCACATCTTCATGCTCTTAAGCCCACCTTCCTTTCCTGCTTCTGTCTTCCACCATTATTGCTTCGACTTCAGCAAACTTGAAAGAGGAAAATGGTAAGGACATTTTCTTTCAGAGATAATTTGTACTTTTTTTCCCCGGAGCTAAGGAATCAAAAACTCTTCCAAGAATTAGGTCCAGGAACAATAAATTATTTTAAAGAAGGCAACTTACCTGTGTTCCAAAAATAGTGTTGTCTTGGCAGTTCCCACTCAGCACCCTCCTGAAGTGACCTTGTCACAAGGAAGCAGGTCAGAGAATCTAGCAACCCTTCCCAATACAGTGCTCAAGAGCATTTAAGCTTTCGCAGCAGATAGAATGTGAAAGACCAAAGGAATGTAGAAAGGGAGCAGCAAAAATACACATGCTTCTTGGGCCTAATAGATTGTTTTCCAAAAGAGTAAGTATTCCAAGATATCTTCCTTCGGTGCTCTCCTACTTGGACTTTAACTTTTTCAGCTATGTATAATAATCAACTTTAAATTTAGGTTAGAATCAATATTCCCATTCTTCTCTAGAAGTTCCATCCATCTATCCTTTCAATCTTAGAGACTCTATTGCACCTTAACTTTTTCTCTCAACTTCTGGAGATGCTACATTCTCTTGTCTGTGCTGCCCTTTCTAAAGCAGGTGCCATGGTGAAGCATTTTCCTACTGATTTTTTTTATCTCCAAAGAAGGATAAAACACACACACACACACACACACACACACACACACAACAGGGCTTATCTCTTCTGTGCTGATAATGATTTTTCTTGTTAAGTTCGCAGAGTAATTGGATGTGTTTGCTAATTTAAGTAAACCACTTATCTGTCTCATCATTAGCATAATAGAGTTTCCCCACAGCTCTGTAGAAATTGAACCAAATGGGGGGGAAAGGTGTTTTTAGGAGATGGCATCAGAGGCAATGAATTGCAAGGGAGCAGAAAATGACACATGCTGATTAAAGTACCTTATATTTTATCTAGATAGATGAGATGCTGATAAATTTTGAGTAATTTAGTCCCTTAAATTACTTTCTTTCCATGCAAAAAACTCCATTCTAATTCAACATTTTATATCTATATGCTATTTATTCAACATTATATATGTTATATATTCGACATTTTATATATAGATAGACATAGATGTATCTATAGATATAGATGACATAGGTAGAGAGACAGAGACAGAGACAAAAAGACAGAGAGATCTATTTATATGTACATGTGTTTTCACATTATTTAAGATAAATTTTGGTTTATTGGTATGCTTTTGGAATTATTTAATAGGGAGGAAACAAAGTAAGAGGAGAGAATAAAACTTCAAAAGCAATGTCTTTAAATGAGTGAGAAGGGATGGGACCTACAACCAAGTGGAGGGTTGGGTGTAGAAAGTTGTAGGAAGAGTTTATCCCTTGAGATACTTTGTCTCTTGTTATTTCTACTGTCCTTTTCAGATAAGGTGAGATCACCAACTACAAATGGAGAGAGAGAATTAAGTATTAGAAGTTAGAGGAGAAATGGTAAAATTATTATGTCAGAAAGTAGCAAACTGAACTAACTAGGAAATTGTAGGATTTCAGTGCTAAGGGCTACCTGAAATCTGTGGTTATACGTTTAAATTGGGAGTGGTCCCCTAGGTTTTGTTTTTTTTTTTTTCAATCATGGAAATTTGCTCCAGCAAATAATTGGATAAAACTATGATTGGTATTTTGTCAGAGAACTGTGATGGAGAGAGAAAAAATAAGTGGAGACAGGTGAATGATTCCAGTGATGGACTCTTATCACTAAATCATGGGCTTCTGGAGGTCATGGATTTTACTTAGGCTATTTACTGCTGGACAGTTTTGGACGCTCCACAGATATTTGTTGAATGACTGAGTTAATAGAATCTAAGACAAAAAAGTGGGGGGAAATGATGACACAAGTGTGGTGATAGAAAATTAGAACTTGGTAACAGCAATGAATGAGAGGTCCTGATAGGAGTGAAGCATTGTCAAAGTGTGCACAAGAGTAAGATAACTGAAAATCTCAGTGGAAATCTGAGTGAGAGATGTTTGAAATCACAAGTTTGAATGTGGTATGTTTGTTATTGATAATGACCAGGAGAGAAGGAAGCTGAAATGGAATGCCGGGGTATATGTGCGCACACACACATACGAATGTGTACACATACATACATATGTAATATTCTATATATGTTTATAATTTTTAATTCATCAAGAATGATGACAGGAGAGATGGAATAACAAGACAGCGACCCAGATCCCCAGCTTTTCAATTAATAAGTGGGAGTGTCAGGGAGGTTGGCAGAGGAGTGGTAGCAGGTAATATCTCCTGGTAGCCTATACATCAAAATATATGAGGGCTTTTAGAAGCAAGGATTATTCAGCGGGGCTTTATTCTACTCTTAGGATCTCTGGTACATAGAATATGGGAGAAAAAGTTGACACAGGTCACTTGTCCGGAGAGGCTTCTGGACAAGCAGTGTTGTTAGTGGACAGAGAGTAGATAAGCCCCAGGGGAAAATCTGTGAAGAAAAGAGGGTGAATTTATGGAGGAATTCCTGGAGGGCTGATGAGAGTTCTAGAGGGTCACAAATCTTGGGTGTAGGAGATCAGGGAAAAGGAGATTAGAAAATGTACAGGAGTTTGTGTGGATAAAAAGCCTGGTGATGATAGATGAAGGAGACTGTGGTCAAGAGCCATGTAAGGCAAGGTGACATTGTTCCTGATGGTCTCTTAGGGAAAGGCAGGTAATCATTCTAATTACATCCTCACTGCTAAGCCTGGTCTTTTATTTCATTTGGAGTGGTGATGTTGGCTGTATTTCTGCCATCTCCATTATTAGAGTGAAAGATTCTGCAGGGCTGATCTGTGTCTAGTTCACTTTTTACCTTATATTTCTATACACATAATATGCACTCAATAAAGTTTTCTTGAATGAGAACTTGACTGAGTCATTCATTCCAAACATAGAAAAAACATTTTTACACAAAGAAGCTGGGCTGGATGCTGTCCTTTAGTCATATTAGCTATAGGAAGGCAGACATATTAGGGTATATTAGAGACAGGACATAAATCAGATTCAAATTTGATTTTTTTTTTTTTTTTTTTGCGGTACCTGGGCCTCTCACTGCTGTGACCTCTCCCGTTGCGGAGCACAGGCTCTGGATACGCAGGCTCAGCGGCCATGGCTCACGGGCCCAGCTGCTCCATGGCATGTGGGATCCTCCTGGACCGGGGCACGAACCCATGTCCCCTGCATCGGCAGGTGGACTCTCAACCATTGCGCCACCAGGGAAGCCCTCAAATTTGATTTTTAAAAATAATATCTGACATTAAAAAATAATAAGATTAAACACATGTAAATAAGTTGCCTATCATTTGAGATAGTCAGTATGCTAACTGATATAACAGTTTGGCAATGATTAGGTCATAAGCTCAGGGGCTGAGTTATACCACTTACCAGCTTGTAAATAAGAGTGAGATGCTTTATATGGGACAAAAAGTCATATTCCTTTCTTACATCATGTATAGAAATAATCTCTCACTACAATGACTTAAATGTAAAACTATTAAAATATTAGGAGAAAAGTTAGTAGAATATTCATATAGTTTCAGAGTTGGGAAAAAAATTTTAAGACATTTTGGAAACCTGGAAATAATAAAGGAAAAAAAAGTGAACAGGTTTGAATGTATAAAAAGTTTTTATGCCTCCATATGACACAGATAATGCTAAAACTTTTTCTATGTCATCCTAAGGTCAAATAAATGTTTAGGTCCTGGAAAAAAAAAAAAAAGAGTGAGATGCTTAACTTCACTCTTCATTTCCTCATCTGAACAAGATGATGATAAAAACCATTTTATGAGATTGCTGTTGGGATTAAATTAGAAATGTAGGTAAAGCACAGTACGAGCACAGATTAAATAATCAGTAAAGTTTCAATTAATTTCTTTGTTATACAGTCATTTTACTGCTTTTTCTCACTGGAGGGCTGTTCATTCCATGCCTACTTCTTTATCACCTCTACTTTATCAAGTGGGTGCATTACCTGGAGCCACATGACTTTGCAGCATGAAACTTCCTCATGTAGGAGGAAAGCTTTTCTTTCCTACTCGACACCACACAAATCTCCTTGGTCACCCTGTCAGGTTTGCACCCACTTCTTGTTAGGAAGCCCATCCGCACATAGCTGTAAGGGTGCTAAGATATGGGGACATGGCTGTGTTTGTGTTGCCTTGACAAGTTATTTGTCCTCTTCATACTTCAGAGGTAGTTAACATCTTCTAGCTATTCTGGAAACATAAGAGAAAAATGTGGCATGAAAGAAACAAAGAAAAGATAAATGGGGAGGGGCTTTCAAAATTAGATAGCCACTGAGAAATTTCCAGGCAGAAAAAAAGAAAAAGATGTTGTTTGCATGTTATTAGTGTTCACATAACTGCCCCCAAACTGGCTGATTTTATTGAATAATTAAAACCTGAACAAATTGCTAGTATTAGTTTATTGTCCACCTTATCCTCCTAGAATATAATATCCATGAGGGTAAGAATATTTTCCTCCAGGTTTCTTGCTGCATTCCCAGTACCTGGAGAGTTCCTGGCAGGGAGTTGATGTTTCCTGAGTATCTGATGATTCTGTTGACTGAATACAATTGGCCCTGCAGAGTACCACCTGGGAGAGAAGTCCTGATAGTTGTATTGTTATCTGAATTTACCAAAACACTCATAGATTTTTTTTCTTTTCTGTCTTCATAGAAGTTATATGTAATCTCAGTATGAATAGAATCATAGATTTAATTTCACAATTTATACAGCATGATTCCATCTGTTTTTGAAGAATTCATTTGTTTCTAAAAGCTATAATTGTTATTTATTAGTTTTATTGTTATTAGTATTATTGCTGTTAACAACAGATCAAGGTAGGAGATCTAAAGGTGCAGAACTTTGATTTTTAGTACTGTTTTACAAGACTAAATTTGGCAAAACTAGGTAATTCAAATTTGACATAAAGATTATAAGCTTTCCAATTTCTGAGGGAAAAGAAAATTAGTTGTAAAAAGATTAGTGACCATCAACAAAGCCAAACTTTTTAATAATAAAGAAAAATTCTAGGGCCTGTTACATAGGAAACAGTAAATGTTCTTTGAATAATGAGAGAAGAGCTCCAAGTTTTAGTTTAGACACTTGTTCGTGATTCATTCTTAAATGTTGTACATGAATTTCTTTGAGATAGGGAAACCAGTTTTCCTGATCTGCAATTTATATATACAAAAACGAGTTTTAGAAATGCTTTAATACATCTTTATTTTTTTTCAAAAGTTATTTATTTATTTTGGCTGCATTGGGTCTTTGTTGCTGCGCGCGGGCTTTCTCTAGTTGCGGCGAGCGGGGGCTACTCTTCATTGTGGTGCGTGGGCTTCTCATTGCGGTGGCTTCTCTCGTTGCGGAGCATGGGCTCTAGGCACGCGGGTTTCAGTAGTTGCAGAACGCGGGCTCAGTAGTTGCGGCACGTGAGCCCTAGAGCACCCGGGCTTCAGTAGTTGTGGCACACAGGCTTAGTTGCTCCACAGCATGTGGGATCTTCCTGGATCAGGGTGCGAACCAGTGTCCCCTGCGTTAGCAGGTGGATTCTTAACCACTGCGCCATCAGGGAAGTACCAGAAGTGCCTTACTACATTTTTTAATTCTCAAAGATTGTGTTTGTTAGAACTATAATAAAAATTAAGTATTAATTATGCAACAAAACTGATCTTTGGTCATCAGTGTGCTCAATACAGAATCCGATGATCATTAGCAAGTTCTAATTTACTTGTAATAGTGAGTAGAAAAAACCTTCTAGTTTTGTCATTACACTCTATCTCCACAAACTATAATATATGCAGGTATTTGATGCAATTTTGTAAAATTTTAAATAGGATGACAAAAACATATTGAAGAATAAAATCTGGTTTTCAGCTTGTAAATTTAGATACTGGTCCAGAATCCAAAATCCAATTCATATATGTGAAAGAGCAATGAAATATATTATCATTCCATCATAGATACCCATCTTAAATATAGTGACAATTAACATTTGTATAATCATTTACTGCCCTTTGTTTTCATGTATCTTACCTCACTAGATGATGTGAAGTAGGGAAGCTATTATCATTGTACAGATGACCACACTGAGGCTCAGAATGTGTATGCCACTTTTTCATGGTCATAAGGCTGTTGAGACAGGAGAATTAGGTTTGAACTCATGCCTTGCAGTGCTGGGTGCCCTATTTGTTCAAACACTGAGGTGCCTCCTCCTTAAAAAGAAGTCTGCTATTTGTTGTTGTCTATATGATCCAATTCTGTCTCAGGAGAGACCATCTAAATTTGATTTTTTGTCTGCTTCTGCAAGGTGGTCTGTTGTCACCGCTGCCAAAAAGGCTGCATGTTAAAAGCAGTTGTTGGGCTTCCCTGGTGGCGCAGTGGTTGAGAGTCCGCCTGCCGATGCAGGGGACACGGGTTCATGCCCCGGTCCGGGAAGATCCCACCTGCCGCGGAACTGCTGCGCCCGTGAGCCGTGGCCGCTGAGCCTGCGCGTCCGGAGTCTGTGCTCTGCAACGGGAGAGGCCACAACAGTGAGAGGCCCGCGTACCGCAAAAAAAAAAAAAAAAAAAAGCAGTTGTTCTCTGGACTCCTCGATCTGATACCTCTCCCACAACAAGCTTAGTCACTTTTCCCAAAGGAGGAGATTACAGCTCTTCCCTTTTCAAAACGCCATGGCTGTTTTCTCTTCTATTCCTACAACAATTGATCAAAAACCAAGCACTCTCTTCAAATAAATGTATTTAACAGTCTTGGCGTATCTCTCAGTCCCCATGACAGTGCCAAGCGGTGAGATTTATGCCAACATTCAGCAGGTTCTGTTTGCCTAAATGTCCATTCAAAGTTGCATCTGAGCTGCAAATATTTTAGCAGAGAATGACCAGGCACTGAAGGCTCTAGAAATGATGAATGTATTACATATGACCCCCAGGCTTCTAGAAAACCTACTGAGAAAAGTTATTTTTTTTTAAATTTCCAAACAACTCAAGACCCTAGATATAAAACCAAGAATTAATCCACACAGGAGTTCTCAAGTGTAATGTCAGAGAAAATAATAACTGTATAAGTATTTTTGTGATAATATAGCACAAAATACATATGATCAAGGCTGAGATTGTCTCTTTCCTCAGGGAGTTCAGACAGTTGCTAGTTTTAATGTGTCCTTTAAGAACTACAGGGTGATTGTGTGTCATATATAGGAGGTACTCACCATTGTTATAGAGGCTGGCTTTGAATCCCAAATCTGTCTCTTACAAGCTTATAGCTATGTGGCAATGGGCAAGTAACTTCTTCATTATACATGTTAGTTTCCTCAAGAGTAAGTTTCCAGTATCAGCTACCTCATTGCATATGCCCAGGGTTGTGAGCTCAGGAAATAAGAAAATGCTAAGCACTTTCTACTGACTGACCTTGACACTGTGTAAGTAGGAAGTGGGTTTTGACAGATGTACACCCACCTGAAGTCAGCACCACTACAAATAAGATTCATAACTTTTCTATACCTCCTAGAAGTTTTCTCATGTCCCTTTTACTCTGGATTTTAAAGTTCATTTCTACCATTTTTCTTAAAATACTTTTGTAAAATCCCTATATTATCTGCTCTCTGATGATTATCTTTGAATGAAGGCAATTCTGTTTAAGCTATCTATCGCTAAAACTGTGGGTAGGAAAGAATCATATCAGCCTGGTTGTGATCACTTTGTCTCAAAAACTCCTTAACAGAATTCTTACTTGCAGGTATATCTCATCTCCAGAGTATGAGAAATTCTACTAGATTCATAATAGAGTTCTGAACAAATTAACATAAACTTCTCTTCCATTGATAGTGATCAACATCTGCATAGGTGATTAGCAAACACATACATCCTTCACGCTGTCAAAATAAAAGCCCACGATTTGCAAAATCGTTTATCCATGTGACTATTATTCAGCCCTGCCTGACCAGCTAAGGGATCTCAGATATACTTTTTAGCCTACCTACACCTTAGACCTTGACATCTGAAATCAATCATCATTGATCTCGCAACCTAGGGCTTACTGTTTGACTTTGGAGACCTCTACTCGTTGATCGAGATTTGCAGATATAGTCATATATATGCAGATTGTAGTGTCCTAAGTTTGATCCAAATTTGAATTTTTGGCAGCTATTCTTCAAAGGTTAGGGTTAGCGTTACAATAAAGATGGAGTTTTTAATCTTTATGTTTCATTTTCTTCCTGCTCAAAGGTAATAATAGTCCAAAATCCTTTACTCAGCCATCTTCTGCTCCCAAGCTATATCCAGAATTCAATTTGAAATTTGATCAAAGTATCTGAAATAACATGAAGCCTTTCCTAATCCCCTTTGGAATAATAATTTTCTTTCCTCTTAACTCCCATAACTTTTTATACATTCGGCATTTGGCACACTTCGGAGATATTTGTATAAATATCCCTCTTTCCCAGGGAACTGTATTTTCAAGATATAGAATGTTTTTATTCAGTTTGTACCTGTAGACCTGAGTGTAATGTTTGACATAATACATAGACTTTTCTCATGTTCCATTTTCATAAGCTAATTTAATCAATGAATAAGTGATTGAATGAAAACCTTTGTTGCGGACATGATGGAGATGTATATTTTGAAAGACAGCTTAATTATGTGAAAACACATCTGTGTTCAAACAGTGTGATTAATAGAGTGATGACAGTCTGGAAGAGAGTGCTCTAGTGTGTGTTAAAGTCACTATATCTGATTCTGGCCTCTCAATATTTCTTAACTTGAACTTGGTAAATTAAGGATGATTTGTCTTTAAAGCAAGGGCTGATTATAACACAGAGCTGGGACATAGCCATGCAAAGTACCAACATATATTTCAAACAGTTACATTTAAAATAAAGGATAATAAAACTATGTGACCTATTAAGGCAATTGCATAAATATATGAGCATAAAAACATGGAAAGATGTATAGCTAGGCAATGTAAATTTTATCGATGTGTTTTGAGAAAAAAATTTGATAATATTTTGCTATATTTGTATTTCCAACAAATTTTCTCCTACACTAGTATTATTTATATAATCAGAAATATATTTTTGAAAATATAAACAAACATGAACAAGATTTCTCAATAAGATGGAGTAATGAATTAAAACTAGTAAGATTAAATATGACAAAAATTAAGATAAATGCCTACATTTATTCCTAATGTGCATTATAGGATCTTGGCTTAAAGAAGACCTATAAGAAAAATAACTTGGATACAAGCATAGTATGAGCCAATGGTGGCTACTATAGCAGTGCTAAAAGAGTATGTGAAGTTGTAGGCATTCTTCCAGAAACAAAACATTCAGATGAAGAAAAATACTAGGATTTATGATCTTCATTGTTTATGCTACCTAGAGAGGAACTATTGGTGTTATTTCTCTGTACTATATTTTGAAAAGATATTAACAAACTAGAAAGCATTCACAGTTAGGGTACAGGAAGACCAGTCTAGAAACCAAGGCAAATGGGAAAGATATGGGAAGAAGAAGAAACATGAGGAAGCATGATGCTTGTCAACAAATGTATAAAGATCATCCTGCTGAAGAGGACCTAAAAAAAAAAAAAAAAAGCAGATTTACTAATGTCATGATTGTCTGCCATTTGTTTTGGTTCTGTATACTGGAGCTATATGGCACACTTACATCAGTAAGGGAAACTTCTGCTGGTAGGGATTATCACCTGAAGGTTTAATTTAGTGTCTCCCTTTGTGGGAGTGATAGGAGTGCGGGCTAAGCATTTATGATTTGAAAAATACAACTAGATTATACATTGACACACTGTTCTCAGTGATTGTAGTAGTGGTTGAATTTCTACTTGGCTCATTGAGATTACCTGCTTTAAGCACTTACTCTACGCCAAGCATTCTATTTAGCACTTTACATAAATTACCTCATTTAACCCTTATAAAACCCTATGATATAAATATTGTTTTGCTTACTTTACAAATGGTGATACTGAAGCTTAAAACAGAGATTAAGTATCATATAGCCAATAAATTCTAGAATTAGGATAAAAACCTGGATCTACCTGAATACAAACTTTATATTTTTAAACATGATGCTATAGATAGGGTAGACAGAGGGTACAATTTGGCTGAATATTATGAATTTCCTAACTAGGAAACCAGGCATACATTAGATAGAGGTCCTTTCAAAGTAATCCTAAAACGAGTTCAAGAGAAAACTGCTACACCACATGATTCTGAGTAAGAAGCAGATTAATTCTGTTTCAGTTAGGATGTCTTTAACTATATGTAACAGAACACCTGTATAAAAATGTTTTTAAAAATAATGACATCTAATTCTCTCACATAAGAGATTCTAGGACTGATATACTAACCCAAAATGTTCTAAAATACCCAGTATTAGGCAGTCTATGTGTATATGTATTTATTCACCCCGACAGAAAATATGAGGGCTCTAGATCAGAGAACACACTGCTTCTACACAGAGCATGTTGCACAGGTTCCCCATCTCCCAATTGTTCATAAGGCAACACACTATAAAGCCTGCTGCCACCTGTGCATACAAGGGAGTGTTTGCACCACAGGAGAGGAGACGGAAATTATGTCTCAAAGCTTATATAGGACAGCTGGTTCCTTTGTCCCTTCTCCTCTCTGGAGAGACAGAGGGCCCTTATCTTTTGCTCTGGAATGTAAACAAATCCTCTCAGGGAAGAGGAGGGGAGGGTTCCAAGATTTTATTATCCTTAAAATGTAAACAACTGAGTGCAGGGAAGATGAGTGTCTAAATCTCCCTGGAGCAATCCCCAATCTCTAGTTTCTTTGCCGTTCAGTCGTGAAGTCCAGCCTCTGCAAAAAGGTGAAAATATTCATGGAGCATTGTCTTCCCAACACCCAACCCTCTCTGCTTGCTGCACTGTCCTCCTCATACTAACAGGGAGGTCTTGCCCTCGGGGTTGCCATAGTTTCACATTTTCACTTATTTTCCCAAGCACGAAGGAAAGGCCAAGCAGAACAAATAGCATTCTACTTGGATGTCTACCTCTTTCACTAGGAAAGAAAATCTTTCCCAGAAGAATCCTAGTGGAGTCTCGTTATAACTTACTGACTCGGACTGGATCACATAGTCATTGCTAGAACAATCAATGTCAAAAGGGAAATTTATTGCCATATTTGGTTTAGATTAGGTGCAGGGAAAATGGGCATTCAAACAAAATTAGGTTCTGATTGCAGTATCTGTTGTGTGGGAAGATCTGCTACAACATCTAAGATTCCTTCATTCATTCAATACACTTTTAGGTGGCACCTGCTATGTGCCAAGCATGGTTAGTCAGAAAAAAATGCAAAAATGAATGAAAGAGTCTCCAACTTCAAGGGGATCACAATCTGGTGATAGAGACAGATATTTATAAATCTTAGAGTACATGAGGCTACATTAACACAAAACAAGTATCAAATATTAAACATTAAATATTATATTTTATTTAAAGCATTTTTATCAAATTAATTTCAAATGCGAATTTTTGTAAATGATTTATTGACTTTTATACCTATCTATGGCACTTTAAATTTGACTAAATACAAGGTAATTACAGGCATAAAATTACATCATACAAATGTTAATTATATAATGTATGTAACAAAATTATTGGTAATTATGTGAAGAGATAAGGCATAGTTGGTTGTTACTACACCAAATTACCGATTTGTTAACAATAATAATTGTAAATTCAATAAAATAATCAAGGTAGGCCATTACACTTTTAGTGATCTCAGAATGTGAGTTATGTTACAGGGGAAGACTGTGGAATGTACATCTGTGGGAATATTTTGAACTAGGAATAGAAACACCAGTCAGTAAATAAATCATTGTACTTTGAATATATTTGGGCATTTTCTGCCAGTATGTAGGAGAGGGGTGAGGTGATCTCACAAAGTCCCTTAGTATTAGATCTGACGTTTTACTGTAAATAATTAATGAATTTATTTTGCTTCCTCGATAAGTTTGACCAGCAGTGGATAAAACAGGCTATTTTTTTTTTGAGTACAGAATAAAATGCATATTAGAGCTATTGATCTGTGATTCAACAAAATACAGTTGAGCCTTACAGCAGTCTTAGATTTTACATATTTAAGCTTTCCTGCCCTCGGGCAAACACATGTTGGACTTTAATATTTTATCATCTTTTTTCCTGCTCTGCATTCCCCTTTATATTCATTTTTTATGTTGCCCGTATTAGTGAGTTTGCCAAAACAGGAATTGCAAGACTCAGAAAGAGTATTAGGATGAGCCCCAAAAGTATGTGGTATTTGAAAAGCTGGTATTACTTAGCAGTTGAAATAGAACACCATTTTCCAAAGTCTGGGGGCTTGAAAATAAAGTTGGTAAATTTAAAAAGAGAAAGTTTTTTCTTAGTTTACCTTCAGCTCCTTATCGTAAATATTTGGGCATATCTGCAATTTCAATAGGAGATGCAGGCTCTGCTTGCTCCCTTTCTGTTTTCACATATGACAACAACATAACTTTTTACTGTATTTTAGAGTTTTTGAAGTCTTTTCACATTATTTTAGGTAGTCTCCAATCGACCTTATCAGTTCAGTAGGACAAGTATTATTCTGATCCTTTAAAGATGAAGAAACTTAGTCATAAGACCTCTACAAGGGCATATAGTAGGTATGTGACAGAAGTGGAACTAAAATCTGGGGCCTCTGAGCCTTAGACAAAGGCTTTCTCACTATACTGCATGTTAAGACAGACTCTTAAGGCAATGCAATAAAATGGTAAGCTATAAGAGCTCCCTGGTACCACTTTCTACTATAGATGATCCCTGAGCAGGTTAGTTTATAATGATGGTGCTGTTGAATGGCCATTATAGGTTGATGGAGAAATTATCTGGGTTAGCTACTATCAGTAAAATGTGGGAAGTGAAGTAAGCCAAGAATACACTGGGATTTTAACCAGATGATGGTAAGGTTTTAGAAGGTTGAAATGACACATAAACCTTTTAAGGTTATTCCCTCAGCGGGGCCCTCACCTTATCATAATGGGATTACAATGGGAAAAATGCACAAAATAAAGTAAATATGACATCACAAATGGTCTACTTAACTCTATGTTGGGGAAAGAATTGGAGAGGAGTTTGGGAAGAATCTGTACCACAGACAAAAGGTAACATCATGAGAAAAAGAATTAAATAAAGAAAACATTCTGAGATGGCAAATTCCAGAGAACTTACGATATCGTCTACTGCCTGGTCAAATATACTTAGAATCAATGTGTAGACGGACTGTCACATTATCCTATATGTCACTGCTTGAGATACACCTTTAAAAAGGTAGAAAGGGAAAGAAAATTCTGACACATGCTACAACTTGGATGAATCTTGACGACTTTATGCTAAGTAAATAAGCCAGACAAATACTGTATGATTCTACTTACATAAGATACTAGAATAGTCAAAATTATAGAGACAGAAAGTAGAATGGTGGTTGCCAGGGGCTCAGGAGAGGGGGAAATTAGTGTTTAATGGACACACAGTTTCAGTTTTGAAAGATGAAAAGAGCTATGGAGATGGATGGTGGTGATGGCTGCACAACACTTTGGATGTATTAAATAACAGTGACCTGTACACTTAAAAAGGTTTAAGATGGTAAACTTTATGCTATGTGTATTTTATCACAATAAAAATAATTGGAGCTTCCCTGGTGGCGCAGTGGTTGAGAGTCCGCCTGCCGATGCAGGGGACACGGGTTCGTGCCCCGGTCCGCGAAGATCCCACATGCCGCAGAGCGGCTGGGCCCGTGAGCCATGGCCGCTGAGCCTGCTTGTCCGGAGCCTGTGCTCCGCAACGGGAGAGGCCACAACAGTGAGAGGCCCGTGTACCGCAAAAAAAAAAAAAAATTGAAAAAAAGTAAATCGAAAAAAATAGAGAGACAGAAGTATGAAGGACGAGAGCTGCTTTCATTTCCTTCCTACATACAGATATTAATAAATGATAAGATATATATATTTTTAAGGCGTAAAGGGAGATTCTTGCTCTCTAGGTGCAGGTGCCCTGTGGAGATGGTCCTAAGGTCAGAGCACTTAAAGCAGCCTGCTACCTGGATCATTCTTCATTCCCCTTAATATGTCTCTGAGAAGAGCTTGGATCCCAGGGTAGGAAGAGAACACAGAGCCATGTTGAAAAGTGCTAATGTAGAAAAAATGACTATATGAACATAAAAACTGGCATGTAGCCTCATTTGTTTATTCAGTGTGCTCGAGTGCACTTTCTAATTGGCACAGGGGCTATTTAAAAGGTAAGCGATTTTCACATAATGCCACTTTTAACAGGGCGGAGATATGCCTATTGTATAGTTCACATTCTTATTAATAATCCCATTTCAAGTTTGTCACTTAGGTATTTATCTAATACTGGGTTTTATTAATTTATCTCTCACTAAATCTGGGAACATTTGCCTCCCCACCCAACTTTGAATGAGTTTTACCATCTTAAATTTACTCTTCACTTTGAAGAATGAATGAATGAATGAAGCTTGTGTCAAGCTTGTTAAAGTCAGAGTATGGACGCCCTGCTCCATTACATCATCTCCCTTTCACTGCTCAATCCACCCCAGGAAAGATTACTGAAAACTCCTAACTACCAAATCCAACAGACACCTTCTACTCTTAACCATTCGTGTAGACACTTTTATACTCTTATCAGGATCTCATTGGAGAATTTAAATTTATTAAACATCTTTTCATTGAAATCTTTTCTCTGTTGATTCCTGCCTCACTTTTCTCTACATATCTTCCATCTGGCATAAGAACCTCCTCTTTATCAATCTTCTTTTGGGCTCCTCAGGTTCACCCAGCCCCATAATATTAATATTTCCCAGGGTTTAATCTTCCTTTCTCGTTTCACACACTTTACCTAGCTGAGCTCACTCACAGAGATTCAAGTTGGGAGAAAATATTTTAGTCCAGAAACATTCACCACTTTCATAACCCTTACCTGAGCTAAGCATGTATTTCTCCAGTTATATTCTGCAAACTCCAAAGATACACTATTAAACTCACAATAGCTCCCTAATACTGTTTCTCTGTCCATGTATCCAAACTTATTAAGTATTGTCACTTTTATCCTGGTAGGCGAGAAGATATTACTCTTCATGTAATCAAAATAAGTCAATATTTTTACTCCTTATTTATTTTGTCATTTGTAAAGTTATAGAATACTTTTAAAGTTTTCACAAATAGTTAATTTTATTTTTTCATGTTATATGTGTGCTTGCTAGTCAATATTTAGTTAATACATATCTGATATGTGGTAGAATTTAGATTGAGACTTGAGCTAATTATAACTTAACAATGAGGTTTTTAAAGAAGTAGCTAAACCTCATCCACCTTAAAAATTTTCAACAGCTATGTTATCTAAAATAAGCAAATAAAAGCAAGATAAACAAAACGTTAGTGTTCTCTAGACCATATTGCCTCAGTTTAATTCTTAGCATCACCCCCCAGTTAGGCCTCTGAAACACAAGCAAAAAGGTCTAAACTGTAACAATTTCCCTGGGTCACCCAGAAATTTTATTTGGACTTTTCAGAGCGGAGCCTGAGGCAGGGATTTGCATGTACATGATTTATTGAGGAAGTGCACTTCAGGATAAAGCAGTAAAAAGTGAGGGGGAAGAGCCAAGTAAAGATGTAGTCCCAAGTAAAGGCTTGCCTCAACCTGATGGTGAGCAGCAGAGTGGCACAAAAAAGCTCTAGACTATAAGTTGTTTTATAACTGTCCCAATTTAGAGAAGGTATTTTGTGCCCCCTTATCATATAATCACCAGCTAGATGAGATGATGGTTACGCTCCAGGCTTCTCCACATGAGGTTTCACCCATCAATCAAGGGCCAGTCTAGGAAGAGATCACATGTGTCAGATGTTAGCCACCATCATAGGCACTGGCTGCAGTGAGTAATGGGTTACTGGTCAGGGTACTAATGATATCCACTGCACTCATGTGAGTCAGAATAAAATCTATAAATGTGTGTTAATTAGTCCATTCATTCAACAAGTATTTGTTGAGAACATTAAACAAATGTTATGGAAGTTGTGAGGGAAAAATAAGATGTGATTCTTATTTTCAAAGTGCCTATAAATAACATCTTGCCCACAAAAGATAATCAACAAATTTTGAATTGAATTGGAGAGGACACTAAATATGCATGGAATGAATAAACACAGTCATTAAAACACCAAATCCTGTGGTAGTTTAGTGACTGGAGACACAGATACAAGAGGAAATGAATGAGAATAACTTCATAATTTTCATCCTAGAGGGTTTGGGAATTTGAATTTGAGAAAGAAAGGAATTCTAGGCAGAGGGATTAGCATGAGTAAAACTACAGAGTAAGGTTTGGGAGCATTGTGTTTGGGTAAAAATAGGATGTGTCTGTTCTTGTGAGGTTTAAATCGTTTATGTTTGGGAATAGTGAGAAATTAATGTGGAAGGAAAGACTGGAGCACAATTCAGATTGTGAAGGGCCTCAAATCCAGGCTGAGATGCTGAATCTTTATTCATAAGCAGTGGGTAGTAAGAGACATTTCTGAGGAGAGCAGATATAAATGTCATTTTAAAAGGATTACTTGATCATAGGCAAATATGAGTACATACTTGAATTATTTACAGTTTAATAGCATGAGGTATGTTGTATTTTTATATACCACTGAGGAATACTGTAAGATTTCTAGAATCTTTAAAATTAGGGAGAAGTATAAATGACGTAGATTGTTAAAATAAGGCGGCTCTAATATAGAAACCAGAAGATCATTAGGATAAATACATCAGTGTCCAAAAACTAAGTTAACTTCAATATCTCTCCTCCACCACTTTTTAAACTGAAGCCTCCATTTGCATTTAGTGAATACTCATGGTTGAACAATTTAGGGAATGTGTTTTTCTTTCTTTCACACCCCACATCCAATCCAACAGCAAATCCCAGGTTTAAAGCTTACAAAAGCTATTTAAAATGAAGATTTTAAAATGTAAAACTGAATTCTCCCTATTTCCAAATCATGCCCAAATTCTAGCCCAATCTGCATAGTTTTTCCTTTTTTTTTTATTGTGGTAAACTACATATAACATAAAATTTACTATCTTAACCATTTTCAAGTGTACAGTTCAGTGATTTAAACATTCATTTCTGTTGTGCAACCATTGCCACCATCCATCTCCAGAACTCCTTGCATCTTGCCAAACTGAAATGCTATAACCGTTAAACATAATTCCCCATTCCCCTCCCTTAGCCCCTGGCAACCACCGTTCTACTTTCTGTCTCTATGATTTTAACTGCTTCTAAGCACCTCATATAAGTAGAATCACACAGTATTTGTTGCTTTGTGACTGGCTTATTTCACTTAGCATAATGTCCTCAACATTCATCCATGTTGTAGCATGTGTCACATTTTCTTTTCTTTTTTTAATATTTACTTATTTATTTGGCTGCCCCAGGTCCTAGTTGTGGCATGCGGGATCTTTGTTGTGGCATGTGGACTCTCAGCCGTGGCCAGGCCCCCTGTGGGGAGTGTGGAGTCTTAACCACTGGACCACCAGGGAAGTCCCATATTTTCTTTTTTTAAGGATGAATAGTATTTAATAGTATGTATATACCACATTTGGCTTCTCCATTCATCCTTCAATGAACACTTGGGTTCTACATTTTAGCTATTGTGAATGATGTTGCTATGAACATGAGTGTGCAAATACGCCTTAAAGACCCTGCTTTCAATTATTTTGAGTATATACCAAAAAGTGAAATAGCTGGATCACATGGTAATTCTATCTTTAATTTTTTGAGGAACTGTCATACTGTTTTGCACAGCTGCTGTACCATTCTACACTCCAACAGTATGCAAGAGTTCCAATTTCTCCACTTCCTCACCAACACTTGCTATTTTTTGTATTTTTTTGATTAGTAGCCATCCTAATGGGAGGTACGTCATTGTAGTTTTGATTTACGTTTCCTTGATTACTAATGATATTGAGCATATATTCATGTGCTTATTGACCATTTGTATACATCTGTCATCTGGTGTCTGTAGGAGGATTGTTTCTAAGACCCCAGCAGATACCAAAATCCACGGATGTTCAAATCCCTTAAATAAAGTGGGGTTGTCATTGCATGTAACATATACATATCCTCCTGTGTACTTTAAATCATCTCTAGATTACTTATAATACCTAGTACAAGGTAAACAGTTGTAAATACAATGTAAATGCTAGTAAATAGTTGCCCACATGAAGCAAATTCAAATTTTGCTTTTTGGGACATCCTGGAATTTCTTTTTATCAAATATTTTTGATCTGTGCTTGGTTGAATTCACAGATGTGGAATCTGTGGATAACAGAGGACCTACTATATGTCCTTTGGAGAAATGCCTATTCAAGTCCTTTGCCCAGTTTTGAATTGGGTTGTTTTTGTAGTTGAGTTTTAGGAGTTCTCTATATGTTCTAAATATTAAAGTATGCAAATATTTTCTCCCATTCTGTGGGTTGCCTTTTTATTCTAATAGTGTCATTTGATGCACAATTTAAAAAAATTTTTTATGAAGTCCAATTTGTCTATTTTTTCTTTTGTGGCCTGTGCCTTTGGTGTATATCCAAGAAATTATTGCCAAATCCAGTGTCATGAAGCTTCTGCCTTATGTTTTCTCCTAAGCGCTTTATAGTTTAGGCTTCACATTTAGGTCATAAATCTATTTTGAGTTAATGTTTTTATATGGTGTTAGGTAGATCCAACTTGATTCTTCTGCATATGGATATCCAGTTTTCTAAGTACCATTTTTGAAGACTGTCCTTTTTCCCTTCAATGGTCTTGATTCCCTTGTCAGAAATATTTTGACCTGTAGATGTGAGGATTTATTTCTGTACCCTATTTTATTCCATTTGTCTATGTGTTTATCTTTATGCCAGTATTACACTCTTTTGATTACTTTAGCTTTGTAGTAAGTTTTTAAATCGGGAAGTGTGAGTCCTCCAGCTATTGTTTTGGCTGGTTAAAGATCTCCAGGCCAGATCTTTAAACTTTTAACTCCAGTCTCATAGTCAACTTCCTACTCAGCATCTCTACCATGATGTCTAATAGTCATCTCAGACTTAACCAGAAAGTAACCAAACTCCTATTTTCTCAGCACTCCCCATTATAAGAAGTGCCACCTCCATTCACTCAGTTGCTCAGGGTGGGAGGTTGGGGGTTGAGTGGCAGCCATTGAATGGGAAAAGATATTTGCAAACCATATATTTGATAAGGTGTTAATATTTAAAATACGCATACAACTCAACATAGAAAAAACAAACAACACAATTAAAACATGGGTAGAGGACCTGAACAGACATTTTTCTAAAGAAGATATAAAAATGGTCAACAGACACATAAGAAGACGCTCAACATCACTAATCATTAGAGAAATGCAAATCAAAACCGCAATGAGATACTACCTCACACTGGTCAGACTGGCTATCATCAAAAAGACAAATAACAAGTGTCGGTGAGGATGTGAAGAAAAGGGAACCCTCGTGCACCATAGGTGTAAATTGGTGCAGCCACTATAGAAGCAGCCACTATAGAAAACAGTATGGAGCGTCCTCAAAAAACTAAAAGTAGAACTGCCATATGATCCAGCAATTTCACTTCTGGATATTTAACTGAAGAATACAAAAACACTAATTCAAAAAGATATATGCACTCCAATGTTTATTGCAACACTATTTACAATGGCCAAGACATGGAAGCAACCTAAGTGTTCATTCATAGGTGGATAAGTAATATATATAGATAGATATATGTATATATATCTATCTATATATAAATATTATAAGTCAAATTTATCCAATAAAAAAAGAAAAAAAAAGAGAGGTTCCCAAATTATGAAAACTTCAAGACATGCAAAACCTGAAAAAAAATCTGTCATTGGAAGATAAGCTTTAGTTATAAAATATATACCTGTAGATGAATCCCTTAGCTGGAAGAAGAGGGAATGCCTCCTTCTCTAATAGCTATTCAGCAGAATCTACTGCTTTTCTCTCTTTTTCTACTCAGTATATTCCAAGATCCTTAACAGTATCAGTCCCTTGTGTGGCTGAATAAAAAATGATGGTAACTTGATTGCTCTGACTTCATGCTTTCCCATTTCTGCATAATCTTTTAAAAACTGACTTCTGACAGCTCTGCTGGGAGGCATAGAAACCTAAATAAACAAAGGAGACTAGGAAACATACAGACATAGAAAGCTTTGACATTTTGCGAAGAGGTTGAAAATTTAGCTGCACAGTTCTTATGTGTGACAAAGTAGGCTTACTCTAGTTGGTGATGGAGAGAGAATGAGGAAGGACCTTCCCCAGAAATCCAGTGAGCCCAGTGTAAGACTAAGAGTTATGATGTTAGTCTGATCCTGTATTGCTCTGTGTCTGTGAGTTTCAGATTCTGCTAGAAAATTAAATTGTGAGTGCTGACCTACTGCTTAAGATTTTGTAAGAAATGACTATTGACTGTGATGACCTCTGCAATAAGACAATGTTGTTCCAGCATCTAGTCTGTGATATTACTATTATTATAATTGTTATTATTAACAGTTATTAACTGTTTATTCTATTAATACCAATTTCAAAGGGATCTAATTCGTGGAAAATTTAAAACTTCTGCTTGTCTTCATTTTTCTTTTGACTTTTGTGCATATCATTATTTATTACTCCATATATCAGAGTGTGAACTTGATAAGAAAAAAGACAAAAGCTAACAGGACTGGTTTTCTTTTGGCTGTTGAAAAGGGGTTTTTTGAAGGACAATGGTGAAAGTTTTCCTTAAAATAATTTAAGAAATATAAACATCTAACAGGGTGGTGATTAGCACAAAAGCCTTCCAAAACACTTCCACAAATATGTCTTCACTTTGCCACATACAAAAGAAAACTGGAATTTGTTCAAAATTATGAATAATTCCTTATCAGATAATACATTTGGTACTAGCACACAGCGCTCCAGCCTCTCTGAAAAATGGCTTTATCTACCTGACCACTGACTTATTAGAAGCAGCCAAGTATTTCAGGAAGCCAGCTTGATAATGACAGGCAGGCTGTCTTGGTTTGGCAGCACCTCATTTAACAGCTTTTATTCCTAAGGTATGGCTAGGCAAATTCTGTAGCTCTCAGTTGACACTACTGTATAATTGGTAAACTCTCATTTTAGCAGAAAAAATACCCTCATTCAATTGACTTCGGGGGGTGGGGGCTTATTATGGCTACATACCAATGAACCATCTGTTTTGAAGGTTTCTTTTTCGTCAAGGATGCTAACACTTAAGCTCTGATGGTTCAGGGCGTTCTGTCATCATTAATTAATCTCCTATCGCTTGTTGTAGATGACTTGTTACTTTTTTTTTCTTAAACTTTTTCCATTCAATGGGTATTTGGCCTCTAAAGTGAGTTAACGTAATAGATCAAATTTGATATCTCATCATAAAGCCATATTAATGCTCCTTCTTCCTTGTGACATGTCTCTAATTAGAAATTTTTTAAAAAAGCTTTTATGTCAGTTAGAGAAAGCACCCGATACTAAAATTTTGTAATTTTTCCCTACAAATATGTGCTATATACTAATGTAGATGTTTTGTTTTTGCTTAATATGTGCTATCATTTATTCCACTTGTAAATAATTTGTTGTGACCATTAATCAATGAATAAATGAACAGACTGAGAACTGCTGAGTTGTTAACTCAGGGTCAACCTCCAACTGTACCAGTCACTCAATGAAAGGTGTGTCACTTTGAGCATTTCTGCTACTAACAATAGTAATTAACATTACCACTGTGTGGAACAGTTATCATTTATTGAGGGATTAAGTGTCTAAAGCACAGTGCTAAGAATGCTACATATATTATTTTATCCCAAAACTCTGACAAGAAGATATTATTATTCCCATTTTATAGAGGGGAAAACTGAAACCAAGAGATATTATAAACTTCCTCAGGGTTTCACAGTTAATATTCAGAACTGATTCCTATGCAAGCCTTTCTGATTTTAAAGTCTCGGTGAGTCATCTAAGCTTTTATTTATAAGATAAATAAAATTGTGTAGGAGTAGACCATCTCTAAGGATTTCAATATTAGAATTCGATAATTCCCTTTCTATTTAGCATATGCTAACACATCTTTTGATCTATACTTTTAGAAATACAGAAATCTCAAGCACTTCTTTTATTTAACAGAGCAAAGTGGACTTAAATTTTCCAGCAATGTTTGATTTTGGATATAGCCAGAATGATGAAGTGTTTCACTCAGTTAAACTGACAGCTTAGACCAATGCTACTTATGAAAAGAGCAAGCAATTAATTTAATTTAGAATGTAGAGGGATAAATATTATTTTAAAGCTTAGACATAGTGCCTTTAGGATTCCGTTGAGAGTTACTTTGAGTTTACTTTGTTTTTAAAATGATAAAAATTCTCTGTCATTTTAAATTCTTTTAGAGGCATATTTCACAGAGAATTAAACAAAATACTCTACTGTATTCAGCTGGTAGTGTTATTCCTTGACTGCCTATAATATAATGGGGTTAATGAGGCAATTTTTTTCTACTGTTTATTATTATTTTATAATACTTAGTTTTACACCTGGAAACTTCTTTATTTGAGAATTTTCATTATTTTACATGTTTTATGTAATTTAATTTCTTTAACAAACATGTACTCATTGACCAATTTATGCTAGGCACTGTTCTAAATGTTGGGAAACAGCAATAAATAAAACAAACCAAAAAAACCTGCCTTAATAGAACTTATATTCTAATTAATAAAGGCTCACCTTTTAATAATAATTACATATACAGCTTTATAAACCAGAATTTTACCTTCTTCATAGAATCTTTTCTGAGAAACGCAGGTCATACTATATTTTTCTTTCTAATCATTTACACATTGTTTGAATTAGAACACTTAAATATGCTGGTTTAACATTTTTCTTATATATGTCTTAACTTTCCAGCCAAATAAACTCCATGAAGATGAGACTATGTATTAAAACTTCATACCCTCTCTAGCAATGAACACCTCTGTATGTGTTTCTTTATGTTCATGTATTTCTTTGACATCAGTATCCTAAATGTTGAGTTGAAAGATAGGTGCATTTCAATTGTATGATAATACTACCAATTGACTTCAAATAAAGCCACACAAATTTCTACCAATCATTCATGTGATATCCATTTTCTCTCACTATGACCATCAGGAGACATTAACAAGCTCTTATTTTTCCTAATATTATGAGAAAAAAAAAACATTTTAATTTCCACTTCCCTGATAACTTTTTCATGTTTTTTTTAGGAATGTTTACTTCTTTTCACAAAGTTCTGTTTTTATCCTCCCTCTTTTTCGATTGGGGTGTCTTATGTTTTACTTGTTGATTTAAAGAGGATTTTATTCATTTTGGACGTTGACTCTTTGAAATGTATGTTGTAAATATTACTCATACTTTATGACTTGCATGTACACATTTAGTGTATGGTATCAGTGCAATGACGTTTTCAAAAGATCCGTTACCCATCCCTCCCCTAAAAACACAGTTCATATTCAGAGTATTATAAGACAAAGCAGCTTATTTTATACATATGTTCAGTTCAAGGGGTTTTCATGACATATTTTTCAGAAGTGTTGATCCCTTTTGGGAACACCTGGAATCTATTCTTTAGGGTCAGCATCCCACTTCACAGATGAGATAAAGGAAGAATTTCTCTCTAGCCTAAAACAAATTTAATTACAAATACATATCCTTAATAATTGCCCTTCAAACTGAGTAGCACCTTGCCCCATCTCTAGTTAGGCCCAGTTGTCAAAATAGCATTTTAGGAATTCTATTATGTAATATATTATCAAGGAATTATTATATTTTAGGAAAACCCCAAACTACTGGGTTCTTTGACAATGCATTTTTTGAATCAAACTGCTATCCCCTCCTACACTTCCAAAGCTGTCCTGCCCAAGTGATCATGAGAGTATTTATTTCGTGGATAATTCTCTGTCCTTCTGAGTTAACTTTCAATTAATTTAATTCTATGCTCCACTGAAATTAAAATACACTTCAGTTTGTGTCCACACAGTCTGGGACAATACTTCCACACCAAAGCCTACCCTGCCTCAGATTCCATCTAGGAAATGACAGGAGAGGGCCAAGTCAGGCTCTGCATGTATTACCCTATTGTTAAACACATGGCTTGTATTCAGTTTCCCAAAACTGATCCCAGCTCAGGTTTTCTCTTTCCTTTCCTTTCCCTCCCTTCCCGTTCCTTTCTCTTCTCTTCTTCTCTCTTCTCCTTTTTCTTTCTTTTTTCATTTTATCACTGACAACCCAGTCTTTAACTCATGACTTCCCACATAGCACTAACCAAGCAATCAAAATACAAATTCTACAGCAGTTTACAAATAAGAGCCAAGCTGTGGGACTTCCCTGGTGGTGCAGTGGTTAAGAATCCACCTGCCAATGCAGGGGACACGGGTTTGAGCCTGATCCAGGAAGATCCCACATGCTGCAGAGCAACTAAGCCCCGTGCTCCACAACTACTGAGCCTGGGCTCTAGAGCCTGCGAGCCACAACTACTGAGCCCATGTGCCACAACTACTGAAGCCCACGCGCCTAGAACCCGTGCTCCGCAACAAGAGAAGCCACTGCAATGAGAAGACCGCTCACCACAGCAAAGAGTAGCTCCCGCTCGCCGCAACTAAAGAAAGCCCATGCAGCAACAAAGACCCAACATAGCCAAAAATAAATAAATAAATAAATTTAAAATTAAATAAATAAATAAGAAAAAAAAAGAGCAAAGCTGGGCCACCAGAGCTCCAGTATATATATCTAGGAATTTGGCCACAGCTTTATTTTGGACTCATAATTTGTGTTGGTCACTTTATATATAATACTTTCAGAGACAATATTGGGAGCTCATGTGGGCAAAATAACAAACTTTTAACACATACTTAAATCTGCATTTTGTTTCAACACTGTAGCTTATCTTATCTTGGGAATGTTTCCATTGACATTAATCATTTTTTCCTCTTGATGCTCTGTCATAATTTGTCCACTAAAAGCCCTCTTTCCAGAACGACCAAATTGTCTGTTTTAACACTAACACAGAAATTACTGAGGCTTCCTGCTTCTGAAAACAACACATTCCAGGATAATCTTTACTTTTTGTGCCAAGACATGAGACCAATTATTCTTCAAGTGGCTGTCAAGAGAGTGTTAGAGATCCAAATCCAGGCACCAGTGAAGCATAAATCCCAATGTTAGGCAAGTGACCTTAGAAGAGGGAATTACTTTATTAATAAAGTAAGAAATCCAAAGATCATGAGTTCACGGTGATGTTTCCATTTGACCTTTACTTAAAAAAATTCTTTTTACTTGGTCTAGTGCGAATTTTTAGAAACAATCTTTTCTGTTTAGAACTAACATTTTATGATTTAACATGCTATATATTGTTATACTAAATCATGTTATTAAATTTCAGTATTGAACCCTAATTTTCACAGTGTAATCTCCGGTTCTTTTTTGCTTCATTTTCCAAGATATCTGGAATTCATTCAAAACTGTACAGGTCCTGATGATCTTTGTCATCTGTATCATCTGAGAATATCATCAACTACCTGAGGTAACACACACACATACACACACACATACACACACACACACACACACACACACACAGAGCCTCCATTCCCATAGAGACAACTCTAAAAAATTATAAAGTATGGAATATATAATGCTATTAAAATGATTCCCCCTACAATGAACATTAATAAAAATACTAATAAAAAGCAGAGAAATGTAGACCAGTATTGGCTCCTAAGGTTTTGTTTGAAATCCCAAGGTAGCTTGGTCTAATTTATTCCCACTATTTAAGTTCATTTTCCCCTGCAATTTTCCTTTGTTTATACCATTAGTTAGTACCATTGTGGGTTTTTTTTTTTAATTTTGAGAGTTATGATTTATTCGGTGGACATACTGAGGACTTCAAGCCTGGGAGAGAGCATCTCAAGTAACCCTGAGATAACTGCTCCAAGGAGGCGAAGGGGGAGCTAGGATATATAGGAGTTTTGCAATAAAGGACAGGTAGTAGGAACAAAGGATTACTGTTAATTAAAGAAAACTAGATATCTCAAGTTAAGGGCTTTAGAGCCTTTCTGTGTATGGGAAGATGCAAGAGTTTTGGCTCATTGAAATCATTCCCTTAATATGCACCTCAGCTATCTGGGGCCAGTATTCTTGTTTTCACATCCTGAGTTTCCTCAGGGCTCACCGTTGGGAGTGGCTGCAGTCTGATGGCTGCTGGATGGCAGGTATTCTTTGTTTCCTTTCTGAGTTCTCTCAGGGCTCACCAGCTCACCTTGGAGGGCTGCGATCGCTGATGACTGTGACATCATTTGCCTACTGATATGGCAAGCAATTTTTTATTTGTTGTTTATATTTAATGGGGTTCAGAACCAAATTTTCTACAACAAAATAATAAGTACCATTGTTTATTTTTTGTTGTAGACAATATGGTTCTGAACTCCATTAAATATAAACAAATGTTCCATTCTTTGTCATTGCTTGAGAGACTCTCAATATATTCAAGAGTATTATAAAATACACTTAAATTACTATCAAGAATGATAAATATATGCATATGTATGTACACTGCATAATATAATTTGAAACCCCTCACAAAGTAAGTTACACAGAATAAGTTCTGTAGGTCCATTTATTTCCACGTTATTGACTGTACGTTAAAACCAACTCACATAAGACAAAAGAACAAATAGATTAAAGTACATTTTCACATGATTCTATCAACTTTGCAGATACTCGATACCAGTAATTCCCAGATAACTGTGTAGCACCTAAGAGGTTAAATAAAATGAAATATGGTTCAACATTTTGAAGTAGCAGCCTGTCTCCACTCCTCTTTGTGGTTATATCACAGACTTTGAGAGACAAAGAAAATTTAGAGATAGTCTTAGAGATGATGCCTTACTAGGGTCTCCTGGCTCCCAGCTCAGTGACATTTGACTATGCCAGATGGTGGAAATAATGGAAAAAAAAAAAAAAGATGAAGAAGAGATGGCCTACAGCATAATAATCAAAACTTTGAGTGTTGAAAAAGAAAATGCTTAAAATCAAGTGCACCTGGGTCTTCATCTGATTAGTTCCATTCTCAGGAGTTTTCAGTGCCATTCTCATGACCTCAAATGCTGGACCATACTCACATCAGATTGGTTTCACACTGTTCTCTGAGCCTGAAAGTCTTTCTCTCTTTTCTTCTCCCAAATTAGTTGTATTAATAGTGGGATTTTAGGAATCTTCCAGATTCCTACTGCAGTGTAAGTAGATTTTTATATGTAGACTGATGGGTACTCATTCAGATGCTTATAGTTTGACAAGTTCCTGTAAAAGAGGGATTTATTAATTTTTAATTAATTTTTAAATTTTTAATTTATTTTTTTATTAATTTTTTTAATTTGGGGGGGAGTCTTGGCTCCTGTATTAGCTAATATTGTTGTTGAATTAAGATATGTGTGGACCTCAGGATTTAGTTGTATGTAAATTAAATTCTTTTCAAGGTAAAAACTATTTGATGCCTGTTATGTGCTGGATGAGGCGCAAGATTTTGAGCTACACTGAAGTAATGGCATGAACCCTGCTTTCAAAAAGTTGTTGTATTTTGTTTTACACAAACTTTGGAGGAAATAACGAAATTTATATTTCTCTAACTCTGATTTGAGAGAAATTTATATTCCATAGGATATTTGACTTTGCCATAGAGGGAAGAAATATGCTTTCATTTGAAGAAAGAACTTTCTTTAACGACCTCCAAGATCAGATAAGACTGGTTCCTGATTCATCTTGATGTTCTCAGGCAAAATAGGCTGATTTCATGTTTGGTTCTTGATGTGCCTATTGGGGGATATATTAAAATATATACCATTTATTCTTTGAGCATACTATTAGCAAATTTATTTATGAGGCCCTGGGGTTTAACAAGACTTTCAAAATTTACTGTGATATGCCAGTGCCCTCTGAATTTCTGGAAGAGTAAAGTCCAACTTAGGTGTATGATCAGAACAAACTTCCTCAATCAAAGCTCCATTACACATGGATGACAACCCTTTTATGGAAGATGATAAAGAACCACCCCTGGAGGTTTAATGGGTAACAGCATATCAACTGCTATAAAGTATGAACAGCAATTTGTGGAAGAAAAAAATATGCCAGGAAAATCAAAGAACTGTGTGAAAATAATTAATATCACAAATATAGCTTAATAAAGTTTTAACATTCACATAAAAATGCAATGTGCTTTTCCATAGTAAAGTGATTTTTCACAAATCACATTTCCATGTACAATGAAGAGATCCAAAGTTGTTAAAATTTTCTAAGACCTATGTGCCATAATTCTTCAACCAATAATATGTCACAGGCTTTGATAATGAGTTTACATCAAATGAACATCTGTGTGGTCATAAAGAATTTTTTTCTGGAAATTGAAAAATTCAAAGCTCAAAAGTGGCTCTTTAAGGACAATTATGTGAATAACATTGCTTGGCTAGAGTGTGGCACTTTAAATAGATGATAATATCAAGATTAGAGTGTCTGGAGAGTGTTTTTTACATGCTTATCATTAAACAAATGCTAGTTGAACTAACTAGAAATCCAGTTCACTACACTAATATCCAGTCTTGATGGTACAGTCTCCAAGCTACAAAACTTTTGATAAGCACTGTATGAGATATTGTTACTAAATCTCATCAAGATCATCACAAGAATACTAATGTACAGCATTACTGTTCCTGTTATCTATTGTTGCATAATAAACCACCTGAAGATCAGTGGCATAAAAAGTAGTCATTTTATTATGCTTATAGATTTGTGGATCAAGAATTCAGATGGGGTGAAGTAAGGATGACTGTGTCCGCTCTGCAATGACTGGAACTTAGCTGGCTTTGGGCTAGAAATTTCTCCATTCTCATTTCCAATATCTGGGCTAGAATGACTCAAAGTTTGAGCTGTTGACTGGCGCCCCAAGTTGCTACCTCTCAGTGTACTTGGGTTTCTCATAACATGGCAGCAGTGTTCTGAGAGGGAGAAGTTGGGTTCTGAGCAAGTAACAAGTGAATAAAGGAGATACTAATCTTTTAAACAGTTAAAGTATGAAAAACCCAAATTATTTTAAGGGCATAATATTGTAGTACAATATTTCCCAATGTGGTATGGTATGCATACTACAATTGACATGCCCAACTGTTTCAGAGGAACATTTTTTATTTTATAATTTATTATGTATTTAAAATTATATATGTAGTGATATTGATATCACACTATTAATTTTATAGAAATCACTTCACTTAAGCCTTAACTCTTTGGATGATTCTGTGTAAAGCAATTAAATTAATTTAAAATAAAATCAAAGATTTCTGATCCAGAGAAGATGGCATAGACTTGTTTCTCCCTGCTACTCCCCACTAAATACAGCTATAGCTATTGGAAATAACACAACAAGCAACCAAATGAGGATTCTGAAAAGTGGGAAGAGGAAGGTGAGCTAATTAGGGACTCCAGGACTAGCAGATTGTCTCTCAACTACCAACACAGCAACAGAAGTCATTCCTGGTATACAAATTTTCCCCCAGATCAAATGGGAATTCCACTACAACCAAAAAGTGGCACCAGCAACGAGGAATCAATCAGGAGGCCCACTGACAATTAGCAGCCAGGGGGAACTGGTCTTATTTAGTACCAATTCTGAGACTCCTTTCACTTACCTAGCTAAGAATCACTCATCAGACCAAGAACCCAGGAGCATCACAACTTGATTGACATCAAAACTTAAATGACAATCATCTGATGACAATGCCAAGGTATATCAGATGTTGGAATTATCTGACAAAGCAGTCATAAAAATATGTCACCAAGCATTCTCTTGAAACAAATGAAGAAAGAAAAATCTCAACAAAAGTAGAAGCTATAAGAAATAATCAAATGGAAATTACAGAACTAAAAACACAATAACTAAAATAATAAAGTCCTTAATGGTTTTATCAGAAGAGTGGAGATTATAGAGGATAGGGTCAGTAAACTTGAGGAGAGATAAATAGAATTTACCCAATTTGGATAACAGAGAGGAAAATAAATTGACACACAAAAAAGTGAACAGAGTTTCAGGAACCTGTGGCACAATAACAAAAAGTCCAATATTATGTTCACTGAAGTCCCAAAAAGGGAGAAATAAGAAAGTGGGTCTAAAAGAATATTCAAAGAAGTGAAGGCTGAAAACTTTCCAGTTTCCAGAAAAAATTTGTCAGAAGACATAATTGATAGGATCAAGGAGTTGAGTGAATCCAAATACGATAAATCTAAACAAAACTACACTAAGACACCTCATAATTAAACTTCTATAAACTGAAGGCAAAGAAAAACAATCATGAAAGCAGAGAGAACACATTACATACAGGGGAACACTAATTTGAATAACAACAGGTTCCTTATCTAAAAGCATGGAGGCAAGAAGGCAGTGTCACAACATTTTTCAAGTGATCAAAGACAAGTATTGTTAACCATAATTCTATACCCAGCAATACTAACCTTCAGAGAAGAAGGGAAAATAAAGGCATTCTCAGATAAAGGATATTGAAAAGTTTGTCTGTAGAAGACCTACCTTTAAAGAATGGATAGAGGAGTTTCTTCAAACAGAAAGGAAATGATTAAAGAAGGAAACTTGGAATATAAGGAAGGAAGAAAGAAAAATGGAAAAAGTAGAAATATGAGTATATACAATGAACTACTCTCTTGAAATTTCTAAGTCATATATGACAATTAAAAATTATAATACTTTCTAATACTAAAGACAATAATATTTAAAAGTGATTAAGTTTATGAGAAAAAATGAAAGTAAAGTTTTCACATTTCACTTGAAGTTGTAGACATTGATACTAGTAGACTATGATAAGTTACATACAAATATGATATCCAAAGCAGCCACTAAGAAAACTATACAAAATGATACAATCAAAAACACTATGAATAAATCGTAATGAAATCTTAAAAAAATGTTCAATTAACTCACAGGAAGGCAGATGTCCTTTAACAGGTGAATGATTAAACAAATTATAATATATCTAAACCATATCTAAACTATTCAGCAATAAAGAATAGTATCAATAGTATCAATGTATCACTATTGATTGCATCACCCTCAATGAACTTCCGAGAATTTGACTCAGTGAAGTAAATCCAACCATAAAAAGTGAGTGCTATATGATTCCATTTATATAAGATTTTTAAATAATAAAATTATAGGGATGGAGAACAGATTATTGGTTGTCAGGGTTCAGAGACAAGGTGAAGGTAGGGATAGTTATAAAAGGGTAACACAAAGGATCCTCTTAGTGATGAAAATGTTCCGTCTTTTCATTGTGGTGGTAGATTTACAAACCTATACACATGATTAAATTGCATAGAACTAAATACACATACACATACAAACGAATACAAGTTAAGACTGAAGACATCTGAATAAGATTGGTGGATTGCATCAATGTCAATATTCTTGTTGTGATTTTGTGCTATAGCTGTGTGATATGTTACCACTGGAGGAAACTGGGTAAAGGATACCCTTTACTGGGTAAAGGTAAAGGATCACTATAACATTTCTTACAAATGCTTGTAAATTTAAAATGATTTCAAAATTTAAAAAGCTTAGGTAATGAAATCAAACTAGAAAAAAATACTAAGTAAGTTGCAGAACAGGTGGTAATTTAGCTGTGGGGAAACATCCTCAATGTAGCATGTGACAATCTAAAATCTAGGACACTGAAATGGGCAATGGTCAAAGATATGAGCTTTGCATCCTCCAAATGTGAAATCCTCCAAATGTGGGCTTCACTGCATAGCATCCATTTTTTAGGCATTGGCCTGTACTCACCTCTCAAGTGGAGAGGTGGGAATGGGAAAAACCCTACACCACACAAGTAATGTCAGGTTGATGTGATATTTACAGAAGAGGAGTTAGTGATGCTGAGAAGGCAAAACACCAGAGATCCTTTGCATATAGAGAAGCTCAGAATAGGGAATATCCCCCGCCCCAGCACCTCATCCCAAAGGAATATTGGGCACCAATCTCTATTTCATTCCAACATTGTGTTAGAGGGGATGCTCCTGTAATGTATCATTATAGTCCCCAGTTATCTTTCTAAATGGAAAGAAGAAACTGTTGAAAATTGAACACCATCACAGTGAGAGGGTCTCAGGCCAGGGGAGAATTAATCATATTTCAGTTTAGATGCTAGAGAATTAACTTGAGACCCCTATAACTCTAAGATTCTGGTTTGGTCACTATTAATTTCAGCCATACTAATGGAAACGTTGATGAAAGACAGTGCAGTAGCTTCCATCTGGAAGGAAACAGTAAATTAGGAAATTAAGCTTTGCTTTGTGTTCTAATATAGCAGATATGCTTGTAGTTGTAATTTATGCTTTCTGAAGCTTGAATGTAATGTAGAAATATTTTCAAAAAATGTCAAAAATAATTTTTAGGGTATAAGAACATATGAAAATCAGCCCCATTACATTAAACTCCAGGCTGAAAAATAGATTAATTTTCAAAGAAAGTGCTTTTAAAAAGCTACCTATGAGCCATAAGATTTTGTTTGGTGAGTAGAAAATATGTATACTATGGTTCTTGTTGACTAGTACATATTATCAAGCAATATAATTGTGTTTAATAAAAAACTATAGATCATTCCATTAAGTGTCTAATGTTACCTCTGCTAGGATTGCAATCAGATATTTAAACTAATTTAAAAGTATTCATTTCAGTTTATAAAACAAATCAAGCAGGGCACTTGCACGTTAATGGAAAATTAGCACCTTGAGAAAAATGTTGGCTACTAATTACAAGGAACTAAACTCAGGAAATTGCTTTCTCAGTAAAAGTAAGTAGAAATAATAACTGTGCTGTAGAGAAGAAAGGGACCACCATTGCTGGCAAAAATATCACTTTACAATATTCTCTACTTCACCCATATTTATTTTCCTAAATGAGTAAATGTGACTGCGAGTTCGTTCTGCCAAACCAAAATAATTCTGGTTAAGAAAGTATATTTTAGTAATTTCTTTTCAACTCTTTATGGTTGTGACAGAAAACTTTTCATACAGTTTTGAAATTATTCCCTGTGTGATGAAAAACAGATCCCCTGCAAATACAAAATCAAAGAAATTATCTGGTACTCATTAAGACAGTGTAAAAGATAGTACAAACAGCATGAACTTTGGAGTTAGAAAAATCTAGATTAGAAACATAACTCTGCTTTTGATTATCTGTGTGACTTTGGACGATTTACTTCAATTTTCTGGGCCTCATCTTCCTCATCTTTAAAATAAGGGATATATGACCCATACCATAGGATTATTGCACAGATTAAAGAATATGGAATATTTAGTAATAAATAATATAGTAAAGCATTTAAAGGGTTTGGCATAGTGCCTAGCTCATACTGCTAAATAAAATGTAAGAATAAAATGGTAGTTGTCCAGACGTGGTCCTGCCTACCAGAAAGACAATATCCAGCCTCATCTAAGAGAACACAGGCACCAGTCCCCTCCAACAAGAAGCCTACACAACCCACTGAACAAATCTTACCCACTGGGGCAGACACCAAAAACACCAGGAACCACGAAAATGCAGACTGCAAAAAGGAGACCCCAAACACGGTAAGTTAAGTAAAATGAGAAGACAGAGAAACACACAGCAGATGAAGGAGCAAGGTAAAAACCCACCACACCAAACAAATGAAGAGGAAATAGGCAGTCTACCTGAAAAAGAGTTCATAGTAATGATACTAAAGATGAAGCAAAATCTTGGAAATAGAATGGAGAAAATACAAAAAACCTTTAACAAGGACCTAGAAGAAACTCTGCGAGCCAAAAGGGAGTGGCAGGACATATTTAAAGTGAGGAAAGGGGAAAACCTACAACCAAGATTACTCTACCCAGCAAGGATCTCATTCAGATTCTATGGGGAAATTAAAACCTTTACAGACAAACAAAACCTAAGAGAATTCAGCACCACAAAACCAGCTTTACAACAAATGCTAAAGGAACATCTCTAGGCAGGAAACACAAGAGAAGGAAAAGACCTACAATAACAAACGCAAAACAATTAAGAAAATGGTAATAGGAACATACATATCGATAACAACCTTAAGTTTAAATGGATTAAATGCTCCAACCAAAAGACATAGACTGGCTGAATGGATACAAAAACAAGACCCGTATATATACTGTCTACAAGAGACCCACTTCAGACAGAGGGACACATACACACTGATTGTAAGGCGATGGAAAAAGATATTCCATGCAAATGGAAAACAAAAGAAAGCTGGAGTAGCAATTCTCATATCAGCCAAAATAGACTTTAAAATAAAGACTATTACAAGAGACAAAGAAGGACACTACATAATGATCAAGGGATCAATACAAGAAGAAGATATAACAATTGTAAATATTTATGCACCCAACATAGGAGCACATCAATACATAAGGCAAATGCTAACAGCCATAAAAGGGGAAACACAATCATTGTAGGGGATTTTAACACCCCACTTTCACCAATGGACGGATCATCCAAAATGAAAATAAATAAGGAAACACAAGCTTTAAATGATAAACAAAGTGGACTTAATTGATATTTATAGGACATTCCATCCAAAAACAACAGAATACACTTTCTTCTCAAGTGCTTATGGAACATTCTCCAGGATAGATCGTATCTTGGGTCACAAATCAAGCCTTGGTAAATTTACGAAAATTGAATTCGTATCAAGTATCTTTTCCGAATACAACGCTATGAGACTAGATATCAATTACAGGGAAAAGTATGTAAAAAATACAAATACATGGAGGCTAAACAATACACTACTAAATAACCAAGAGATCACTGAAGAAATCAAAGAGGAAATCAAAAAATACCCAGAAACAAAGGACAATGAAAACACAACGACCCAAAACCGATGGGTGCAGCAAAAGTAGTTCTAAGAAGGAAGTTTATAGCAATACAATCCTACCTCAAGAAACAAGAAACATCTCAAATCAACAACCTAAGTTTACACCTAAAGCAATTAGAGAAAGAAGAACGAAAAACCCCAAAGTTAGCGGAAGGAAAGAAATCATAAAGATAAGATCAGAAATTAATGAAAAAGAAATGAAGGAAACTATAGCAAACGTCAATAAAACTAAAAGCTGGTTCTTTGAGAAGGTAAAAAAATTGATAAACCATTAGCCAGACTTATGAAGAAAAAAAGGGAGAAGACTCGAAACGAAAAAGGAGAAGTAACAATTGACGCTGCAGAAATACAATTGATCATGAGAGATTACTACGAGCAACTATATGCCAAGAAAATGGACAACCTGGGAGAAATGGACAAATTCTTAGAAATGCACAACCTTCAGAGACTGAACCAGGAAGAAATAGAAAATATGAACAGACAAATCACAAACACTGAAATTGAAACTGTGATTTTAAATCTTCCAACAAACAAAAGCTCAGGACCAGATGGCTTCACAGGCAAATTCTATCAAACATTTAGAGAAGAGTTAACACCTATCCTTCTCAAACTCTTCCAAAATACAGCAGGGGAGGAACACTCCCAAACTCATTCTATGAGGTCACCATCACCCTGATACCAAAACCAGACAAAGATGTCACAAAGAAAGAAAACTAGAGGCCAATATCACTGATGAACATAGATGCAAAAATCCTCAACAAAATACTAGCAAACAGAATCCAACAGCACATTAAAAGGATCATACACCATGATCAAGTGGGGTTTATCCCAGGAATGCAAGGATTCTTCAATGTATGCAAATCAATCAATGTGATACACCATATTAACAAATTGAAAAAGAAAAGCCATATGATCATCTCAATAGATGCAGAGAAAACTTTTTACAAAATTCAACACCCATTTATGACAAAAACCCTCCAGAAAGTAGGCATAGAGAAATTACCTCTACATAATAATGGCCATATATGACAAAACCACAGCCAGCATCGTTCTCAATGGTGAAAAACTGAAACTATTTCCTGACGAGAAACTGGACAAGGTTGTCCACTCTCACCACGATTATTCAACATAGTTTTGGAAGTTTTAGTCACAGCAATCAGAGAAGAAAAAGAAATAAAAGGAATCCAAATCGGAAAAGAGGAAGTAAAGCTGTCATTGTTTGCAGATGACATGATACTATACACAGAGAATCCTAAAGATGCTACCAGAAAACTGCTAGAGCTAATCAATGAATTTGGTAAAGTAGCAGGATACAAAATTAATGCACAGAAATCTCTTGCATTTCTACACACTAGTGAAGAAAAATCTGAAAGTGAGATTAAGAAAACACTCCCATTTACCACTGCAACGAAAAGAATAAAATACCTAGGAATAAACCTACGTAAAGAGACAGACAAAAGACCTGTATGCAGTAAACTATAAGACACTGTTAAAAGAAATTAAAGATGATACAAACAGATGGAGAGATATACCATGTTCTTGGATTGGAATAATCAGCATTGTGAAAATGACTCTACTACCCAAAGCAATCTACGGATTCAATGCAATCCGTATCAAACAACCAATGACATTTTTCAGAGAACCGGAACAAAAAATTTCAAAATTTGTATGGTAAAACAAAAGACCCGAAATAGCCAAAGCAATCTTGAGAATGAAAAATGGAGCTGGAGGAATCAGGCTCCCTGACTTCACACTATAATACAGAGCTACAGTAATCGAGACAGTATGGTACCTGCACAAAAAGAGAAATATAGATCAATGGAACAGGATAGAAAGCCCAGAGATAAACCCACGCACATATGGTCACCTTATTTATTTATTTTTTTTTTGCGGTACGGTACGTGGGCCTCTCACTGTTGTGGCCTCTCCCGTTGCGGAGCACAGGCTCCAGACGCGCAGGCTCAGCGGCCATGGCTCACGGGCCCAGCCGCTCTGCGGCAGGTGGGATCTTCTCGGACTGGGGCACGAACCCGTGTCCCCTGCATCGGCAGGCGGACTCTCAACAACTGCGCCACCAGGGAAGCCCCCAGTCACCTTATTTTTGATAAAGGAGGCAAGAATATAAAACCAAGAAAAGACAGCCTCTTCAATAAATTGTGCTGGGAAAACTGGACAGCTACATGTAAAAGAATGAAATAGGAACACTCCCTAACACCATACACAAAAATAAACTCACAATGGATTAAAGACCTAAATGTAAGGCCAGACACTCTAAAACTCTTAGAGGAAAACATAGGCATTACACTCTATGACATAAATCACAGCAACATCCTTTTTGACCCACCTCCTAGAGAAATGAAAATAAAAACATAAATAAACAAATGGGAGCTAATGAAACTTAAAACCGTTTGCACAGCAAAAGATATCATAAACAAGACTAAAAGACGACCCTCAGAAGGGGAGAAAATATTTGCAAATGAAGCAACTGACAAAGGATTAATCTCCAAAATTTACAAGCAGCTCATGTAGCTCAATATCAAAATAACAAACAACCCATTCCAAAAATGGGCAGAAGTCCTAAGTAGACATTTCTCCAAAGAAGATATACAGATTGCCAACAAACACACTAATCATTAGAGAAATGCAAATCAAAACTACAAAGAGGTATCACCTCGCACCGGTCAGAATGGCCATCATCAAAAAATCTACAAACAATAAATGCTGAAGAGGGTGTGGAGAAAAAGGAACCCTCTTTCACTGTTGGTGGGAATGTAAATTGATACAGCCACTATGGAGAACAGTTTGGAGGTTCCTTAAAAAAGAAACAAAATTGAGTTATTTGTAGTGAGATGGATGGACCTATAGTCTGTCATACAGAATGTGAAGTAAGTCAGAAAGAGAAAAACAAATACCGTATGCTAACACATATATATAGAATCTAAAAAAAGAGAAAGGTTCTGAAGAAACTAGTGGCAGGAGAGGAATAAAGAGGCAGACATAGATAATGGACTTGAGGACAAGGGGAGGGGGAAGGGTAAGCTGGGATGAAGTGAGAGAGTGGCATGGACATATATACACTACCAAATGTAAAATAGATAGGTAGTGGGAAGCAGCTGCATAGCACAAGGAGAGCTGCTTGGTGCTTTGTGACCACCTAGAGGGGTGGGATAGGGAGAAGACGCAAGAGGGAAGAGATATGGGGACATATGTACATGTATAACTGATTCACTTTGTTATAAAGCAGAAACTAACACACCATTGTAAAGCAATTATACCCCAATAAAAATTTAAAAAAGAAAAAAATGGTGGTAGAGATTGGGTGTGGTTACATCCAGGAACTCCAATTGCTTGGATGCACAGCTTCATTGCTAATTGATTTTTAGCTAAATAACTCATAAATAGCAGTCAAAGGGAACATAGATTTTTGAAGAAAATGTTAATCTTCTAAAAGTTTAACGTGTGAAAAAATTCAAAATATTTTATTTTATTTATTTATTTATTTATAATTTTTATTTATTTATTTATTTATGGCTGTGTTAGGTCTTCGTTTCTGTTCGAGGGCTTTCTCCAGTTGCGGCGAGCCGGCGCCACTCTTCATCGCGGTGCGCGGGCCTCTCACTGTCGCGGCCTCTCCCGTTGCGGAGCATAGGCTCCAGACGCGCAGGCTCAGTAGTTGTGGCTCACGGGCTTAGTTGCTCCGCGGCATGTGGGATCTTCCCAGACCAGGGCTCGAACCCGTGTCCCCTGCATTGGCAGGCAGATTCCCAACCACTGCGCCACCAGGGAAGCCCCAAAATATTTTAAATGTAGTATATTGTAGCACAATGTTTGCTGAAGGGCAGTATGACATATTCTTTGCTTTCAAAGGAGATCATTTATCAGTTTACATATTTTAATGTATTTAATTGTCCCTCTTATATATTATATATGGCTTTTCACATTAATAATTTTATAGAAATCATTAGTCCTTAATTCTTAGGGTAAGACTAAAGAAATTGAGTCAATTTAAGATCAAATCAGAAAAATAGTATTAAGTAAATTACAGTACAGGTTGAATTTACTGAATTCAAGGAGAGTGTTGACTTTCTCAGGCACTTTAATATTTATCCCCTTTTCTTACACAAAATTTAGAGAAGTTATGACACGGTTCTTGGCAGCATAGTCCTTTACCAGGGTATCATGCCTTTTGTGAGAAGCATGAGAAATATGAGAGTCAGAGTCTTGGGACCAATTACAGAATAAAGGACAGGACCTGCTCTCCTCTCTTCTATGTAAACACAGGAGTAGTGCCTTCTTAGATGGATGCTGGTCTTCTCTCTAAAACTGTAGTTTAATGTTGAAGAATTATAGTATGTCAATAACAGACCATTTTTCAGAGCCAGCCCTAAGCAAAATTGTGAAATAGATAGTTATCTTTGCTACTTTTCCCCTCCTTCCTAATAATTATACTCTCTACCTGAGGCATATTTCTTTCTAGTCCCCATAGAGCAGGCTCTCTTAACTGTCACTAATTGAGAAAGCAAGATAATTCCCCTTAAAATATCAACTGTTCAATAGTAACATCTCCCAAGACTATTATAAAGATTCTTGCTGACCAAAAGAATCTTCAATTCCCAAAGAACATTTCTAGAAGTGCAAGTTAGCACTATCATGAATGCTTATGTACGTATTTTGGGGCAGAGAAACTTTCTTAGTATCAGTGAAATTCTACAATATAGATATTATGTGCTGATAAAGCCAAGTCTAATAGTATGGTTTTTCATATATTTAGCTTACTTTCCATCCTGAACAGATAAAAAGCACGCACCTGTGCACAAACACACATACGTTTAGCTGTGGAGAAGATTAATCAGATCCACGTAAAGCTACTGAAAGTAAGCAAGACTGGTATTTCAGAAGGCAAGACAATGATTAAAAAGAGAGAGAGAGACAGACACTATTACAAACGTTGCTGAAAAGTCTAGGAAGATGAAGACTGAAGTTTGGATTTATAACTATGGAGGTTATTGGTGACCTTGACAAAAGTAACTTTAGTAGAGAGGTGGAGACAAAAGACTGGATGAATTCAAGAGATAATTAAACAAGTGGAGGCCACAAAATCTCAAATATTTTAAAAGAGATTTATAAAGATTTGTGATAGAGGACAGTAAAGAATTGGGCAGCATATGAAAGGAATATGATGTCAAGGGTTTTTTGACTGTTTTGCTTTAAAGATGGGGAAAACTATAGCATATATGTTTGCTGATGTGAATGGTCCAGTAGAGGAAAAGACAATGATGCAAGAAGTAAAACCTCTGAAGTCCTTGAGTAGGGCAACAGATGCCAGGATCTCGAGCAGACATGAAAAGATGTTAAGAGTGTGGGTGATCTGATCCAAAGACACTGGGGAATGAGTAAGTGTCACATTTTCAAGCCACCGAAACAGAACTAAGGATCAGATAGGCCACCCCATAGAAATAACTTAAGAAACTTACCGCATAAGTTTGATTCTAAAATAGTGTGTAGTTTAGAGTAGCCAAAGATATTTTCTAAGCCCACTGTGAGTGAAACAAGGGCCACTGTAGATACATCTTCTTGCATTGACTAAGAGATAAATTTGGACAACTCAATTGGAGCTAAGATGGATACAAATGTTCCATGGCAATATTACCAGTTCAACTACCACTTATATGCATAAATCATTTCCCACTTGGTTCACATGCATCTATAGTTTTAGAAACACACTTACTATGTAAATAAGGTATACCTGTGTTAAGCTCTGAATCTCTTAATTCCAAATCAGCTCTATTTTATATACTCAGAATCATCCTTCATGGCCTAGCTCTAGTGCAGTACTCCCAAGGGGTAAAAACTGAATTATCCTGACCTTGAGAAAAAAAACCCAGAAATTTGTTTAGCTCTATTTTTCAGCTAGATTTTTTCCTTTCTTTACACTTAAAATTTCACTTAAAAATTATACCAGATAGCCAAGTAACAATTTTAATGACTATGAAGATAATATCTTCTTAGTGATTTATAAAATAATTTCACCAGTTCTATAATAATGCAAATTGGAAAACTGTGGAAGTAATTTACTCTTCTAGGTTTTACCTTCTTCAGACATTAGGAGACATAAGCCCTGATGATATTAATACATTTAGAAGGAAGTTGCTTACCAAATGCATATTGTTAATTTTGTTACATGGTTCAGCTTCATTTGACTATATTTCTCCCCTAAGGATGGTTTTTTGAAATGATGCCTCACAGCTATGAGCAATTCAGATTGTAAAATCTTTAATCACAAAGTAAAAATTTTTACACTTTTGAACCTTTAGAGTACATGTGGTGTATAATCTATCTATTTCAACCCTACTCTTGAATTCATTTGGTGTATTCTTTACTAAAGGTCAGCAATGTAACACTAATTGGGTCAAATTCGCTTAAGCACATTCTCATCTCCTTCTGATGTACAATACAATAAAACAGCTTTCATTGTAGATACAATAAAATTTTTAAAAAATGAAATAAGGACCATAACATTGAATATATATAAATACTAGAATGTTCTTTCCGCTGGGATTCTTCTTGTGGCTTTTTTTTTTTCCTTGCTACTGTGGGTTTATCTGATCATTTTAACAAGAACATTCATTATTTTAAAGGAGGACATAGGTTTTCTATTTTATCACCCTTTAATAATGAACTATCACCCTTTAATAATGAACTATAAACTATCTATAATTGTCCACTTACAAATAATGCTTAACTATTCCTGGAAAAAGCATAATACTAAAATCCAGAATTAATTCATTCACCATGAATAATAAGGATTTCCCTTCCTGTTAGCATTTGTGGAATAAAGCACTTAGAAACAAATTCGGTTTCATTTCCTTTTAAAATATTTATTGGTAATAGGGAGAAGCTCCTTTTCCACAGTTTTTATGTGGGAGGCAGAGAAGGGGCTCTGCATACAATATCATTTTACCTCATTCTCCATGTGGCAAAATACCTTTCCTTGCTCTCTGCTCTTCCTGCCAAGGACCCATGTAGTATACTTTTCCATTTCTCTTCCTTTAACCAAAACACGTCAGCCTTTGACACACTCACACACACACACATACACATACATATACACATACACATACACATATATATACATACATTAGTCACATTCATATGTCTTCCAGGTATGTAGACTGAAATACATAAGCTTTCTATATAACATGTGAATTTGGTCAAATACATCCACCACGGTAAACATGGAAATTATACAAATGTAGATGGTACTCACATCCATGAGCCATCCCTAAGAAAAGAAATCGTCTTGTCATGAGCAGCCTCTGTGCTAAACAATCTATATTTGTTATTCTAGTTAGTCCTCACAACTGTAGTTATGAAAACCCCATTTTATAAATGATGAAATTAAAGATCAGAAATGTTACACCATTTGTCAAGGTTTAAGTAGCCCCGTTGGTGAATCAAAATTTTAACCCAGGTCTACCTTACTGAGAGAACTCACAATGTTCCCATTTATTAATCCATTCAACAAATATGTATTGATCATATATTATGTGTCATGCACTGTGCTAGGTGCTGAAGTGTGTGAATGAATGAGACAGACAGGATCCAGGACCTCAAACACTTATCACCTAGAGGGATCAAATGTATTAAAAAACAAAAAAACTAGCAGCACAAATAATCACTTAAGACAAAATTTGATAGTGATAGCACAAGGACAAATCCTGCCTGCAAATATATTAATTTGTTCTGCATGGTATTGGCCTGGAGAGTGTTTTTATTATTTGAATTAATTAGTTACATTTAAGATTTTATACTCAGACATACACAGGCATATACACATATACATACAGAAATCTAGATTCCCGGTTTATCTGAAAAAACTCAGGTATGACTCACTGGGCCAGCATTCCTGCAAGACAATCGTTGGTTAGGGCTGAGGAGAGTTTGGTTCTTTAGATGATCATAGGCTCTCTGAAAAATCACATTCTCTACCATTTCCTACTATCACCTTATTCCTTAACAAAAGCTTCCAGGCACTGTAGGTTTATGAGCTATGATCCCTGATTAGATTACAGTTTTGGTAAATGTTAGGATCAGGTAAGATTAACCCAAATGAAATTACATGTCTAAGTGAGGTGAGCAAAATTCTAAGATGACCTCCAAAGCATTACACCTCTTAAGTGTGGGTGGAGCCTGTGAATATGATAGGGTGTTACTCCTTTGATTAGGTTAGGCTACATGGCAAAGGTGAAGGGATCTTGCAGATTAATAAAGCCCCTGATCAGTTCACTTTAGTCAAAAGGGAGCTTTTCTTGGGCTGGCTTCTACTAATCAGGTCAGCACTTTCAGAGCAAGTCCAGAGTTCAGAGACTCAAAGCAGGAGAGCTACACTCCTGCTGGCCTTGAAGAAGCAAACAGCCATGCTTTGGATATAGTCATGTGGAAGGGAATGGTGGGCAACTTCTAGGAACAGAGGGTTTCAGTCTTATGGCCACAAAGAACGGAATTCTGCCAACAACCAGTGAGCATGGAAATGCACCCTGAGCCTTAGATGAAATCATATCCCAGACTTATAACCTCATTGCAACCTTGTGAGAGCCTAAGCAGAACACTCAGCCACTGGGCCCAGACTCCTGACCCTTGGAAACTGTGTGTTGTTTTCAGCTAAACGAGGTAATTTGTTACACAACAATAGAAAACCCACAGATATGTTTTAAGTATACAGGTGAAGAGAGCATTAAGGATGAGAAGCCACAGTTTACGGAAGACACTATGACAGAGAGGAGGGAGGGCAGTGGTAAAGGTGTGTGTACATGCAGGGAGGGTGGACCAGCAGCCGCTGGGGCCCAGAACATTGTCTAGGGCCACATAAATCCTGTTGAGTGGCATAGACAGAGCCTGACCTCAAAATATCATCAATCAAATCTTCAAGGGATTTGACATACATATCCTGAAAAATCTTCAAGGAACTTTGGTGTTTACGGGTAATGATGAGCTGTTGCTTAGACCCCTGGATTATTTAATCAAATAATAACAGCTACCTCAAATTTAGTAGCACATCAGAGCAATGGTAAAGTCAATATGAATTAATAAGAGAAAGCAGTTCAATAAATAATTTCCTGAAGAAGTTATTATCTTTTAGAGTTTTGAGAAAACAAAATCTTACTCCACTTCAAAAATAACAAAACAACTTAGTGTATTATGTTTACTTATTTCACAAATAAGTACTGAATTATAATTTTATCATATGATCTGGGATGAAGAACAATAGCATTTTTCACATCAGAACATTTGATGAAAAATGGTAAATATATATTCAAGTATTTATGCTTCCTGAAGGCACATTATTTAGTTATACAGTCCCAAAAGTGACTAAGCTTATATTTATTTCATAAAATGCCACTAATTGCTTTTCGATTGAGATTCAAGTTCCCAGTCCCCAAACTGATTAAGAGAAAGAAAATCAACTTTTTGATACACATTACCTAGATAAACCCCAAGTAGTATATTAGAAAGTATATATAGATATGAAATGTCATAAAGCAGGGAACCAGGAAACAATACTTGAACCATCTTTACACTCTCTTTTTCTTTTCTCTTTCCAACCAGTTATTTGGTATATGCTACAACCCAGACATGGTGCTAGGTCATGAGAAGAATCAGTAAAGCATGGTCTCTAGCTTTCAGAAGCTCACAGTGTGGTGGATTTATGGCCCAAAGGTCCTGGTTTCTGAATGGTTCATTACAGCTGAACAAATATTAGTTGATTTATTTCAGGGGAAGCTATCCAGCCTTCCTATTCCTGAATTTGGAGAAAAAAATAGATTCTATTCCAAAAGGAATACATTATTCTTTGAATTATTAGTATATATATATACATATCATGTATTTCATGTATTTCTTGTATGTGCACTTGTGCGTGTTTAAATCTGAAACTGCCCAGGAAACCTGCTTTCTTTATGCTCCACCCAAATTTACTGGCTTAGAAACATCCCAGCCTTGGTTATGGAGAAGTACTTTATCATATTTTTACGTTTCTTTGTATAAGAATCAAGTTAAAAGGAAGGAAAGAGACAGAGAGAAAGAGGAAGGAAGGAAAGAAGGAAGGAAGGAAGGAAGGAAAGGAGGGAGGGAGGGAGGAAGAAAGAAAGAAAGGAAGAAAGAAAGACAGTTAAGTAACATGAAACAAAAAGTTGAAATTGTTGTGTAGGTTTTATAAAAAAAATCAAGTTCAATTAATCTATCCATTTCTTCCATTCCATTCTGTTTCGTTAGATTTAGCAAATGTTTGGGGATTTTCTAAGTATCAATGTATGACATTAAGAATATAGAGGTAGGGCACAGTGCCTGGCTACCAAAAGCTTGCAGTTTCATATGGGAAAACGTTAAACAACGTCAATACGATTGAAAAAGTGGTAATATCAAAATATACACAGGATAACATTGAGGTACATAAGGGAAGGTCTAAATCAGATTCAAAACGTACAGGGAAGGCTGCCTGGAGCAGATTATATTTGAGCTGAATCTTGAAGAATAATTAAGAACTATTCAGTTAGAAAAAAGCATTGGAGGAGAGACAACTTTAGTGATTGGCATATTAAAAGGCACAGAAAGAAAGCATAGTGAATTCTAGGTCCTGCAATTCATTATGAAGGACTGAGTGAGGGGTGCATACACAGGAATGCCAAAGGAGGAGACTTGTCTCATGAGCAGCACAATGAGAGGCGTCCCGTGCTGTGAAAGAATCTCAATATTATTATCTTTAAGGCTCAATATTATTATCCTTAAGCCTATAAGAAATGTCAACTCTGATTCTTTGTGTCTAGATTTACTAGCCTCAAGAGGCAAACGACAGGACATGACCTTTCAACGTTCATTTTCATTCCTGGTTATATAAATTACTCTCCCATTTCCATTTTCCCACGTTTAGTCTTCTACTTTGAGAGTACTGCCACGTAATTGCTCTTCTGAGTAAAATATAGCCGTATGAAAAGCAGGTTTTCTCTAAGAGGAAAATGCAAAAGAATTCAATGAAAGGAAGAACAAACAGATTGAGATGATTTATTTGTATCTGAACTCAGATCCTATCTGCTTCTTGTTTAAAAGCCTCTGCTTGCTTTCCACCTTCCAGAGCAGGAAGGGTACCTCCACGGCTCCCCACCTCCCTAACCCCACCCACCATCTGACCCATTTACCCCTGCAAGCTCATTACAGTTTGCTTTTCCTGTCTTGCCTCCACACTGTCCCCACCAAACTTCATTTTATAACCATTCTTGGTGGATCACTATTGCCCAGCAAGAAATATATCACACACAGGTCCTCTCTTCATGACTTTAACCATACTTTTCCCTGGGCATAGAATGTCTTTCTCCATTAGTCTACCTGGAAAATGATTTTCTCAGGCTTCAAGAGCTGGCACAAACATTACCTCATATCTGCAGCTTTCTGTAATTTTCTTTTAATTCCCAACCCTCTAATCTTATTCAGAAAAAATTGCTTCCTCATCAGTCCTCCCATTGTATGACTCTACCACTTTTCGTGCTGCATGACACTCACTGGTACTTGTGCTTCTGTCTCCCTCACGGATCATAAGGCCCTCAAAGATAAAAACTGTCTCTTATTCATATTCATATCCTAGCAACACCCACTAATTGTTAGATGCCCAATGAGTACCTGCTGAGTTGAACTGAAACGAAAGCTTGTCGCAAACAGTGAGTTCTCTATGCCCGTGGGTTTTATTTATTTTGATAACCTACGGAGAAATCAATCATGCAACAATTTGTAAGAATCGCAAAGGGGGCTTCCCTGGTGGCGCAGTGGTTGAGAGTCCGCCTGCCGATGCAGGGGACACGGGTTCGTGCCCCGGTCCGGGAAGATCCCACGTGCCGCGGAGCGACTGGGACCATGAGCCATGGCCGCTGAGCCTGCGCGTCCGGAGTCTGTGCTCCGCAACGGGAGAGGCCACAACAGTGAGAGGCCCGCGCACTGCAAAAAAAAATAAAAATAAAAAAAAGAAGAATCACGAAGCCAAAGGAGTTTAGCCCTACAGTAATCTTATTATTTTACAGAAATGAGCAGGAGTGGATATGCAAGTTACCTAGATTGGTTTTGTTGTATGTATTTAGTATTGTGATTTAGTATTGTGTTATTTGATAAAATAACTTTTTAAAAAGGTACTTACAATTAAAGAGCAAATTTTAAAATAATAATAATAATGTAATTGTTATTAAAACCTATTTTTTTATTTAATAAATATTTATTCAATACAGACTTAGCTGAGGCACTGGCCTTGAGCTCTTTAATTTCTTATGGACCAAATCATTTAAATCAGGGCAATAAATTATTTTAAATAACTTGATAGATATCAGCAAAGAACCAATTTTATTATAATGCTACATGCAAAAATTATTTAGAATTATTATATAAAATAAAAATTTTTTTTTAATCAAAACTTAGAATGACATCCTAAACTCCAGGAGAAATACTTTCTTAGAGTGAGATGAAGAAATAAAAATTTCCTATTTTTCAAGGTCAAGGATTATAAACTCTAAAGATTCATATAGAAATGGATAAATCAACATATCCCTCTATGACATTCCTGAAAAATACCTATTTGGACAATGTAAATGAAAATTGAGCCATCATTAAATAATGCCCTGGATAAATCTCAACAAATTTTAATCAAAGCTTGGAGAGAATTCTTTTAAAGCTTTCCAATATTTCCAGGGATGATATAGATATATATTGTTTCCATACCTCAAATGCTATGGAGAACCACTTATTAATTCAGTCTAAATCTTAACATTGGATTCAATTTTCTAGGTATTTTTCCTTGGATATTTTAGGGTTTGGGAGAGAAGGAAGACCTGGATTTTTTTAAATTGCCTAAATTCCTTATTTTAACATATAACATAAATACAACATAATTCAATAACATTTCAATTTTTGAAAAAAGGACTATCTTCCTACCCTTTTCTTCTTAGTTTAATAACACAGTAGTTTGACGGAACAAATGTTTAAATACTGACTCACACATCAAAAAAAGTAAGTTGTTATAAAATGAAATAAGCATATTTGTAAGAGAGGTCTTAAGAAATTAAATGCTACCAACTCCTCAAAACACTGACCTCTCCAAAGCAGACATCAAGAAGCAATTGCTTTTAGCTATTACAGTCAGCTCTTTGTATCTGCGATTGTGAAACCTGTGGGTTTCACAGAGGGCCAATTGTACTAGCCATAAGGGACTTGAGCATCAGTGGATTTTCGTATCTGTTGGTGGTCCTGGTACCAATCCCCTATGGATATTGAGGGACACATGTACTTGTTTTCAGCAATTCTAACTTGTTAGTAGAAGGTGAAATACTGTTTCTACACTCATAAAGACTAGTTTAGAAATCTGTTTAAATACTACAATGAGATACATTTGAAATAATGACCCTAATTTTCAGTAGAGGAAACTGCTTGTTGCATTTTATGGTATTACTAATTCAGTGGGTAAAAATGAGAAGCTAGACCATTGTGAGTAAAGTCGCAAGACCACGAGGCCATGATAGAATGGACTGCTGTCCAGCTGTTCTTGCTATTTCAATGTACTTAGCTTCAGAACCAATACTCATCATGGCATGCTTCATTGATCTAAAAAAAAACCAGACTGCCAGCCATTTCTCCAGCAAAAATAGGTTTATTACCGAATAAGCAAAGAATTGCATTGTGGGGTCTGCAACCATGGTGAGCCACGTGCAAGGGCCCCATGGCGAGGGAAGATGGGAAAAGGAAGTTGGAAGGGCTATAGTAAATGAAGAGTTCATGCTTTTCATTGGCTGAGCTGTTGCCAGGAAAGAAAAAGAGTCTTTCTTCTTCCTTTTGCGTTCTATCTTTTCAGGTGTGAAAGCTCTTCCTTCTGGCCTCCCAACTCTATTTAATTGAAGTTTCTGTTTATTAACTTTTTACAAGTTTGATACCACAAACTAGCCAAAATGCATTCTCATTAGTTAGGCAGCCTCTCTACCCCTGCCTCACTTATTGTTAAATAATTTGACTATCACCTCTGAATAACATCCTATTAAAATAAGGCATATTTGTTTCATATTTATCAGAAACTGTACAAGGCTATACATGCATATATATGGGTGTATATATATATGTACATGCATTTATATAAAATTTGTACATATACAAATAGTATATCCATGAAACAAATATAGGTATATATCTTGTATATGTTCAATATTTATATTTATTCCTTAGATCATTCCTACAGGTTAATTTTTTCCCATTTTAAGATAGGAAGCCTGAACCTGAGAAAAGATAGTGTCTCTGTGTCACTCTCTAAGTAAGTGATGCAACTACATTTCAAACTCAAAACTTATGCTCTAGGTATTAACAACAATATCTCTCCAATTTATGTTCGGTATATAACAAAAATCATGTTTCGCACTATGTAAAATTAAATGGATATTTTATCATAGTGCTAAGCCTGTGTTTGCTGAAACCTTCCTCCCATGCTGCTGGAGATCCCAGGAGACAACCACTACAGGTGGTTGTGGTGCACCCCACAGGATGTCTCAAGAAGTATTTGGTCCCAGCCATTTGAAAGCCATGGAGAGTTCTGATCAATCCTTTGGGATGTCCACACAATGCAGAAATTTATCTGAACCCACTTACACTTGCTGCCAACATATAACCCCAAGCTGTCCCCCAGTAAGAATCACTTGACTCTCAGTAAAGCGCCATTGACAGCTGCTGCTGGCATTGTTATCCCCACCGCAGCGGGCAACACTCAGCCACTAGAACCCTGGTCCTACATTGCAATTGCTAAGCCTTGCTTCCAGATTGCAGCTGATTCCATCCGTTCATATCACCTGCCTTAAGGACGCAATCAGAACCAAGGATATGATATCTCTCTTCCCTGTTTATATAGTCACTGCCCAGAGTCCAAGCCTTTCAGATCATTCAATCAGCTCTTCAACTCTTATCCCCACAATGCTGTAAACACATTTTCTCTTGACCCAATGTCTCACTCTAATCTTCTCTCTCAAATCTTCCACAATGACCACTGATATTCCCCTAAATTATCTGTTATTCAAAAATGACCTTAACTGAAACCTAGATGTCCCCAAAAAACACAATTTCCCCTTTATCCTACTCAGGCAAGTTGTTTTTATTTTGTTGTCTGTTTGTTTGTTTTCCCTCCCACACCTCCAATGTTTAAGCATTGGGCTAGGCAGTGGGATTTGTTTCCTCCTGGTTTCCAATAGCTGTATGTGAATCCCCCTATTCTGGAACTTTCAGATTCATATCATCCAGCTTCAGCACTCTCCCCTCCTCCACCCTCCAAGTCCTCCTTGAAGACTTCAGCGCAATCTTCATCTTCACCTTGGCTGCTTTAATTATCCAGGTGAATACAATGGCCACATGGACAAACCATCCAACAATCTTGACTCTGTGTTCTCTGAACTTCCTAATGATCTCCTCCACTTCACCTAAGCCACCTGCCCCCTCAATCATAACTTGAACTCTGCCATCTCAGGAAACTCAACCACTCCCAAAGTACCCATTTCAGATATCCCACTCTGACCACGACATCCCAATCTTCCAGCCACTTGCCGGGTACCTCCCTCCGTCCCCGAAGCAGTTATTCATATAACTCATTGAGATCACCAGTCCATTATCACTATCATTTTTACTATATCTAGCAGACTTTCAGGCTTAAAGTCTTTCCCTACACAGGTTCAATTCTACAGAGATTTATTTCTGTTACCATGTTGCAGATGTAACTAATTTCCCTGTCCTGCCTTTATCATTATAGCCAAACGAGAAAATCACAGCTCTAGATGAAACTATAGAACCTCTCTTAAAAGAGCTTTCTACAGTTTTTTTCTTCACATTCACCTCACTCTGCAGTTTACTCCAATCTGCATTCTGACCCTAACACTCTGAAAAAATTGTTCTTGTAAATGAAATCAATGACACCCAGATAGTTAAGTTACAGGAAAACTTGTTTGATTTTTCAGGCAGATTCAACAAGCCAACCAAAAGTTTCCTATTCTTGAAACACCTCCTTTTCTTTTTTTCTTTAACAGAACATTTTCCTATTTTTCTTCTTGCTTCTCAGGCAGCCCCTTCTAGTGATACTTGCCAACTACCAGACCTTTAAATACTGGAATTTTGTAGAGCTCAGATCTAAGCTATCTACATATTTGAATTTATCGTCTTTCCTTAAGTGTTTATATTTTCTCCTATTCCTTTAAAATCATGAATATAAATCAGATTTATATTTCTATCACAACTTCTCTTCCAAGCCCTAGACCTATAGCCAAATGCCTAATGATATACCACTTGGATATTTCACAGTTAAATTGTGTATTTATTTAATTAACTTAATGATTTACCTTCAATCTGCCTGAAACTGTTAGATAATAAAAAAGGCAATTAGCTCATGCGTAATCATTTGAATTTCCTGTCACAAATTCTAAAAGTGAAAAACTCCATGAACAAAATATTTTTAACACTCAGTTTATTTCCCTGAACCACCATCAGCCCCTTGTAGTTCTTCAATTTATAACAGCGGTCCCCAAACTTTTTGGCACCAGGCACTGGTTTCATGGAAAACATTTTTTCCACGAACGGGGTGGGGGTTGGTTCGGGCGGTAATACAAGCGATGGGGAGGGGCAGATGAAGCTTCCCTCGCTCTCCGATCACCTCCTACTGTGCGGCCCAGATCCTAACAGGCTGCGGACCGCTATCAGTCCGCGGCCCAGGGGTTGGGGACCCCTGATGTGTACTGTACTCTCTTCTTCTGAAAAACACTCTGCTTTTTCATTATTTTCAAATGTAACTGAACTCCTTTCAAATGCTCATTACCAGTTTCCCCTTTCAAACAGACTTTGGAAGTTTGTTTACTTGTGAGTACAAGGCTCTTTCTCCTCTGTGAATTATAAAGCAATTCTTTAAAGACTGGGGTGGTAGTGGTGGTGAACTTGGGTTGAACTAACACATAAAAGAGAACCTGTAAAGTAAACTTGATGTTAATAACTGAGGTATGGTAGTTTCCTTATGCCTACCTGGTAGCTATGTGTTTCATTTCTTTTTTTTTTTTTTTTTTGCATGTTTCACGGATGAGCTTTTATTAAAATTGTACATAGATCTCATAGTTAATTTTTTTAAAAGAGAACTTCCTTTTTGTCCCCCAGTATCAAAATAGTTATCTTTTTAAAATACCTTGAAAAATGTTAATACAATTATTTTGTTATATATTAAATTCTCTCCTAAAATCTCAGTCATTTCTCTCCCACCTCATTACCCTAGAATCCTGCTTTAGTGTCACTATCACTTTTTTTTTTTTTTTGGCATCCTTAATGCTTTATCCCAGAGAAGCATCAAGAGGAAAAGAAGATTTTCCTGTTAAGTCCGCTATTGCCCCCCCCCCAAAAAAAGTTTAAATAGGAGAAACCAATGACAATATTTGATTTGATACTGAAGATTCTTATTAACGAGCCTTCCTCACAGAGTTATGCTCTATGTTTTGTATTTCTTTCCACATGTAGATCCAGAGTAAACAATGCCAGACAGATTTTGAAATTCTGAGTCTTTCGTCCTTTTTATTTTCTCCCAGGATTGGGAACATATTGGTGACCATATCAATGAGTCAGTGAGCATTTCCAGCATGCCTATTGTCAGTGTGAGACCTGAATATGACACTGGGACTGCGTCACTATGTGAGCTATAAGAAAAGTAAGGCTAAAGACCCACCTCAAACTATGCTGTGTTAAACTGCTAGAGTTCCCTCTTGTCTGTATTTCATCGAAAGGAAAAACTGTGCCCCTAGCACTGATCCATCTCCAATATTATGGAGGCAGGGGCTGAGTGCCTTCTCTCTAGAAGTCTTTCAGTAATGAAGCCCTCCAAGCTGGAAACAGCATCCTGACTGCCTTTCACTTTGGAAAACATGTTTATCAACTCAGAGATGAATCATTGCTGCATTTATGCTAAATCGGCAATCCAGGGCTACATAGTTATTTTCCACAGCCACAGCAGACTTTCTCTTCTATTTCATGTGAATCCCAGCCCACTCCTGCTGAATATAAGGCCTGGCCTCCTTCCAGACTTCCCAAGTCTGATTATGGAGTCCTCCGAGGATAGGTCTGGTCTACGCTACCTTGAGGGTCAACTTCAGCTCCGAGAAAGCCCTGCTGCTCTGTTCTGATTGGTGTTTTATGGCGATGTCAGCCACCCTGAATCATCAGCAGACATGAGTTGGAGAACAAAGTGTCCTGAAATGATGCCGGGCAAAACTGAGTCAGTCTAGAGCTTTGTTGGCCTCTGATTGTTGACAATGTGCAAGAGATCATTCACATTGACTTTTATAATTCCTTAAAAGTAATGTCTGTCCTTGTATGTTGTGGTGGTTAAAGACATAGGTTAATGAATCAGACAGAACTGGATTCAGATCCTAACACTTACTAGCTATGTGTCCTTGGGTAGATTAATTGGTGCCCCTAAATCCCAGTTTACTCATCTGAGAATTTGGGCCAATCTTAGTATCTACCCCATAGGGTGGTTTTAATGATTAAATGGAATCTGGTATATAAAAGGCAGACCATAGAACAAGGTGCAGGATAATGGTTCAATAACTGGGACATATTAATAAGGATATTATATTCATTGTCTGTTTCCATAATAATCCAATGTTCTTTTAGCTGTCACTGCCATCATTCATTTCTTTTTATTTTAGTCATTCTATTGGCTTAACTCTCCTTAGGCTAACCCTTGATATCATATCTTAGCTTGCAGTTCAATACAATCTAATCATCCAAAAGAAATAAAGATAAAAATTTACTCATGTCTGAGAAAAGGCAGTAATTTTTTAATTGCTTTAATGTTACTTTAAAAACTCAAACACTAACTTATTTGAAATTGATTGAACTCAAGGCCTATTTACAACCTGGCTGTGGTATTTGTTTTTGTTTATTTGTCTGTCCTTTTTGTCATTGTGTGTGATTTCTAAAATTATGAATAGACTTAAAATTAGGTATTTGGGAACTAAACCATAGAGTATTTACTAGTATGCTGGAGTCCATAGTGCATTGTGTTAGAATTATACAAATACAGTGCAAAACTCAAAGCAAAAAGAGCCCCCATTCATATAATAGCCAAAACAAAATTTAGTTTTACATTCAAATGGGGTTTACACTTGAGTTTTCAGCCAGGTTGGCAATCACCTGATGTTTGAATAAGGCCATGGCACACTCTGAGTGATCTCTATCTTAACTAGCCCAATACTACTCACAACTTTGCTGGAGTGGCCATTTGCTGTTCTTTTGGCTCCTTTAGTAAATAGATGAACTAACTTTTCTGCTTCTGGTCTTCTATCTATTTCTGGGCTTCCAATCTCATGTCTTCCCATGCTACAACAGCTGTATTAGTTTGCAAGGGCTACCATGAAAAAATATCATAGGCTGGTTGACTTAACAGAAATGTATCTTCTCAGAGTTCTGGAGGCTGGCAGTCCAAGATCAAGGTGTTGGTAGGTTTGGTTTGTCCCAAGGCACCTCTCCTTGGCTTGCAAAAAAGACTCTTTCTTACCATGTCCTCACATGCTCTTTTCTCTGGCATCCTTTCCTCTTTGATAAGGACACCAGTCTTATTGGATCAGGGCCCGAGGTTATGACTTCATTTATTAACCTTAATTACTTCCTTAAATGTTCTACCTCCAAATAGTGTAATATTGGAGGTTAGGATTCAACATATGAAATTTGGGGGAACACAATTCAGTCCATAACAACAGCCTTGCAGACTAATCATTTGATGAGGCTTGACCTCCCTGACCCTGTTGAGTGGACACTGGAAGAGTGAACATTATTCTACAGGCAGCTTCCAAGGAGTATGATGTTCCCCATAGGTGGGGCCAGGGACTAATGTAATCAAATTTTACAGGGCCTGAAAAACACTGAGACGTATCAGCCATTTAGACAAGTAAACAAAATGGAAGTTTTTCATCAAAATTATTTAATTATCAGACCAATAATTGATTTAGTGAGTAGGATAAAACATTTTGTTTTCTTTTTTATAGTGAAATATTTCAAATATACAGGAAAATTTAATGAATAATAAAATGAATACTCAGGTATTAACCCAAATTAATTAAAACAAATTCTTTTAATATAATTCTTTTGAAAGAAATATTGTTCTTTTAAAAGAAGTATAATATTACAGATACATTTGAAGCCCCTGTCAATCTTTGCTTGATCATAGTGCCTTCTTTCCTTTCCCACAGGTAATTATTTTTTTTCGTTTTTTTTCACCACCACACATGATGTTTTTATACTTTTGCTTCATACAAATAGACTATTGCTTTTCTTATTATTAAATTCCACATAAGTGGCATTGTAATATAGCTATCAATTCCAAATTTCCTTTTATACATTTAGCTCCAGCTATTTTATTTTAACTGTTGTATAATATTCTAGGGTTGACTATATCAAATGTAAATATTCATTTTTCTCTTGATGGATGTTTAAATTGTTTTCAATTTGTTGACTAGTACAAACAACACTGATCGAGGATTTCTGTACCTATCTCATTGTGTGAATGTTCAAAATTTCTCTACCAAAGGTAGGGAAGGTAAAAGTTTTCCTCGATCCCCTTAGGGCTCCTGGAACAGTCTAAAAAGTAAACTGACCAAGACAGATTAACAAGAAAAAAAGCACACAAATTTATTTAATATAAGTTTTATGTGACACGAGAGCCTTCATAAGGAAATGAAGACCCAAAGAAATGGTTAAACCTGAGTATTTTATTCTAGGTGGACAGTGTGGAGAAATATGATAGGTCAGAGTATGAGGGAAGTGTAGTAAAATGGGGAAAACTTAGAAAGGACTGTATTAGGATTTTTCTTGGTGTTCCTTTGTCTTCAGAGATAAGGATGCTCCTTTCCTCTGGGTATAGGTCAGTCACCTCACACATGACGGCTTTTTGACCTGTTCCAGGAGAGAGCAGGGGGAAGATCACAGTGACCTCCCTTATTTTTCTGTTTTCTCAAACTCTTTCAGCTTAAAATAGTCAATATGCTAAGGTGCCATATTTTGGAGTAGCGTGTCCTGAACCCCATCAAGAATATGCCCCTAAGAGTGAAGGTATCTCATTTCTCCAACTTTGTGAAACATTGCCCAATTGCCCTCCAAAATGGTGGCACTTATTATAGTTCCCCCAACAACCTCACCAAAATTTGTTATTATAAAATATTTTCAGTTTTTTCAATCTTTGGGTCGGTGATGTTAGCGTCATGTTATTTTAACTCACATTTCCTGCTCTCTGGTGAGCATCTTGTATGTGTTTATTGGCAATTCAGCTTTTTCTCTTAAATCCTTTGTTCATTTTTATATGGCATTATCTACCTTATTGATTTTTAGGAGTTATTTATATATTCTAGATTTAAATTCATTGCAAATAGGTTTTACTAATCTCTCGCTCATCATAAATAAATTTGTTTACAGTTTATAGTTAAATATGTCTATGTTTTGCTGTACAGAGAATTTTAATTTTAATATAATCAAATCTCTCTTTTCCTTTACAGTTTTTGGGAGAGGCGGTTTAGAAATTCTTCCCTATCCTGGCATCAAGATATTCATCTAGGGCTTCCCTGGTGGCGCAGAGGTTGAGAGTCTGCCTGCCGATGCAGGGGACACGGGTTCGTGCCCCGGTCTGGGAGGATCCCACATGCTGTGGAGCGGCTGGGCCCGTGAGCCATGGCCCCTGAGCCTGTGCGTCCGGAGCCTGTGCTCCGCAACGGGAGAGGCCACAGCAGTGAGAGGCCCACGTACCGCAAAAAAAAAAAAAAAAAAAAAAAGATATTCATCTATATTTTATTCTGAAATTTTAAGTTTTATTTTCACATTCAAATTTTTAACACATTGAATGCCAAAAAAATAAAGGTGTTAATCTACTACGATTACTGAATAAATAAATTGGTAGGCATGCTTACTAATTTTATGATCTTTATCTGATAGTTCTAATACCTGAAATTGTAAGCGAATTGATATCTTTTCTACTGTTTATTGTATCTGATGATTCTTGCTCATGGTAAATTTTTTCCTTATGGATTTTCCTTATTAAATTTTGTATTATGAATTATCTTCAAGATTCCTTTGAAGTACTAGGAAATGTGAGTTTGGCTTATGAGTGGTTGTGCTTTTGCTTCTGCCAGGTACTCTTGGGGTACCCATATCTAAGACTACTATTTAAATGTTATTTCTGATTATGGTTTTCTGGACCACTCATATAGAATAAATTGGAACCACAAATCCACATAGTTATGAATTATCAGGGGAAACACTTATTTTTCCCCACCATGGCCCAGACTACTACCTATTAAGTTTCCTTATGAAGGTGGGTTTCCTGATGGAGTAGTTATTCCTTCTATTTTAATGAGAATATAGCCCTTTGGGAGGGGGTTAGCTTAGTGCAGGATCTTATTTCCGATTCACCGCCCTTTCCCTGGACCCAAATCTTCATTAAAATTTTACAACCCCAAGAAAAGTAGAATAGTAGCCTCCTCCACATTCTTCCCACACCTCCATTCCACAAACCCACCACCCAGTATAATTCAAGTATTTCAATACTTTTACTTTCTTATCTTGAGTATTTCCCTTATTTCCTTGCTTGCCCAGCTATGCACTTAAAAGGATTAAAAAATATTGTGATCATTCTAGTTATTTTGTTGCTTATAAATATTGCTATAAATGAATGACCTGCTTTTCTAAGTATTGTATATCAAATAGATTCACTTACTGATTCACTTTAATTGGATAAAGCAAGATTTACAGTCTAAAAAATTAATAAATAACTCTGTTTCATAGTTTCTATTTTTTTTTCAGCATTATTATGCATTTATTTTTTATTCAGAAATCACTTGAGAGGTATAGCAAAGTCTTTAAAATTCAGATTAATTTCCCATAAACAACACTGCATCATGAATTATCTATTTTCAGAATTTCAACTTACTGTGACAGGCTGCCAAATTTCTGCTGTCATGTAAATTAAAACAAACAAACAAACAAAAAACCCAACAATTACCCAACTGAGATATTGTGCTACAAAGAAATGTTCCACATCTCCACCACTTGGGAGTGAGAACAGGAACAATTTAAATTTTTCCATTTTATGTCAATAATATTTTATGTCCCATATGGAACATCTTTCTAGGCAGTTTCCCAGCTGATCTACTCCTAATATCACTTATCTAGCTACAGACAGAATCAAATGATTCAGTCTATGTAATTTCTCACTTCTTATTCCAGAGAGACCATCCACGAAAATTTTTAAAAAATCAACCAAAATGTTTCTTATATATCCCATGTCTCTACTTTCATTTCTTTTTCTTTTCAAAATCTCTGTTCTCATTTGCTCTTGGGAAACTGGTAGATGCCATATGGTTAATATAATCAACGAAGTAAAGGTTTGTTTCAATTGTTTGTGTTCCCAGAAATCTGTTAAACATCTTTTTTTTTTTTTTTTTTTTACTATGTCATCTCAAGGAAAAAGCAACATAACAGGATTAGATAAATGGAATCAGTGTAAGGGATTTTATAAAATTAGAAGAGGACTTCCCTGGCGGTCCAGTGGTTAAGACTCTGTGTTTCCACTGCAGGGGATGTGGGTTTGATCCTTGGTTGGGGAATGAAGGTCCTGGACGCTGCATGGTGAGGCCAAAGAATAAATAAATATAAAATAAAATAAAATAAAAGAGATAATGATAAGAGTAAACACTTGATTATGACTTTCTTTTCATTCAACAAACCTGTCATGTGAAAGAAGACAGCCAGAGACTTCCAGTGTCCCCATTCTCTGCTCTATGGAGATCATATGTATCTTAAGTAAACTCACACATTCATGAATAGTGAGTCATCAGAGCATAGGTTTCTCACATTTTTCTTCTTTTATAAAATACTTTTTCTTAAAACCCAATCTTCAAAAAGCTCTAACACATCTAACACATGCCACATTTCTTCTCAGTTATCAGGAACATTGGAAGTCATTTCCTGATTATCATTTCCAAGTAGCTTGAGATAATATGCATACATGTTGAGATAATATACATGAATCTCCTTTATGAGAATGTCCACTCCTATTTTTCACTTAGCTTTGCCTTTGACATAGAAATAGTGACATACGTCCACCAGAACTTTCACACCATTAGTCACTACCTTGAACTAAGAGTATGTCAACTTTGCAGATAGTTCTGTTTTATGAGATCTTCTGTGTCTTCTATCTTCCTTTTACTGACACATTTTGCAAATGTGTCAATGCTGAAGACCACATTGCACTAAATAAACATAATAGAGAGGGTTTTTTTATTACTATAAATGACAAAATCTATTTCAATAGCACTTAAACAATCTAACTGTTTGGATTACACAATACATGTTATATATGACATGACTGATATGCTTCACTTTATAACATATGTTAAGTTACAACATTTTTATTAATGAGAACTCTAAAAAGCAGAATATCCTGATAAAATTAATTTGGGGTAATGTCAAGATATTTTTAAGTAGCAGGCAGTTGTAGTAGAAATAACCTGAGCATTAGATACCCAAGTTTTAAAATCCTGCTTCTTCCATTTATTACTCTGAACTCATCTTCACAAAGTCTTTACTTTCATCAAACTGAAGTATGAGTTAAAATAGCTTCTTTACATTAAAAAAGTACTTGGTACATAATATGTTCTCTCTTCTTCCATGTTTATTAAGAACATTTAAAAAGTAGAATAAGCTATGTATTAAGTAATAAATAAGGTAAAGTAATATAATTCAGTGTCTTTAGTAATTTTAGCAATCAATCAATAATCATTTTACTGTCTGTACTACTGACAATATTGACAGCAAACATAATGACCAATATTATTTCAATATTCATCAATATTTTGAGACTCTTCTTTGTCATAATTTTCAGTTTTGCTTAATAATAATCAACGCACACTGAGAAGCCTTGGTCTTCTTTGGCTTCTAGTTCAGTTTCATGATACTTGCTATTTTCCAATTCCTCATTTGCCTTGGTAAGCTGCATCCTCAATTGACGGGCATGAGTTATTAATGGCAAGAGCACATAAGGATGGATGTAGCAGGAGACATTGGTCAAAGCACCATAGTAATTTTCTCTCTCTTCAAATGGGGCTCCAAGTTCAGGAAAAGGCTACTACACATATAAATATAAAAGATGAAGAAATCTGGAGCAAAAGAGGCAAATAATGTTTGACTTTCAGTTATAGATGTTTTCCTTAACACTAAGATCAGTTTATAATGATAAAAGGGTCAACCCATTGACAACATACCAGTTATAAACCTTCAGGTACGTAATAGTAGAGGCCCAAAATACATGAAAGAAAAACTGACAGAATTGAAGGAAGAAATAGACAGTTCAACAGTAGTAGTTGGTGTTTTCAAAATTCCATTTTCAATAATGGATAGAATGACTAGACAGAAGATCAACAAGGAAATAGAATACATGTACACTGTAAACCCACTAGACGTACTTGATATCTTCAGAGCAGTTTGTATTTCATAATTTTTTACCTAAATGTAAAAGTTATAGTTTCCATTCTGTAACAATTAACACTAATAGTTAACATTTGCTATTTACCAGGCATTATCCTAAGTGTTTTGCAGGTTTCTTACTCTTTAATAATCACAACAATCCTAATGGTACAAAGAAGATGTAAAAAAAAAAAAAAAAACTGGCCTGATGTCTCACAGCTGGTGAACGACAAACAAGGGTATTATGGTCTGAATTGTATCCCCCCCTGCTCTCTACCCTGCCAAATTCATATACTGAAGCCCTAAACCCCAGTACCTGAGAACGTGATTGCATTTGGAGATAGGGCCTTTAATAAAGAAGTAATTAAATTAAAATAGGCTGTTAGGGTAGGTTTGAATCCATTCTAACCGGTACTCTGATAAGAAGAAGAAATTTGGACATGGAGAAACACCAGGGGTGCAGGTGCATAGAGGAAAGACCATGTAAGGACACACTGAGAAGGCAGCCACCTCCAAGTCAAGGAGAGAAGCTTCAGAAGAAACCAAACATGCAGACACCTTGATTTTGGACTTGTAGCCTCCGTGAGGGTGAGAAATACATTTCTGCTGGTTAAGCCACCCAGTCTCTGGTATTTTGGTAAGGCAGTTCTAGAAAACTTACATTAAAGACTTAAACTCAGTGTCTGACCTGAGGGGCTACAGTGCCAACCATTATTCTAGGGCATGATGGCAGACATGGTTATTTTTGTTTGTCCCTGATTTTTTAATATGTATGAGTTGTTTTAATCTATCTATGTTATTAATACCCACTTTGAACCTTTTTATCCAGGCAATTGTAGAGAGCTATTTAATAATCTAAAAGTTACTTTAGGTTCTGAGTAAATTGTGATGGATTTCTTGTTGGTCCACAAATGACAAATCTTATAAGAGATCACCTCTGACTCTGGAACACCCATTCTAAAAGGTATAAAACGATTTTACTAAGAAACTATTTTAGAAACAACCTGGAGGTTCTGAACCCTAGAAAAATTAGAGGCAAAAGAATCCCACTAGAGTATTTTGCTTTCCATAACATTGCCTCCTATAATCCAGAGAGGATTTCATCTTTGCTAGGTGATTATTTAAACAGAAGGAATCCATGGGAAATGACAGACTCCTTGTTGAATACTTTCTGTATATACATGACCTCAGAAAATCCTGTCTAAACTTATGGAAAAGTGCATAGGCAGCAGGTAAAGTCTGAGAGATTTTTGCCTAGACCAATACATAAATTATATGCAAGAGAAGAATAAATGACTAAGCAATTGTGATTCCAAGGAAAGTTACAATTCCAAGGAAAGTTGTCAATTCCAACCAAAATAGAATACCTGACTTAATGTTCATCTACAATGTCTAGACATTTATTCTTAAATCAGTGAGTTTTCAGCCTCTTACACTGATATTTTCTTTTCTTTCTTTTAATGTACAATATTGAAACACATTGCATTGAGGCACATGCCGAGAGTATTGGTGATAAAAAACGCATCACAAAGGGAGTAGCAAAGTTCCTAGAATATATATTTCTTAAAAACTAAATTAGGTTTATTATTCCAGTGCTTTTATTCTGCTGGAGTTAAAAGTTCTTAAAATGGCAATCAATTTGAAAGACTTCTTGTACTATTGCTATGTAGGTACTGTGACAATTCCTCCCTTTGTAAAATAAAAAGAAATGCTATATTTTAAAAAATTATTTAAATAATGCTAAACTGACAAGAAAATAAGGGAAATCCTCATATGATAAATACAAGACAGGTGTGAGAATCTGAGGAAGGATTTCAAAGGCTGAAGACGGCCATTGACTTGGGATCTTTTGCCATTCCCATTTCATCTGAAGTTTTGGCTTGAATAGTTACTGAAAGTATAGGCGATAAAGCAGGGGCCCTGTACGAGGCTGGAACATTTGAAACACACAACAGTAAATGAAGTCAGGGCTATTTAAGACTAAGGTTAAATGCTTGATGGGGACAGGGCAATATTTGATCTCCATCATTCACTGTGTACAAATATCAGTTCCACAGAGGTCAAGGATTAAATGTGAGAGGCAAAAATGCAAAATGTTTTGGAAAAAAAGAGAAAATATATATTTTTTAAAGAAAAAAGTGCATAGCCTTCAAAAATTTTAATATTAGAAAATAAGAAAGACTTAATAGTTTAGAACCCAAATTAAGAATTCATGTTTTAAAAAAAGATCCACAAAATTTAACACAAAGAAAAAGGCAAATAAAATATAATACAGTGGAGTTAGTGAAATAAGAAGCAAAAGTACAATACAGTTTCAACTAAACTATTGATATACAAAGGCCTATGGCAATGCTAATAAAGAAGACATATATTAATAATATGAGGAGTAGGAAGGGGAGGTGAATACAAATACAGCATAGGTACTTAAAATAACAGAGATTAATATAAAATTTATGCAAAAAAATTTGAAAAGTTTATTGAAAATGATCAAATTTCTAGAAAAAGAAATACAGGTAGGCATGCCTCGGAGATATTGTGGGTTGGGTTCCAGACCACTGAGGTAAAGTGAATATTGCCATACAGCCAGTCATACAAATTTTCTGCTTTCTCAGTGCATATAAAAGTTATGTTCACACTATACTATAGTCTATGAAGTATGCAATAGCATTATGTCTAAAAAACAATGTATGTACCTTAATTAAAAATATTTTATTGCTAAAAAATGCTAACCATCATCTGAGCCTTCAGTGAGTCACAGTAGTAACATCAAAGATCACTGATCACAGATCACTATAACACATAAAATAATAATATGTTTGAAATATTGCAAGAATTACCAAAATGTGACACAGAGATACAAAGTAAGACAATGTTGTTGGAAAAATGCAGCCAATAGACTTGCTCCAGGCACAACTGACACAAACCTTCAATTTGTAAGAAAACCCAATATCTGCAAAGCATAATAAAGAAAAGCACAATAAGAGGAGGTATGCCTGTACAATAGCCTAAACCAGCTCAACGAGAAACTGAACATTGAATTAGTCCTGAAACCATTGAGGATGTGCTATTAAGGGTATAAATGTTTACATAAGGAAAATACCAGTCCCAGATAACTTTGAGCTTGCCATTCAAAGAAGAGAAAATCCAATCTTGCTCTTTGCGATGTTATATTTTTCAGAGATCTACTCATAAGTGGGAAAACTATAGAGAAAATAAAATTAATCATCAACATAATTTGGGATAGTTATCTTTAAGTGGAATCAGATGGCATCATGTAGAGACGTGAAGGAGGATTTAAAACTATTGGTAATGGTCTATATCTTAAGCCGAGGTATGGATATATGGGTACTCCTTCTGTTATTCCGTATATATTACAAACTTTAGCAATGTCAGAATGGCTTAAGACAACAACAATTTCTTAAGTTTTTATTTGATTTTTCAATAAATAATACATGCACAAAGTTCAATTAAAAAAACATGGAAAGGTGAAAAGTGCAAATTTCCTTCCCACCCTTACTCAATCTACCCAATTTCCAACTCCCCCTAACAGACAACAAATGTTATTAATTCCTTTGTATTTTTCTGCATTTCCTTAATATACAAGCATATATGTATATTTATTTTATTCCCTTCCCCACTTTTTTACATTAACTATAACATATTCTGTACAATATTCTGTACCTTGCTGTTTTTCTGAACAATGTATCTTAGAGATCTTTCTATTTTAGTACATAAAGTGTTTCCTCATTTTTTTTAGGTTTGTATAGTATTCTGGTTTATTTAAGCAGATTATATCAGATCTGTATAGTATCCTTTCTATGGATATAGCATATATTTTTAAACATTTTTTCTTCCAATTTTTTGTTCTTGCAAACAATTATCCTATGAATATCCTTGGAAATACATTTGAATATATCCTATGAAATATTTCTCATGTATGCAAGTATATTTGAAGGATAAATTCCCAAAAGTGGAATGGCTGAGTCAAAGCACACTTCTTTTTGTAGTTTTGATAGATATTGCCAAACTGTCATCCATCATAAAAGCAATGTGAGGAAGAACTTATTTCTCCATAGCCTCCTCAAAAAAGAGTGTGCCCTGAAACTGCTCCACTGAATTTTTATTTCTCTCATTTTGAGCATGGTACAGCATCTTTTCATATTTTTAGAGATGCTATGTTTTCTTTTCTGTGAACCGTATGTTTATATCAGCTGCCCATGTTTCTATTGGGTTTTTCTTTTTCTCATCAATTTCTAGAAACCTTTTAATACATGAGAACTTAGCTCTATATCTGTGATATGAGTTGAAAAATTTTCCCAATTTGTCCTTTGTCTTTTGACTTTTAAAGGGCTTGCATTTGAAATTTATCATAATACATGGTATGAAGTATGAAGCTATGATGTTTTTAATTATAATTCTGTTTCCCAAAGAGAAATATATTTAAATTAGATTACTCCCGACTTAGAATACAATAGTATTATAAGTAATATGGGATTTTTAAGTGCATTATTTTAAGATAGTTGACTCTGTAACATTATGTTCTCAGTATGGGTCTAATACCATATTTTCACACATTATTTAAAAAAACATAAAAATGCAGTTTAAAAGTCAGATAAAATGATAATGGCCAAGTAACTCCAAAGCCACCATTTTCCAAACTCAACAATAGCAATGCTGAGATAATCTCTGATAAAATCTGATACAGAACATTTTTACTCCTTTTTAGTGAACTGAATTAAATATTTCTGTACACTTAGATTAACCAATTTATTAAGATCTATAGTTCTCTCCAATTTTTTTCTTGAGATTTGAGAAAATCCAATCTGTGAAAGATATCAGCCCATAAAATTCCTATATATAGCAAATCCTATGAGAAAAGCTCACAATAAGGTACCACGGTAGGGGAAATGCTTGTGGGAAGCTCTCTCCCAAACAGTACCACAGCTCTCCCACAGAACACATAGTTGATTGGCAGCCATCATGATAGAAAAAGTCACCAACTTCCTGGCCTTTGATTTGCCTTTAATCGTTGACAAATGTAGAGACGATAGTCAAGAGTTAAGTTGAGTAGTTGTGCTGAGCTGCTCCCCATCCCATTTTCTTCTTGAAATCAAGGAACACATGCGTCTAAACACAAGATAGTTGGCTTCATTCGGTGACTATTGTTTTCTTAGTCATAGGCCTGATAAAGTTTCATCTTCCTGCAGGACTGGGCTTATGCCACATCTACTGATTGTTAAGATCCTTTCAAAGGCTGGGCATAGTGGATATGTACAGTCTGTTTCTAATTTTAATATCCCTGAATATTGTGCTCTTAGTGTTAGTAGATGTTTACCTAATATAATACTGGAGGAGAATTCCAAGCACAGTAAATTGTATGGGGAAAAAAATGAAATGGGGACATATGCAGGAGAAGAGAGTTTAATAGAAAAGGGTTAGGAGATCAAGGAAGAAGTTATTAAAAGCAACAAAAGTATCACCAAATTGGTTGAATCTTCATTCTAGTACCAGCATTTCCCTTAATTAGTTGTGTGACTTCTAGCAAGACAGACTTTATAGGTTTCCATTTATATACTAATAAAATGAGCAATTTGGATTACTTAATCTCTGAAGGATCTTCTAGCAGTAGCATCAATTATTCTCAAGGAAAACAAAAAGAGAGGTAGTTTTTGATTGTGGTGAGGAAGGCCATGCCTGAGGGATAATAAGAAAGCTTTTTTTGCTTTTTTCCTTAGGTGTTAACAACTGTCTGGCAGTCTTCATTAATCAAATATATTGAATATTTGAATAATATATTGAACCAAATATCCTCATAATCGTTCCAAGTTAAAAATATGTATGCTACAGATTCTTAGATTTTTTTAAAGTCTTGAATTATATCCATAATTTGTTTTACTATTTTTGAGAAAAGTTTGTTAAAACATGTTTATAATATCCATTAAATGACAAAAGAGCAACTGTGGCAAAATAAGGTTTAAAATTCTTTGCGCTAGAAAAATTGCTTTCAAATACCTTTTAGTATGTAAGTTGTATAAAAACCACTATTTGGGCTTCCCTGGTGGCGCAGTGGTTAAGAGTCTGCCTGCCGATGCAGGGGACACGGGCTCGTGACCCGATCCAGGAGGATCCCACATGCCGCGGAGCAGCTGGGCCCGTGAGCCATGGCCGCTGAGCCTGCGCTCTGCAACGGGAGAGGCCACAACAGTGAGAGGCCCGCGTACCGCAGAAAAAAAAAAAAAAAAAAAAAAAAAAAACCCCACTATTTTTTTCTAGAGACTGACTAAAATCTTTAGTATATAATCAACGAGGGAAATAAATTTATAAAGACTTCAGAAACACATCAGCTCACAAAAATAGGTAATACTTTCCTGCTGTCAAAAACAGGATGTTTTATTATGATCATAATAGATTATCTGGGTTTTTTTCCCCATAAATTTAATGAATCAATTGTTGGTGGTCTGAAATATTCCTTTATGAAAGTCAGTATGTGAAAGAAGACTCAATTTTTCTATTAGTTAACTAACATGGCATCTAGCCTGCCCTAATATAGGCACTTTCTTTTAGTGATTTTTCTGTATGAACAGAAATAGAGAAGCCCTATGTTTCCCTAAGATGGAAGTCATTTGCTGTTTTTCTCTCTATTTCATAAGTGAAAATTTTATTTGCTCACGGCTCCTCCTAGATGAGTTATAATCTATATTCATGGTGTCTTGTAGTTTGTCCAAACTTTCTCACAAGTTTCTCTGAGTATTTTATAATATGACTACTTTATAAAAAGCAAAACTTCTAAGTTTCACGTACCAGCAGAAAGTAATCCTTTTAATTCTACCTAAATTAACACCTCTGGATCTACAATGGTCGGAGCTCCCTTTAACTGTGATACTGATACATAGAATACACCCAAACCTTTTCAGGAAAACCATGGGTTTGTGGTTCTCCCTGTGGATGAGAGAAAATAACAGATTAAATGGAAAGATTAAATTGTGCAGTCTATCAGGGCTCATTTATCTTTCGTTCTTTGTCTTCTTTTCTGATGAAAATTGATGTTTTTCACATATAATGAATTAAAGCAGTATGGAATTTATCTTAAAAGGGACAAAACTGGGCAGGAGCTGGCACCTCTGGATGACCCTGAAACGCAGCTTGTAAGATTCATTTTCTGTGAGCATCTGCAGCCCTGGCAACCACTGGCAGTGCTGAGCAGAAATGAAGGAACTGAAGAATCCTGATAGCCATCCCCAAAATAGCAAGGAGAATGATAGATTATATTGTATTTTTCCATGAAAGGTAAGGGGCCAGATTAACAAGAGGATTTATAACAAGATCTAGCTCATGTTTTTGGTACAAGTATTGTCCCATTTCACAGGTGAGGAAACAGAGTGCCAGAGGTCACACAAATTAAACTAATAAGTCTTCATTGTACTTACACTACTACCTGACAGTATATAATTTTTCTTATCTACTTTTTGCATGTCTTCTCCACCAGAATAAGACTTTCATAAAGACAAAGGCTTGGTTTTGTTTACTCCTGTACCTCTGGAGCTTAGAGCAGTACCTGGGACAGATAAAGTGCTCAATTAATGTCTGTTAATGTTAAAAATGAAATAAACTGAAATCATCATCCAGTCCATTCCACTGCTTCAAGGGGAGGACTTTACAGCTGACACTGGTTTGGATCACCATTCTGTCATTCCAGAAGTCACTAAGTTCTTTCCAGTGATTTGCTGTTTATAACAATCTCATCAAATATATTGTATCAAGTCAACAATAAATTCAAAATAACATTACAATATGCCCACAAATGTTTACAGTCCCTTTAAAAATATTTTATACTTCTAAATACTAACACCATTTTCATATGTCTCCATTTTTAATGACAAAGCTACTCATAGCTATTTGACACGATGTCTTCTAAATTTACAGGAATTTAGCTTATGACGAAAAGATTGAAAGGGCATATACGCACATCCACATTTTCGAATCTGAAATTTCATTTAGCGACACTTTACTGAACAGAAATCCATTTGTCCTCAGAAATCAACAGACTTGAATAATCTAGACATTAAATGAAACATGAATACTATGGGTTTAAGGATATAATAAAGTGACCTATTTTGTAAAATTTCTAAGTCCATTAAAAAGTGGATATAATGGGGGAGTTGGGAAGATGGCGGAAGAGTAAGACGCGGAGATCGCCTTCCTCCCCACGGATACACCAGAAATACATCTACACGTGGAACAACTCCTACAGAACACCTACTGAAGGCTGGCAGAAGACCTCAGACCTCCCAAAAGGCAAGAAACTCCCCACGTACCTGGGTAGGGCAAAAGAAAAAAAGAAAAAACAGAGACAAAAGAATAAGGACGGAACCTGCACCAGTGGGAGGGAGCTGTGAAGGAGGAAAAGTTTCCACACACTAGGAAGCCCCTCCGCGGGCGGAGACTGCGGGAGGCGGAGGGGGGAGCTTCAGTACCGCGGAGGAGAGCACAGCAACAGGGTGCGGAGGTCAAGGCGGGGAGATTCCCGCACAGAGGATCGGTGCCGACCGGCACTCACCAGCCCGAGAGGCTTGTCTGCTCACCCGCCGGGGCGGGCGGGGCTGCGAGCTGGGGCTCGGGTTTCGGTTTTGGACTGAGCGCAGGGAGAGGACTAGGGTTGGCGGCTTGAACATAGCCTGAAGGGGTTAGTGCACCACGACTAGCCGGGAGGGAGTTCGGGGAAAAGCCTGCACCTGCCGAAGAGGCAAGAGACTTTTTCTTCCCTCTTTGTTTCCTGGTGCGCGAGGAGAGGGGTTTAAGAGCGCTGCTTAAAGGAACTCCAGAGACGGGCGCGAGCCGCGGCTAAAAGCGCGAACCCCAGAGACGGGCGTGAGCCGCAGCTAAAAGCGCGAACCCCAGAGACGGGCGCGAGCCGCGGCTGAAAGCGCGGACCCAGAGACGGGCGCGAGCCGCGGCTGAAAGCGCGGACCCCAGAGACGGGCGGGAGACGCTGGGGCTGCTGCTGCCGCCACCAAGGGGCCTGTGTGCGAGCACAGGTCACTCTCCACACCCCCCTTCCGCGGAGCTTGTGCAGCCCGCCACTGCCAGGTTCCCGGGAACCAGGGACAACTTCCCCGGGAGAACGCACGGCGGGCCTCAGGCTGGAGCAACGTCACGCCGGCCTCTGCCGCAACGTCACGCCGCCTCTGACGCCGCAGGCCCGCCCCGCACGCAGTGCCCCTCCTTCCGCCCCCCCACCCCCGGCCTGAGTGAGCCAGAGCCCCCGAATCAGCGGCTCCTTTAACCCTGTCCTGTCTGAGCAAAAAACAGACGCCCTCCAGCGACCTACACACAGAGGCAGGGCCAAATCCAAAGCTGAGCTCCTGTGAGCTGTGAGAACAAAGAAGAGAAAGGGAAATCTCTCCCAGCAGCCTCAGAAGCAGCGGATTAAAGCTCCACAATCAACTTGATATACCCTGCATCTATGGAATACCTGAATAGACAAGGAATGATCCCAAATTGAAGAGGTGGAATTTAGGAGCGAGATCTATGATTTTTTTCCCTTTTCCTCTTTTTGTGAATGTGTACGTGTATGCTTCTGTGTGAGATCTTGTCTGTATACTCTTGCTTCCACCATTTGTCCTCGGGCTCTATCCGTCCATGGTTTTTAAAAAAAATTTTTTTTTCTCAATAATTAATTTTATTTGTAATAACTTTATTATACTTTACCTTCGTTCTTTCTTTCTTTCTTTCCTTCCTTCCCTCCTTTAGACAACGAATCACCCCAAATTGAGGAGGTGGTCTCTGAGAGCAAGATTTATGATTTTTCCCCCTTTACCTCTTTTTGTGAAGGTGTATGTGTATGCTTCTGTGTAAGATTTTCTCTGTATAGCTTTGCTTCCAACATTTGTCCTAAGGTTCTATCCGTCCCTTTTTTTTTTCTAAATATTTTTTATTTCAATAACTATATTATACTTTATTTTATTTTTACTGTATCTTCTTTCTTTCTGTCTTTTTTCCTTCTTTCCCTCCTTCCTTCCTTCCTTCCTCCCTCCCTCCCTCCCTCCTGTCTTTCCTTCTTTGCTTCTTTCTTCCTTCCTTCCTTTCCTCCTTTCCTTCTTTCTTTCCTCATACTTCTACTAATTCTCTCTACTTTTTCTCCCTTTTATTCTGAGCCGTGTGGATGAAAGGCTCTTGGTGCTCCAGCCAGGAGTCAGGGCTCTGCCTCTGAGGTAGGAGAGCCAACTTCAGGACACTGGCCAACAAGAGACCTCCCAGCTCCACATAATATTAAACGGCGGAAATCTCCCAGTGACCTCCATCTTAACACCAGCACCCAGCTTCACTCAACGACCAGCAATCCACAGTGCTAGACAACCTATGCCAAACAACTAGCAAAACAGGAACACAACCCCACCCATTAGCAGAGAGGCTGCCTAAAATCATAATAAGGCCACAGAGACCCCAAAACACACCACCAGACGTGAACCTGCCCACTAAAGAGACAAGATCCAGCCTCATCCACCACAACACAGGCACTAGTCCCCTCCACCAGGAAGCCTACACAACCCACTGAAACAACCTTAGCCACTGGAGACAGACATCAAAAACAACGGGAACTACGAACGTGCAGCCTGCAAAAAGGAGACCCCAAACACAGTAAGATAAGCAAAATGAGAAGACAGAAAAACACACAGCAGATGAAGGAGCAAGATAAAAATGCACCAGACCTAACAAATGAAGAGGAAATAGGCAGTCTACCTGAAAAAGAATTCAGAATAATGATAGTAAGGATGATCCGAAATCTTGGAAGTAGAATGGACAAAATGCAAGAAACAGTTAACAAGGACCTAGAAGAAATAAAGATGAAACAAGCAACGATGAACAACGCAATAAATGAAATTAAAAGTACTCTAGATGGGATCAATAACAGAATAACTGAGGCAGAAGAACGGATAAGTGACCTGGAAGATAAAATAGTGGAAATAACTACTGCAGAGCAGAATAAAGAAAAAAGAATGAAAAGAACTGAGGACAGCCTCAGAGACCTCTGGGACAACATTAAACGCACCAACATTCGAATTATAGGGGTTCCAGAAGAAGAAGAGAAAAAGAAAGGGACTGAGAAAATATTTGAAGAGATTATAGTTGAAAACTTCCCTAATATGGGAAAGGAAATAGTTAATCAAGTCCAGGAAGCACAGAGAGTTCCATACAGGATAAATACAAGGAGAAATACGCCAAGACACATATTAATCAAACTGTCAAAAATTAAATACAAAGAAAGCATATTAAAAGCAGCAAGGGAAAAACAACAAATAACACACAAGGGAATCCCCATAAGGTTAACAGCTGATCTCTCAGCAGAAACCCTACAAGCCAGAAGGGAGTGGCAGGACATACTGAAAGTGATGAAGGAGAAAAACCTGCAACCAAGACTACTCTACCCAGCAAGGATCTCATTCAGATTTGATGGAGAAATTAAAACCTTTACAGACAAGCAAAAGCTGAGAGAGTTCAGCACCACCAAACCAGCTTTACAACAAATGCTAAATGAACTTCTCTAGACAAGGAACACAAGAGAAGGAAAAGACCTATAATAACGAACCCAAAACAATATAGAAAATGGGAATAGGAACATACATATCGATAATTACCTTAAATGTAAATGGACTAAATGCTCCCACCAAAAGACACAGATTGGCTGAATGGATACAAAAACAAGACCCTTATATATGCTGTCTACAAGAGACCCACTTCAGACCTAGAGACACATACAGCCTGAAAATAAAGGGATGGAAAAAGATATTCCATGCAAATGGAAACCAAAAGAAAGCTGGAGTAGCAATTCTCATATCAGACAAAATAGACTTTAAAATAAGGACTATTACAAGAGACAAAGAAGGACACTACATAATGATCAAGGGATCGATCCAAGAAGAAGATATAACAATTGTAAATATTTATGCACCCAACATAGGAGCACCTCAATACATAAGGCAAATACTAACAGCCATAAAAGGGGAGATCGACAGTAACACATTCATAGTAGGGGACTTTAACACCCCACTTTCACCCATGGACAGATCATCCAAAATGAAAATAAATAAGGAAACACAAGCTTTAAATGATACATTAAACAAGATGGACTTAATTGATATTTATAGGACACTCCATCCAAAAACAACAGAATACACATTTTTCTCAAGTGCTCATGGAACATTCTCCAGGATAGATCATATCTTGGGTCACAAATCAAGCCTTGGTAAATTTAAGAAAATTGAAATTGTATCAAGTATCTTTTCTGACCACAACGCCATGAGACTAGATATCAATTACAGGAAAAGATCTGTAAAAAATACAAACACATGGAGGCTAAACAATACACTACTTAATAATGAAGTGATCACTGAAGAAATCAAAGAGGAAATAAAAAAATACCTAGAAACAAATGACAATGGAGACACGACAACCCAAAACCTATGGGATGCAGCAAAAGTAGTTCTAAGGGGGAAGTTTATAGCAATACAAGCCCACCTTAAGAAGCAGGAAACATCTCGAATAAACAACCTAACCTTGCACCTCAAGCAATTAGAGAAAGAAGAACAAAAAAACCCCAAAGCTAGCAGAAGGAAAGAAATCATAAAAATCAGATCAGAAATAAATGAAAAAGAAATGAAGGAAACGATAGCAAAGATCAATAAAACTAAAAGCTGGTTCTTTGAGTAGATAAACCACTAGCCAGACTCATCAAGAAAAAAAGGGAGAAGACTCAAATCAATAGAATTAGAAATGAAAAAGGAGAAGTAACAACTGACACTGCAGAAATAAAAAAAATCATGAGAGATTACTACAAGCAACTATATGCCAATAAAATGGACAATCTGGAAGAAATGGACAAATTCTTAGAAATGCACAACCTGCCAAGACTGAATCAGGAAGAAATAGAAAATATGAACAGACCAATCACAAGCACTGAAATTGAAACTGTGATTAAAAATCTTCCAACAAACAAAAGCCCAGGACCAGATGGCTTCACAGGTGAATTCTATCAAACGTTTAGAGAAGAGCTAACACCTATCCTTCTCAAACTCTTCCAAAATATAGCAGAGGGAGGAACACTCCCAAATTCCTTCTACGAGGCCACCATCACCTTGATACCAAAACCAGACAAGGATGTCACAAAGAAAGAAAACTACAGGCCAATATCACTGATGAACATAGATGCAAAAATCCTCAACAAAATACTAGCAAACAGAATCCAACAGCACATTAAAAGGATCATACACCATGATCAAGTGGGGTTTATTCCAGGAATGCAAGGATTCTTCAATATACGCAAATCTATCAGTGTGATAAACCATATTAACAAATTGAAGGAGAAAAACCATATGATCATCTCAATAGATGCAGAAAAAGCTTTCAACAAAATTCAACACCCATTTATGATAAAAACCCTGCAGAAAGTAGGCATAGAGGGAACTTTCCTCAACATAATAAAGGCCGTATATGACAAGCCCACAGCAAACATCATCCTCAATGGTGAAAAACTGAAAGCATTTCCACTAAGATCAGGAACAAGACAAGGTTGCCCACTCTCATCACTCTTATTCAACATAGTTTTGGAAGTTTTAGCCACAGCAATCAGAGAAGAAAAGGAAATAAAAGGAATCCAAATCGGAAAAGAAGAAGTAAAGCTGTCACTGTTTGCAGATGACATGATACTATACATAGAGAATCCTAAAGATGCTACCAGAAAACTACTAGAGCTAATCAATGAATTTGGTAAAGTAGCAGGATACAAAGTTAATGCACAGAAATCTCTGGCATTCCTATATACTAATGATGAAAAATCTGAAAGTGAAATCAAGAAAACATTCCCATTTACCACTGCAACAAAAAGAATAAAATATTTAGGAATAAACCTACCTAAGGAGACGAAAGACCTGTATGCAGAAAATTATAAGACACTGATGAAAGAAATTAAAGATGATACAAATAGATGGAGAGATATACCATGTTCTTGGATGGGAAGAATCAACATTGTGAAAATGACTCTACTACCCAAAGCAATCTACAGATTCAATGCAATCCCTATCAAACTACCACTGGCATTTTTCACAGAACTAGAACAAAAAATTTCGCAATTTGTATGGAAACACAAAAGACCCCGAATAGCCAAAGCAATCTTGAGAACAAGAAAAGGAGCTGGAGGAATCAGGCTCCCTGACTTCAGACTATACTACAAAGCTACAGTAATCAAGACAGTATGGTACTGGCGCAAAAACAGAAAGATAGATCAATGGAACAGGATAGAAAGCCCAGAGATAAACCCACGCACATATGGACACCTTATCTTTGATAAAGGTGGCAGGAATGTACAGTGGAGAAAGGACAGCCTCTTCAATAAATGGTGCTGGGAAAACTGGACAGGTACATGTAAAAGTATGAGATTAGATCACTCCCTAACACCATACACAAAAATAAGCTCAAAATGGATTAAAGACCTAAATGTAAGGCCAGAAACTATCAAACTCTTAGAGGAAAACATAGGCAGAACACTCTATGACATAAATCACAGCAAGATCCTTTCTGACCCACCTCCTAGAGAAATGGAAATAAAAACAAAAATAAACAAATGGGACCTAATGAAACTTCAAAGCTTTTGCACAGCAAAGGAAACCATAATCAAGACCAAAAGACAACCCTCAGAATGGGAGAAAATATTTGCAAATGAAGCAAATGACAAAGGATTAATCTCCAAAATTTACAAGCAGCTCATGCAGCTCAATAACAAAAAAACAAACAACCCAATCCAAAAATGGGCAGAAGACCTAAATAGACATTTCTCCAAAGAAGATATACAGAATGCCAACAAACACATGAAAGAATGCTCAACATCATTAATCATTAGAGAAATGCAAATCAAAACTACAATGAGATATCATCTCACACCAGTCAGAATGGCCATCATCAAAAAATCTAGAAACAATAAATGCTGGAGAGGGTGTGGAGAAAAGGGAACACTCTTGCACTGCTGGTGGGAATGTGAATTGGTTCAGTCACTATGGAGAACAGTATGGAGGTTCCTTAAAAAACTACAAATAGAATTACCATATGACCCAGCAATCCCACTACTGGGCATATACCCTGAGAAAACCAAAATTCAAAAAGAGTCATGTACCAAAATGTTCATTGCAGCTCTATTTACAATAGCCCGGAGATGGAAACAACTTAAGCGCCCATCATCGGATGAATGGATAAAGAAAATGTGGCACATATATACAATGGAATATTACTCAGCCTTAAAAAGAAATGAAATTGAGCTATTTGTAATGAGATGGATAGACCTAGAGTCTGTCATACAGAGTGAAGTAAGTCAGAAAGAAAAAGACAAATACCGTATGCTAACACATATATATGGAATTTAAGGGGGAAAAAAATGTCATGAGGAACCTAGGGGTAAGACAGGAATAAAGACGCAGACCTACTGGAGAACGGACTTGAGGATATGGGGAGGGGGAGGGGTGAGCTTTGACAGGGCGAGAGAGAGTCATGGACATATACACACTAACAAACGTAGTAAGGTAGATAGCTAGGGGGAAGCAGCCGCAAGGCACAGGGATATTAGCTCGGTGCTTTGTGACAGCCTGGAGGGGTGGGATGGGGAGGGTGGGAGGGAGGGAGACGCAAGAGGGAAGACATATGGGAACATATGTATATGTATAGCTGATTCACTTTGTTGTAAAGCAGAAACTAACACACCATTGTAAAGCAACTATACCCCAATAAAGATGTTTAAAAAAAAAAAAAGTGGATATAATGAATAAATTTATCAAAGAACATATTGTTAGGATTCAATCATAAAACTAATTCATGAAAAAAAATTCAGTAAAAGATAACATGAATTACAGTATCTTCCATGTACTGTGCATACTTGAGCTTGAATCCTTTATTTCTGAAGTGATGCTAAACACATTCTTGAAGATTGGCAAAAAATGTTGCCACAGAGGCAAATGGCTTCTCCTGTACATACTGTCAAGGATAGAAATACAAGAAAATCCTGCCTTGTTTCTGAGCAAGAGCCATTTAATCTCTTCTCTATAGAAGAAGGTTTTCCAAACTATCCATTAACCCTGATTGCAATATATTTATGTAACTGACAAGAAACATGATCATTGCTGAGTACCAATATACATACTATACATCACAAAGTCACTAAAGACTGGTTGTCTCCTGAAAACACTTTCAAACATCTATCCTTATTTTTCAAGTTATAGTTCCTTCTTCAGTACCACCTGTCAATCCTTTATTTTCAGTGTGTTCTTAATAGAAGTCCTGGTAGGAAATTATAAAACTGGAGGATTGAATTATTACAATGTAAGGAAAGGCACAAAAGTGTAGTGGGGGAAAAGGAATAGCATAGGTTTAGCAAGAACAAAAGGATAAACTGCAAAGGATAAAAATCAGAAACTTGTCACACCAAGAATCAATATCTAAGATATTCGGTTACTAAAATTATGGGTGTGTCCAAATTGTAAAAAAAATAATATGGGGATAGTTAAGGACCAAAAAAAAATGTGATTGTAAAGTTCAGAAAATGATACCTGCAAGTAAAGTACAGAGAAGGGAGAAAGTTGGAAAGCCAGTTAGACTATATGAGTTTGATCAATTCCTGTCATGTGGTGTCAGGACTATAAGAAATATGTAAAGATATCAAATATAAAACTCATTTGATATAAAACTTCTGTTAAGAGGGCTCATGGACTAAGTAGTTGTAATATATAGATTTCTAGATCATGGGAAGCTCTTAGAGACACCAAAAAACTTCGTCATTTATAATTGTTTCAGAGAAAGGGTGATCATAATCTCTTTCCTTCTTCCTGCTCTTTTCCCTCTCCTTTCCAGTAAAAGTAAGTATATAGGCATATTCTCTTGATCTGTCTTCCATAGTGGAAGAACTATGGTCTTTTAACTTCCTGCAATTTTTAAAAATTGGAATTAACTAGGATAATCAACAAAGAACAATTTACTATGGTTTTGAGCTCAAAATGACTTTTCATCTGAGGTATCTTGTAGTCTCTCTAGGTATAAATATAAGCCATGAATACATAGACACATCTAATGATCTTAGGGTGACTTCCAAAGATAAAACTCAAACAGTTATGTAAAATTTAGGCCCTGGAGTAGAGACCAGATTTGGGAGAAAAGGGAAGAGAATTCTCGGCTCATGATAAATTCCCACTTTGATGATGTTTTAAAAAAAATTTCTTATTAAGAAAAAAAGGACTCTCCTTAAATGTATACTACTGGTTAATACATAACTTGCTGAAACAACTTAAGATATTCATGCAGTCTTTTTGGATTTGCTACTAAATTCCAGTCACTATTCAAGGCACTGGTAATACAACAGTAAACAAGACAGACACAAATATCTGCCTGTGTGGAGTTCATATTCCATTAGGGGAAAATGCAAAGTGAACAAAATAAATAAGCTTTATGCTGTGTTAGAAGGTGATAAAAGCTATGGAGAAGAAATAGAGCAGAAAAAAATACGTGAAGAACCACAGGTCCATGTGATTTTAAATAGGGAAATCCAGAGAGTTCTAAGAAGGTGTCATTTAAGCAAAGATCTGAAGGAGATGAGGGAATAAGCTACGGGGATATCTGGGGGAAAGAGGCAGAAGGAACAGAGAGTAAAAGTTCTGAGGTGGAGGAATGTTTGGCAATTTCCTGGGAGTGCAAGGATGACCGTTTAGCAAGACAATTAAAGAGTAGATGAAAACTTAAGAGATGATCTAAGAAAAGTCAAGGTCAGGGGTGAGAGGGTATAGTGTCTAGAACTTTAGAAGCAAGAAATTACTTAACAATTACATTTGCATCGTACAGGTAAAGATGCCAGCCCAATCAGAAAATATACTCTTCTTCTATACTGGTGCTTACAAACCTCGTATCAATCCTCCTCAAACATCGTTATAAGGACTGTGGTTTTTACTCTTGCAGAGAGTTTTGAGAAGAATGAAATCATCTGAGCTCACTAACATGTTGTGTTATAAATTGATTCTAGGGGGCAAGGGCAGAAGCAAGGACACTAGTTTTCAGATTATTAAACTATTCCAGGTGGAAAATGAAATCTTGGAGCAAGGTACTGATGATGAAGGTTAGAGAAGTGGTCAGAGTGTGGATACTATACTTTGAAAAGGAGCTAAAAGTATGAGCTAGCAGATTGGATGTGGTTTTGAGATCAAGAGAGGAGGGATAGGATGACTATAAAGTTTTAAGCCCTAGAAACTAGAAGGTTAGGGTTGACTCTTAGTGAGATGGTAAGGTTATAAAGAGGAAACAGGTTCAGGATAGAGAAGTTTGGTTTTGTAAATGTTAAATGTGAGATGTCCGTTAAACATCCAAATAAAATGTTTAGATATATGAATTCAACAGAAAGGATATTACCAGTCTTCCCCACGAATCCCAGGTACAAAGAACATTTAATAATTTTCTAGCAATAAAGTCTTATTATATATGTTTTTAAATTTTTAGGAAGGATTTATAAATCAGGATGCAAATATTTCAGTCCTATGCAACTGAGTGAGTTGTGTTTATATGGGTATAACGCAGTATTTTTTTCTTAAAAGACAACTAAGCATTTACGGTTTCCAACTGATACTTTTATGCTTCCAGTTAGAAAAAAGGGAATAAGAGCATATTTTATTTTTAGAGAAAAGTGATACTTAGAGATAAGGGTTTTGGTGGTGCTGCTGTGTGCAGACAGACTACACACCAGAGCCCTGCCCATCATGTCCCCATGGCCTCTGTTCTTGGGCTAAGAATGTTTAACACTTGATATCAGAAAGTCTTGACATTTTGAAATCATTTTCTGTATTTAGAATTAGTAATACAGTTTAATGCACTTTTAAGTGACAAGGAGTGCAGACCATATCTCTGGCTTTTTGTGTATTGTCTGGTTGCCCTTGTTTTATTCCTACTCAGGATGCTTCTGCAGTAGCTGCTAGAAACTTGGGCTCCTCCTAACAGAGCTTTAGAAAGAGGCGGCAATAACGAGACTTGATAACCTCAAAAGCTGTGCACAGGAAAATCATCTGCGTTTGAGCTAAAGAAAGTCATGAAATCAATTATAGAGGATTGTAGTTAGGTGTCTCTTGCCCCTCCATAGATGGTTTTTCATCCACAGGTAAGATAAACGAGGAAAACTCGCAGAAGATACAAATGTGTATTTATTAAGTAAGCATTTTTTTCAAGTCAGAATGAATTTTTAAAAAATTTTACTTAATTATTTTTATAGAATTTAAATCAATGTTTTTTATAATTCAAATTTCTGAATTTAGTTCCTTGTCTAATCCAATAACATTACATGAAAATGTGAAAATGTTAGTTATTTTACTTATTGATCATTCCCATTGCTCCATGCAACTTAAAAGTTAACTTACTTCTTCATTCAAGCTCTCCTTTGAAGTCTTGTCTAGAAGTTATAGACTATTGAAAATGTAATTTTAATGAAATGAATTGTGTTTTTCTTAGCCCCAAACCTACAAGTATCAGAAAATTTCAGGTGTCCTAAGCAAAATAGCTAACTACAATTTCTCTCAAAATAAAGTTACTGTTGCCCATTTTTAGATGACATTTTAGAAATCTCCATTTCACAGATGCAGAGATCCATACTACAAAATTCAACATCTACTATATGCAAAATAAAGGCTTTTTTAAAGCAAAAATGTATATTTATTCAAAATTACATTACACCATTTGTAATATTGTATTGGAATAAACAATTCCCTCAAAAGGTCAAAGGTAGTTGAGCCAAATAGTAAACAGTGTGCTCAGTATTCTTATAATTACCTCTTAGACATCTTATTTAATCTGTTTTGAAAACAAACACTACTTAGTTTGGGGAGTTTTATTTACCTTTTACACAAGTATGAAAACTGAAAAACTGAATTAAGAACAAGACAGAGCTTTGAACCTCTGTTATATATAACCAATTATAATGCATTGCAATTTTTTAATATGGTTTAGGGTTTGTTCACTTCTTATCTAGGTCCCTCTCATTCACCACAAGAACTAATTTTGACAGAATAAATGCATTGATATCATTAAGGAAAAAAATATTTGCATGAAATTTGAAACTAAGTCAAATACTGACTGACCAAACACCTTCTGAATTGTAACAATGTCCACTATTTACTATAAAAGTGCATTTATTGTATTTAAGACCTATGCTTATTTGTTTTCTAATTTTTTTTTATTTCAACAGTATCATTTGCACTCCTTTAAAAAAAATAGTACAACTTGAGTGTCTCAGTCCAGTGCATTGCTATTTCATGTTTTTCTCCTACAGTATAGGGGAATAAATTCCCACGCTTAGCGCAGAATAGGTTCCATAGTATTATGGCCATGTGCCAGGCTAATCTATGGATATTTACTAAATAAAAACTTCAATTCATGAAAAAAATGATATGCTTTAAGCCATTAAAGCGATATAATAATGTTTCAAAGCCAAGCCTCCTTATGTATTTATTATTTTCTCCCTTTCAAATAGTAATAGTGCTAACTAGTTCCAAGGGCATATTGGAAAACATTTTTTTCAACTAAAACAAAACAAAATCCTTTTCACTCCTAAAGATAATTACACACACACTGGATATTTAGCCAATCCTCCACGTTTGTTCCAATATATTTTAGATAATCTGCTGATTCTTACACGATCTAACAACCTCATAAATTTAAAATGTATCACTATTTCTTAGGCTATATAGCTATATAGCACATATAAAATGGAACATTTTCCTATTAGCCGATTGATGCAAAAAATGTAAATAGCGTATCTGAAAGTTCACACATCGTGCCAGAGCTCTGCTCCTTTTATTTTGTGCTGAAAGTCATTCTGAAATGTCCTCATAACTGGAGGGAATTTTGCAAGTAATCATTAATAAATACACACCAAATAAGAAGCAAAAGAAATTATTAACCAACCAAACCAGCTAGACGCTTAGATAAAATAACATAAGATTGTACAACCTTTCAGCAGGATTTCTTGATATAACTTCTTTAAAGGACCATAAGCATGTCCATACGCTTTTGGGTTATTTGTAGATGAAAAGGAAGTCTGTTCCTGAAGACACACTGCCATAGCTCTAAAAGTTTCTTTTTGTGAAGAGTAGTAAACATGTTTCTTGATGTTTAAAACAATTCTGCATTATCTTGATGCATCAGAGGGACCTCTGTTCCCTCAGAAATATTACGGAAACTTCAAATGTTTAATTTAACAATGTGACCTAGTTAATATTAAAGAGAACCCAGCTGCTTGGCTTTCTTGCTTATGAATGTATGAATTTTCAGTACTGTAAAGTAAACAAGCATTTTATATGAAAACACTTAAGGAATGTCTCTGCCTACACTTATGCAAACTATTAATGAAATAAAAGTAATCATGCATGCACTTTAAAAACTTGCTTGCAACACTCAATTTAATATTTGTATATTGTTTTAGCACAGTGCCATGTTTGTCAGTAACATGTTGAAGTTACTGTATTGAACTTACACAATAAGGACAATACTATACGAGAATACTCAAAGCAAGACCTCAAATATCCTTCTTCAAATTATAGCTATATTTCACCCTTATAATATAATAGATGCATGTATTTACTTTTTGGAAGAGAGAACAAATAGAATCCATATTCTAGTATCACTGCTTTATTCCATTTTTAAAGAGGCACTTCTTCATATTTCTTAGAATATATTTTTATGATAATCTCTTCCTTTTAAAATATCAGTCAAAAATGTGTGCAAATATCACGGACAACATAAGGAAGTTACTTATTTTTAAACCAGCTTTGGAAGCAGCTGCCCCTGAAACACTGGAGAAAAGAAATGATACAAGAAATAGAAGGTTAGGCAGGCTAAGTGAGGGAAGTAAATGAATTATGGGCCTATTCCAAATCAAACGTGGTAATTCTTTGATGCCTACAAATTTTAAGTAACAAGATAACTGAAAAAGAAAAGCAAGGCTCTCAAAATAGAGAGGCAAATCATTAGAGCAAACAGTCTAGTGTTCATGTGTATGTGTGAGTGGGGATGTACTATCTCAATGAAATCGAAAGAATATAAGGGTGCTTATTTACTATGTATGTAACAGTAGACATAGCAACATAACACATAAAATCACATGAGGAAAAAGAAAATTCCTGAACAGTGTTACTTAGCTGGTGCTGAGAGGAAAATTCATAAAGTTGATCAAATGTTCTCTAAGCAGCTTCAGAAACATTACTGGAAATTTTTTTCCAGACTGAAAAGACATAGGCAGACCGAACTAGATACAGCAATTTCAAAACACATCATTGTTGTAATTTGTTCATTCATTTAAAAATATTTTACACAATCCAGCCAACTCTCAATTGCTCATTTGAAAAAGAGCCGTCAAGCAGCAATGCCAATGCAGTTTCCAAATGTGGGGTAGGGAGAGAGTGTGAATGATACTTATAAGTGGGTAGGTATACACATAAAATATGCCTTCCAAGTTATTTTTGTATATGACACTAGCCTATGACAGGGGGAAAAAAAAGCTGGCTATGCTGGTTGACATCTGAAGCTGGTAGAATTCTGAAAATTGGCAATAAATGGTGCATATCAAATGAAACTCATGAAAATGCAAGGTTGACTGGCCTCCTGTACTTACTTCCTTTCCATTTTATTCCAGTGCATCATATTGTCTAACACTTGCTTGTATAGTATATAAAGCCCAATGCTAAAAAATGTATGTCAAGTTGGCAAAAATGTAAGAACAACATTGGTTAGGTTCTTAGATTAAGAGTTGCTGTGGCTTTTTATTCCAATGCATTCCAATCTCTGTAATATTTATGGGTGGAGCAGAGGACCGACAGTCATTATTCTTCTGCATTTGATTGGAGGTCAGCATTTTTAAGGTATCTTGCATTCATATTTTTAATGTATATTTATGTATTTTTACAAATACTAGACAGTCCATTGGTGACACTGCAGAATTGTGTACTGATCTTGATTTTAAGATTCTTAGCTATAGAATTAGAACTTGACTTTTTAAAGCTTTTGACCAAGAAGTATATGAAGGCTGCTACATGCCTTTATTTCTGTTGGTTTCCAAAAGTTCCTTGAGATGTTTTTCTTTCAAAAGAATATTTTAACGTTAAATCCTCAGTCTCAAAAATTACCACTCTGAAAAGGTGGTAAAAATCTTGCTTTTTCACACTAGAATTTGAAATTTAAAGTCAAATTTTTAAAATGTGCTATCATTGCAGAATTTTTATGAAGTGAAAACTTTAACATAAGGATTCCAAATCTAGATTTATACTATAATATAGTATCTCAGATGCCCTCAGAAGATTTCATTATCTCTCCTGGATGCAATATGCTCTTAAAATCTTTTCTGAGAAGAAAATGTGTACTTACTGGATCATTAGGAAAATTAACTTGAATTTGGGGAAAACAATATTACTCTCCATCACCTGATACTGCCTACTGCCTTTGTTGATACCTGTTGTTTTTTTGAAGACAAAATATATTGCACTAAAATGGCAGAGTCAAGATTGCATTACAAATTAAATTGAATTCCCTTAAATAAGTTCACTGAAAGTCTGTTTTACTATACCTCATTTTCATTAACTTTAATGGAAGTGGTTTTCCAGAGTTAGCATTGCATACAGTAATCTATAACATCTCTAAGACCATTGAATATGTGTGATTTACTTTGTAAGCCTGTCACATTGAGGATTTATTAGAGCTCAGTAAAAATATATACGTGTGTGAGAATATATATATTTTTTCAACCAGTGCACAAGAATTAGAAATTAGCCCCTTATTGGTACTTGGCAACTTTTATGTTCAAAATTAGCTGTCAAATACCATTCATGTATGAGTTCTCTTTCTCTTGATCAAAGAGTTTTGGGGGAAAAAGTTTCTTAAAGTACATCAGACAGGGATAAAATGGGGTCTGGAATAAAGGACACATTGTGAAGACAGCAGTTTAAAAAGAATCCACTCTCTTTCAGAATTCCACATCTTAATTTGGGGAACATATTTTTTCACAAGACTCCAGGAATTAAACAACATAGAAGAGTTCAAGTGTTGAGTTTACCAGGTCATTTGCCATTTCTTGTCTCCCAAATGCAAGGCCAGTGATAGTCACCAGGGTACGTTTTCTGTGAACTGAAAATCACTAGACAGTTAATACATTTATCATAATAATTTCCTAGAATCATCTAGTTCCCTGTGCCCATTAAATGTACATTTGAGTACGACAGTTTCAGAGAAAAACAGCGAAACAATCACTATGATAGCTGAAATATGGCTTCATAGGAAACAGGGCTACATTTAATTAGCTTTAATTGCTTATGTGTCTTTTCTGTTCTTGTTATAGTTCATATCACTGGCATAGACTCATAAGCCAATCTTCCAATTTAAGTTACTACCAAAATTTACAAACTTGACGTGAAGAGTACATTGTATTTACAAAGAACTTGGCACTTACAGAATAAATTATTGACCTTTTAAAAAAAATTCAGACCAGGGCACCCATGGTTCAGGCAAACGGGAAAGCCTGATGTCTTATATATTATGCTACATTAACATGAATAAATAAATTTCCAGCTGGTAATTCCTCCGCAGCGCTGGCCCTGGTGCTGAAAACAAGTACCTTCCATTTCTAATCCATGGGGAGGGTAGAGAAGTTATCAGTCCAGAGAGAGCAAAGGTTGCATGTTTTCTTCCTCATTTTTATCCATGCGCTTTAACACTGTAGGATCCACAACCGATTGGGATCTAGAAATGATAAAGCCAATGTCAGTGCGTTACTGTCAAACAATCACCTTCTGTTCTCTGTCTTTTCTCCTTTATTACTTCTCTCATGGATGCGGATTAACTTTTTCTACAACAAGAGACTTATGAACTGAGAATGCTGCACATTTAAAGAGATACATTTATGGTGATGTTTTGCATCAAAGGAAACAATCCCCTCTGGCCTCTGAATAGAATAATGCACAGCAGAGGATTCTAAATACATAATAATAGGCTTAAGTTCTCTTCTTTACAGTCAAGCAAGAGACTTTTCTTTGAGTCTGAGAATTTCTAGTACAGGACTGATGTATTCCAAGAGATCACCAAATGGGGGAATTATTACAGTGAACTTATTGTTATAAGAAAAGAAGTAGAAATAAAAGGAGCCTTGATTCCTGCCTGAAAGGGCTCTATGAAACGACTTCAACAGGAATGTGCATTTTTAACGATCTTTTTTTATATTTAATGAGAACTTTAGGAAAAAAATCAATATTTCAATATGAGTTTTGTTCAATTTTCCACTAGGGCATCAGAATAAAATCAATCTTACTCTTGAAAACTTTAAGAAAAGTAGAAACCCCTCTTGTTTATTCAGCAGCACTTTATGATTAGGAAAGGAAATAATGTGGAAACCCCTTGCACATGCCTTTGATAGCAGGTGGGAATTATATCCCAGTTCCTCACTAGGAAACAACATAAAACTGGGAAGGAGGAAAGTCAATGAAAAGTGCTACTGTGGTGGCAGGAAGCTGTCATCTTAATGGCTATGGCATTAAAGAAGCAGCTGCCCTTTTAAATTCTCCTCCATAATGAATTTTTCCCCTGCTGCTGCATTCCAACCATTTGGCTATTGCTGTGGCAATATGCCTCTTCACAGACCTCATTAATTTTCAAAAAGAAAGACTATAAGCTAAAATACAACCACACACGCTAATGAAAAAGAACAGCAATGGAACTAATTATCAAAGCAAAAATAATTACAGAAATAACTGATAAATTGACTCCTTCATTTAAATAAACTTAAATTCATTTCTAAAGAGAGAATGAAAAGGAAGGTGAGAACTTTAAAATAAGGAGGTTTATTTCCTAAGTCACTTTCACTATTTTACCTCAATAATAGGTATTAGATGCATATGTCAGAATGGGGACTGGCTGCAGTTGAATGTGGGGTGTGTGTGTGTGTGTGTGTGTGTGTGTGTGTGTGTGTATCTGTGTGTGTGCAGGAGAGAGAAAGAGACAGAGAGAGAGAGAAGGAGAAGGAGAAATGATAATTTATCTTAGAAAAAAGTACATGAATAAAATACATTTTAACACAATTGACAATTGCACAAAGCACTTAATAATTAGACTTGCAACATTGTTTTTCTCAGACTCAACTGAAATAATTGGTTTCCCAAGATGAATCCACGCTAAAATATACAGGGGTTCATTTAATGTCCTGCACTAGAGGGTTACTTGACAACGAGTACCCACTAGACTATAAATTCCATGAGCAGGGACTTTATCAGTTTCTCTCCTTGCTGTGAACACAATGCATGTCACAGAGTCTGTTACACAGTAGGATTTCGATGTCTTAACTTTTATCCAATAAATAGTTTCCATACTGAAAGAAGATGGCTATCAAGCATTCAAAGCGAAGAGTGATGAAGATAAAGCAATTTATCCTGTGGAGAAAGAAATTCTTAACAAAAACATTTATTTTAAAATTCTCCCAAAGTTAAATATATAAATGTTGAGGCATATCCTAATAATATTCATTAAGTACACACCACAGCTCTTCAGACAGCACAGAGTCTACAATATAATCATTTGCCATAATGTTCTATTAAAACACACATCATACAAATACACATACACATGCACACACATCTTTTAAATCCTTACGTTCCAATAAATATGTTAAAAAAATTTTTTAAATAAAAAAATATTAGAGGATATGGCAATTTTAATAAAATAGTTTAAATTACAGTGCACTATCCAACCTGGGATTAAGTTCCTAGTTTGCTTTTTTAAAAAACATCTTTATTGGAGTATAATTGCTTTACAATGGTGTGTTAGTTTCTGCTTTATAACAAAGTGAATCAGTTATGCATATACATATGTCCCCATATCTCTTCCCTCTTGTGTCTCCCTCCCTCCCACCCTCCCTATCCCACCCCTCTAGTGTGGTCACAAAGCACCGAGCTGATCTCCCTCTGCTATGTGGCTGCTGCCCACTAGCTAGCTATTTTATGTTTGGTAGTGTATATATGTCCTAGTTTGCTTTTATCATGCACTACAGATGTCAGAATTGTTGGATGATGAACGCTGCTGGCTCAATACGCAGGACTATTCCTCAATAAAACAAGCCAGGCAGAAACAATTTCTGATTAAGCTTTTTTTGATATTTAATTGCCCCAAGTGTACTGTTGTTTTAGTCTAGATTTTCTTTTTGCTCTCTTATACAAAAAAACAGGGTTATTTGTGCAGGATCATAACTGTTAATAAATTGGTCTGTTTCAACTGCAATAGAGGAAGTTACCTAACATTAACTCACAGTACATCTTAGCAGTCTCCAGCCTCTACTGTCTTTCAACGAATAACTTTTTTTCCTCATGAAAACCTATAGTTTAACTTTAATTATCCAGGTATCATTTATTCATTTATTATGTATCTACAATATTGTGCTATACCTTAGTGTTTAAGAGACTAGATTTTAGACAGAAATGGATTCCAATTCCACCTTCTACTAGTTATTAGTTCTGTGACCAAGGGAAGGCTATTTAAACTTCCTAAGATTTTGTTCCCTTATCTGTAAAATGGGGAAAATAATACCTACATCATACAGACGTATTGAGGATCAAGTGCAATAATGCATGCATAACCCCCGGCATTAATTCCGGCACATAGCATATGGTAGTGGTTAAGGAAATAACTTAGAGAATACTATTTCCTGTGTTCCAGCATTAGCATTGTAGCTTTGGAGGTATGTGAAGTGTAGAAGTTTCTTACCTTCTCTGTATCTGGGTCTCCTCATCAATAAGATGGGTATAGTATTACCTTATTAGTTGTTTAGAAAAGCAAAGGAGTTGATGTATACAAAGCATTAGATAGGGTTTGGCATGTAGTAACAATAGGTGTTGAATATTATTTAATCAAATGGAAGTGCATATTACCATAACAACATTAGTGTTGATGCTCACTGCAACTGTTGTGTGCCAGGCACTACCCTGGGTCCTAGAGGCATAAGGTAAAAGACATTCCCCGAGTTCAAGGAACCCATTCTCTAGTGAAGTTTGTATTCTTTCACATGATTATATTATCTCTCCACAAATTTACATGGAGGAACATAATCTTCTAGCTATACACGTAGCTAAATTCACCCAAAGGAACAGTTATCTACAACTCTTTGGTGAAGGAATGATTTTTCCCCTCTCAATCTAAGAATGATATAAAACTGGAAAAGGAGATGGAGGAAGGGTGGAACCTAGAAACAATTTTCTCCCGTCCTTGATGGGGAACTGCCATCCCCCGCCAGAGAGAAGATAAAAATAAAGTGAAACAACTTTCTTGATCTCATTCTTCAGGAGTTTTCAAATAGAACCATATAAGCTTCATATGATACAAAAGCTACACCAAACAAAGGATGTCTGAAATTCCAATCAGCCCATGTCAGAAGCAAGAAACTCAGGGTTGGGGAGGTCATCGTGCTGTAAGCCAAGTCTTCAGGGGACAAAATGTCCTAATTAATTGAAGAAAATCAGGATCCAAAAAGACTTCAGAATGTGGATCGCCTGAACCAAATCTAACAAGATGATGTCAATTAAAATAATGTGCTTGGAGGAAAAAGCTAAACACAGAAATAAAGAATTATGAGGATAAGGATCTATAAGTAAAGAGACCAGTTTTAAGGGGTTCAGTATGAGTCAGCAATGTGCCTTGGCTGCCTGAACGGCAGCAACAGTGACAGCAACAGCAACTAAAGGAAGCCAATGAGGTCCTCACTGCAAAGACAGAATTCTGGAACCTCTATGCAAGTAATGATAACGTCAGATGTCACCTCTACAATTCTAAACACTGCACCTAAAAGGGGCCACTGACAGACAGCAGAGGACTCCTTCATTCATTTAACTGGTGCCTGGTGAGCATGGTTTGTGTGCCAGGCTCTACTCCAGGCACTGAGGATTCAGAAGAGAACAGGACAGACAAAGCCACTAAAGTCTCCCTGAAGCTTACATTGCAGGACAGGGGGATAAATAACTAAATAAAATCAATCATTTCACTGACTAATAATGAACTATGAAGAAAATAAAGAAGGTGATTGATAGGAAGTGTCTAGAATGAGTAGGAAGTAGAGCTGATTAAGACCTGATGACTGAGAAAGACCAAAAGACCCTCTTAAGGAGATGACCTTTGATTGGGGCCAGCCATTGGAAGGCAGAGGAAAAGAATATTCCAGCCAGAGATGACAAGAATAAAGACCCTTGGATAGGAACAAGCTGGGGAGGCTGAAGGAGAATAAAGAAGGATGTTGTGTCTGAAAGGTAGGGGAGGAGAGAAAAGGTAAATAAACTTAGAGGAGAGAGGTAGGCAGGATCAGATCATGCAGCATATTGTAAGTCTCGATATGGAGTCGATTGTATTCATTGTATAATCAACAGTCACTTAGAAATTCAAAGCAGAGAAGTGAAAGGGTCTGATTTACATTTTTAAAATATTATTTTGATTGCCACATGGATAATATAATAAATGGAAGGTAGGGGAGCAGGGTAAAGGTGGAGGCAAAGAGAGCAGGTAGGAAGTTTTGGAGGAAGTGTAGGTGATGGGGATGCAGCTAAGGCTGTAGAGGATATGGAGAGAGGTGTGCTCAGAGGAGGGGACCACATTAGTTAACAAGTCACAGAAGGAGGGGCTAAAGGAAATGAGCATTGCTGGCTGGCAAAGGAAAAGACTAAGGGACACCTATGAGAGCTGTCTCCAAATCCTCCTGTAGCTCAGTTCTACAGTGAGGGCACTCTGTGTCATGCTGTCACAGAAGAGTAGACAAGATTTATATCAACAACATGAAAGACTCTGTACCTCATGGCTTGGAACCTTGTTCCATTACATATAGACCATGTGACTTTGGGGATACGAATATCTGTTTAACAAGGTTGCTGTGAGAATTAAATAAGTGAATGTTACCAAAAAAGGTACCTAGTAAGGGCCTAACTCATGAGAAGTTTATTAAAAATGGTAGATTGTAACAATTATCACTGTTAGAATTTTAATTTTTATCAGCAGGAACCTATTCTTAGGCAATGGCTTTTAACCATTTTTGTCTTAGACAACTTTGAGAATTTGATGAAATATGCCTTCTCTCCAGAAAAAAAATGCACCATATATACATTTATATATCTATATATACATACTTACATTCAAACATATACACACACAGTTTTGAATACAACTTTTATCACTTTACATACCACTTTGAGAGTCCATCAATGAACCCCTTTGGTGAGAAGAGCATGTAACTCAAATTAGGAAGCCTTGTTTTAAGAGGAGGGAGTTGAAAAGCCCAAACTTGATTTAAAGATAAGCTTGTCAATTAGTGGAGAAATTAAAGCTGAAGATGTTCCTGGCCTTTCCGTTCTCTCCAAGGAGTTGTGGAGCAGCCTGGGGAGCAGCCCGCCCCCCAAGAACAGCAGCAGCTGCAGCAACAAATAAAAGAGGCCAGCCTCAAAGATGCCACTGCATGAGTCAGTGGTGACCAAATGACCCTAAGGCTTTCCTCAGAGAAGGATGCAAGGTAGTGTTTACAATGACATGGGAGATGCCCTTGTGTCCTCCCTGAATTAGGTGAAGAGAGACTTGTGGGAGCTGTGGTTCCTATATTTCTAGGATAGGAAATGAACCAAGAAATAATATTTGTGATCCAAATGAACCCTGGGCTGGTGTGGCCTGGGGTAGCATAAGAATTAGATGTCTTCATCTAATTGCTACAGAAGGCAAACTCAGAGGCAGTTATGCATTTGTGTGTGTCTGGCAACCCCCTTGCCCTCGATCACCAGTAGATTATGGCTGGACATATGTTTTACCCATATTGGATACCAAACGCCTAGGAAAGTTTTTATTACAGAGCATGTGTTGAATAAATACCCATTGACTGAAAGAAAACAGGCCTAATAACACTATGAGAGTCAAAGCAGGAAATCAGGTTCTGACTCAACAATGAATTCTGTAAAGCTTAAAGCTGTAGGGAAAGACAGTGTTTTGCCCCAGGAATGGCTAGACAGAAACTTTTAAACAGAAACTTGGCAGAGATGCTGAAAAAAGAACGTAAGCTTTGAATGTTAGTGTTTGAAGTGTGTGTGTGTGTTCACTCTATGGATCCCTTCCTTCAAATGAAATCTTATACAGAAGTCCAAAAATTTGTTTAGATAGTCAGTCTCACCGCAGTGGAGATGGGCACTGTCCCCACCCCCTACCTGCTTGCTCTAAGGCACTCAACCAGAACCTTAAAGAACAGTTTGAAAAGCCACTGGATTGGCTGACTTCAAAGGGGCCAGCTGGATTGTGAATTTGGAGCAACATTGAGTTGAGGTTACCTTGAATGAATTTATCTTTGACTTGAAACTCCTTAGACATCCAATCATAGAAGCATGAAAGGCTTTAAAATGTCACCAAATATCTACTTCAGAAAAATATAAAATCTGGAGTTGTATCAGGTGTCCCCACCCTGGCCCAGCCCGCTTCCCAGCAACCTCCAGCATACCTCTTCATGGACTTGGGGGAGAGTTCCTTCTCTACCTCCTTCACAGGCATGCTGTAGGAGTCCACATTGTATTCGCTGTCGTCATCATACTCGTGGTCTAGCAGTGTTCTTGCCCAGGTTCCCATATCATAAGGGGGGAGCATTCCTCCAAACTCAGAGGGCAAAATCTCAGGATGAATTAGTTGGTGTAGACTGTTCAGGTTGTTACCGTGCAAAAATATCTACAAATGCAAGAAGAGGGTGGGAGAAAACACACAGAGGAGAATAAATATCACCCAGATTTTGGGAACTGGGCGGGTGGGGGGGGCGGGGGGATGGAAGATTGAGGATAGGAATGCCAAAGCAAGAGTTTTCCATGTCTGTTAAAATATTTAAGCCCCTCATCTACTCTGAAACAGGAAGGCTGGTTCTGTAATCCTAATACTTCATATAAAAATCCTGAGGCTCAGGGATTTTAGGTAGCTTCTAGAAGGTCAGATCGTTATTGGTTTAAAGAACTGGAACAAGAAATTTAGTTTCCTGCTTCATAGCTGGGAACATGAGCAGAATCTAATGTGCGCGTTGGTCTGCACATTATCCTGGTGTTAGCTGTACAAAGCTGATGATGTGCATAATGAATGCTGTTAAAAGACTTCTCATAAGGACTCAACAACTGCTGAGCCCATTCAAGTTATTAAACCCAAAAGCTGTCACCAGTATGGCTTTCTCTTTATCTTCGGTAAAAATAAGAATACTGTAACCACTAAATTACTGCTTTATAATACAAAGTATGTGATGTAAATAAAAGTAGATTAGCATCATCACAACGAAGGGTTGACTGAAGTTTCACATCCCAAAGGACCAATGTTCTATAATGTTGCCAGCATCTTCTCTGCTAGAGATTTCCATGGTTATCATTCAAATCAGAAATGGAATGAGTTGAAACTGTAAAGCTGTGTGCATCTGTTAATTATTCTTATCACTGTCTACATAGAGCTTTTTGTCAAACTGGAGAATTATTTAAGCTACATACTCAAGATTTCTTTCTCCATAAATTGCTACCTCTTTCCTCTTCTTTCATTTCAGTCTCAGGACTTCAGATCAGTCTTCTCTGATAAAGTACTCTTGTCACCTCATATAAACTTATATATTTATTTAAAGATTATAATTTATAAGTGGCTTAGAAATCTCATACTTCAGGTTCAAGATGAACAGGCTAAGAGGTTTATCTTGCTTTCCATACTTTTAGAATCCACGGAAGTAAATATACTGGGAAACAAAGACTAGTCTATATCAAATAAAATGAGAGGAATGGGAGTCACCAGTCAACAAATAATTTCAACAAATTGTGGAAGAGTATAAAAGCACCTGAGATCAGGTCACTGGCCAAAATGATCACAGCAAGTGGCTGGTGGAGTACATAATGTGGGGCTTACAGAGGTGGAAGATACTGTCTGCCCCAAGTTAAATCAGGTTAATTGCAAATTTTACACCTTCCCCTTCCTACTTACAGAGCACAACAGGAAAACACACACACACACACACACACACACACACTCTGTCTCTCTGTCTCTGTCTCTGTCTCTCTCTCTCTCCTATAATTTTCCTGGGAAAATTAAGTTCTAGCACCTGAAATCCCTACTTTATTAGGTATACAACCTTTATTTCATCAGATGTACTACTTCATGTCAGAAACCTCATCTTTCAAGTCATGCAAGAGTTAGGTAATAAATCCTTAGAAAAGTAAATGTAATTCACACTACTTCTCTTTTCACTAACACTCTGTTCCCTCCTCCCTCAACATCACTTTCAGCTTTGGCCTTGTTTCCTCTTTCCCTGAAAAAATAGGGCAACCAGATGAGACCCACCCACTAGCATCTGTGTCCATATGCTTTGCCTTTGCTCCCAGCACAATGGAAGAATAAACTCTACAAAGGCCAACCCCTCCACCTGTGCACTAGAATTCATTCTCTCTTCCACTCAGTTATATTTCCCAAACAATTCTCTCTTGTCTCTCTCACATCATCAGATTTCCTCCTCTTCTGTATCTTTCCCATCAAAGAACAAACATGCCAACTCTACTCTTCCCTCCCCCCCATACAGATGCATAAAACCTCTCTTGACCTTACCTCCAGTTATTATCCTATTTTTCTCCTTCCTTTCATTGCAAAACTCATCAAAGGAGTCATCTATATTCATTGTCCAAGTACTTTTGTCCCATTTTTCCTGAATCGAATCCAAATAGGCTTTGCCTCCCACCATTGCATGAAAATAGCTCTTGTCAAGATCCTTCTCACTGCTAAATTCAGTGTCCAATAATTCTCTGTCCTTATTTTTCTTAAACTCTCAGCAGCACTGGATATAGTAGATGGCTCTCCTCATTGAAACACTTTCTCCCAGGATCTCTTGGTTTCCTTCTATTTGATAGATGCTTTTTTGAGACTCTTTTGCTGGTTATTCCTCACCTCCCCAGCATCTTAACATCAGAGAGCTCCAGGCTTCAGTTCTCAGATTTATTCTCTTCTCTAACTATACTCACTCCTTGGTGATGTCATTCAGTCTAGTGGCTTTAAGTATTGTCCATACACTGAAAATTTATATTTTGAATCCAGACTTCTCTTTTGAACTCCATATTGTATTTCTACTCCCTATGTCACACCTCCACTTAAATGGTAAATGGGCACCTGGAACTTAACATATCCAAGATTGAACTTATAATTCTCTCCCCCAAATCAACTCCTCCCTATTTTCAATGTCAGTTAATCGTACAAATATGCTTCTAGTTTCTCAGGCCAAAACATTTGACTCATCTTTTACTTCTCTCATAATCTAAGTTGTCAGTAAATTCTTTTGGTACTACCTCCAAAATCTATCCTGAATTCAAACATCTGAACAACTCCACCCTTACAACCCTAACTCAACTCCCATCATCCTTCACACTGTGTTACTGCCTCCTAACTGCCCTCCTGACTTCCACTCTCACCACCAATACTCTATTCTCAACACAGCAACAGAATGACCATGTTAAAACATCCGTCAGGTCACATTAGTCTGCTCATAATCCCCCACTGGCTTCTTCTTTCTCTTAGAGTAAGTCCTATAAGATCCTCTATGAACTCTTTCTGTGAGCACATCTCCTACTACTCACAGCCTGCTGGAATATGCCATGCACACATTTGTCTCATCATTTATTGAAGTTTTACTATATTCTCCCCCGTGTATATTTTTTCTTCCTCCATTTCATGCAAGAAGTCTGGTTCTTTGGGTCTCCTTTGCCTCAGATTACCTTACAATTATACTTAGGCTGAACTTTTAAATTTAAAAAACTTTTACATTTTATTTTCCTAAACCATGCCATTGAAGAGATTATGGTAGCTGACCATAACTATGGTAGAAAGAGGGTAGAATATTTTTAAGAATTAGCAAGGAATAGAATAGCAAGCCCACGATTGAGGAAGAAGTGGAAATTTGTGACAACTAGCAGGAAAACCTGTTTCCTGTCAGCTCTTGGGGTGTGGCAGGACCACATCCGTAGACCAGCTGAAGAATGCACTAGGGTAGTGGATTGAAACCTCGCCATTGGGTTCTGGCTTCAGTAAAGATGCTGAAGCATCTCCTTCTGCTGGAGCAGAAGGGGACCTTAATTCAAGGAACTAATACTAGCTTGAACAGTGGGCATGTCAAAAGTGGCCAAGATGGATGGGAAGTCAGGCTCTACATGAAAGATTCTAGACACTGGTGAAATTTGAGAAGAAGGGACCCCTGTCAACCCCTAAGGTTGACATTCCCATCAGCCCAGTGTGTTGGAAACCCAAAGTCTGATTTAATTTAAGAAAATGAAGAGCTAAATGTCTACTGTGAAAGAGGATTCACGACTCTTTCCTAGGTTTCCTTTTACCAGTTTTTCAGAACATAGATTTACAGCATCTGTGTTATAAGTTGTTTGAGTAATACTGTAATGCTGAATCACTTGGGATTCCAGTAAGGAAATATAATAACGTTGCATTGTGCATTGATTATATACTTAAAAATTAAAGGTGTTTCAATCTACAATTATTTTCTCATACAAAAATTTCCAAGTCATATAGTTTTAATTAAAATGGTAAAATTCAAATACCTCAATTCCATCTGGAATAGTGCTAGCAATGCATTCTTGTAGGCATTGTCAAAATCATCAAATTCCATCAAATAACTCCCAAACCTAGAACTTTCCTTGTTTTGTAGACTTGAAACTCTTCAGTCTTTTCAACAGAGCAAAATCATGTCAAAATCATGTCACAACAAGTCACTCCTGCACTCAAAGTCTTTCAAGTGCTCCTCATTTCACTCTGACTGAAAGCCCAGATCTTTACAACAGTGTACAAGACCCTCTATGAGCGGGCACACTATGTTCCTGCCCATCCAGTCCCCTAATATCCTCCCCAGTAGCTTATTTGTCTCCAGCTTTTCTGGCCTCCTTGCTGTTTGTCAAATATTCCAGGCCTGTTTCTACCTAAGGACCATTGCCTTTGCTAGTCCCTCTACCTGGAACAGTCTTCCCAATACATCCACATTTTCAGCTCTACTACCTCCTAGCTGTGATTTAGAGCAAATGGTTTCACCTTCTATGCCTCATTTTCCCATCTATAAAAGGAGGAAAATAACAATGCTTACCCTAAAGCTTTGTTGGAGGGACTAAATGAGTTAACATACCAAGAGTACTTAGAACAGCACGCGGCAAAGCGTGAACACTACAAAAGCATTCATTAGTACAATTTGTGCTAAAAGCCCCAGCAGGTATTTTGGATCACCTGATCAGCCCTTCATAAAACAATGCTGAAAGTGTTTTTTCTGAGGCACATCAATACATTTTTCCAAATTATAAAATGTAAATTAATATGAATCTTGGTGGTAGAAATAATTCCTAATATAAATTATAATTGTTTACAGAATTCTTCCTCCTAAATTGCTAAAACATATTCAACAAATTCATAAACAGAAAACTCTCTGTTCACAAATGTTTGACACCGACACATACTAACAATGATTTCACTTTCACACTCACAGTAAGGCTTCTATGGCACTGAGATACCTGAAGTGCCTTCTCATTCATGAGAAACATGGAAAATTATCTTCCCTATGGATTTAGAAGTAACTATATTTTCCTGTGGAACTAATCATTTGAAAATTGGTCACAGCACAGTGGTAAAAATATCTCTAAATGCAGAGCTATTTGTATTCAAATGTTAACTCTACAACTTTACAGCTGTGTAAATGAATAAGCAAGTTATTTATCCATCCTAAGACTTACTTTCCTCAGCTTTTCAATAGGAGATGATGCTTACTAAGCTTACTTTTCAGAGATGTTTGGAGGATAAAATGAAATAATGTACATTAAAATGCATTTTAAAATATTATCAATAGTGATAAATGTGTTTGGTATTTACAATGTGCCATGCACTGCATTAAATAATTTATATAAATATTCTTATTCTCAGAAAAATGATTATTTTGGAACCTACTTTGAATATCCTCATTGTTGGATAAAACTGAATCTTGGAATTCAAGTAACTTGTAATTTAAAGAGACATTAAAATGTCTACACATTAGTATTCTTTCTGAAATGTGTGATTGATCAAGACAATCACTACAAAATTATATTAGAGATCACAAAATTCACTATATTCAATGTAATACATATTGTGAAATAACTAACACCTATTTATAACATAAAAAATTATAACTTTTGCCTGTATATTACTTGAAATTAAGTGTACCAATAATAATATAGTAACATGGTATAATTTTTTTACTTTTAAACCGAGGCTTTAATGTATAATGAATGTGCTAAAATGTTCTCCCCATTTGTGGAAAAGCAAGAGAGCTAATTTTTAAGTATTTCTTTCACAGATACACTGTTCAGGATTAATCACAAGTTTTTACATTTTGTAAAATATCTTTTATGTTATCTTTTACAGTTATATTCAATACAGAAACACATTTTACCACAGCACATGTTATAAATACAGTATTCATCATAATTTATTGAATGGGGGAGCAGAAAGGAAATAAAAAAACAAAGAAGCAAACAAATACCCTTTTCCGAGTCTTCTCCTTCAGGAAAGGCCGGATCACGGTATACAGGGCATGGATATACCATGGTTGGTTGACAAAATGAATTCCTCCAAATCGTGCTGGGAAACTATCCTAGAGTAACATGGCGGGGAAAAAAAATCAAGACACGCTTTAAAACACTGAGAAGGTTTAGGGAAGGCCATATGGTATACAAATTTGTTATTCCGTACACTTAAATGATTATGTGTATAGCGAAGGAGAAGAAAGAAGGAAGAACCTTAGGAAGAACCTTACTGCAATTAATCATTGTAACTTTCATACAGAAACTGAAGCAATATGTAATAAAGCACATCTTTCTCAAGAATAGGTTGTTGATAGGAATTTCAGCATTTTTAGGAGTGCCACGTTTTAAGCCTGCAAACTGCTAACAGTCATTATAGACCAAGAAATATAAGTAAAAGACTATAGAAATTTGTCAAATAATGAATCTATGTTAGATAAGTGTCTATTAAAATGTATTTAAATTGAAATGTTTTATTAAATTTCAATGTAGTTATCTATAATGTGAGGACGGTCAGATATCAAAACTCACTTTATTCTCTTTATTTTATTACCAACTTTATTTTACTTTACTCCTTTCCTTATTCCAACTACAAAAAAAGGAAACACGCTTAAGCAAAATAAAAACCTGGAATTATAGTGTAAGAAATTTGCACACGCATTTTGCCAAGTTAAATGAAAGTTAAACCCTCTGAGCTCACTCAACAGGAGGAAAACGGGGCTATCACAAAGCCAGCCTCTCCTTCAGCAAGAACTCAACCATGTAAGGTTTGCATCTGAAGTGATGTAGAGTTGTTTTCCTCCTTTCTGTGACTAAATAGGTGCATTTCAAGTCCACCCCCAAATCTGAAGAGAATCCTTAAGCCAAATAAGTTACAACATTTGACAGAGCTACGGATTCTACATAAATGGACATAGATTTTGCTACTGGTTCACCATTCCACACTGAACTGACTACAAAATCTCCTTTAAAAAACTGTACCACTAGAAGTGTCTCTTGAGTGGCATCATAATAATTGGCATACATCTAGATTCTACTGAGAACATAAACAGGAACAAAAGAGAAGAAACTGAAATAATTGTAGATCTATTTTCTTAATTTAAATTTTCTCTCGAACAAGATTCAAAAGATTTAAAAATATGCTTGGTGTAACATCATTAAATTATTTTGTTTTTAGGGGACACTTATGAGAATTAGAAATTAATTAGTGATTTTATATATTGATTTTTAGAGTCAACAAACATTTTTTCTGCAACAAAATTTCTATCTTTGAGAATAACACACTACGAAAAAACCACAGAACTTCAAATAATAAATACATTCGTAAGCTGTGTCTTATTTTATGTCAATGTCTTACTTCTTTTATAAATTTGTAGCTTTCATTCATCAAGAGTATTACAAAACAGAAATGAATCAGGTAGAAATGCAGACATAGTGTCTTTTAATTTTTTTATTTTTTCAGCTAAATATGCTTTTATTTTCATATGAAAAAATACATCTGACTTCCACATAGCAGGTTACTTTTTAAAAAATTTTTATTGGAGTATAGTTGCTTTACAATGTTGTGTTAGTTTCTACTGTACACAGGCATAGAGAACAAACATATGGATACCAAGGGGAAATGGGGGGGGATGAATTGGGACATTGAGGTTGACATACATACACTATTGATACTACGTATAAAATAGATAACAAATGAGAACCTACTGTATAGCACAGGAAACTCTACTCAGTGCTCTGTGGTGACCTACATGGGAAGGAAATCCAGAAAAGAGGGGATATATGAATCATATATGTATATATGATTCATAGTGTCTTTTAAAATTATGACATTTTTATACATAAAATGAAGATAAATAATGTATATATAATAAAGAGAATACTAATATGTGCCCTCCACTCAGCTTAAGAAATAGAATATAATTGGTAACCTTGAAGATCACTGTATTTATATATTCTTTCATTTCTCCCACATTTTAAAATTTCACATTGTATTTCAAATATAAGGATTTCTCTTGCTTATATCAATATTTTATATTTTATTTTATAAATGTTATAAATATATAAATATTATATTTTTATTTTGCATATTTTATATTTTTGCTATATATATATATATATATATCTCCCTTAAAACATACTGTTAAGTTTTTTAAGTACTTAAGCTTTATAAAAATGTCATAGTCAATGTGGTCGGGTAACAGTGTTTTTGCGGTTCGTTGTATTTGAAATTTAAACACGTTGTGCATAGCTATAGTTCATTGTCACTGTTGTATAGCATACCATTGTATGGAACACCACAGTTTATTTTCTTCTGTCCCTGCACATTGTTTTCCAAATTTTCGGTTTGTTTTGCTATCACCAACACAGCTGCTCTGCAGACTTCATTCTCAGAAGTGTCTCTTGTGCATGTTCAGGTGTACGTGCAGGGTATTTATCTAAAAGTGTTAACGTTGAGTCATAGAGTGTATAGAGTTCAACTTTACAAAACTGTTAGGAGCAAACTGCACCAATTTATACTCCTCTTTCCCCCAGTAATGCAGGAAAGTTCTGGCTGCTCCACATACTACACTTGGTATTATCCATCTTTCTAACTTCTGCCAATCTAGTGGGTGTAAAATAGATTCTCGTGACACTTTAATTTGTTAGTTGCTTCGTCTATGCTTATTTTAATTCCATCATTAATAACATTGTTTGATAACATAACCATTTTACACAGAGGTGTTTTGTTTCTGGGTCCTTGAGGGCCTGAATTTGTTATCTCTGCTGGTCTTGTTCATGATATCTTGTTTATGGTGGATCATATTTGGCTAATATTAATCCTTGGGAATCCTGAAAGAGCTAGTTTGAGGATGCTTTTCTCCCGACAAGACCTATATTAGCTCCCACTAGGTTCTATCCCTGGATATGGGAGAGGCAGAGAGGTTCCTTAAATGTTTCCTGGCCAGCAGGGATTTCCCCAGCACAACGTTTCCCTAAGGATGCAGCACCTGGAGGAATGCAGGTTCTCACATCCAGTCCCCAACTTGCCCTCAGTGTGTGCAGGCCTCACGTCTTCTCCTGCCCACCGCGCACCCCCAGCAATCATTCCTCTCCAAAACTCTAGGTTCCTACAGTCAACATTGGCCTCCAGAACCACTCAAGCTTCCCTTATTCTGTTTCTTTCCAATAGACTCCATGTGTTTGTCTCTGTTGGGACTTGTTTTATGTTCACCAGAGTTCAGTAGAGCACCTAGACATATTTTCATTGTGATTTATTCAATACCTTGGTGCTTCATGGCAGGGAGATCTTTAAGAATTTTTAACCTACAGCACTGCCTAAAGCAGAACTACTTAGTACGCTTTTAAAATATACTCCTGAGTGAGCATTTGATCTCTAGAACAGAACTGAATGAACACCACCTATCAGGTTTTTAAGCCAGAAGTCTTAGCTCAGTGATTTTTAAACTTTGAGAACCACTTGAGGTCATGCCTTCTGCTGTGAACAAAGAATATACACATGTAAACACATAACTTACACATGATGCCATGGATTCCTTGGACACATCTTTCAATACAGAATGACTTGGTCAGTACCAAATCACAGTTAAGGCAGTGTGAAAGAGAAAGGAAAGCACTGACTTTGCAATCAAGTAGACCTAGGTTAAAATTCTGACTTAACAGTACCTCTGTGTTAAAAAGGTATCAAAGTATCAAAGTCCAAAGCAAGGACATAATACTTGATTCCTTCCTTTCCTCAGTGTGATATTACTCATTTCCTTTCTCTTTTTCTTCTCCTTGTGGTATTACCATTATACACATGGTACACCTTTTGTAGTTGCCCTGCAGTCCTTGGATATTCTGTTCTGTTTTTTTTTTCCCTTTGTTCTCTTTGCATTTCAGTTTTTGAGGTTTCTATTGATATATCCTCAAGCTCAGAGATTCTTTCCTTAGCTGTGCCCAGTCTACTGAAAAGCCTATCAAAAGCAGTCTTCATTTCTGTCACAGTTTTTGATCGTTAGCATTTCTTTTTGGTTCTTTTTTAGGATTTCCTCCTCTCTGCTTACATTGTCCAGCTGTTTTAGCATGCTGTCTAGTTATTCATTAAAGCCCTTAGCATATTAATCATAGTTCAAAATTCCCAGTCTAATAATTCCAATATCCCTGCCATGTCTCATTCAGATGCTTACCCTGTCTCTTCAAATTTTGTTTTCCACCTTTTTTCCGTTATGACTTATAATTTTTTCTTGATAGCCAGGCATGATGTACCAGGTAAAAGGAACTACTGTAAAAGGTCTTCAGTAATAAAATGGTAAGAGGTGGGGGAAGGTAAAGCATTCTATAGTCCAATGGATTAGCTCTTGGGCTTTTAATGATCATGTGCCTATGGACTGTTAACTCACAAGGGTTTCTTGATTTTTTTTCCTCCCCGCTTGGGTGGAGCAGGATGGCTAAAGTACCTGGAGTTGGGTATTTGCCTTTTCCCATGTGGAAGACTAAAGTTGGGAGTTTCCCTCCCCCACAGGTCAGTTAAGCTCTAATAATACCCCAGCAGGTTAGGTTCTGGTTACCTGGTTTCTCCTGAGAGCAAGCCTTGATGAGTAGAGCAGAGTGCTCTGGCATATGTAAAAATGGTCCCTTTTCCCCTCCTCCTGATGCAAACACAAGGAGATTTTTCTCAAATATTTACAGTGAGAACTTGGTCAAGGTCCTGGAGGTAAATCTCACAAAAGTGTGGAAGGCCCCCCTATACCTGCTCCTCTCCCTGGAGTTTTTAACTCTCAGCATTTTATACAATGAGCCTCCAGCAATTCGTCATTAACAATTCAGGCTGTCCTTCCCCAGATTGGTTCCCACGTAGGTTTCTGATCATGACTTTCTGCCCCAATAAGCCAAGACTCCCTGTATTCACCTGTTTCTCTAATCCTGGGGGGTAGGGGATTGCCCTGTGTCCTCACACCACTTTTATAGATCTAAGAATAGTTGTTGATTTTTCAGTCTGTTCAGTTTTTTCCTTGTTAGGACAGTGGTGACTTCCAAGCTGTTTATATTAGGAACTGGAAACCAGAAGTCTGATCCCCTTTATTTCTGATCACACCTCAGGTCTTGCAGTATTTATACCCCTACCTCTGTGTAGCTTCATATTTTCATATTCACCTTCCATATGATGCTAGTGTGATCACAGTAAAATCCGAAACTCACTACCTCCATTCCACTCTTTAGTACAATGTCACTTTCCCCCATCCCCTTCATGTCTGTTCATGTTCACGTGTTGTTTTATCACTTGTTGATTCTGTTCCTTCCCATACGCATCCCTCCCTTTTTGTGTCATCTGCTTTTACTAATCCCTTAAGAATTAGCTCAGGCAACATCATTTCCAGGAAGCTCTTTTGATCCTTTTCCTGACTTATCCCACTGCTCTCACATCAAAGCCCATCTCTACCATCACAGTGTCTAAGTCCATCACTGCACTTGCCATGAGATACTAAAATTGTCTCTTTATTTACCTGTCTCCACTACTAAATTGTGAACTCTCTGAGTGCAGAGGTTGTGTGTTCCATATGGTCTGTTGGTGCTGGGCCTGGCATCCATTTCCACCTACTTCATGCCTCACCTAACAGAGCAGGGGATGGAAGGCTAAAACAGGAATCTATGTTAGCTAGGGTTCTGACCAGGTGAGATCTGTCAATGAGATGCACTTGAATAAGATTTAAAGGACTAAAGGGAGGCAGCAGTCACCTTCCTGTGCAATGACAGCTGCTAAGCAAGCTCTAGAAGAGCAATTGTTTACAGTAGTGTCTGCACACCACCTTCCACTTTCTAGTTACCACCTCTGGAAGGTAAAAGTCTGCTGGGACATTAGCAGTAAGAGGGTGAAGACATCAGTTTCTTGACCTCTGAATCACATCTGCAGGGTTGGGACCTCAAAACCAAGAGAGCAGTCACAGTCCTCCGTAATTTTCATTCCTCCTGCTCTTCCAGTGAGGTTTTAAGCACGCACTCACTGCATTTAAATCCATTTTTCCTTGAACTATCCAGAGAGATTTCTGTTTTGCGCACTGAATGCTGATCCAGACTGTGCCTGATTCATCCTTCTACTCCCAGCATTTTGAAAACCTGTGTATGTGAATGTGTGTGTAAGCTAGATGAATATTTATTAAATGAAATACATTCTGATATTTATTATTTAAGTAAACTATTTACATTCTCTGAGCTACAATTTCTTTATCTGCAACATGGGAACAATATTTAACAGGACTGCTAATGGCTCACCATTGGTGCCACTCATTGAGCCCACCTTCTTGGTGCTGAGCTACCATATTAGCTCTCACTTTACACACGTGGAAATGATCGCGGTGGTAATTTTATAATATAGTTTATTGGGCAATTGTTTGGCCCTAAATAACACTACATAGTACAAAATAATAATCAAAATATTAAGAATATACAGTATGTTGATCATTGGCTCTGGCCACACTGCTCTTCACTGGAGACAAGGAAATAAGTGCTTTGCAATTAGTGAGAATATAGCCAAAATGGGCTGAAAAGAGTTAATAGAATTTCTACCTTCCAAAAGCTTTTGCCAATTCACCTACTTCCATTCGTTTTTCCTTGAGCAGAACACTTTGTGCTTGAGGTACAGATTGTCTGGCCTGAATTCTTCAGTTAATGGAAACTTGACCCGCCAAAGCTCTAGTGGAACTCGGCATGTCTCCAAGCCTCTGCTGACCACAAACTCAAATAAATATCCTTCTTTGGGAGAAGATGGATTTGGAAGTACTTCCAGCATGTAATATGTGGGCTTTCTTAAGAGTTGACTGCCATGGCAAACAACTGCAAAATGAGCTCAGTCAAAGCAAAGCCTTGATCTTCTCCTCATTGGCATAAAAACACTATGAACACAAGAGACTTTGGCATCATGGGCACCATATAGAGGGGTAAACATATTTATATCTACCAAATATACATAAGAGAATTATTCACATATTTCTAGCAAAAAAAAAATATATGTTTGCCCTAAATATCTAGCTATTCAAGAAAAAAAAAATTAGAGAATCTGAACTATTAGCATGTAACTCAAATTTTTAACTGATTTTGATGAAATATAAAAATTGTGTATTAAGATTAACACTACTATGAGTAAATTGTCAGATTTTAGAACATAAATCAATATAGTTTCTGGTGTAATTAAAGGCTGAGGTAATAAATATGAGGAAAATGAACTTTTCTATTATTACATCACAACTCTGGTCTTGTTTCACAAGTAAGACTGTCTAGGACTCCTAAACCAGACTGTCTACGGTTCCTCAACTTCTTCTTAAACTTATCAACTGGGTTTAAGAATTGTCCTCAATGTGAACACAGGCAAAAATTGTATTTGTAACTCACCCATTCAGAATTAAATCTATTCGGCCTTTTTTAATGTTTGTTTTTCTTTTCCTCTTTTCTTGCACTTTTTGTAGCACTTAGTTTCAACTATTATATGCACTATGGCAAAATGCATTTAGTAATAAATTGTAGCACCAGCACCTAGAAATTACACCTTTAATTCCACAACTCTACCTCTGAAGTTATACTAGGATCAAAAATATTGGACTGTTCTTTTATGAAGCTTTTAGAATAAATATAAAACACGCTTGTTGTAGAAATTTTGAACACAAAATAAAATATAATTTTTTTTTGCGGTACGCGGGCCTCTCATTGTTGTGGCCTCTCCTCTTGCGGAGCACAGGCTCTGGACGCGCAGGCTCAGTGGCCATGGCTCACGGACCTAGCCACTCCATGGCATGTGGGATCTTCCCAGGCTGGGGCACGAACCCGCGTCCCCTGCATCGGCAGGCGGACTCTCAACTACTGCGCCACCAGGGAAGCCCAAAATATGATTTTTAAAAAGTCACTCATAACTTTACCACCTAGAGACAAAAGCAATACTCTAACCATCTTGGGGTATGCCTCCATTTCTTTTCAGTTATGTTTTATATAGGTGACATGAAACTCTAACAGTCTGAAATTATGATAATAGTTTTTTTATAATGGCTCATATGTGTGCAACATACACGATATCACTTTCTCTAAAAGTATGAGTAGGTATAGAAAGTAGGTGATTATTGTAGCAGTTGGTACTACTGGTTCCTTAGGTAGGATCAACATTAGCTTCCTTCAGATATGTTCAAACTTCTTAAGATCGGTCTGCTTTGATAGCTAGGGGGAAGCAGCCGCATAGCACAGGGAGCTCAGCTCGGTGTTTCGTGTCCACCTAAAGGGGTGGGCTAGGGAGGGTGGGAGGGAGACAAAAGAGGGAGGAGATATGGGGATATATGTATACATATAGCCGATTTGCTTTGTTATACAGCAGCAACTAACACAACATTGTAAAGCAATTATACTCCAATAAAGATGTTAAAAAAATAAAAATAAAAACTTTGAAAAGAAAGCATAAAAAATATGCAATCAAAAGGTGAAGAGAAAAAAGATATAAAAGATGGTGTTCAGTAGTTATTAAGAATATTATTTGTATAGATTTTATATTTGTGGTATGTGTCAGCTTCTTAAAATGTCTAGTTTATAGTGATTCATTTCATTATGAGTAAAATTTCATCTTGTATCTGAAAAAAAAAAAAAAAAAAGATTGGTCTACTTTGACGTGCTAACCGTAGAATGTTTTGCTAAATATGTATATTGAGGGTATTCTTTCTAGATGGCAAAATAGTATTTTAATCTCATATCCGTCTTTTATTTATTTATTTATTTGCGGTACACGGGCCTCTCACAGTTGCGGCCTCTCCCGTTGCGGAGCACAGGCTCCGGACGCGCAGGCTCAGCGGCCACGGCTCACGGGCCCAGCCGCTCCGCGGCATGTGGGATCCTCCCGGACCGGGGCACGAAACCGTGTCCCCTGCATCGGGAGACAGACTCCCAACCACTGCGCCACCAGGGAAGTCCTCACATCCGTCTTCTAGAATGTTGTACTAGCTATTTGTCTACATGTTGTACCCATCTTCAGAAGCTTAAGATTCCTGAATGAAATCACGTTTGTTCTAGTTCCAAAGCCCTGCTCCCATTCCCTACCACTAGCACCCTGCGCAGAGTCTGCAACTGAAAAGAATGGAACTATAGTTGTGATCCCATATATTTAGTGCCATCAATAGTGGACAGACAGATCCAGGCAAGTCATTCAACTGCTTTCACAAGGGAAACAAAAATTTTTACCAAAACATTCTAACTAGTGCCTTCTGCCAAACTGCAAGAAGACAGGCAGGGAAGTATTTAATTATCAGCTAATTGGTATGTCTTTTTCTGTGCCTGTCTCATGACTGGTAATAAGCCATATGTAAATGAATGTAAGTGACATTGAAAACAAAGGATCTTGACCCTGGTATGGAGATAAGAGAGTTTACATTGAAATCGTACACATGCAGGAGGATGCTTCATCTCCATCCTCTTAACTTGTAACTGTCCATTAAAACCTCATGCTATCCAGGTAGGCATCAAATAAAGGAACTTAGATGAAAAAAATTGTGTAGAAACAAAATTTCACCAAAAGGAAGTAATTGCTCTGACATGTAGGGAAACAATAATGATTAACATTTTCTACAACCAGTTTGTTTAACATTTAGAGTTTGTCATCAGAGAAAAGAGAAGACAATAAGCGAATGGTTGGAAAATGACTAGTGAATTCCTGTTTCAGGAAACAAGTCAGCCTTCAAAGATATATCACATTGTATTCCAAAATAAGCACTTAGCAAAGCTTTTTGTTTGATGAGCAATCTCTGAAACAAAATGCATGTAAATTACAGACTTAAATTTTTATGATTCCTCAGAAAACAGTGTCTTAATTTTAATAAGTGTTTTAAGAAACATGGATTAACTATGATGGATCATTTAAAAGAGTGATGAATAGGATCATTAATTTCCCATTAATAAGTGATATTCTTTTTAGAATTAAAAATTCTTGAGATATGAATACATTTTGAAATGATTTTACCCTTATAAAGGTTAAAATCTTAAATCCAAATACACACTAAAATATAACTTTTTATGTTAAATTTTTAAATTTGAAAATTGATGTTCTTAGATTTGCATTTGCAAACTTTACAGTATCTGTTTGTTTTAAGACCTCTGGCAAAATGTCAGCTATTGTTTAAAGTGTCTATCATGAATACAAGTGTGTCAACATGAATTTCTATTAAGGGTGATCAACAGAATGTGCTCTACCCAAAGGCAAATGCATACCATTTACAACACTTCTATTTTAAAAAATAGCCACTTTCCTTCATCCTATATGCATCGATACTTGGCTAAAGAAGATTTTATGGCACCACGACTCCTAATAACGTCTCTTTTGCCCTGTCACTCTCCTTTTATAAAATTCAGTTCCCATTATAGAGATATGCTAGCTTTGTTCTTTTTCAGTTTTGTCTGAGGGTGTTCTCTGTTTTTGTTTTTGTTTTTAAGTTAATTTGAAATGATGCCCAAGTGCAAGTGCAATGATGTTGCCTGATATTCTCCTTTCTGGGGAACATAAAAGAAAACTTAGAGGGGCTCAATGGAGGGCTCTATCTTCTCAATGCAAATAACTAGGAAAACTGCTATAGGATCCTAAGGTATTAAATTATCATGTCCTTTGAACTGTGAGTGGACATGTGCTGTAGGGAGAGCAGGTCTCACACCAACATTTTGAAGGCAGAGGCGTTTGACTGCATTGCTTCGGTGATTGCTTGGACTGAGAGAGTCTTCCAACTTCCACTCCAGAGGTCTAGGAGGAAACTTCTCTGGGTCACTCAGAACCCAGTGGTGGCCAAGGACTGCTCCAGCTCACAAAGCTACAGGCCTAGAGAAAGGGAAGGAGTGATCCTTTCCTCATCCAGTACGGCACATGATTACCATCTGCTCACGTGAAAATGAGAATTGTGTAATGTTCTTATTGTTGTCATTTTAACGTAGACCATCATTTCCCAATTTTTAATTTTGTTATAAAAATCTTAAATACAGTATAGTTCGCTTGCCTAAATCTACAAAGAATAACCTCACTTCCTCTCTCACCAGTAAATTATCACTTGTAAATAATGGTTATACACTAATTCCACAGGAAAAAACACAAATGTTATTCCATGTTTTCCTATTCCTGCTATGTTTCGAACACATGTACTGAGGTAATCCATAACACACTTGGCTTCTAGGTTCCAGGGATAAATCCACATACCTATTAGGTAAATGTCTCTGTCAGCAAAAGTATTCCTGTCCCTTCCTCTCAGCCACATAATCAGAATTATTAAATAGACCAGAGGGATTACTATGGAGAGAAGGCCTACGAGAGTACATTATGACTATATGATCAGGGTCTCTGAAATTTGTGGGTTGGAACTGACTAATTGTTCTCAAAATCTCAGGTATATTCTCATTCCAGACAAATCACTGTTTTATTATTCTGTTCTTGTGCCTATAGTTGATCATCTGGTGTTGGTTAACTTTGGTTCAAGTACAACCCTTCCCATCCTGTGAGGAACCCTGGAACACAATGTTTGTACATAACAGTGGATAAATCCCTATACCTAGATAAAACTCTCAAATTACACTGGTGACACAGTGACATCAACTTTGCACATGGAAGGGTATGTCTGAGTCTTGAGTACAGTAAAATACAGACAACTTAAAGTGGGATATTATATAAAATATTCCTCCTCGAAAGAGCACTACCTTGATAAAAAAGTTTCTTAAAGTATAACCAACACTGAAAATTAATTTGTAGCATGTTTAGTCATCACATAACTGAATGAACAAGAAGATTTCTCTTTCATGAGCAAAATAAGTTGGTATTCTCCCCAGCTATTTTTTCTGTCAGAGAAGCTTGAAAACAGATTGAAACAAATCACAGCAACAGAGCCTTGACACGAAGACACAAGACTTACTTAAGTTAGTCTCTGCTGGTGTGTGCCTGGTACATGCGGGGGGCGAGACAGCCAAGAGGACAGGACACAAAGCCATTCTCACACCTCTTCACCCTCCATGATGTACCAATTTCAATCAACTATAACAGCAGGAGAGAACCCAAAGTCAAAACTACCACCTTGGGCTTCCCTGGTGGCGCAGTGGTTGAGAGTCCGCCTGCCGATGCAGGGGACACGGGTTCGTGCCCCGGTCCGGGAAGATCCCACATGCCGCGGAGCGGCTGGGCCCGTGAGCCATGGCCGCTGAGCCTGCGCGTCCGGAGCCTGTGCTCCGCAACGGGAGAGGCCACAACAGTGACAGGCCCGCATACCGCAAAAAAACAAACAAAAAACCACCTTATAAAAACACTAGGTTCTTTTATTAAAACTGAACACAAAGCAAAGGTCACAGTTAATTGTGCCATTTCTAATCAAAATAGAATATATAGTAATTTTCTATGACCTGTACCTTGAGTCTTGTGGCTTCAAACTATGTGTTAGCTGTAGCAAGACAGCCTTACTTTTACCCCCAGCCAGTATATCAATAATGAATTAGGTCTCCCACTTGACTTTTAAACTACTTTAGTAACACACATTCAGAAATGCTAACGTTCTCATATTCAAAATTGCCAAAGGGGAATGAAGCAGCAGAACTTCAGCCAGAGGAATTCAGAAGACCAAATTACAAAATTAATTAGGCAGAAATCCTTAAGTGAATATTTCAGGACACTCCTGCCTACATCAGGCAGGTGAAACTGGCCAAGATTGTTTGTAATGGTGAAGCTCAGTGCTGCAAGGGTTTGGCAAGACAGGATCTGTCATATTCTGTTAAGGAAATAGAAATTGGTGAAACATTCCTGAAAGAAACCTCAAAGCATATACTTTATTTCTCCTAATACCATTTCTAGAAATAAATTATAAAGAAATTATCATTAATTGGGGCAAAATTTTCTGTACTTGAATGTTTTGTACATATTTTGTAATGAGGAAAACACTGGAAACAATTTAAATTTATTTAACGAAAGAGTGAATAAATGAATAGTGTATTTATAATATATAATACTAAAGAGCCATTGAAATGGCATTTTCAAAGAATTCTTAATAACGGAAAACAATCAAAATATAATATTAGGCAATAAACCAGGAAAAAACTTTATTTTAACAAAGAATATAAAAGAAAAGAATTAGAAATATACATCAAATATTGGCCTGGTTAACTCTGTGTAATAGAATACTAGGTGACTTTTATTTTATTCTTTGTATATTTTATATTTTTCAAATGTTCCAAAATGACCATACACCACACACACACACACACACACACACACACACACACACACTTAGAGAAATATTTTTAAAAAATCAATACGAAGACAACACAGAACTCTAAGCATTGATTAACGCTAACAAATATTTACTGAAAACTGCTCAAGCCTAGGAAACATAAGGGGAATATGAATGAAGCAGAGTCCTTACTTTGAAGGAATTTATATTCTGGTAAAGAGAATAAGTAATGTAATCCAAGGAAAGTTAATGTTCACAAAATGTTATAAGGTTTAAAGGAGAGAAAGGATGACAGATTGAACAGAAGTTGGAATGATGAGGAAAGAACTCCCAAAAGAGGTAGTATTTGGAATAAATCTTAGGGTGTCAATGAGACTCTGGTCGCTGTAGATGAGGCAACAGAGTGAGTGGAAGAGAGCATCTCAGAGAGAAGGAGGAGTGGGACTAGACACGGGGAGACTGGGCCACCTTTAGGATCCAGTTGCCAGGACTGTTTGTCTGGAGTTGAAGGTAAGTGTGAAGAAGTGTTGACAGCATGGCTGTCAGCAAGATGGTTTTGCAGTCCACTGAACCATCCAAGCTGTCTCACAAAAGAGTTCGTGTGTACCTTGCACTAGGTCTCCTTGAGAAGAGTGGCATGTTGCAGTCGTGCTGTGGGAACATTAATCTAGCAGGGTTGTGTAGTTTGTTATGGAAATTTGACATTTTAATATTTATGTTTTAGTGCAACCATTGTAATGTAGAGACATTCTGTCTCAGGTTAAAAATAAAAAACAACTATTTTGTATTAGTATTAGTTTTGTAGTTTTGTTTTTTAATGACCAAGTGATGTGTGACACACACATCCATCCACCAGGTCCACCCGCAGCAGGGATAAGGTGGTGAGGGTAAGGGATGGGACGGGGCTGGAGTAAGACTTGGGAACTAATGGAGATAAGGATGGAATAAGAGTCCTGGGTGTCTCTGGTGCACATTTCTTGGAATATGAAACTGATTTTTATGTTTTCACCTGCCCAATCGTTTGGTGAAGCCTTGCAAAATGTCCTACTTTACTTGATTTCAAGTAGGGAGACAGGGAGGATGGACGCATGAGGTCAAGCCTATTAGCACTATGCAGGTAACAAAGGCGAATGCGAGTCATATTAAGGTGTTAACTATAAAAGGAAAACAAGATACACTCGTCGGAAATATGGTGAAGACAGAAGAGGGAGCCTACAAGAGAATGGCTGAAAGTAGGCTGCTACATTTTAATCTTGGTTAGTTGAGAGACCACTACTTGTACTAGAAACTGAAAGAGGAAAAGGATTATATTTGAGAGGAAGTGTGATCTGTCGAATTTCAAGTGGCAGTAGGCCATGTGGAGATGTCCCCAAGTTTGGATAGCTCAGACTGGAGTAGAGATATAGAAAAGCAGAAACAGAGCAAAAAATGGAGATTCATGAATACACTGAAAAACATTTTAAAAGGCTACAGACACCTGTAAATTTAAAAATGATAATAATACACATTTGTCCCCCTAATTGAAGTTCTTGACCAATATCATGTTGCCGGCATTGGAGAGAAGAGGTCACTGAAGCCAGTGTGATGTTTTCCAATCATTTGCCAGGACATTTTTAGCTCTACCAACTCCTTCCAAGACTATGTGGTGTCCATATGGATTGTGAGGCAGTGGATTATAAAGATAGCTTGAGAGGTTCTAAAGATGTTCAGGCACGTGTCCTTCAAAGAAGCACATATGAAAAACAGCACAGCCGAGGCTCACGGTGTAGGCAGCCCCTCTGCCTGACACTGCTAATGAGGAGCTCCCATTTGGTCTCTGAATGTCTCCTGCAAGGCCAGGGGTAAGGAGGATGATTCCTCAGTTTAGCTAATCTGGGAATATTTACGTTCTCTTACCTGTTAATTTTACAACAGGAAGAAAGCAAGGGTATAGCTTGGGATGGTCACGCCCCCCACCGCCTCCAAAATCTGAAAACTCGTAATGAATGTACCTCTAAAAAAAAGAACTTCTAATTCAATGCTTCAAATATTTTACTGTGCTTTCCTTGTGTTTATTACAAAATCAAAGATACTTATCAATTTTGGTTACTTTGAGAAGATTCTAATTAAAGCTACAGGAAATTCATGTGCGCTGTATAGGATTCTTCTTCCTTTTGCTTTACCTTCTGTGACTTTATTGGCAGTAATGATCATCCAAAGCTATTCCCTGGAAGTTTGCCTTCACATTGCTGCAAACTCCTCCTACAAATAAAGCTCCTTGGGAAGTTGTATTTAACAAGCTGTTGCACCATGGTGCATTTCATCGGAGTGGAGATGTCAAAGATTGGCACTTACTGTCCCCCCATAGCATTCCTATGCACTCAGGGCCTCCTTGAGTGCACAGAACTGGAGAGTTCATATTAGTCTTTGGTCTGCCAATTTGCATGAACAAGATATGGAAGCATCTTTATTTGTCCAAGCATTCATATCAGGGCAACCACACACATCTGTGGTCTTTCTTTCCATAATCTCAGTCATGGTATATATATAAAAAATAAAATAAAATTCTAGCCCAGCCACACAAAGTTGCAGAAAATCCTCAAGAAAGCACAGATTTCCTGAACAAAGAACTGTTATTTCCAATGATTGCTGTATGCATGGATGTATGTGTTTAAGAAAGTTCCGTAGCTTCAACGTCTTCTTCGCAATTCATGAGTAGAAGAGATTGCATGCCTTGCCCTTCACCTGCCCTTGAACACAACAATTCTGAACTAGTGACAAAGCTGGTTTTATCCGTTTTATATAACATGTAAATCTGACTGGGGCAACGCATGTCATTTAAAAAGTTGAAGTATGTGACATATTTAGGCTGATATTTTGTTCAGTGTAATTTTTAAAAACTCACTCTCTAATCTTTAGAATAGTCCATGGCTCAACCGTGAGTTACAATCTAGGTGGATTCCAGAGATTTTGGAGACAAAACACAGACAGCTACACCTTTTCTCCAACTTCAACACTCTCCCCACCCCATCCATGTAGTTTGTCATTGGATCAGGTTTTGATCATATTCCTTTTTTCTATCATCTACTTACAATTCCTTTAACATGGGTCTTATCTGTGTTCATGTATGTACATATGTATGTATTTGATGGAAAGCTCCACATGAAGTTCTATGTATTAACTCTAAAAAAATAACCCCCACCTTTAGGTAAAGTCATCAAAAAATTGCTTTACAAGTAAATATTACCAAAGGAGTAGATTTTACTTTAAAAAGTGTTGCTTTTATCTCTCCAATAGTCTCTGCCATATAGATCTGATCAAAGACAAAACAAAACAGGAAAAACTATTCTACTTCTTTCAATGATGCAAAATAAAAATGTTATTCTGAATGTTATTCTATGGTCTTCTTCAAAAGAGGTAATAAAAGTTTATTTCTCATTCAACAAGGATTTATTGTTTTAAGTACGATGCTGGTGGTGAGATCCAGACTCTATAATATTTTCACTTTTTTAACCATTCAGAAGGTACTTATATTTATCTATTTACTCGCTGATTTTTAAATTTTTAATTATAGACTCACAGGAAGCTGCAAAACTGAAAGAGACCCCCTGCACCACTCCCCCTTCCTCGCCCAATGGAATATTTGTACAATCCACAAAGTTTACTCAGATGACATCAGTTTTACAAGTACTCATTTGTGAGTGTGTTTGTATGTATTTCTATGCAATTTGTATCATCTGTGTAGCTCATCACATTCAAGATGCCGAAATGATCTATCACCACAGGGCTCCCTCCTGCTACCCCTCCAGAGTCACACCCAACCTGACCCCAATCCCTCACCTCTGGTAACCATTAATCTGTCTTCCATCTCTATAATTTTGTTATTTTGAGAATTTTATATACAAGTAGAATCATACAGTATATAACCTTTTGAGACTGGCTTTTCTCATTTACATAATGCCCTTGATATACTTCAAAATTGTTGTATGTAGCAATAGTCATTTTTTCCCCTTTTTATTACTAAGTAGTATGCCATGGTATGGATGTACCACCGTTCACTCATTTTAGGACATTTGGGTTGTTTCCAGTTTGGGGCTATTATTAAGAATATTTGTGTGTAGCGTTTTGTGTGAACATAAGTTTTCATTTATCTGTGATAAGTGCTCCAGAGTGAAATTGCTGGGTGATATGGTTGCATATTTAGTTTTATAGAAAACTGCCAATTGATCTTCAGAATTGCTGCAGCATTTTACATTCCCACAAGCAATGTATGAGACATCTGGTTTCTCTGCATCTTTACCATCATTTAGTATTTTCACTGTTTTTAATTTTGTTTTTATTTTAGCTATTCTGGTAGGTATATACTGATATCTCATTGTGGTATTAATTGCATTTCCCTAAAGGCAAAAATGTTGAACATCTTTTCATGTGCTTACTTGTCATCTGTATATCCTCCTCAGTGAAATATTTGTTCATTTACTTTGCTCATTTTATTATTGGAGGTTTTTTTCAAATGTTGACTTTTTAAGAGTTGTTTGTTTCCTAGATAAAAGTTCTTTCTTGGTTATGTGTTTTGCAAATATTTTCTCCTTGCTTGTAGCTTGTCTTTTCATCCTCTAAACAGGGTGTTTCACAGAGTAAATATTTCTTTAATTTTGATGAGGTTCAATTTATTTTTTTTTCTTTTATAGATTGTGCTTTCAACATCAAGTCTAAGAAACCTTTTCCTAGCCTTAGATCCTAAAGATTTTCTTTGATTTTTTAGAAGTTATAGTTTTGTGTCTTACATTTAATTCCATAATCCATTTTGAGTTAATTTTTGCATAAAGTTTGAGGTTTAAGTCGGGATTCATTTTTTTGCCTATGGATGTCCAGTTACTTCCTGCATCATTTGCTGAAAAAGCTATACTTCCTCCACTGAATAGCTCTCACATTTCTGTAAAAAACCAGGGCATATTTGTGTAAGTCTATTTCTAGGTTCTCTATTTTGCTCCATTTTTCTATGTGTTTATCCCTCTACCAGTTCAACGTTCTAATATTTATATCTAATATTACTGTAGCTATATAAATTTGACACAAAAAGAACAAAATCTACTTCTTCTCAAGATGTAAATTAAAACTATTTTCCAAATATATCACTATGTTGTTCTCTGAAACATAAATAAAAGTTGATTTTTAAGGAAACAATTCCATCCCTAGAAAAAGCTGAAAATTTACCTGCCGTTTTATACCTTTCAATTTCATGAGCCAAATAATGTTAGTTTGAAATGTTTCTGTTAAAGCAAAAAAAGATTAATATGCCAACATCAAAAAAATAAACCCCAAACCTAAATAAAAAATACATATCTAAAGGTTGAGAAAAATTACTAGGAAAAAATATACAACTAAGAAATAATTAATTTTTTTAAAAAACTCTGACATAGATACAGAAACAACAGACAACAAATAAACCTTTGGTGTTTATGACATACAGAATGCCCATAGCCTCTTGGACAAGTCTGTCATTACATGATCTTAATTTTATAACTGAGAAAACTGAGACACAGAAAGTTTAAAATTTAAAGGAGTAAAGTTCTAATCAAACTGTTGTTAGTTAAGGTGAGCATGGACTCTACCATAGTTTCAAATCTACTTCTTAGTCCACTCTGCTATAATTTTTGTCTATTAGTGAGAAAGAGACCAAATTTTGAATATTAGAGTTAAGTATCATACTAAGAAAATATTGCACATACTCCTGTAGCAGTGACACTGCTTCAGTCACTCTACAGCCAACACACACCTTTATCATTTTCTTAGTTTAAGCAAAAAAGAGCTTCACATTTTATTGATGATATATGTATTGAAGGAACATCCATTAAGCCCCACTTTTTGCCATTCCCTTAGTGATGGTGAGTAAGATACCATCTCTTCCACCCATGGATTTTGCCATTTAGTTGAAATAAAAATGTTATATTCTATGTTTTACCAGAGAGCATTTTGGTGGCTTACAATGATACAAAACTTTATTTTAAAGTAAATGAGTAGTTTCTGATTTAAAATGACAGACTGAGCATGTGCATTTGTCTCCCTTACTCCTGAGACTTCATTACAATGATGGGAAAGGAATATTTTTGAGGAAATGAAACCATAAATAGTGAGCAGAGTGGAGAAAAAAACATGATCACATAAATTATTTCAAAGCATTTTTAGAATAGTTGAAGGATTTAAAAGTCTAATGAATAAAACAGAGGCAATACAGACGGGTATGAGAACAAGAAGAAAGAGATTTTAAACAAGAAACAGTAGATTTAAACCAGGAATTCACTGAAAAACAATACAGAATGATAGTCATGCAGAAAAACTAGAAAGCAATTAGACAAATTAGAAGAGAAAATGACTGGGCTAAAAGAAAAATGATTTTTAAAGTAATAAAAAGAATTTCATGAGTAAATATTATGAAAAGATGACTATAAGATACTGGCAGTGAATCATGGGAAAAGGTCTTCTACTTTTAGTTATAAGCTCTTTTATTTTTTATGAAGAAGTAAATATCTTGATATAATATTTTTAAATGGAGTTAAGTATAAAAGAAGGAAAAATAAGACCAAGATTCTCAATAATGAGACTAATGCAGTAAGGTATATGTAGTACTAGTTAGTACAGATATATCCCTGAGTGTTTTAGCAGCAGAATTTGAAGTTATAATCCCTGAAAATCTTCTGGAAATAGTCACTTAGAAGTTCGTCAGGTTTGTGAGTAGACATGTGAGCTGGAATTAGAATTGGCATTTGCTTGTGAAAACAAGCAACTTTTAGAGGTGGCCTAATAGAGACACCTAACACAACAGAAATTCACCCTTCCTCTACTCTGTGATAAGCTGAATGATAGATAACCTTTCAGACAGGATTAAGATTCTCCTTAGAAAATGATTTCAACCCCGTCCTAATGCGTAGCAAGCAAAGTAGCAGTTAAGGCCCTAGGATTTACTCCATCTAGCTTGGCAGAGCGAGTTTTAGTCTCAGATATTAATGTGAAGAAGAAAGCATGTGCTGTCATTTGGATCTTCCCACCTTGGTTCCACTCCAACACTACCTGGACAGCAAAGTCCAGTTTGGAGCTATGAAAAAAAGACAAAGGGAAGGAGATCTAAAGAAAATGTTACTGAAGATAGGGCTGACCATTATGCTTAGCTAGTGGGGAGTGAGCAATTCTCTGAGCAGTCATATATGAGTCTGAAGAACATATAGTTTAGGTGGCATAAAGCTTGACTTCAACGTGACTCATTCCTGCTTCTCTCTCCCATAGTGCTGAGAACATTAAAACAGAACCTGAGATAAGGTTCTTGGATAACTGGGACTCCACTGGAGATTAAATATTATGCAAAGAATTCAAGAATCCAGTCTCTTATCCGTCTCTTATAATAGCTCCATAAGACCAGAGATGAGATCAAACACCAGAGAGAGATCAAAGATCAGACACAGATAGAATTGAACAAGAAAAGAACAAAATGTACACACTTTTATTAACAGCCTATTTAAAAGACTATTTCAAAGAAATAAGAAAAAAATGACATAAAAGGAGACATTGGGATATTATAAGGCAACAGTGTGATGGTGATAAACTGTAACTTCCTGCCTTTTTCCAGTCGGTATTGCAGAGCTGTGATAGAGCTTTGACTCGGCTCTCTGTACAGCTCGCTAAAGGCCTGGTGTACAGAGGTTATGAGCATTTCGCTAAGTGAGGATGATGCATCTCCAAGTCCAATAGCCTTCTCCATGTAAGATGATTCATGAGAACTATTCTCACAGTAGTTTTAACAAAAACTGCCTCATCAATCTGTGTTTTAATACACAGGTTCCTTGCTACCTGTGAATTCCATCATCAGACAGTATTTGCTATAAGTACAGTTGATGATATGCTTAAGTGAACCAACAGCATGTTGCAACTGTTACAGTGTTTCCCTCTGTTTAACCCATCCTTTATAACAGGTCCACCAGATTTTCTATTAAAATACACTTTCCCTGTCAAGTTAAAAACTTGACTGATCATCCACAGAAAAAAATTTGAACTCTAGCGTTGCATTCATGACCTTATACTATTGGTATCGATTAACTTTTGCAACCTTATTTCCTACTTTACTTTTTCATGAATGCTAATATACAACTAAATTAATCTACTTGCTAACACCCATCGTGTACATCATGTACATATTCATCTCTGTTTTTTCCCCTAACTGTCCCTCAGCATGTAATGCTTTTAACGATGCATTTCCCTTCTCTCAAAATCCTTCCAGGGCCTTCTATGGATATCTTTTTTCTTAATCCTTTCCTTAAGTAAAATAAACTGCCCTTTCCTTTCTCCCTCTTTAGTATGTTATTTGCACTTTTACAGAGCATTTGCGATTTTAAGTTAACATCATCTTTGGCTATTTAATAATATACTTTACTAATGGTGGCAAATATTTGCCACACTGATCCAAACACATGTGGAGTAATTATTTTTTTACTTGGGGATAAACTGAAAAAAAAAGTTTTGAATTTAGAAGAAGGAAACTAGAATGATACACTATTTAGAAACTTTGTCATGAGAGAAAGGATGGAGGAACAGGCCATTGGTATTTGGAGAAGAAAATCATAAAATAAAAAATATCAGATAGCTCCAAATGTTCAAAGGAACAACACTCTATGTTTTTGAAATATTGTTATGTAAAGGGCCAGGTACTAGGTGCAGTAGCATTGATCCCGTCTTCATGAGTTGGTATAAGGACCAATGGGTGCAAGATTCAGAAGCAGATTTTAGCTGAATTTAAGAAAGAGCTTTGTTGCCGAACTCAGAGATGGAAAGGACTGCCTTTTGAGGTGTTGCACTAGCAGGCTCAGATTGTGTATAAACAGAAGCTGCAGAATCATCTCTTAAGACTACCACAGAAGTAATTCTTACATAAGATGGCCTGTGTGACTTCTACATTTCCTTCAAATGCTAAGATTCTAAAGATTCTAGCCACGTCTATGCTTTTCATGACAGCATCTGACATAGAATGTGCTCCTGTGTTGTGTACCTGCTGAAATTAATTTAGATCTATATAGAATGGTCAAGAGCCCAATACAGAATGACATAAAATGCCAAGAAATAGCATCCTAATTAGATAAGAAAGATCACATTAGTTTGCTCTCTGTTACTTGGTTTTTACTTGGTTTTCCATTCACTTGTACTTAGTATTAGTCTAGAAAGTCAACAGGAAAAAGAAGAATCTAGTCATGAATCTGTAGCCCTTAACTATTTAAAATATGTGAATAGTTGTTTATAATTTACCAACATTTGATCAGATTTTAGAAGAAAATTAATTCATTAAAAAGTCTTACAAAACAGAATGCACTTTTTTGTACATTCAATATCATAAATTCAAATTATCATCAGATCTTGAGCAAATGAAAGTATAAATCTTTTCAAGAAAATCTTTTCCACAAAAGGCTTTACCATGAGTAACAACTAATTTAATTTTTTAAGAGCATCTTTTTTTTGAATTTTATTTTATTTATTTTTTATACAGCAGGTTCTTATTAGTTATCCATTTTATACATATTAGTGTATACATGTCAATCCCAGTCTCCCAGTTCATCCCCCCACCTCCCCACCCCTGCCACTTTCCCCCCTTGGTGTCCATACATTTGTTCTCTACATCTGTGTCTCTATTTCTGCCTTGCAAATCGGATGGCATTCTAATTTGGGTCCCAAACCGCTGCCTCGCCAAAACTTCTGGTTTGTTTCATTTAAGGAAAGCCTGACAAGCTCCGGGTCTATGGAGCATGCCAGAACCCTTACTTCTCGTCTGTTCAAAGAGACCAATGTGAGCAAAGACATGGGCTGGGGGAGAGTGTCTGGTGACTAGATCATGTTTTAGAAAGACAACTGTGATTACCACGTCCATGTTGAGGAGGAACTGGACAGGGTCCAGTTGGAGGCAGGGCCACTGATTTATCTTTGGAGATAACAAAGGTGAGAGGTAACAAAGATTTAAAGGAGGATAGGGGAAAAATGTGAATCGGAAAGGACACAGACAAAAAGTACCCTCCTCTTCTTTTTCATATCACTTGGCCTGAACTAATGCAGACATTCAGCATCTCTGGGCTGGATTGCTATAAAATTGTCTCCTAAATTCCCACTTTTCCAACTTCTTTCTTTAAGATTATCCCACTCCATAGATGTTGGTGGGCTGAAGTCATGAACAAATGAATTATATCACATTAGTTTTTCAGTTGGCCATTTTCCATGATTTGTTTTCTCACTTAAAATACTCGTTGATTCTCCAGTCTTCATAAAATACAGTTTAAATTCAAAGTCCATCCCACTTTGACCCCAACCTATCAGATTTCTCCAGTGTATCTTTCTTGCCTACCTTACATCAACTCGTCACATGAGACTGCCTAGACTTATAACATATCCAAAATGCAATGTATGAATTTTCACTCTATACTTAGCTGCACTGTTTCCCTCCCTATGCATCTCTATATACCAAATCATGTCATCCTTGAAGATATGCTCAATCTTTAACTCTTACATAAAACATTTATAGCATTTTAGTCCACGCACCACAACTCCCTCTTCTGAACTATTAAACAATTTCTGTCTGTAACAATTTATTTTGCCATTTATAGAACCAATTTTAATAATATAAGGATATGACTGGTAGGCAGAAATAAGATGTACTGTTTAAAAGCATGATTGTCTTTATAAGGTGTAATTTATGTCCACTTTTTGTCTTTTACTTAATTCATCGATGGCTATCTTATTCAGATTTGCATAAAAATGTTTTTAAATGGTGCTTATTGATGGCTGTTTAAAAATTCAACTTCCTTCTTTTCTCCTACCAAACACTGGTTAGTTCATATCAGGTATATTAGCATAATATTTTGGTTTATATATCAGCCTGGTAGCTTCATAAAACATGCTTTTTTAAGCTTGTCTGATCTTTAACTCTGAAGCATATTTACATTTCCACTGACTCTGTTTTCCTAGGTCTTGCTGTAAATTTCCTTTGTGGTTCCCAAATGTGACCCATCACAGCTATATGACTTAGCGCTGCATAATTTTCTTAAGATGAGCAGCTGCAGCTGCCTGATTCTATTAATTTTCTCATCAGACTATGTTAATATCACTTTAAAATAGGAGCTAACCTTTTTAACACGGCACATTGTATACTTATTTGTTAAATAATTTGCTTTATTTTCTACTGTATATCATGACTACTTGAAATAAATTTTTTATGAGAAAAATACTATGTTCCCAATGGTAAAATGTGTAAAATGCAGAAAGTAGGAAAAAGAAAATTTCTCCACAGTCCTACCACTCTCATATAGTCACTGCTTACATTCCAATGCATTTTCTTCTCCTCTTTGTTTAACATATTATTAACATAAATGTAATCATATTTTCATACATTCATTTCTATCACACACACTTAAGATTATTAATAATCATTGCCCATATTATCACAAACTCTTTGCAAACATTACTCCTAGCAGTTGAAAGATCATCCATCATAGAAACATCTTGGTGCTGCGGGGTTCTTCCTCACAAGGATCTATATTCTCCTTCAGCTCATGGATTCTGAGTCTGAGAACTATCTCAGGTCAGGAAACTAGGCATAATATTCTAATTTTATATTCGGATAGCTGCCTTCATTCCTTTTCTCTTTTTTCTCGTTTAAGATTTTAAGCAACATTTATTGTCTTCCTATCTTTCTTTCCCATAGGAACACCATGTTTAATAACCATATCCATAGCTCCCTTAGGGCCAGGCCCTTATGATCGCCACTCCAACCTTGCCACTCATTATAATAACTGCACCCAACATACTTCTGGTGTTTAAATGCCATCACCTAGCCAGCAGTATTTCTGAATCCTGTCATCCCCATTGTTCAGGAAACCCTTTCACTGAGTTTCTTTACCATAGTCCTTTTGATTACTAATTCCCCTGCAGCTTTCACATGTCTTAGATATTGCACTCTCCAGTGTACGTTCTCCCATGAGTATCCTACCCTATTTCACCACTATGAAAGTTTTAAGAATTGCAGGTCTATAACATGCTTTTAGTCCACCCAGGACCAATGATATGATCCTCCTTGCCAGCCAACTGGTGAGTTATTTAGCGGAACTGTTATCTTGCCATTGAGGAAGTCTTCATCTAGTTGAAAACAGTGAGGAGAGATATGTATATTAATCATGTAAATACAAGTCTCTTCATGTATTTCAACAGAAAATATTTGTGATATTCCCAAGAGTGAAAATCCCCAAAGTCTTACATCCTAAGAACAAACCAACGAGTTCCACATGTTATAAATCACAATACTTTTTATTATCACATTTAACCATTATCTTATAACTTGGAAGAACAAATGTAGTGACTATAAACTTCAAAGAGAAAATTACCCACTTAATTTCTTAAAAGATGCATTATTTTCAGAAAAAGGGGGTGGGAGACTTTCTTCCCACCTAATTTTAGTTGGTGAGTTTTGCATGATCTGCCAAGTTAGGTTGATTAATTATATTATATAACCACTGTATTTTGTTCTAAAGACATAATCTTCTTGTTACATAGTTTATTTATATTATCTTCTCCAGCAAGGGGCAGGGAAGAAGTGCATGGTCAGGACTGACTGTAACCAAGTGACTTCTCTGACTAGGTATCATGCCAACCTCTTTCATATATGTTATCTTGTTTAATCATCAAAATAACACCAGGTGGAAGGTATCACTCCCATTTTATATGTGGTAACAATGACCGCGATCAGTTAAGTAGTCTATCTAAAGTTGAAATCTGGATGTGGCTGAGACAAGACTTAAGCCCAGGAATGCTTGCTTCTAAAGTCTGACCTATTCTAGCACTTGTCAGGGGAGAGACAATTCTGCTTTCAACTATATCCTATATAATTTTTGTCCAAATACCTCTTTATGAAGACAGCATATAATCAAACCATGACTTTCCTAGCAGTTTTCGTGGGTGAAAGAAGACAATCTCTTTCTTCCTTACACGGCCTTATGATGAAACACAAATCACAGTGTCATTTCTCTTACCCTATATCCAACTTAGGAATGTTTTTGTGTTTTTAAAATTAGGACATAAATAACTTATGGGAAGATTCCAAGAATAGAGGAAAGAGAGGTGATAGATCTAATTCCAATGCCGATACATGAGTTTCCAGTAAACAATTCCAAAAAAACAGGAGCTAAATAATAAAGGGAAAGCCTTAAAAGGAAAACCTTGGACGACGTGAAAAATGTAGCCTTTACCCAAACATAGAAAGTATGAGACTCAGGGAAAATGAAGGAAACCTCTACTTCCGTGAGTACTGTGACCTATTCTAAGAGGTAGAGGGGCTAACTTTAAGGGCAGTGATGACAAGAGAAAACCAGAACTGCAAAGCGGAAAAGACAAACCGCAGCAATGGAATTTCTAGGAGCTCTCCGTGGTGCTGCCTAAGGCTGCACCTTACTTAATCACCTGCACTTAGGCTGATTTCAATTCAGCCTAAGCCTACTTTGATGGTTTCTATGCAGCATTGAGGTCACATTAGCTCTTTTCTGAGTTAAGGCACTTTCCAGACCCAAATATCTATGAAACTAGAAAACAGCCTGTTATGATTTAGAGCAGAGTGCGTTTACCCTCCTTTCACTGACTAAATTATAGCTCTAAGTTTAGCATATAGTAGTAACCCATTATGATGCTGATTATCTACCCCCTGTTGAGACAGTAGGCCTCAAACACCACTAAATGTAGCTTGTTTACCAGTTCTGTTGTGGCCCATCGTGGTCTTGCGTGGGGTAGAATGTGCTTTTCTTAGCCATCTTAGGAGAGACAATGCTCTGACTGGTAGCATCTTTTGGAGGTTTTCTTTTAAAACCAAGTGATAAAATTGCCTATCTGCCTGAATTTCATCTTACTTGAAAATAAACCTGGTTTTCTAAGCTTTAACGTCTTAGTTCATAATAATTTGCAAATAATTATGGGTATATCTCTTGGAATATTTTTGGGTTTTTGGAAATAAATTTACTCCATATTTAATCCTAGAAAAATATCTCTGGGGATTTAAAGAACATAATAATAAAAGCTATTACTACATAGAAGAAGAAGAATTTCTCCCTTAGATCATTATCTATAGATAAAAATGATGGCTCATGACCTTCATTTCTATCGTCTTGTGGTCCTAAACTAGAAAATGGTTGCTTTGGGCTTCCCTGGTGGCACAGTGGTTGAGAGTCCGCCTACCGATGCAGGGGACACGGGTTAGTGCCCCGGTCCAGGAAGATCCCACATGCCGCGGAGAGGCTGGGCCCGTGAGCCATGGTCACTGAGCCTGTGCGTCCGGAGCCTGTGCTCCGCAACGGGAGAGGCCACAACAGTGAGAGGCTCGCGTACCACAAAAAAAAAAAAAAAAGAAAAGAAAAAGGAAAGAAAATGGTTGCTTTAAGGAGTTAAGAAGCTTCCAAGTCAATAAGGCTGACTGAATAAGCACACTTTCCTCACCTCCTTCCACAAATTTAAATGACAGTAAACGGTACAAACTATAATAAATTTACAACACTGAAAACTAAATGAGGCAAAGTAACTTTATTAAATCAGATATTTGATAAAATTTTAGAAGATGAAAAATACATGTGGTTCTAACTTCCACTTCCAGAAAGACAGAATAATCAAATCATACTTTTCCCTATTCTTCTCATTAAGTATAACTAAAAAACCTGGGCAGTATCCATAAAACAAACATAAGAAGACTATAAATGGTGAAAAGAAAAAGGCAGACCAGCTAGAGACTTTGGGACCCAAAGAATGAAATACTAGCACATTCCCCGGGCTTGATTTTGCCTCAGATATCCCAGATTTATAGCTCAGGAAACTGGCAACTGGAAACAGGCACAGACAAAAAAGCCCTAACTAAAGCTTGCTCTCACTGGCCAAAGGACCAGGAAAGACGCATACTAGCAACACACAAAATTTTTAGGCAATAACTACTCTACTCCAGCCAAGCACTAGAGGAAAAGAAAAAAACAAAAACAGAAACATGTGACCTCACTCCCACCCACACCAGCAAAGGATGAAAGCACCCTCATCAAGCTGTGATGAGGTATCTCAGCTCCCACCAGGGTCATGTAAGAGAAGACTGAGTACGTAGCCAGGACTTTCATCCCTATATCGATGTTAATATCCTGGTTGTGAGAGTGCACAATATTTTTGCAAGATGTTACCATTGGGGAAAACATATATGAGATCTCTCTGCACTATTTCTTACAACTGCATGTGAATCTACATTAATTTCAAAATAAAAATGAAAAGTTTAATTAAAAAACATGTGATCCAGAAACATTATGATACACAGAGGATTAAGACCACAGATACAATGTCCACGCAATAGTAATACCAGAAAAGGGATCAGAGAAAAATTGAAAGGAAAGAATAACAAAAATGTTTCTGTTTCTATCTGAAGGATTCATTAAGGTGTGGTAGACACAAGAAGATCTGTTCCCAAATGCATGCTTGTAAATGCCAAAGATGGAAAAAAGATCCTAAAATCTTTTACAGGTACCTACAAAGTATCAAAAATTTGTCTGAATCCAGGCTTCTTATCAGAAATAATGGATGCCTAACAACTATAAAATAATGATTTCAAAGTACTTGAGGGAAATTATTTTGAATCTATATATCTAGACAAAACTATTAACCGATGTGAAAAAATAAACACACTTTAGAGAATGCAAGTGTTCTTCAACTTTACCTCCCTCGTACTCCTTCAGGTGGAAAAAAATATATATATATATATGTAAACAAAACAAAAAAGGGAGAAAAGAATTCAAGGACTTGAGGAAAGGAAATCTAAGACACAGCGAATATTAAACAAGAATGAAATTTGAAAGTCTTCTAGAATGACAGCTCTAATACATACCTAATAAACAAGAGGAAAAAGTCATAACAGGAAATAAAGAGCTCCTAGAATAACTTCAAGAGGAAAGTGGATTCCTTATGGTACACAATGTGATTGAAAAGCTAGGTACTGATAGTATAACTTTTACTTTATCAATTTATGTACTAAAATTATATTGACTTTTTGCATGTTTTCACTAGAAGACTAAACAATAAGTAAAGCTTCAACTGGTTTTTAAAGCACTTGATAGATATTGACAGAATGGTGAAAGCTGGTGGACTCTGAGTCCTAAAATTTGACATTGATTCCAGTTTTTAAGCCTATGCAACAAGACGCTACAGTGAAATCCTTTCAGTGTTTCAGCAGCTAGTATTCTTTTTGGGGGAGTTTCTCAAGGTAGGTAATCTCGAATTTTTTAAAAAGTCATATTCTCATTTTATGAAAATTAAATCCCCAATTCAGAGGATTTCTAACTTTCAAGGTAAAGCAACAAAAATATCACTATAGCTGTCTTACATGTAGTCTTAAGACGCTAGAAGAATGATTTACTATTTTTCTCCTTTTAAATTCGGGATCTTAGGAGCGCTGAACTGACTGAATCGCAGCTGTGTTACCTTTGTTATGGGGATATAGCTATAGGGACCCACGTACACAGAAATGGCCAGTACCCCTACCTACGCAAAGCTAGTCGGGTACAGAGATTGCAGTAAGTACACAGAATGGATTGTAGGAAAACTGCATTTATTTCTTTGTGCTTAAATGTTGGAATAAAACTTTCTTGAAACGCTGTCTAATTATCACCTCTTCCTTTCAGAGAACATAAGCAAACATGCTATAAAGAGCTGATAGAAGAGTCATCATAGGTATTTTAGGGAATCAGCATTGTGAAGGAGAGGACGAGGTGTCCACCATTCCTTTTCTTCCTAGAATCACAGACTACATTTCTTCATCTCCTTTATAGTTATGGGTGTCGACTTGACTGAGTTTTCTAGCCAACAGAATTCAGATTCAAATAAACAATGTACACTGTTTTCAGGTTTGGCCCATAGACATGTATCATATGTGATCTTCCATGCTTTTTCACCTTATAGGGAAATGCAATGAAACTGACCAAAGTGACCCAGGAAACCACACATAGAAAACGGCAGGGCAACAAAGTGGAAAGAACATGGGTTACTGACTCACTAGGAGAAGCACCATACCTTGATCAAAGCACCCTATTTGATTTCACCGTGAGATGGTTGAGCAAATGCACACATTTTCGTTTGTTTGTTACAGCAGCTATCATTACCTTATATAACTACCTCACACTCCCCCACATCTTAAAATTCCAACTGATTGAGGCCTTTCAAAATGCAGTTGACCTCAAGCCATAGAAACACACTATTTTTAATTGTGCATCAAATAGAAGCCCAGGATTAATACAAGGAGGCATTCCTCTTATGAGTTTATTGTGACTTCTCCAATTGCTGATATGAAGAAAATGAAGCCCATTAAAAACAAATCCTCAGAATAGTTAAAATGAAGAATAAAGAGTATTTTAATTTCCAGATCAATCTTAAGAGAATATAACAAGAGTGCTACTCATGGATGGGACAGAAGAATCACTTACCTCCAAGATTCTGGCAATATGGTACCAGAATTTTAAAACTTAAGAAAACAAAAATGACACCTTAATTTGAGATTTCAAAAGATTTTGATTTAGATGTCCAGGAGGGTACATTTATGAAGGTGAAATGACTAAACATTTGAAAGATAAGCATGTCAGTTTTATCAACATCTGTAGGAAAATCTGACAGCACTGGGGTCTTAAACTAATTTTTTCCAGTTTTATCAAGGCATGATTGACAAAAATTGGATATATTTAAGGTATACAGACAGCATGATATTTTGGTATACACATACACTGTAAAATAATTGCCACAATCAGGCAATATCTATCACCTCACATAATTACCTTTTTTTATGTGTGTGTGTGTGTGGTAAAAACGGTTGAGATCTACTCTCTTAGCAAATTTCAAGTATACAACACATTATTATTAACTATAGTCACCATTCTGTCCATTAGGTCTCCAGGATTTATTCATCTTATAACTGAAATGTTGTACCCTTTGACCAGCATCTCCCCATTTTCCCAACCTCCCGACCCCTGGTAACCACCATTCTCTTCCTTGTTACTATGAATTTGACTTTGTAGATCCCACGTGTAAGTGAGATCATGCAGTACTTGTCTTTCAGTGCCTGGCTTACTTCACTTAGCATAATGTCCTCAAGGTTCACCGGTATTGTTGCAAACAGCAGGATTCCTTTCTTTTTTAAGGTTGTATCTAAACTAATTTTTTTAAGATAAATGAATGTTCACATTTTGCCATTTTGATTTGAAGAGAGTGAAAAAAATGAAGTTCTACTGGGAGAGAAGAATATATCAAGATGCATTTACATTGATAATAAAAAGAATAAGAGAGAACTTGCAGTTACTCATCTTTTTTGTTCTCCAGTTAAGGACTTGTCTTAACAGAGCCAATAAAATGAAATGTAGAATAGCTCATATGGTTTGTTCAGTTTTTCATTATAGGTGGTTACTTTCTATCCATTTATCATTATCTCAATGACTCAAACAGAAAGATTATTTGCTCCCTTCCCTTTTTTTTTTGCGGTACGCGGGCCTCTCACTGTTGTGGCCTCTCCCGTTGCAGAGCACAGGCTCCGGACGTGCAGGCTCAGCGGCCATGGCTCACGGGCCCAGCCACTCCGCGGCATGTGGGATCTTCCCGGACCGGGGCACGAACCCGTGTCCCCTGCATCGGCAGGCGGACTCTCAACCACTGTGCCACCAGGGAAGCCCCTTCCTTCCCTTTTGTTGCTTAAATTATTTGGCTATTAGAAGAAAAATGATAGCTAGTCTCCTTTTCAGTGGTTGAAAGTGTACAGGTATTAAATTTTATGGATAGTTACTGATACTCCTTACTTTAATTCAGTAAGTGTATGTTAAGTAAGTCTAGAGCACTCATCTCTTTATTTTTTTTTCAAGGTTGACAGCTACTTCCTATAACTAGACATTTTAAATGGATTTAGCTGCTAATCAAAAAACAAAACCAGCAATTTTAATGCAAGAAAAAGTAGTGAGATATATGCATATACACATGTATGTAGGTACATGTGTGTGTTATGTTTATGTGTATATATGTACAAATATATGCAGAATTAACCTGGCCTGTTAGCAAAGTTTATATAATCCTCAGCCTGCTTGCTGAACTGAATATTATATATAGCTTTTACATGTCTATTGTCAGATTTTAAAAAGACTTCCAACGTCCTACTTCTGGGGACTAAACCTCTCAGCCAAGCCACATTCTCATACCATGAAATCAAGCAACTTTAGGGTTTTCACTCATTTTGTTTTAGGTTAAGAAACAACTGAAAGGAAGCACACTTAGTTCAGACAGCTATGCATGTGATGAACAAAATGTCACTTTTTTTTTTATACACTGTCCTTGTCACTGTTTCTCAACCTGGTTCTGACGGTGCATACAAAATGTGGAAATAAACGCTCCCACCCTCCAGGCTGTCTGAATAAATACAGTTCATGAGTCCGTGTGTTCATTTTCAAAAAGACAGGTATTGTTTCAGACCTCTACCATCAATGCACCATCATGCTGCCTTAAATTTACAAGGCAGCTTGCATGCAAGAGGTTTCTGCTATTGTCAGAAGCATTATAAGCCTGAAAACTATTGGCAGGTTAAAAACCATTGCAAAAAACACTGTTGCAATGCAGAGTCTTTTTGTCTTATTATGAAAGCCTAATTTACTCAATATCTCACTGACTTCCTTTTTAATATTCTCCCATAACTGTCCTACATACACACACACACACACACACACACGCACACACACACATGTGCAGTTTCAAAGCTAGCAGGAGCTGTGGGTAAGATCGGGAAGACTGAATAAGCTAACGCTAGACTGAAGTTAATGGCACTCCTCACCCGCTAGCCCTGGACAGGGATGTTCCAAGTCATTAGCATAGCCTCTCTTTTTGGCAAGATCCCCTAGGTAGGACTGGGCTTCCAAACAGTCAGAGCCAGAATTTGTAGCTGGCAGCAGTTTCTGCCTTCCACATGAATGACCAGAGCTCTCAGAGCTAGCAGATTGGTGGCTGCTAGTAACACTGGACCCTTGAGTCAAAAGAAATGGCCAGCATTAAGTACTGTGAATTGATTATATATTCTTGATTCTTTCACAAGTCCTATTTATTAAGGGCTCTTACAATATCTGGCACTGATTTAGGTACTTTGTGATGGCCCTACATCTGAGTCTTAGGTAGCAATTCAAAGAGCTATTCAATTCTTTGTTACAGCCAAACCCCTTGTCAGCAAGCAACCTCTTGACTACATTATGTACTTTTCAGCAGATGGAGTTTGGGGATTCCTGTGAAATTGTGAAAGCAACAGCACAGAGACTCAGCAGAACAGAGCTAAGGGGGAATAACAGGTAAATACATCCAAAGGGCAACAAACAACAAAGGTAGGGTCAGGATATGTTTAAAAACATCACAAATAAGAGATTCTGGATTCATAAGAGAGTTTGAATTTTTCACTACCAAAGAGTTTTAAGAATGGTAATATTTTATAAGAAAAATATTAAAATAGAGCAACAGAAACCAAAAAATATTAAAAGCATACTGCTTCATTATAAATTCAGTCTAAGCTGTTCTAGGTATTTCCAAACATTTCATGTTTTAATTGGCTTCCCAGGCAGATATCTTAGAGTCAACAAGTCACATCCACTTAATCTTGTATTGATTTTCTAAGATGCTTCCTGTTACTATGACTACCCTAATCAATTAAATTCTTGTAAGATGCAAGACAATTTTCTCTTTCTCTTTTCCTTCCGGCTAAGAATGAATACTTTATTTCCACAAAATATATCTGATGTTGCCTCTTATCTATCAAGGGCCGCACTGTGTTGGTAAAAAAATCTTTTATGCCTTTCATTTAAAAAAAAATGTTTGAAGATTCTGCAAAGAGAAAGCGTACAGAATTGCCTTGGATTGGTATAATGAGTGGCTTACCAATTTGTGGTTGTGAGGATAAAAGTTCTCTGGCTAGCAGAAAAGTGCCTTGCCCTTGCCCTTCATCACAGGGAACTGGGAGGTTGGTAGTCACTCAAAGAGACCACTCACTGGGAAGAAGAAAATGGTTCTGCCACTTGGTGTCCAAAAAAGTGCAAGGTCAGCCATTTGTGACTATTTTAATACTGTACTATCCCAACAAAGAAATTTCACCTGTACTGAAATGTGAGGATTTTTGGCATGGGGGAGGAAAGTTACTTTAACCTGAGGCTACCCATTTTTTCTTAGGCACAGCCCTGGAAACAACAGAAACAAGGGGGCATGGGAGGCACAAACTATTGGATGTAAAATAAGCTCAAGGATGTATTGTACAACATGAGGAGTATAGCCAATATTTTGTAATAACTGTAAATGGAAAGTAACCTTTAAAATTGTATCATTTTTTTAATTAACAGAAAACCAGAAAAAACAAGATTCAGGAAAGACATTCATTCTTTGGAATCAGACAACCTGGACTCAAGCCTTGAGGTCAGCTGAGAAAATTCAGGTAAGCATCTTAAACTCCCTGAAGTTTCATTATCTGTCCTACAAAATGGGATCAATATAAGTACCTCTAGGGTAGTCTGGGTGTTCTCTATATCTAAGCCCTCTCCTATGATCCAAGTCAATTCTTCTACCCAACAGATCTTTCCAAAGAAGAAGAGTGACCAGGTCACTTTCCTGTCCCAAAGGTCCCCATGTCTGGAGTACACAGGTCAAACCACACAGCATGCCTTCCTCCAGCCCATAGGGCCAGGTCTCAGCCTGCCCTTCCCAGATCACCTCTGGTCATTTGTTTCAATTCATTTCTCACTCTAGCCATATTGAAACTGATTTATCACATACTTTCAATGCTTTGTAGCTGTCTGTTCAAGGCACCTCCCCCAAAGTTTCCCTGCCCCAAATGCTCTTCCTGTCCTTATTCCCTTAGCAAACTCTTGCTCCTCCCTCAAGGCCAAAGCTATCTCCACAATCACCACCTTTCCAACTGTGCCTGGAGTTTCTCCCAAGAGAAACAAAGATTAATTTTCACCAGGTAAAAAAAAACTCATGTTTTGTTTGGCTTCCAACGAGAAAAAAATATATTATTTGGCATCTAACATGAAAATATCTAGATGCTATTTAACCACAAAATAAGTGATTTTTAAAAAATGGAATCTGTCTATCTATAATCTGAGCACTAAAAGCAAAATACGATATTTTTCAGATTCCCAATCATCTTTAAGTCTTCACAGCCTAGGTAGTCACTGAATTGTGAGAAAAACAGCACACATCCAGGAAAATTTGCCACTTGAAAAATGAGCTTACCCACATCAATTACTTTGATCATTAGTATCACCTGCGAGGTGTATTATTTCTAATGTAATACTTTAAAATTGGTATAAATGAACAGACTGACATCCAAACAAGTTAAGTAATTTGCCCAAACAAGTTAAGTAATTTGCCCAAATATTTGATATGTGGCAGGGCTGCCATCCAAACCCAGGTCTGTCTGCCCCTATAGCCTGTTTCCATCCTTCAACAGTGTCTCTCTATTGGCCTTCCACTGTGATCACAGGTGGATCTTACAGCAATGGTCTCTGTGTTTTTATCCAAAGTATAAGGTGCTATCTCTAGCTGGAGCAAAATACCTGAGGAAAAAGGGGATTGGTGTATGCAGGTAGAGAGGTTATACAGTCACCTCTGTATAAAGGAAGAGAGATGGGCCCTCTTCAAAACACAGTTACATCCCTTAATAATACACATCATTAAATGTTTCCTCCTTGGCACTAGACCCACTGGTAGCTTTTCTTACTTTTAGTTTAATTCCCTAGGATATTTTTTTGTTTGCCTAAATAAAAGTAACATATTATAGCAGAATGATAGCATGATACAAATTATCACTGAGTTATTAAAAATATTCTCACCTCTTAATTTCCCTGACTGGGTTAATTGGAAGGGGTTTATTATTGTGGTTTTGGTGGTGGTCTTAGTGATGGCGGTAGTTGTGTTTAACAATCTAAAATTGTGCATATGTGTCTTTACTTCAAACACTTTACGGTTTCACGCTAATCTCAAAAAAAACAGTTTATTCATGCTCTGCGTGAAACATATCAATACACAATAATATTTCTCACATAGTAAGTACAAAATAAAACAGAGTCTTAATTAGAAAAGTCAGAAAACGTTACTTCAGTATGAAAGTAAATATGAAATCACACATGTCACAATGGAACATTTTTAGCACATCTTATATTCTTATTCAGAATCACCATTGTTTATAGATATCGATATAGACATAGACACAGACATAGACATAGATATAGAGCATTTAAAAATTAATTTGAACTAGAGAAAAAATAGTTTAAAAGTTAGTAACATGTCAAATTTATTCCCAGGAGGATCTCCCTCCTTTTAAGTGGCTTCCCAATTGGCAACCAGGAGGAATCAACCCTGCTTACTCAGTCTGGGTCCTGGGAGCAAGGAAAGGGGATGGGGACAGTGATGTGGAATAGAGATAAGGCAGTTCAGCAGAGGTCCCTGCAGAGAGGGGGACCATTTCCCTGTCTAACACAAGCACAGAGGTTTAATCTGACTGTAGCTCCTGTTGGGCTGACCCTCAGCACTTAAAAAGTCTTGATTGGAGCCAGGGGTAATGGGGAAGTTACCAAACGTGTCCAAGTGGTCAGTTTTTTCCTCCACCGAGGACTTATCATATTACTATTAAATGACTCCATAAAGTGTGTAAATTAGCAAACAGCAAGATATTGAGTCTATCTTTGAGTTCTTTGTTTTTTTCAATTTTTTGGAAATAATATGAGTTCTCCAGTTCTACATATGCTGAAGGCCTAGACTACCCCTCATGCCAGTTAAATTGGGATCACGATTATAAAAGGCTAGGTTACCATTCTGTGTTATGTAATATGGTTGGTGGTGACCAATTTTCTCTATAAAGTGAGGAACACTTTACACGCTGATGGCAGGAGGGCAGAATTAGGACTGATTCTACATGATACACACATTTCCAAGCACTGTGTTTCCCCATGCCCTCCCAACTCTTATTAACTGTCTCTATGGAGTTAAAAAGAAAGTGTAGTTCAAGATAAGGCAGGAGCAAGGCTGACTCAGCAAGAGCAACTCAGGAAACCTGCATCAGGGAAAACCTATCAGAGAAAAGGATCAGTGTGTCTTATTCACTCCAGGGGCAAAACCCAAACTGTGAATTCAATTTGGTTAAGATGTCCTGCTGCTTGGAGAAGTGACCTTTTTTTAGAGGGCCATCATCCTTCAATTTAGGTGCCTATAGACACAGTCAGAAATTACTGTGAAGCAGAGATCTAGATAATTTTGGTTGTTCTACTTAAAAAAAAAAAAAAATCTAGCATCCTGAACTAATGAATGACAACGATAAAATTAGTTATTTTGTGATATTTTCAGTGATAAACGTTATAAAAACTAACTGCTGCAAACTTCTAAAAAGCATGTTGAACATACTGAGAATAAATACTGAATAACCTCACTTAAGAATTAAGTTGCAAATCTTTTTAAGAATTTAAATTTTATTCCCTAAATAGTATATATAAAGTAGCATAAAGCCAAGCAGAGAGCAGAAAAAAGACACCTTAAAACTTAAAAAGAAATCGTCGATATTAGGTTTATAACATGCCACTAAATAATAACTGATTTTCCATTTTATAATTCCCAACCAGTTAAATGTCATTCATTGGAAGATGCACCATTCCTCTGTCAACTCCACATCACGGCCCTTCCACAATTAAAAAAAAAAAAAAAAAGAGCAAAAAAAAAAAAAACCCAATTAAGTATAAAGAAGTAATTAAAAACAGTGATTGCATATCTTAGATACCAAAAAACATTGATTGATTGGCTTTCCAACAGTTGTTGGGCAACTAAATGGAACAATGAAGCAAACATTTAGCTAATTAACAACTATACACAGAAAAGGAAAGAAAAACAAACAAAAGCCTAGATAGCTAATAATTAAAATCCAGAAGATGTTGCTTGTTCTGATTATCAAGCTAAAAATCCCAGATCATCACTGGCACTTATAGACATAGTGAGGGCTTAGTGCCAAGTGTCACAAGCTTCCATTCATTAAAAGGCCCACATATTCTAGCTTTTCTTCTATGATCCTTTGTCCAGTTAGTGTTTGTGCTTGAAAACTAGTTTTTTAAATGTGCTTTTATTATTCCTTAAGTAAGATCTTCTGTTGTTCTACCACAGATAAGCCAAACATGGGAGACTGAGAAACTGGGTAATTTGTAAATCATTACCTGAAGGCCTTCGATAGCCAAGCGCAGCATGCTTGGTGTAAGTTTAGAGGCTTGCTTGAAGGTGAAGTTACTCCAGTCTATGATCAAAACAAATCCATTCACTTGAAGCTCGGGATCTTCAATCATGGCTTCTAAAGAAAGTAAGATGGCACGCAAAATATCCACCAGTGTGTACCTATCGGCAACAGAAAAGGGCTGCATTAAATCTGACAACCACTTGTGTAGAAGCTATAGAAAGTTGTGAAGCATACTAAAAATTCCCTTTTAAACTACATCAGGAATCTTAAGGAAATGATTTTGTTTAAAAATCCTCTTTTAAGATGAAGTTTACTTTATTCGCTATACTCAGGGGACATAGTAGAATTTAACATGCATTCTACCAAAACAAATTCCAATGCTTTTGAAAATACTACAATTTGTTTCCTTTTCCTTTCCTTCCAGGCCTTGCTATGAGTTTGTAAAATCTCATTTCAACAACCCTAAAACTACGCATGGTACTTTTAAAGAGCTCAAAGAATGCTCTCAGTAGTACTGACATTTCATATCTCCACATGTGGAAAATTTGAGAATGAGATTTGAAGGAGTTTCATCAATAAACAACACTATACATAAACAGTTATAATTGAAAGGGTCAACAGATTTTAATTGTACTGAGTTTATATCATAAAGATAAAAGAAAATAAAAGACAAAAAGGAAAGGTGGGATGGACAGAAAGAAAGGGAGATCAATGAAAATAAAAGGGAAAATGTACCTGTCTGTTATTACATAGGCCATCCAAATTTAGGGGTCAAGACTTTATCTTTTTCTACCTTGCAACTTAGCACAGTGCCTGGCACATTGTAAAAACCCCATAAATGTTCTTTACTTTCTTCTAAAATGGAACTAGACTAGAGTGCAAAGACACTAATTGTGCATTAAGACACTGCCTCAACGAAGGCAGCGGAAGTAAGAAGAAAAGAAGCCAAATTTGAGAAGTATTTTAGAGGTAAACTTTTTAAAATTTAATAATTAAATGTGAGGGCTAAGATTGAGGGAAGAGTATAAGATGACACACAGATTCTAGCTTCAGTCTGATTAGATGGTAAAAATCTTTCATCAAAATCAATAGTGCAAAAAGAGGATACAGTTGAGGATGGCTGGAAATGTGGAATTTGGAATAGTATCCGTTGTACTTGAGAAACATGTAGTATACCCAGAAAGATATATCAAGTAAACATCTGAAAAAGTAAATTCCAAATTCAGGAGAGAGCTCAAGATTGAAAATTCCAGAATCAAAAGCACACCAATCCTACGTTCAAGGAAGTGGATGAGGTAATGCAATCTGAGCTGAGAAGAAAATGAGATAATTACTCTAAGAGGGAATCCCAGCATTTCAAGAGGGATTAGTAAATTTATGGAAGATGTTAACAATTTTCCGTTTTTAGCAGCCTGCATTTCAAGTTTACTTTTCTGCTCAGACATTCAGATGGAGGTATCTGGGAAAAGCGAGAGAAAGAAATCCTGACCTCAGGGGAGAGGTGGTGTGGGGAGGGGGGTGGATTAGGAGTGGAAATCATTGGGATTCAGTGGAAGCGATGGGCTCACCAGGAAGATGCATGAGACAGTGAGCACATGTGAGGGAGTAGTTCTATTTTGACTTCTAAAAACATTTGGAGGCGAATGGAGAAAGTGTAGTAGTTCAAAAAGGAAGGAATAATTAACAGTGAAACCTCAGGCAATTTCTCACTTTCTCTGGGCCTCATTTCCTCATCTGTAAAATCAGTAGTTTGGAATAGAATCTCTTTAGGGTCCCAGCATTAATCAAGCAAAGGGCGTGGTGTCAGAAGACTTCAAGACGGAATCTCTTCCTGTCCCTCATTAGCTGTATGGCCCTGGACATGTCAATGATTTATCATTCTGAGGTTTAGTTCCCTTAAATGAGAGTATCTATGATTATCTCACTGCATCTCACTGGCAGTGGCAAGGTGGGAGGAGGGGGTATGGGAAGGGAAGTCAAAGACATGATTCAGGTGAAACCATTTGCACAATGCTAGGTATGTAGCATGTGTTCAGTAAACGTTGGTTGGAATACACACATAGCACGCTTTTCACTGTAATGGTAACCACAGACATAGGCAGGGTATGATCAGAACTAAAGAATGTTTGCTTGTAAATTTTACTTAAAAATTAACAATAATCTTTAGATAGCTTATTACTACTGTGAAAGGCAAGGATCAAGAGATTATGTTTAAATCTCTGGAAAGTATACAGGGTATTTATAGGCCTAAGGCTACGGCATCCCAAAATACTACAAAAGCACATGAGATAAATTTTTTTGTAGAGCTCTGTTAGCTGTCTTTAAATCTGTGAAATATGAATGACTGAATACCTTTATCTGTCACTTCATGGCTGGCTCATCTCCTTTTTAAACATAATGGCCTAACACAGTATTGTGACCGAAAGCCTATAAGCCTACACAGACTGGAAAGTTGGAGGAGGAAGGCTTTAGTTCTGGTTAAAATTTAGAGCTACCCCCTCTAAAAAAGTATTCACTTTAATTTCTGAAGTTCATAATAATATCACAGTTAAGAAAATTAAAAATTAGAACAATCCAGTTTAGAACTTCCCCCCATTATGATCATTCTTACATTTCCTATAAGAATGACAAATAGCATTAATACCAAACAGCCTTAAGTAAAAGTGGAATCTGAAATCGGCTTTGGAAGAACGTTGCACTGTATGTATGAAGAATAAACCATGGCACCAGTAGGGCTGAAAACAAGAGGCAATTTGTTTTAAGTAACACATTTTAAGTTTGGTTTTTCCAAAACTGTGTCAAATCAAGAGAGAAACTTATATACATATCATTATTCCAAAGGAAAGGAAATAAGGCAAATCCCAGGATCATCAATAGAGAAAAGCAGGTTTGCAAAGTTTTCAAGGGTAAATCTAACAATGGTTTTTTTAATTTAATATCTTCTTCCAAAAAGAGAATTAAGTGATTTTTATATAAATTATACTAATGTATAAGTTTAATAAAAGAAACATAAAAACATCCTAGCTAACTGAATTCAAAGGGCAGGTCAAAACCACTCTTGAGGGCTTCCCTGGTGGCGCAGTGGTTGGGATTCCACCTGCCGGTGTGGAGGACACGGGTTCGAGCCCTGGTCTGGGAGGATCCCACGTGCCGCGGAGCGGCTGAGCCCGTGCGCCGCAAGTACTGAGCCTGCACTCTAGAGCCCACAAGCCACAACTGCTGAAGCCCGCGCACCTGGAGCCTGTGCTCTGCAGCGGAGAAGCCACCGCAACGAGAAACCCGCGCACTGCAGCGAAAAGTGGCCCCCGCTCGCTGCGGCTAGAGAAAGCCCGCATGCAGCAACGAAGACCCAAGTCAGCCAAAAATTAATTAATTAATTAATTTTTTAAAAAAAAGCGCTTCCCTGGTGGCTCAGTGGTTGAGAGTCTGCCTGCCGATGCAGGGGACGCGGGTTCGTGCCCCGGCCGGGAAGATCCCACATGCCGCGGAGCGGCTAGGCCCGTGAGCCACGGACGCTGAGCCTGCGCGTCCGGAGCCTGTTGCTCCGCAACAGGAGAGGCCACAACAGTGAGAGGCCCGCGTACCGCAAAAAACAAACAAACAAACAAAAAAGACACTCTTGACACTCCAATCCTCTTACTACCATTAGCAGCTCAGCAGGTTATTCCTAAGCAGAACATTATTACATGAGACCTTGCCAAAGTCTGCAAAGTATCTTCCAAAGAAATGGAGCATTTTATGAATTTTCTGTCTTCAGGAATCCTGCTTTCATTATTCTCTTTGAAACTATTTCTGAACTGTTGTATTTTACAAATTAGACGTCACTACAATAAGTATTTCACAAGCTCATGTTTGGGGTTTATACCCCAATTATAGTAGCTCTACCATTGCTATTCTTCCCTTCTATGTTGAAAGAAAGCCATAAACAATAAACTAGCCCATTAATGGAGCTCTTGGCTCCTGACTGTGCTTCCCAAAGCAGCATTAGGTAAAGCCTGAACCTGAAATCAACTTGGAGAGAATGAAATAATGACACCAGTACACCTGGGACTATGTAGACCACTGCTCTTGAAGGAAGTCAAAGCTGCTATAATATGTAAAAAAAAAAAAAAAAAAAAAATTCTCCTATTTAGTACCAGTGTGATCAAGAGCAGGGAAGCTTCTTCTCCTGCCTCTGGCCTTACAAGGTTTTGGGGAGCTACCTAGCCTATGCTTCTCTCCTGGGGTTCACAACGTCTTATCCCCTACTAGAGCTTACAATCAGTGCAAAGAGCAACTTAAATCACAAACAGGCCATTTCCTTCCTATTCTCCAGCCCTTTCTTTTAGCCTGACAAGGAAAAACTGGCATCTTGGCATCACACTGAGCAGCACAAGAGCAAGCAGCTTCCCCTCTGTCACTAAATCAATCAGCCATTATTAAATTCTTCATTAAGGCTGCCCCCAACCCTCAGTTTTCATTATGCCACATTTTCTAAAGTCTGAAGCACTTTGTGTTAGAAAGGTGCCAGGGGAAGAGACAAAGGAGAAGAATTACTTTTATTAATGCCTCAGAGTATCATTAGTGCTAAAGTCAATGAATTCACCAAGGTATTTTATATTACTGAGTGGTAATAATAATATCTCTATCTGTGTAATCGTTTAAGATTTCCAAAGCAATTTCAAACACATTGTCTTAATCTCAAAATAAGCCCAAAGTCTCTGTGCCTGACTTAGTTCCTATTATTTTGGAGATGAGGACACAGATGAGGTCTCAGAGAATTTAGACAGTTTGTCCAAAATCACTATGGGAGTAAAACTGGAAGCCTAGATGAGAAGCTGGGTCTTTCTGACACCCCAGTGCTCTCCACTCCTTATGGTGCCTAGACCTAGAACCGAGTTTGATGAATAGCTGTTCTGCTTTCTCATGTCTCAGTGGCATACTGTGTGTCAGAAGATGGATCAGAAAGTCGATACCAACATGGCGCCAGGCCAGTTACCAGGTTAGCTCCAACCTGGTCCCAGCAAGGGGCTTTGGCGGAAGAAAAGTAACAAGACATTTGTAAAAGTCAGGATGGGAACAGGCTAAGTCTACAAACCTTGGAGGAAATATGAAATCCAAAATAATTAAGTGTCTGGTTTGTACCCCTAGGCACAGATTAGTTGTCTCAGTCTTGCTTTAATTTTAGTGCTGTGGAAATGTAGGTGCATAAGGACAAAAGAATTCTTGTAAATGAAACATCTAGAAGAAAAATGTAATTCTTTGGGGGAAAAAAAGGTTAAAAAGTGTGCACGGGCTGCCGCCAAAATAAAATGAAATGAAATAAAACAAAGTTGTGCTGGAAAAATACAAACATTGAAAAGGCAACTCTTCCTCAGAGCAGAATAAGTGTCTGCTTAGCTGCTTAATGCAATCTTTGCCTTCCGAATATTTATTCTACCAACTTAAATTTCTGTGCCTAATGGTCTACGTTCTGATGTTTAATCAAGATTTCCTAAAACATAGATGGATTTTTTAATTATCAGAGCTTGCTTTTTATATAATTATATTTAATTGTCTTTTCCCAGATTTATGTTGGTTAACTACCTGTACACACAAAACAAGTTTGACCAATTCACTTACTAGCTGTGAGGTTATGGGTGGAATAATTGCTCTGTGCCTCAGTTTCCGCATCTGCAAAATGTGGGTATTAACAGAACCTATCTTGTATGTATGTGATAAAGATTTAATAAATTAATGTTTATAAAGTGCTTAGAATAGTGCCTGACACATAGCATATGCTATAAAAGTGTTTCAACATGAATGAATGAATTAAATAATTAATTAAAATGAAAAAATAAAAGGTTGAATTACATTACCCGAGCAGGTGATTTTCTTTCTATACAACACTGAGCAGACTGCTGCCCCTGCCCTGAACTTCCAGCACTGACAAGCAATACCCTCATTTAGCACTTAATGACCTCTCTGGAGTTATTTAGCTTTTTGTGTTTTTTCTTCCCGGAGAGGTTGTATGTTCCTTGATGGTACAAAGAATGTGTCATGTGTCTTTTTTTGCACCTAGCACCTATTAAATGTCCACGTATGTAGCAAATGCTGGAAAAAAGTATACTTTTTAAAACATTGATTTGAATCAAGTACTATTCTATTCACTCATTTTACTCGATGTTGTAAGGACCCAACCAACATACGGGGACATCTTTTCCCTCATGTCAATAGTGCCACTTACTATGTTAATGAAATGTACGTACCTGCATTCAATGATGTAAAAGAATTCAATCTTTTTCCCAGAATGGAGGAAATATAGTAATTTACTAAGTATAATTTAATAATTTATTAATTGTTGGCTCATGTTTTAAAATATCTTTACACATTTTTTGAGACATCCTTTTAGAGCACTTTAGTAACATCAAATCTGTTGCTTCTTTTCAACTTTGTTTAAAGTTGCATATTTGAAACATGAAAATAGCCTGGTTTGGGCCAGACCCAATCAACATCCTGCTGAAGTTTGGAACTCTTGGTCACTGCTGTTATTTCAGGATTATTTCACTAATTACTGCATAATTACCCTAATTTTTAGAGACTGTCCTATTTTTTTTAAGAGATTTGTCCCAATGTTTCGCTAACATTTCTCAGGACAATTTTTTTTCTCTCCCATTTTCCATGGTATGAACCAAGGGCATATTTTGAAGTAAGCTGCAGTTCCCAGAGTATTTGTTTAAAGAGCAGCCCTATAAGGAAGCAATACAGAAGCCCTGCTGGGACAGAAACCCCATGGAACCCATACCTGCATTCCTAGTATTGACCTAATCTCAAAATCAGCCGTAATACAGCATAGCAGTGCCTCTAGGCTTTCGAAGGTAAGGATTCCTGACCCTGCCAGGATATATGACACCAAGAAAAAAAAGTTGAGAAAAATTTAAATATTTTAATAAACAGAGCCAAGAAGACTTGAAAAATCAGTCCAAAAAATTAAGCCTCTTTTTTGGCTTGTTTTTTGTTTTTAAAATTATCAAGTAAGAGTGTTTCTCCCTAATTAACTAGTTAATTGCCCTTGTCTGTTTTAATCTATTTCTAATCATTTTATTTTATTTTATATTTTATTTTATTTTATTTTAGTGCACTTCCACAGAAGAGTAAAGCTTTGTGGCTGAGAATAAAGCAAATATGTATAGTCTATGGCTATTATTTAAAAATTTTAAGCTACCATCATCATAACCTTCTTTCATTTGAAGGTTGGCCACATTATTTTAATAAATGAGAGCATAGTCATAATTAAAACTGAAGCTTCAAGTAGCTGGCCATTTGTATAATATTTTCCTTTGTATGAAAAAGCCACACGATAGGAACGAACAAACTGACAACAGTACATTTTTTAGGCAAATTCCAGGATAAGTTAGAGGATCATAGCATTGTCTCACCAATCAGTCTTTGAGCCGTTTCAGAGTTTCAGTACTATAAGTGATAATCAATATCCATTATGACAAGCCAAACATGGTACAAGACGGTCAGTACTTTCTGAATTGCCACTATATTAGAATCATTTTAACTTGGCTGTATTTAATTGTTTTCTAATGGCTGTTAATCAGATTCCAGATAAATTGTTCGTTTACAATTGGTTGTTTGTGGTACTAAGTATAGAGAAGTCATTTATAAGTCTAAGAAGGTAAAATATCACTTGCAGGCTAACTGACAAATTACAGGCCACATATCAGAATACATGTCATCGTTATGTTTCAGGTAACACAGTTTACTCATGAATATTCCCAATAATTACATGACAGTGAATTTCGACTTCTCACATACCTGCTCTCACGCGGTAGGGTCTAGACCACAATCTACTTTCGTTCCAAACTTCCTTTTCTTAAGGTAGTATAATCTATTCTAGCTTCTTGGTACATTATCATCACACTCTGTTGATGAAATCAGGTGAACAATTTGAAGGTATTTGCTGAGTCCTAAGCAGGGCACTGTCACTCAGGAAAGCAAAATAGCATGTAATATATGGAGGACTACTGCATCACAGTGCTGCAGGGTAACAATCCGTTTGTTTTTAATTTTGTGGAATTTACTTTTGTTTTCAGAAATTATGTTAGACGATTTGAAAAAAAAAAAAGATAAAATTGTGTGAATCTTTGCCAAGGATAGCCTGCTCAATAAACGTAACAAATCATCTGAAACCTGTTCTATGTTTTTTTATAAAAGAACCACAGACCACACTGAAAGTCATTTTGACATTTCAGTATTTCAAATATTTTTTTAGCTGTATTACAAGGTGGGTACACTGTAAATATTATACCTCAGTCTCCTGAAGATTCCATATTTCTTGTAAAGGCTTTGGAAACGGTCAGGTTACTTGCAATAACCTGAAACTGACCTGCACTATACTGCAATAGGAAGAGACACTATTTTATTTATAGTCACCATCTCACACACATTTACTGTTTCCAGTCTCCTGAGAAGCACAGAAAACTGTCCTAAAAATTCAATATAGGAGAAAGTATATATAGATAACTTCCTGCTTAGAATTCTTTTTTAAAAAAATGCATAACTCAATTCAACTCAACAAACATTTACTGAACATTAACTCTAGTTCAGGTGCTGTTATAATAACATGAGGCTTAGTATTTTTTTGTTATACAAAACTCTTTACAAAGTTTTTCAAAATTCACAAAAAATCTTGATATTCCCTTTGGGAAGTTGGAAATAACCTGTTATCCAAATAAAGGGGGACATTTTCTTCTACCTCATTTCTGGAATTTCCCTGTGCAATCCTGGACAATTCCCACCTATTCTTTCTTAAAACAATGCTATTGTGTCTCTTTATTTATTTTTTTTTTTTGCGGTACGCGGGCCTCTCACCGTTGTGGCCTCTCCCGTTGTGGAGCACAGGCTCCGGACACGCAGACTCAGTGGCCATGGCTCACGGGCCCAGCCGCTCCGCGGCAGGTGGGATCTTCCCAGACCGGGGCACAAACCCATGTCCCCTGCATCGGCAGGCGGACTCTCAACCACTGCACCACCAGGGAAGCCCTATTTTGTCTCTTTTAATAGTGTTTTTTTTGGTTTTGTTTTTGTTTTTTTAGTTGTTGAAAGCCAGGTAATTCACTGAACAGCTCTAGAAGGTGGTTAGAATTATGTTCAGATGTGCAGTCTTCTGCAGGGACCCAGGTTGTTTGGACTGGTGGGATCAGAGCAGGAAGGTGAGAACACCTCACTCACAGAACAGGGGAGGGATGAGGAGTAAAAGAATTTGGCACATGGCATATCCAGCTAACAGAGCAATCGTAAGGTAAACACCTAGGGAAGGTGGCAGAGACTTCTGTAGGAGTCAAGTCAGATAAGCCTTGAAAATGTACAGTGGAGGAAGGAAGGGGATTCAGGCCAAAGGCAGGAAAAGAGCTGGTGACACTCTGGGCACTGTCAGAAAGGCAGTTGTCCTGCTGGTTTCCGAGCAGGGCAGAGACAGTTCTTAGGCACATCTCCCAAGGATAAAGGTTTACAGAGGATGCCAAGAGGGGGGACCTGCTTATCCACTAGTCCTTGTATATGTACAAGATATGGGATAGGGGGTCACAGGCAGGGAAAAGGAGGGAGGGACTTTTAAAAAAAAATATAGGAGGAGGAAACTCAACTGAATTTTAGTTAAGCTCCAAATAAATTGTATACCTTTTGATCTTGAAGTACTAAAACTTCTTGATCATACCTGTTCATTTCAAACCACAGAAATTGAATTCACAATTATTAGTCTATAGGCCCTGTAAGGTATTTTTACAGGACATGGCTTTTCATTTTTAATGTCACATGTACAAAGTTTTAATATTTAAGATTTTGTGTAGATTTAAAGAAATAGTTCTACATATCAATTAATAAGTCCCCTCCCATTGTAAATTTCCAGGGAGATATATTTTGATTACTAGTAACTTAGCCTTTACGTGAAAACATGAGATAGACAACTAAAACATAGTTTCTTTAGTAAGTCCAAAATAATCACCTTTCCACATACGTGAGAACTACAAGTGGCTTTCATCTTAATTAGGTTTATAAATCAATGTCAATATTAGCTCACTTATAGAAATAAATGAAAATAGGTTTGATGTATGTTCATGTCTCCCTAAGGGCAATCTGCTTCCCTAATGATATCTTTAACAGACTTTGAGACATATTTAAATATACAATTTCCATAGCACCCATTTCATGGCAACTCAATAAACTAAGTTCCAGTCTAACTCATGAAATACTAGGTTCTTTCTTGAATAAAATTTTTCTGCTTTGATATACACAATAATTGGTTTGCATAACCCTACAATGTACTTCTTAGATGAAACAAAAACTTTTTAAAGAGAAATTGTGGTCAAAGGATGGCATTTCATGAGCCTTTAAACTTTGCTACCTGATAAAGAGTACAGTAAAATCTCTATAATTAACCAAAATAAGAGACAGAAAGAGAGCTCCATTCCCCTCAATGGCTAACTCTATGAGTTTCTTAGCTTTATGATTCTTCAGGTAGTAGCTTACCTTTATATTTACCTAAAAAATAATTGTAGTTCTCAACGTAGAATTACAGGGAAAAGGAGACCAACTGAAGGGTTAAACGCCTGTTAAAAATATTAATTTGCATTCTAAAATCCCAAGACTCTGAGAAGACTATCTTGAGACCTATAAGAGCCATAAGATTTCTCAGTAACTGTAAAAGTCTTTTAAAGTTGCTCCAGAGATGGTTTAAACTAACCAGATGCATCAAAAATCACCATTCACCACACTAAAAATACAACAATGTTTTAACAACAAGCTTCTTATGATTCATAATTCTGGTAACGCTTTTAAGTTCCATGACATTTATTTAACTTCAAACTTAATTGAAACTACCTTACACAAAGGTCTTTTATAATTTCTTATATCTTTCAATCTGAGAAAATAATTCCTCCAACTGAGGAAGTAGAAGAGTCATTGTCTGTTTTTTCTATTGTAATGTAGATGAAGTAAGAATATTAGTTCTCCTCCATTAAAAAGCCAGAGAGCTCAGAAAGTCTACCAACTGACAGATCTGAACATTTTTCACTTCCTTCCAAATGATGAAAAATCACATCAGACAGGAAACACATTCTTTAGATTAGTGACAGGTGTAGAACAAGCACACAAGTCAGCCTTTATTTTCAGGGTCGGCAGCATGCTCAGCAACAGAGGGGACAACTCTTCCTTTTTATTGAAGTGACACACATTATATTATTCCTTCATCTACACATCACCAAGCAGAAAAGTTTCCAAGCAATAAAACTACTTGATCTTGGTTGAATGCCAGGGTAGTCTTAAAAAAATAAAACCGCAGTACTAAAGAGAGAGAGGAGGGGGAAGTGGTGGAGGACGATGATGGTGATGAATCCAGTTTAAGAATTTCTTTAGGAAAAAAAAAAAAAAAAGAATTTCTTTAGGAGGAAGGAGGGAAAGTTGTCTCCATTCTCATACTCATTTCTCCACAGAACAGTAAACTTATTTAGGAGTTGAAAAAATTAGCAGCTTTATTTAGAAGCTGAATGACTGAGATTATACAGCACAATAATATGGTTCATGAAGCACCTAACACTGCAGTAGAAAACGGGTGCTAGTGAAGTAAGAGTTTCAAAGGTAAAGATAAAAGTCCCACCCCCCTCCCAGGGTGCCCACCAAAAACGCATTTCTTCGTTCCAGTTTCTCTTCCCACCCACCCCACCCACCCACCCCGAGCCAAATAAACAGTAACGTCAAAGCTGTAAAGCTATGACACTACTCAAGATAAATTCTGGAAAATGGGAGAGTAAAAGAAGCCCTAATACAAGTTTGGATTTAGGACTTACCTGCTCTGATCCCAGTTGGCAGCGAAAAGGACTAGAATCTTCCTGCCATAGTGGTCCAGATTAGCTAGGCCCCCAGGGAAGCCATCCTTCAGTGCCTGCTTGATGCCCGGATCAGTGGCCTTGAAGCTTTTGAACATGTCCAGGTTCTGCTGCCGGTACTCAAAGTACTGGGCCAGGAGGCGGAAAGCCTCGAAGTGATGAAACTTCCTGGCCCGTAAGAAGCGTAAGATGAAGGCATCATCTGTGCGGAGAAAGCCAATGTCCGGCCTAGTGATGACCATATCCCTCACCTCCTGGATGTCCTGGTGCAGTGTGTCTGGGTTCTCATTGAGCTCCAGGCGGGCTTTCTCCAGGGTCTCAGGAGAGAGACCAGCCTGTAAATGAGTCATTGTTCTGCTTGTTCCTGAGCCCTGCCTTTCTCTTGCTGGCTGTCCCACTGCACCGCTGGCCCTGGTCACTACCACACACCGGCCTCCAGACCTCGCTGCTGCCTGCTTCCTCTTCTTTACAGGAAACGATTTGTCTTGGTGTCCAGTCAAGTACCCTGTTGCTACTGCTTCCCCACACCTTTTCTATGAAGGATATAAACTTCTTTGCCCACCCCCTAAAAACAATGTCCCACTTTAGTTCCCTTGTCCCTTTCCTTTAAAGAGATGTGGACCTCTGGCGGCCCAGCACTCCTCTTCTTGTCCTTTCTCTCTCCTAACAAAACACCCCTAACTGCACCCCGCACAGGTGGTGCTGATCTTGGTGCTGTCCTCTTCTCTTCCGAGATGTAACAGAAACAGCCCCCATGCACATCTCAGCCCCAGCACTGTGATGCTTCTGCGGTCCCTACTGAAGGATGCTCCTGCCAGGGATAACGATGGAAATTCTGATTAATAATAAGGCGGCTCTTCAGCGCGGAGCTCAGGGCGGGGGAGAGAGCGTCTTTGCCAGAAGGAAAAAGAGAGAAAGAAAAAGAGGGGGGAAGGAGCTTATTTCTCCTTCTACTTATTCAAAGATGCTATTTCTAAGACATTTGTGGGATTCCATTTAAAATGACTGTGATCCAGTTAGGCGGAGGCTCTGCAGATAGCGCACCTTCCCTCCTCCCCTCCTGGATGCACCGTGATCTCATAAGGCACCAGAAGGGGTTTTGGTGGCGTTGGCACCAGCGTGGGCTCCCCCCTCAACCCCACCCCCAACTTCTGCCTTCCTCTAGCCCTTTATTTCAACGGACTTGCTGCGGAGAGGTTGGGGGGAGGGATCTCGCCGGGAAGGTACATTGCAAAGGCAGGGTTGGGGGAGGAGAGGGTGGGAAAAAGGAGTGGAGGATAAAACCTTTTCTATAATACCCCAAAGCGAGAGAGAAGAAAGAGCAGCGGGCTCCTACCAGCAAACCCGGAGGCGGGGACGCTAAGCAAGGCGGCCCTCCCTGGCATCCATCGGCCGCGGCTTCGGAGGCGGCGGCGGCGATAGCAGCATCAGCCCCTCTCGGTGGGTTGGAGCGAGCAGAGAAGAGGGACGGCAGCTGGGACCCGGGCAGAAGACGCTCTGGGGAGCAGCCCTGACCACATCGTCCGCGAGCAGCCCGCTTCCTCTCCCCGCAGGAGGGGTGGGGGGAGCAGAGTTAGGGCCACCGGTGCCCCAGGTTCTCGCCCGGCCCTGCCATTCTCGCCTTCGGGAGAGGAGAAGGAAGGGAGCGAGAATCGAACGCCTGGATGGAGAAGGCCACGCGGGTAGCCGCCGCCTTTGTGCGCCCGGAGCCGCCGGGACCGTGGGCGCGGCGGGGCGGCGGCTGCGGGGCGCGGGCCTCACCCTGGGCTGCCCAGCGGCCGCAGTCGGGCGCGCCCCTCCGGGCTGCTGCTGCTGCGGCGGCGGCGGCTGCGGCTGCCGCTGCTCAAAGAGGACGCGGCTCAGCCTAACTCCTCTCTAATTATCCCAGCACAGATCTCGCTGCGACGTAAGCACTCACTCAGCTCGCGCACGCCCTCGGCTGCTCTCTCCCTGACTCGTTTGGGTAGGATCGCAGTTTCCGTGGCATTCAGATATCCCGAGCCCCAAGTTGAGCCGGCTCCTAGTCCCCACTGCCGGGATGGCCGCTCGGGCGAACATGGCCTGGCCGGGCGGAGCAGCGACGCCTTGCAGCCTCCCCACGCCCCGCTCTCACCCTTTGTGTGCGAGACCCCGGCGCTGCCCGGCGGCGAGGAGCTGTAGCAGATGGTAATTCACAGTGACACACATTTTCTAGTTCCGGTAGGAGGTAATTTTTTGATGTGGAAGGAGTACGGAAACATTGTGTCCTTTCCACATTTTGTTGTTGACAGAAAGGTTGAATTTGGTAAAGAAGACCAGAGTGGTTCCAAAGCATTGTGCTGATGATTCAGTCCCCGGAGGAACTTATATGGATAGAATTTCGACCATAAACTCTGGCTGCTAAATTCCTGTTGAAGAGGATGGAAATGAGCACGGGGTGGGGTGGGGGCGTGGGTGGGACCTGTTCTCAGAGGAAGGAAAAACAGGCGCTCCTTGACTTCCTTCTCATCTCATAATAAAACACACATTTCTGGAGATGCATATGATGGTTCCCTCCGTTTTATACATCTGTACACAAGAATCATCATAAATGAGCAGAAGTCTTTGAGCTTGAGATGACTGTCTACGGGTTTGAGAAAAAGCAATGTTTTCTGTTTTCAAAGGACAGCATGTTACTGAGCAAGCATGTCACCAAGAGCAACTTTTGGCTTACAGACCGTCGAATGGGGTCCTGAGTTCAGGTTAACTCAATGCAACAACAAATATTTACTGAGCTCCACTGTGTGTGAGCCATTGTCCTAGGTTCTATGGATAGGTGGTCTTGAACATAAAAAAACATTGTCATATTTGATGACTATTAGTACCTTCAGATTACAGGCACACACTTTTTGTTATTGTTCTTAAGGTGATGGTGTTGACAAAGAGAAAGAAGAGGGATGGCAGACCTATACCACTTTATTAATTAAAGTAGTGCCAAGTAATGTAGGAACCAGAATAAGAAAATAAATTATACACACACACGAAGTCATTATCCTCAGGGAATTTACATTTTAAATGGGGGAGGTGGAAAACAAACCATATAGATGTATGTGTATTACATATATATGCACTATATGTATTCAAGGTCCTTCTAGGACTTCATGTGATTATGACTCTCAAAAGCATTCTGAATGCAATATGAACTGTTAAAAATTTTTGGTTCTCATTTCAAAAAAAAAAAAAAAAGGAAAAATTCAGTTTAGACCAGTATTCACAGTTTCTAACTGAAGAAAAGGTCTTATATCAACTGTATAAAGAGGTTTTAGCCATCACCAATATGGAGAGACAGTTCTCCCGGGGTCTTGCGCTTCTGCATGTCTTATGAGCAAGGCACTAGCTATCCTTTTTTCGAGACTATCCTTTCAAGGCTGTATGCATAGTGAACAGCCTTGGAAGAGCCTTGGCAGCTGGAGATAGTACCTCCATCTGAACGAAGGGTAGGTTTGCTTAGAGCTTTAGAAGATAGTATCTCTCTCTCTCTCTCTTTCCTGAGCAAAGGGCAAGCAGGCTTATTTGGTTTCCTTCAACTCAGAGCTACTCTCCTGTAACGCCACCCACGGTGTATGTAAATATAACCTGACTTCTCTTAGGCTTGTGGGAAATGGGGCTCAGGAAACCAGCCCCAAATAAGCTGATGCTCAGAGTGCTTTTCTGCATCTGACTCTTTCATCTCTAACTCAGGAGTTGTGCATCCATGAAACTGTGGCCAGCTAACTTGTTAGCTTACAAATAGGGTTAAATCGCAAATCCTTCAAGGTGCTTAAAATGCAGTCGCTTGATTTTGTTCTCTGAGATGGAAATACTAGACTATATCTTTAGAAAGGAGCTTATAAAATAAAATTAAACTTGTTGGTCATTGGTATGGTGTGACCTATATTTAGTGATGATATTTTCATTATATATCAATAATAGAATTGCCTCAAATAAGGTTCATTTTAACATATCAGTATACGATCTAAATAGCTTCTGTTATGCAGTAGCATCGTTGGAGTTGGTCAGTTATATTTACAAACTATTCAGTCCTGCAATGATCCTACTTTTATTCTGTCTCCCTTGTACATTTGAAATCAAATTAAATATGTAAAGCCGTCTAAGGATTAAACAAGGTGTTTATCCAGATGACACCAGAGCATTTGATTCTCATTCAATATTAACTCACTTTGCCAAATTAATACAAAGTAATGTAGAAACTAGAATATGAAAATAAGTTAGTTAAACAAAAAGATTAATTAAGTTGTAATCAGAAAATAATTAAATCAAGGACTTCAGCTGTTTTCAAGCAACCTGAAAGGACAATTTGTTTTACTGCGGTATTTAAAAATGGATAGAGTGAGTGATTTATGCTTTAAAGCATTTTATCCCATTTGCTGTTCAATACAGTATACATACGAAAAGGGGCAAAAAACAAGATGTACAGTTCAATGATATATTACAAAACAAACACCTGTGTAAATACCCACCCAGGTAAAGGAACAGAACATTGCAGGTACCCAAAAAAACCCCATCTCCTCCCCTCATAACTACTGGCCTCTCTTCCCAACAAAGAAAGCCATTCTGTCTTCATTTTGAAAGTAATGACTTCCTAGTTTTTCTTTAAAAATTTACAAACTAAGGAGCGATGCACTACAAATTAGTTTTTTGTTCTTTAAGTTAAATAAATGTAATCATTCATATGTAATTTTGTGACTGGCCACTTTCATTCAATATTATGTTTGTGTTTCACTCAATAGTATGATTCACCTATCTTGTTGCATGTAGTTAGTTCATCCATAGTCAGTGATGATGCATGGAATTTCATTTTATAAACAACATACTTATCAATTCTCCTGTTGATGGAAATTTGGGTTGTTTTGTACTTGGGGCTCTTAGGACTCATGATGTATAAACATGTTGGTACAAGTCTCTTAGTGCACATGGACATACCTAGGAATGAAATTGCTGGGTCTTGTGGGATATGCATCTTCAAATTCAGTAAACAATGCCAAATTATTTATATCCAAATGATTGCGCTATTTCACCTTCCCCCCAGCAGTGTATGAGGTTTCTCACTGTGCCACGGTTCTCATAAGTTCTTACTAGTGTCTATCATTTTAACTGTATTTTGATTGCATCCATGATCTGATCTTGAACAGGGGAATTGCATGGTGACTTTCAAATGCATTTCTATGATTACTACTGAGGTTAGCTAGTTTTTATATATTTGGCCATTTGTATAACCTTTTTTGTGACGTGTCATTTTAAGAATTTTGCCCACTTTTATAGCGGATTGTTTATTATTGTTGGAGTTCTTTATAGATTCGGAATATGAGCTCCTTGTCAGTTACACATGTGGCAACTATCTTCTTCCAGTCTGCAGCTTGCATTTTTACTTTCTTAATAGTGTCTTTTGATTACATAATTAAAAATTTTATTGTAATTTAAATTTTCCCCTATGAATAGTGTTTTTTGTGTCCTGTTCAAGAATATCTTAAACAGGTCACCGAGATATTCTCTCATACTACCTTCTAGAAGTTTTGCTGCTTTTGCCTTTCACATTTAGACCTGCAATCACTTGAGACTGGGTTTAGGGCACAGTGTAAGAAAGGGATCAACCATTGTTTTTTTCCTATATGAATATCCAGTTGACTCAGCACCATTTACTGAGACTGTTTATTGAAAAGACTATCTGTTTTTCCTGCTGAGCAGAAGGGCTACCATTGTCACAAAATAACTGTCCATATATGCATGGATTTTAACTCTATATAAATTATAAGCCCCACAAGACATCATTGTTTTATACAACTAATATTTCTCAGTGGTTCTCAAAGTGTGGGCCCCAGACCAGTAGCATTAGCATCACCTGGGAACTTGTTAGAAATGTAAATTCCCACCCCTGACATACTGAATCAGAAATCCTGGTGAGGGAGCTCAAAATGTCATCTGGCCAGCCTTTCAGGCATTCATAATTTACACTAAAGCTTGACAATTGTTGCTTTATATTTACAGACATATTTATTCTTTTTGTTGTTCTTCATTCCAATGTCATTGTCACAATGATCTCTATTGCGGTAGTTAATAGGCAAGATTCTTTCCTCCAGAGGTTTATCTTGTTTTGTTTTCTCTCTCTCTCTTTTTCTCACATATAGGTAGTACTACAGATAAGAGTATGGCCTTTAATAGCATTGCATAGACTAGGTGTTGCAGATGCGGTTGACAAATTCTCATTTCATCTTAGTGTTGTATTACCAGTGATATCACACCTTCACAGAAACCAGTAATGGGAAATTGATCCAGCTATCCTCCTGACGATACAAATGCTTCCCAGAGACCCCATTTGATACAGTGAGGGAGATTGTACTGCTCTCCCTTCTTTCAGAGAAGTAAATGTACTCAAGGAGGTGATTACATTAAATCTTATTAGCCTGACAGGTTTTATTAAATTTATAATACATATTATATATAACTATTTAAATTATTTCATATCACAGATCTATATTAAATTAATTGTTAGTTATTTTATTTTATTTTGCAAAGTTGCTCTCTACTTTTAAATAAGGCTTTCATAAAGGGATTTGCCTGGATCACTTAATTCTATGTGTCAATAGTTCCAATATAGCTGGGCAGGTGAAACTAGATTAAAATAATCATTAAGGACCACCTCAAGGAAAAACACTCCATAAAAGGTTTAAGAGGGTGTGTGTGTGTGTGAGTGTGTGTGTGTGAAGGTCTGATTGGATGTATATGAACCTCAGCTATTTTTAATACAATCAGCAGCTGGGCGCTCACTCCCTGGGCAGCAGCTTACTGTAAGCAACATTAACACCCCTAAAATGAGTCCCCCGAATATGAATACTAAAGAGTCTATCAGGGTGAAGATACTTCAATTAAAAAAATGTGGAAAACTACTATTTTGCTGAACTTCCCAGAGTTGTCACTTCTTAAATAAAGGCAGTGTATCCAGGCTTGTCAATGGCAGTGAACGTGCCTGTGACTCAATGTCCTCCTGCTGCTAGTGTCTCGTCAGTGGATAAGAACAAATTCAGTTCTGCTTCATTGCTCTTATTTTGAGGCATGTAATTTCAGTTCTAACATATTTTCATACCAACTGCTCAAACTTGGATTTCTTTCATTTTTGTTCTCCAAAATATTGAGAATGCTGTTATTGCACCGTATCTGTTAATAATCATCTAATAGGACCTGGGTTTGTTCTAATGGAACATAATTAGCTAAACTTCATGAAAGTTTGAAGTAAATTTTATACATTTTATACAACAAGCACATGGAAACCATATGTATGTTTGCCCTGCCTATAGTCCCAGTACTCAGCACACATCAAATGCTCCAAAGGCCCCAAGTGGAAGAAAAGTAAAACTTGTGGAGTTAAAAAAAATCCCTACATGTTCCAACTGTAGGCGAATTTTTTGAAGTGGAAATAGTGCACATAATATACAAGTCAAATATTTTAGACTTTTGAAACCAGTTGTCTTTGACATTTGACTGAATGTCATAAAGTGGTTTTCTAGGATTTCTTCTGCAGTCCGGTTAAATCATCCTTTGAAAGTACTTTCCTTAGATTTCCATTGGTTCAATTCCTCTCAGGCTACAGTTACAAACATTCCTGGGACTTTTCCAAACTCTTTATCTTCTGGCTTACTAAAGAGGATTTATATAGTAGAAGAAAGTCTTGAAACTGTCCAGCTGGATACATGTCGATGGCTTATTAAGATGACACTCTTACTGATACAAAGAGTGCTTTAAAATATCATTCTAGTAAGTCATGGACCGATCCTCACATGAAGTTTGAAAAAAAAAATATTTAAAGATGGGAGTGGAGTTTCAGTTCTTTGCAAATTCATTTATTCTTCACTAAATATTTATTGAGAACCAATGTAGACCCTGTGCTAGGCAACTTTCTGCTTCCTTTTTAGCTCACCACTGTAGAATATACTGGAGCTAAATTATCTGAACTATTAGAGGATTATTTTGCAAAAGCGTCATTTTTAGGGTTATATTGCAAAGGTCATTTTTCTAGTTTCAGATGGACACAGGTCTGTAAATTCAAACAGAATCCTTTGGGATAATGACCACTATCGGGGATACTGTGGATTTTCAAATTGGTGCCTTAACCTAAAAAGCATCCTTTTAGCATCTCTTTAGGAGCAGCTAAATTTTTCTCAACCATCCAAAACAGGTTTTCTCAAGCTATTTTAGATATTGTCCCATGAACCAATAAATAATATAGAACTTTGGGTATTGTGCAATCCCTGGAAAGCTTGCTTATCTAGCATACTGCCACTCAAATAAGTATATTATAAAAGGGGAGTGAGTTATAAGAATACAACCTGGCATCCTTACAAAGTGTGGCTGTTGGCTCCCTGTAATTAAGAGTGACTGGTCTTGGCTTCATCAATTGAAGTGAAGTTTAGCTAGTTTCTGTATCTGAATAATTAGACGTCTTTGATAGTACTTTTGATGACAGTTTTCTCTTTAGCGATGTCAGCAGCTACCTTACTTTCTCTGTCTCTTGTTGACCCAGCTTCTCACAGCTGAATCCAGTGTTAGCTGCTTCTGAAGATTCTGGTCTCAGCCTCCCAGATCAATCAGAACAAAAGTAAAGTGTCAGCCAGAGTTTCCAAATTCAAATGGCATTAGGGACCCAGCAGCCGGTATCTTAAACTGTGAAGCAGCCTGTGTAAGGCCACAGGGAGTGTTGGTAACTGTGGCAAATTTTGAAAGCATACTCAACGTTCAGACCTTCTGGTTTGTTTCCACACTATGCAAGCCACCAGAACATCTGCTGGGCTGCCAGTTTGCATCCCTTGACATAAGCTAATATTTTCTGCCTAAGCTATTCCTCCGTCATGCTTCAAACCTGAGATTCTGTGGACCATTCACTGCAACTCCCAGACCCTCAAGTTGTGCTGCCCCACTGACCTTCCCTGTGCTTCGGCTTTAGCAGCCAAACTCCCTGGGACATGGTGTGCCGGAAGCTCACTGCCATACATTCCCTAAGTCACAGCACCTCAGAACTCCCTCATATTTGACCCACAGGTGGACCCAGTCCATGGGATTGAACTGCAAAGCATGCCCCAGACACCTCCACGCTGACTAGCCATCTGTTATTCCGCTTTGCTGGTTGCTGTCCTTGTGGCTAGAACATTGCCTTGTATTTGAAACCAAGCATCAGTCCTCAATAAAAAAACTTCTCCAGAAGTTGACCAGGAACTCTCTGACTTCTGAATGTTCTCCCACCAGTCTAAGCACTGGAGGCTGCACCTTGACTGCCTGGACATGCAGCCAGGCGCCAGGACCTAAGGGCATGTCTCTCCGCCAACACTGTGTGGAAAAGATATAGGCCCTTCTGGAGAAGCAGCCGGAGCCCAGCAGCATCTCAGAGAACAGATTTTCTGACTCCATCTTTCTTCTTTATCCAGCCAACATTGTTCCGGAGTCTACCAAAATTACAATTCAAGGCAAAATATACCCTGAATAGGCCAGAATAGGCCTTCTGTTTTCCACTCACTGGATTATGCAAGTTTCTCCTCATATTTCAAGAAACTGATGGGGAGCTTGGTGTTGGCCACCAGATAGAAAACCATCTGTAATACACAGGCCAAGACGTGCTGCCCTGTAAAACTGGGATTTGGCCCAGTCAACCTGCTAGCTGTCCATTTTCATACTACCTGGTTGCAAAGGTTAAAAGACATGTTTACTATAAATACTTCCCCACACCTCAGCAACTTTGCTGCATGTGCCCGTCAAGTTACTATGCAAAAAGATTTGAACAACTCTCACAATGAGGCAAAACATAAGAAAATAACATCACAATGAGAAAAAAAACTGTTAGTAGCAATTTTCTCAAATTAGAATTTTCAAATTGTCTTGCTAGAACACTAATCACTGAAAATAATATCCTACTTCTATCTTCTGATCCCGTAACCCTCCAGAAGCTACAAGACAGGGCTCTAAAGATAGTTGCAAGTTTTCTGGGATCCAAGTTACAAAGGAATATTAAAATAGTTTGATGTATATTTATTGTGGAACAGAAGAAATAAAACACTGATGTCATGATTTCAAAATTAAACAATAAGTGACTTCATATGGTTGTAAGAATTCCTAAAATATGAAACAATTGAGGGGAAAAATGTATGGCTCAAATCTTCAAGATACCCCCTGTTTCAAATGAACAGATTTACTCACCATCCCCCATAATCGTTTTATACTTTCTTCCATTGCCATCCATTATTTCCTGCTCACAACTTCATAGTGGAGCTCAAGTCAAAGATGTGGTCTGGCTTGCCAGCAGAGGGAGCTACAAACTCGCTAGAGCTTGACTAACATCCAGGGACCAAAAGCACAGCGGTCACGTGGGGTCTGGGCTATCTAAAGCCAGTTGAAAGTAGGGTTGCCTGACTAAGAAAAAGACAAAACAAAATATACTCAGATAAATTTGATTTTCAGATAAATAACAAATAACATTTTTAGCATAAATATGTCCCATGAAATAATTGATATATATTTATACTAAAAAAAATTAAATCCAGATCTAACCAGATAGCCTATATTTTATCTGGTAGGCTTAGTTGAAAAGTCTGTTGCCTACAGAGGGGAAGAAAGAAACTTTAACAGTAAAAGACAGGGCCTATTTTATCAATACCAGAAATGGAAGCAGGGAAGAATTAAGGGAAGGAGCTGGTAAGACCAGGCTCATACTGATGGCACTGCACCCGTCAGGTCATGTGATCCAATGTCTGCAGGAGAGTGGGCTGCAGGACTGTGGGGTAGCTGTGTGGGTAATAGGAGCAGTGGATTCAGGAGGCATTTTCCATTGGAATTCACTATGCATGTCTGCAGCCTGGGAAGCCCGTCGTTTGATTTATCTGGTCTATCTTTTGTGATTGCCTTGACTCTTGTAGGGAAGGCAGAGGCTCTAGGATATTGCTCTGTCTCATGCAAGGGAATCGAGAGGTTGGAGAATTAGAAATTCAGAGAGGGCTTCCCTGGTGGCGCAGTGGTTGAGAGTCCGCCTGCCGATGCGGGGGACACGGGTTCGTGTCCCTGTCCGGGAAGATTCCACATGCCGCGGAGCGGCTGGGCCCGTGAGCCATGGCCGCTGAGCCTGCGCGTCCGGAGCCTGTACTCTGCAACGGGAGAGGCCACAACAGTGAGAGGCCCGCGTACAGCAAAAAAAAAAAAAAGAAGTTCAGAGAAACTCAGTGGATGTTTGAGTTAAATGTGTTTTTGAGTATAATCCCAGCCTTTGAAGTGTGCTGTGGTTTAAAGGACCTGGAAACAGCAGGCACAGCTGTGTCCACTTGCATCCACGTGAGATGTTTGGGCTTCCTGAAGAAAAGGATTAAATCTTATTTGTATTGACGTCCCAACCTCTGATACAATCATGTCTCAAAGGAGCTGCCGTGGATGTTTATGTTGATTTGATGTTTTGTGATTGTGAGACTGAAAATTATTTTTCTCCAAAGACAAGAAATGGGACTTTCAGAGCTTCAAGAACTGTATATTTGTCTCAAAAACAATCAATGAATCAAAATGTAATTGAGACTTTTAAAAAGAGGGGGGAAAGTAAACTGGTAAAAATAATTGCATCTTTTTATTAATATAAAGCTGAAATATTTCACTTTGAACACTAAAAACTATTGAAGCTAAATCTTTGCAAGACCAAATACTCCTGTCCTATAGGAAATGGTTAGCTATACTCTGGTGACAGAGTGATTTTAACGTGACCAGGATTTAAGTCATTGGATGCGTAAGGAGTGCCATGTGGAGAAGCAATGAACTTTATTACCATCTGGTGATGTGCTTCTGGAATTATGTACCATCCTGTCCCCTTCTCATCTCACACCACTACCCAGTGCCTTGACTTGTACTACTGAGAGACTCACCTGTATAAACAGCACTGCCTTTCCACCAAATGAACTGCAGTATTCACAAGGAAGACTGGTGTTTCAGCCTACGACGCTTAACCCTGGAAAAAAATCATTTTGAGCATAAAATACCATATTAGACACCATGAGAATAAGGAAATGGCGTGAAATTAGGAACATCAGTCAAAGCAAGAACCTTAGGTTAGCTCATAAGCTTTATCTTTTATGATAATGCTCAGGCTGTCTGGTTTACATGAAAACTTACTTAGCTTGTATGCCTTAAACCGCCTTCTAAAATTCACTTTACTGTTTGTATAAAAGTATATTTTAAACTTCTTCAAACTTGAGAATTTCTCATAGTGTCAAATAATAGATCAACATTATACTAATCCCTATTAGCCATCATTTTCCATGAAAATGACACAATGAGAATGTATTCTTAGTTTATCTCCTGCAGGGGAGTCACCAAATTCATGACATTGGTAACTGTTCAGGTGAAGGCAGGGAGTTAAATCAAAGAGGGGCATCATGGGGCTTTAAGTAATTTGGCACTATTTTATTTTTTAGCATATCAGTGGATATAAGGGTTACCTCCTAATGTGCTTTCTATTTCTATGTCTTAAATGTTTCACAATAAGCTTTTAAGATAGAAGAAATCAGTCGCTTCAATCATGCACATACTTTGGTGACCCGTATATACAGGTCAAGGTATGTGATGCACATTTGTTTAGTATGATTTTTGCTTTTAGGCACGTAATCACGCATCTTCTCTGATGTTTCCATATTCATCCAACTAGAAATCAAAGAAAAATATTTTGATGAGCTATCAAAATGGCTTTATATTTTTTTAAAACATGTTATTGTTGGGCTTCCCTGGTGGTGCAGTGGTTGAGAGTCCGCCTGCCGATGCAGGGGACACGGGTTCGTGCCCCGTTCCGGGAAGATCCCACATGCCGCGGAGCGGCTGGGCCCGCGAGCCATGGCCGCTGAGCCTGCGCGTCCGGAGCCTGTGCTCCGCAACGGGAGAGGCCATAACAGTGAGAGACCCGCGTACCGCAAAAAAAAAAGTATTGTTTATGGGGTTCTTCAACCTCATAAACCTCTGACTACCACCCTATCTCCTCTCCTTTAAACTTGTTGACAAGGCTGTTTAAAGTCACCATCTCCTCTTGGTCATCCTCCACTCACCCTCAACCCTGCCCTCTGACTTGCTCCATTAAAGTTGTGCTCACCATGCATTAGTGGTTGTCACGAACAAATTCTTGCTAAATATTACTTAATCTCTGTAACATTTGCACTGTTAATATCCTCACATTTTTTTTTTTTTTTTTTTGCGGTACGCGGTGGCTTCATTGTGGTGGCTTCTCATGTTGTGAAGCACAGGCTCTAGGCATGTGGGCTCAGTAATTGTGGCACACGGGCTTAGTTGCTCCACGGCATGTGGGATCTTCCCGGACCAGGGATAGAACCCATGTGCCCTGCATTGGCAGGCAGATTCTTAACTACTTTGCCATCAGGGAATCCCCCCCCCTCCCCGTATCTCTTTAGTATCTCCAGGGACCATCCACTTCCTTCCAATGCCATCCTCATTCCCTTGGTTACATCACATATGTAACCACCTCATGTTAGTCTCATTGTCCCAGCTTTATACCAATTTATTTATTCAACAAGCATTTACTGAGCAGAGGTTATAGCCAGTGAGGAAAAAGATAAGAAAATTTGCAGTCACAACTTCTGTTTCCAGCAATGTCAGCTTTATTATTCTTATTTCGTATGATATCACACACATATTATTCACATTTGATGTTTTTTTAAGAACACAAGCCTTTTCATGCAATCATATTATGGATGACAATGATATGACAGTGATAGTATGGTTGGTCTTGAAGACACAGAGTAGATGAAAACCAGCTTAGAGTAGGACTGTGTGATTTCAGGAAAGGCTTCCTGGAGGAAGTAACAGTTGGGCTGAAATTTAAATTATGAGTAGGTGCTGCCTGCACAAAGAAGAAGAGGAGAAGTGTCCCAGGTAAGAAGCCACATTGTAACATACTGACATACTGAGAATTTTCAATGTCACAGAAGCCAGACTTCTTAGCATGAGTCATTCTGTTCCAGTGCAGCTGAAATTTGGAACCAAGGTAGAAGAAACAGAAGCAAATCCCTGTGAACTGTGTAAGGAGATTAGACTCTGTCCTAAGGAAATGGAAGCCATCACACAATTGAAAGCAGGATGTCACATAGCAAGATGACTGCCCTAACCACGGTGCTGCCAGTCTCTGCCCTTCAATCAGAGTGAACTTTGTATCTCCTGAAGCCCCTTAAACAGATCTCTTTTTCCCTCAGTTTAAAGTCCAAATATGATCTGACCCTTTCATACTTCTCATTTCTGTTGTCATTCACTCAGCTTCAGTAAAATCAATCTCCTAGCACATCCTTGAAAGTAAAAGTACTGCACAGTCTCGCTTCTGAGCCTTTCCACACTCTGCTCCCTAATCCTGGTACACGCTTTTTCTATTCTTCTTCACTGCGGGGGTAACAACCACTAATCATTCAGGGCTCAGTTTGAAATCAACCTCATTATACGACCCATCCACCTCTGTCCACCATTGAACTGTGCTCCTACTCTGTACTCATAACAATGTATGATAACCTTACTGTATCATATATCATGCTCCAGGGTAATTGCCTGCCTTTTCCTTGTTTATCCTGTTCCCTAGTACGCATAAGTTCTGTAAAGTTAGGGCTTTGTCTTGTAGGGATGTGATAAATACATGTTGAATTAATGAAACACCATTTGGTTTTCTGGTTTAAAGAATATACCAGGTTTCTCAATGAATTAAAAAACTCAAATAAATATATCAAAGAAAATAATATAATCACAGTAATTTAAAACAGATAAGAAAAAGAGTTGTGAATTATATGGTAGAAATTAGATGAGTAATGTCTGAGTCAAGAAACCAGGTATCAATTATGTCTTTCTTACTTGCTATGTTATTAGGTTAGGTTATTTAAGACCTCTTAACCACTTTTTCTTCACTTGTAAAGTAAAGGTGTTCACTTAGATGATTTCTTACACTTCTTTCAAATTTAAAATCCTCTACTCAGATAATAACAAATAGAGGTAGCATCTATGTAAAGTACAAATGTTTCCCAGATTATTTAACTAGGAATATGGTTTGTTTACTTCTTTTCAGTTGTGTAAAATGAGAGTAAATGAAATAATGTATATATTATTAGCTATAATATATAATGGCTATATTATTAGTCACTATGATTTGATTAAATATCTTTCATACTCTCTTTATAAAGTGGATTGTTTTTGCTACTGAATGAAAAATTTAATTCTTAAATAAAATTGAAGTGGAAAACAAGTTTGTCTCAACTCTAAATGATGTCTTGAAACCCACTCTTAAATCAGCCTTTAGTAATTTAGTTTTAATCACCAGAATTCAATCTTAGATAGAAATTCACTTTTCAGTTGAACGGCCTTTTTTCTCTGACTCTGTATCTTTTATTAGTAACTTTTTATACACTAGCTTCTTTGATTAGAGCAATATAGAAGCTGGCATGGAGAATTCAAAAAGTTAGTATTATACTCTTTCAAATGAGTATGATTTAATGTCAGTATGTTGTTATGTGGCTATAGATATAGAATTTCCAGTTTTAAATGAAAAGGTAATAATCACCTTTGAGAATCTACCACAAACTGTCAGAGCAAAATTAAAAGCAGTTCATCAAAGAGCATACTGACTGTCTTAGTAGAATGGACATTGATTATGTCCCAATTAAAGCAAACATGACTCACACTGAATGGAAATCAATTGACTATCTGTATGATAAGCATGATCCTCCCTTTGCTGTCTAGGACAATGGAGCTATGAAGATGGCTGGGAGAGAGATGTGCTTCATCTGTATGTCGCACAGCACTGTAGTGAAGTTCCAGAAAGCTGAGGATGGTCCCAAAGAACGTGTGGCCAAGGAAAAAACAGACACAGCACACCATTCATGCCTCACTCCACTTAGGTACCAGCTGGCCTGAGGAGGGTACTGTAGAGGAAACTCTCTAACGTGCTGGCCCCAGGGAGATCCAGGGCTTCTCTATGGAAGAAGCCTGCGCTTAGGGGAGCATCTGAGTGAAGGGCGAAGGAGGCCCCTTCTCCCATTATAGCCAGGGGGTGTGCATTACAAGGACAGAAGCATAAAGTACGCGCCTTTAAAGTGTTGGGTGCAGATGTATCTCTCACCAGCCCTCACAGCAATGGGAATTCCACAACACATCCTCCCTATGCTGCTGTGATACACTCAAAGATTCCCCAAAAGCATTTTTACAATGGAAAAAATAAATTCTGAGGTTCTTCACAGTTTGTTACATAGCACTAGAGTGTGAGAGCAATGGCATTAAATCTGATCAGCTCCATTTATTAGTTGCTGTAGACCTTCTATGGTTTGTACAGACAATTGAACATTGCAGTGTGATGAGACAAGAGCGACCACTGTGGTGCCAGTGTAAGCTCTCCGGGTTGTGTGAATTCAGGAACCCTCACAACAAACCACGGGAGCAGCTGCTTTGACTAAAAAGCTTACTGTAATTCTATACCATTTTTTCCCCACAAAAACTGTTTAATTCTACGATGTTATATAGTGCCTTTAGCAAAACTGCTGATTAAAACCCTCTTTTTTCTTTTTATTTGTAGATTTTTTTCTATTGTCAATTGCAAATATGCTACATATTATCAACCTCCTTTTGAGGTTGTAGATAAAAAGAAGAAAGGAAAAACCTATGTTGATTTTTTTTAGACTTCATACTTATTTCGTGCATTTGTTTAGTGGTATCTTGGGTCAAGGGTATGATATTTGATTTTTTTTAAGCTCTTGATACAAACTGCCACCTACTAGCCTAATATTTTGTTTCTCTCCCACTCTTCTTTTCCTCTGGTCTTAATAGCTCCTTCCTCTGTCCTTGCTTATTTGTTCGTCTATTAAAGTATATATTTTATTCTGTCTAGCAGCAGATCTTTTTTTTTTGCATGTTTTTCTCTCTGACGGAATTTCAAGCTTGTAAAGGGCAGTGCCCATGGCTTTTTCATCTTTGCATCCCTCGCAGCCACAAGATACGGTACTCTCCAAAGACAAAATTCAGTTTTTTGTGTGTCTAATTGAACCAAGTTTAACTTAACCAGTCCAAAATATTCTTACTTTAAAAAAATTATTTAGGGAAAAATATAATTTCTTGCAAATAGTAAATCACTGCAGTCACCATGAACGACAAGTGATCAACAAAAGTTCATGTGAGGAGATCCGTTTAGTCACCATGTTAGGCAGCAAAAATGCCCTAAGCACACAGGTTGCAGATGAGAGGCAAAGGTCTGACATTTAGGGCTTCCCTGGTGGCGCAGTGGTTGAGAGTCCGCCTGTCGATGCAGGGGACACTGGTTCGTGTCCCGGTCCGGGAAGATCCCACATGCAGTGGAGCGGCTGGGCCCGTGAGCCATGGCCGCTGAGCCTGCGCGTCCAGAGCCTGTGCTCCGCAACGGGAGAGGCCACGACAGTGAGAGGCCAGCGTACCGCAAAAAAAAAGATCTGACCTTTAACCTAAGCAGTAGTGTGAAAATAGAGTATTTTTCTTACTATTACTACATAATGATAAAGCCTCTAAATGAAGAAAGAAAATGTCTGTCAATTATATGGTGCTTTATTGGCAAAATACTAAAATGTCAAATGGTCTAAATGTATACTTTATGTACACTATATATTCAATTGCTATCGCTAAATAGCTACCTGCTCAACATTAGTTGAGCAAAACACTTGGTGAAGTGACTCAACTCTATACATTTCATACAACAATCTGACATTGTACAGATAATGTCTTTAATTCACGTTTTACAGACTGTTTCTTCCATGTGACACATATTTATTCAGTGCTTTTATGCTAACTTTCTATAAAAGGTGCCATTCTATTTGAGGTCTACGAAGTCAGTTTGCATTCTCTGTATGTTGCATCCTTATAACAACCCAGTATTTGTCTCTGAGGTAAAAGACATTTTAAAATTTCCACTTTAGAAATGAGAACTAAGGGACTTCCATGGTGGCGCAGTGGTTAAGAATCCGCCTACCAATGCAGGGGACACGGGTTCGAACCCTTGTCCAGGAAGATCCCACGTGCTGCAGAGCAACTAATCCCATGCGCCACACTACTGAGCCTGCGCTCTAGAGCCCGTGCACCGCAACTACTGAAGCCCATGAGCCTAGAGCCCGAGCTCTGCCACAAGAGAAGCCACCGCAAATGAGAAGCCCATGCACTGCAACGAAGAGTAGCCTCCGTTCGCGGCAACTAGGGAAAGCCCGCAGGCAGCAAAGAAGACCCAATGCAGCCAAAAATAAAATTAATTAATTTTTTAAAAAAAGAAATGAGAACTGAGGACACAGAGGTGAAGGTGCATGACTGAAATCCCATTGTTAATATGTGTCTGAGTCAGGATTGTAACTCAAGGGAACTAGAAGTTTGCCAAGGCTCCTTTTCACTCTCTACTACTCGAGCATATCTAGAGGGATAACTGTGATTTTATTTTAATTTTTATTTATTTTTGGTTGTGTTGGGTCTTTGTTGCTGCGCTCGGGCTTTCTCTAGTTGCTGCGAACGGGGGCTACTCTTCGTTGCGGTGCGCGGGCTTCTCATCGCGGTGGCTTCTCTTGTTGCGTAGCACGGGCTCTAGGCGTGCGGGTTTCAGTAGTTGTGGCACGTGGGCTCAGTAGTTGTGGCGCCCGGGCTTAGTTGCTCCGCGGCATGTGGGATCTTCCCGGACCAGGGATCGAACCTTTGTTCCCTGCGTTGGAGGATTCTTAACCACTGAGCCACCAGGGAAGTCCCAGCTGTGATTTTCATATTCATTTGAATGTTTTTCTTGCACAATTCTTACTTTTTAGCAAGAGCTTTATGTAAATGAAATTATTTACAGGCGAAATGACAGAATGTCTGGGATCTACTTTAAAGCATGTGCTAGGAAAAAAATGGAGATTAGTGGAAAGTTTAAAAACATTTGGGATAATGTTGATAATTGTTGAAAATGGGTAATGGATATAAGGGACTTTGTTTTGCTATTCTCTTTAATTTTGTATATGTTTGAAAATCCCCATAATGAAAAGTTAAAGAAAATAAAGAGGATTTTGAAACTCACACTTGGGAGCATAGATTGGAAATTAGTCAAGTAAATGGTTCCTTGCGATGCTGACAAGAGGATAATTTTGGAGAAAGTCCAAGATTACAGTTCTTAGAGTTTTAGACCTGGATAGTCCATTTAAATTCATCCCCTTTCAATAGACAAAACTTTCACTTTTCAGAATGTTCACTGATTATTCAAATTATTCCAAGGACTAACAGAAAAAACAGCCTAAGGGAAAATTATGCATAAAAAAGCAAACATTAAAATTTCTTCTCAGGACAATGGGTAAGAAGAACTATGTGGAAAAGGGAAATGATAAGAAAATACAATTTGAATATATTATTTTCAAATTCTTTGACACCATGACTTGGCACACTCGAAATTTAAGACTTTAATGGAACTTAGAATATATTGTTTTAAATAATTCAAGAATAAAACCAAGAATATGTAAAAATTTAATATAGTGTTGAGGAGAAAAATGAAGAGTTTGACCTTGAAAATCATGATGTTGCACAACTACTTTACTCTGAGACCCTTACCTGATAATACAGGTGAAGGGTGACACAAGAAAATGACTACAGATTCTTTATGATTGCACCACAGTGTAGGTGTGACAGCCCTTAGCATGTCACATGTGAAGGAAAGGAATATAAAGTAAAAATATACAAGTAAAAATGGAGATGAGAAACATCAGGCTTGCTGCTACTCATAGTGCACAAAAGAAATATTTAACCCAAGAGATTAAATGTCCCCTGGAGAATCTGCTAGTACTAGTCAATCAAGACAATTTTCCCAGTTTCTTCTAAAAAGATACAGAGCTGAACTTTCTGTGGAGAGTAGCTAATTACCTTAAATGATTTATGGCCACCTCTTCAAGTATTTAATAATACTTTGTGTCTGTCAAAGTAGGCAGACGTTAAAAGAAAAGAGTGCAAACATTAGGTGTCTAATTGTTTCTGCATTAACTAAGGACAATAGAATTCACATTTTTCTGTCAGGAAGTCAAGAGTATACCACACAAACAGTTAAGAAGAAGAGCGTATGTTTGAGTCACATCAGGAGAGACAAAATATGAACATTATTGGGCTTCCCTGGTGGCGCAGTGGTTGAGAGTCCGCCTACCGATGCAGGGTTCGTGCCCCGGTCCGGGAAGATCCCACGTGCCGCGGAGCGGCTGGGCCCTTGAACCATGGCTGCTGAGCCTATGCGTCCAGAGCCTGTGCTCTGAAACGGGAGAGGCCACGGCGGTGAGAGGCAAGCGTACAGAAAAAAAAAAAAAAAGATTATTAACGATTCTAGCTGCTCCCTTTATCTTCAAGCAATAGCACAAGATGCTGTGAATCAATGTTAATATTTTTATTGCTTTTGAGATGCTATAGTGATTTTGTCAATCATGTAAGGCAGGCTAACTCTAACATAGATTTTTCTCATAGTGGAGCCCTCTTTGGATTTTTCTCTCACGTGTTTTTAGAGAGCGGACTCTGCAATTATGCTGCTGTGTTTGAATTCTTCCACACCCTAGCTGGAGCAAGTTGCTTAAATTTTCTGCTCTTAATTTTCGTATCAGTAAATGAACATAATTGTACCTGCTTTAATAAGATTGTTGTGAGGGTCATTTTAGGTAACACATAAAGAGCTTAGATAAGTATCTGACATGTACTTAAGAAATGCTAGTTAATAATATTATGCTCTATATAACATACATTCCTTTTTCCTAAAGTAAGTTTTCTATTTTAAATGAAAACTAGTTTTCAAAGGCCAACACATCCCAGCCTCTGATGCTGAAATAGTCTTGTTTCCTCAGGAGTCAAAGCTCCTGTTTTAACAGAGTAGATTGTTTAACTTACCCAGAATCTAACTCTGTTCTTCCTTTTAACAGAACTCAATTGTTTTTTTATTTGTGTTTATTGTGGTAAAAAACATATAACATGAAATCTACCCTCTTAACAAATTTTTAAGTGTACAGTACAGTATTAGCTATATACACATTGTTGTACAGCAAATTCCTAGAACTTTTTCATCTTGCATGAATGAAACTATACCCATCAAACCCGCAATTCCCCATCTCCCCTTCCCCTTAGCCCCAGGCAACCATCAATCTACTTCCTGCTTCTATGAGTTTGACTACTTTAGATACCTCATACAACTGGAATAACACAGTGTTTATCCTTTGACTGGCTTATTTCGCTTAGCATAATGTCCTCAAGTTTCATCTATATTGTAGCATATGACAGGATTCTCTTATTTTTGAGGATCAGTAATATTCTGTTGCATGTGCATACCACATTTTCTTTATCCACTCATCTATCAATGAATATTTAATTTGTTTCCACATCTTGGCTATTGTGAATAATGCTGCAATGAACATGAGAAGGCAAATATCTCTTTCAGTTTCTTTGGGAATATACCCAGAAATGAGATATGGGGCTGGATCATATGGTAATTTTATTTTTAATTTTTTGAAGAAACTTCACACAGTTTGCCATAGTGGCTATACCATTTTATGTTGCCACTAGGAGTGCACAAGAGTTCCAGTTTCCCCACATCGTGGCTTGTTATTTTGCTTTTATTTATAATGGCCAGCCTAACAGCTATGAGGTGGTATCTCCGTATGGTTTTGATTTTCATTTACCTGATAATTAGTGTTATTGAGCATCTTTTTATATACCTTTTGGCCGTTTGTATGTCCTCTTTGGAGAAATGTCTATCCAAGTCCTTTACCTAATTTTTAATTGGGTTATTTGTTTTTACACTATTAAGTTGTAGGAGTTTCTTATATATTTTGGATGTTAACCTCTTATCATATATATATGATATTCAGTATGTTACCTTTTCACTTTGTTCATTGCTTCCTTTGCTGTGCAAAACATTTTAGTTTGAAGTAGTCCTACTTATATATTTTTGCTTTTGTTGCCTGCACTTTTGGTGTCATATCTAATAAATCATTGCCAAGACCAATGTTGTGAAGCTTTGCCACAGTGTTTTCTTTTAGGATTTTTATAGTTTCAGGCCTTACTTTTAAGTCTTTAATCCATGCTGAGTTGATTTTGTGTGTGGTATAAGATAAGAGTTCAGTTTTATTCTTTTGCATGTGGATATCCAGCTTTCCCAGCACAATTTGTTGAAGAGATTGTCTTTTCCCCATTGTGTAGCCTTGGCACTTGTTGACTATTATTTGATTGTATATACCTAAATTTATTTCTAGTCTCTCTATTCTATTACATTAGTTTATATGTCTGTCTTTATGCCAGTACTACACTGTTTTGAATACTACGGTATTGTCATATGTTTTGAAGTCAGAAAGTGTGAGGTCTCCAGCTTTGTTCTTTATCAAGATTCTTTTGGCTATTCAGGATCCTTTTTCATTCCATATGAATTTTAGGCTTGTTTTTTCTCTTTCTATGAAATATGCCATTAGAATTTTGATAGGGATTGCATTGAATATGTAGATCACTTTGGGTAGCATGGAAATTTTAGCAATATTAATTCTTCCAATCTGTGAACACGGAATGTCTTTCCATTTATTTGTCTTTAATTTCTTTTATAATTTTTGAAGTTTTCAGTGTACAAATTTTCACCTCCTGGTTAAGTCTATACCTAACTATTTTGTGCTTTTAGATGCTATTATAAATAGGACTGTTTTCTTAATTTCCTTTGGGGATTATTCATTTCTATTATATAGAAATGCAATTGATTTTTATGTGTTGATTTTATATCTTGCAGTTTTACTGAATTAACTTATTGGATCTAACAGGTTTTTGTTGTTGTTGCTAGTCTTTAGGGTTTTCTACATATAAAATCATGTCATCTGTGAACAGAAATAATCTGAATTCTTACTTTCCAATTTTGATGATTTTATTTCTTTTTCTTCCCTAATTGCTCTAACTAGGACTTTCAGTACTATGTTGAATAGAAGTGGTAACAGTGGGCATCATTGCCTTATTCCTGATCTTAGAGGAAAAGCTTTCACGTTTTCACCATTGAGATTATGCTAGCTGTGGGTTCTTCATATTATGGCCTTTACTATACTGACATAAATTTTTCTATTCACAGTTTGTTGAGTGTCTTTAAGAAAGTGTGTTGAATTTCGTCAAATGCTTTTTCTTCCTCTATTGACCATGTGACTTTATCCTTTGTTCTGTTAATGTTGTGTCTCTGTGGGGGAAGGAAGTTTTGGGGCTTCCTATTCTGCCATCTGGCTCTAACAGAACTTAACTTTATGCACTCCATCCCATTCAGTCCCTGACTTTCAAGAGAGCTGACTGTACCACCAGCTCCTGGGGGTGGGCCTGACCCCACTAAAGATCATCTCATCTCTTTGGCTAGTGATGAGATTTATTGGGTTCCATGATGATGAGATTTTACTGGAGTTAATGTAATTCAAGGAAAGGACTGTTATCCCGTTGGAAGGTTCTGGGAAAGTCTGCCTTCCTCTTCTGGGAGAGCCTCCAAAAACAATGTTCTCTGTCACTCCCCTTGTATGTGAACAAGGAAGTATGCTCAATTGCTATTGGCAGGCATCTTATGACCATGAGAGAACTGGCCTTAGGTTGAAACCCAAACTGTGTGTGGCTGCACAGAGAGACCAAAGAAGCCTGAGTGCTTGATAACATATTTGGTTCAGTGAATCTGTCAACACTGAAGCCCACCCTTAGCTTTGAATTTCATGCAATGTGAATTTTTATTGTGTAAGTTTGAATCATAAATTCTAATAGTTGCAGACCAAAGCATAATGGGATGAATTGGAGAATGTCATTAATATAGCTAAAGCTCAGTTCTTGGATCTGTAAAGTCCTTGTAATGATTAAATATGATAATGTTTTATATATACTGCTATGTATAAAATAGATAACTAGTGAGAACCTACTATATAGCACAGGGAACTCTACTCAATGATCTGTGGTGGCCTAAATGGGAAGGAAATCTAAAAAGGAGTGGATATATGTATACATATAATTGATTCACTTTGTTGTACAGCAGAAACTAACACCACATTGTAAAGCAACTGTACTCAATAAAAAAAAATTTTAAGGTATGATAATGTGTTTAAAGCTTCTATCAGTGTCATGCACATTCACTTCTCAATACGTATTAGTTCCCTCTTCTTTCTTGTATACTGAGGCTCAGCTTTTCTTTCCCCACATACCCCTAGACTTATTAAGGAAAGTGCTTTCTATTTTTTGTTTCATAAGGTAAAAAAAAAAAAACTCACATCTGTTTCCAGAAGAAAAGGGTACAATTCCTCAACAAGAAAAATGGTTTTTGTCTTTTGTTCCCAGTAACAAGATTATTACAAATCCCTTGTCAATTCCCACCCTCCCAGCCCCAATTTTTCTACAAAATTTTAAATTTACATGCCTGACAGCACTGTTAATAAAAATTGGAATATAGGAACATAGTATCCAGAGCTGACAGCTCATGTTTGAAGTCTAAGACCAGAAAGAGTGTTCTCTCACCAAACTGTACAGACTATGTTCAGGCAGTATTTTTTACATAAAAGCAAAGGAGAAAATGTACCAGTACTGTAGGCACTGGAGGAGACCACTGGGTTTTACTCAACCCAAAATACATAAATGCATATGCCAAAGGAGTGGGAGACCTAAGGTCCTGCATATAACCATTTGTAGTTCAAGGAAACAATTGGATCAGTAACTTCTAACCTATAAGTTGTGATTTAAACTTCCATCTTTTTTCGTAGCGACCTTGGAGTATCAATCAGGTGGACACCATGCCACATAATAAGCTAGAACAGATTTAAACTGATACAATAAAAATTTAGTATTTCATGTTCCCTTGTGAAATATTTGTGCATTTATGAACTATATCATTTATATGGTTTGTGGAGTCATTGAATAAGTGACACTGATACAAATAGTGTCCATTGTGTAACGTAGAGATTTTAAATTTTGTGTGTTGTCAGGCAATATTTATGATACCTTAAAACGTTCACACAGCTATTGACAAATTATAATTGAAGAGACAGCTAGCTCTAAAATAACTCTACTATAGATTTTTGCTCTCAGAACACATTATCAAAGACATTTTTCCAGACAACACACATCACTGCCCTTCACTTGTGGATTTAGCTTCCTCCAAGTTGTTTTCACTTCTCTCACTTACATTTTCTTTTTAAACAAGAGTTACACTTCCTTAAGCAGCTTCAGTGAAGCATATAGTTTGGGACTACATGGTTTCACGCAATATTGGCCATGGTACTTTTTAATCCATTAATGTCCATAGCTTTTAAAATGGACCAAAACCCCTGTGGAAAAGAAGCATACAAATCAAACACAGAAAGTTCTGACTCAATAGTACATCAAGCTAGATACTTCCTATGTGTAACTTTGTTGCTAACAAGGCACTTTAAGAAGTTCATTAACTCTGTGAGACTGCTTAATCACACCTCATAAAGGATAGTTTATTTATCCTGCAAACATATAATTCCAGCAATAATTTACTGATTTATATTTGAATCACTGTTACTCCATTTCATATCTTTCTTCTAGATCTCTGACATAAGCCTCCAATTTAAGAGCAAATGGTTATAATAGGTCAGTAGGTTAAGAATTACTATAACTAAAACAATTTTATGCCAACTCAAGTATTTATTAAACACTTTAGCACCAGGCTAAACTGGGAACAAAGTAATAAAGCAATTATAAGGCACAGTTCCTATTTTAGAATTTAGATGAAAAAGGAGAATAAAAGTTGTACAGACATATATATTTTTAATATACGCACATATATGCATGTATTATATAAAAGCTATACAGAGCTATAATTATATATTGTTAAACAGTTATATATAATTATATAGTGTAGATAGTTATGCTATTATATATTATTTATATATTATACATGATTTTAATACGCATCTAATATACATGAAATGAATATTATATTTACAATATACATTTTTATGTGTGTATATATATATTACATTTATGTATTTAATATACATACAGTATATATTATATAATATACATTACATGGTCTATAACAATATAATTTTATGATAAAGTATCAAAATTGAGCTTTTTTTTTTCATTCATTCAATCATTTTTGGAGTAGAACAGAGGTTGGCAAACTTTTCTGTAAGAAGCCAGATAGTACATATTTTAGGCCTTGCAATCCATATAGCCTCGGTTGGAACCATTCTATTCTGCAGCCCTATGATGCACAAATGAATGGTGTGCCTGTGTTCCAATAAAACAAAAGCTTCTCCTATAACCTACAAGGCTCTACGTGACCTAGCCTCTTGTTTGCTTGCTGTCATCATTCAACACTCGTTTGCTCACAGACACAAGGACACCTGCTTTGTGGCTGCCACCACGGGGCTTAGTATTCGTTTCTACCTGGAATTCTCTTTCTTCAGATATCTGTATAAATTGTTTCTCCTCCCCCTTCAAGCCTTTGCTCAAATATCACCTTACAATAAAGCCTTTCTTAGTATGTTATTTACTACCATGGTATGTAGTATTGTCACAAAATATCCTGTAGCCTTGTCCAAAACTCTGTATTTTGCTCCATGGCTCTGATTTAGCCCGGTGGTTGGGAAAAGCATAGACTCTGGAGCAAAAATGTTTGAGTTGAATTCTGGTTCTTTTACTTACTGACTGTGTAACTTTAGTCTAATTATTTTATCTCTCTAGGGCTCATTTTCCTTTACCCATAAAATTAACATACTAACAGTATATAATTCATGGAGCTGTTTGAATTAGTTAATATATAATTCATTTAATATACATAAAATGCCAAATTAATACTGAGCTGAATAAAATTTCTAAAATAACAGAGGAATAAAAAGATACTATCCAGCAGAAGGCAGGGAAGGAGAAAAATAAGAAAAGAAAAAAAAATAAAAAGCAGAAAACACAAGATAAGTTGCAAAAATAAAGCCATTGTATTAATCATTAACTATAATCATTAGCTCCAATATAGGTAAATGGATTAAATCCAGCTATTCAAAAAACAGATTGTTGGGTTAGAGTTTTTTAACGAAATCCAGCTCTACACTGCTGACAAGGAAAACATCCAAAACACTCACACGCATACACAAACATATGTACACATACACACATACACATATTGAACTTAAAATGATGGGAGAAGATATATTTTGCAAAAACTAATCAAAAGAAAGCCAAGGTAGCATGTTAATTTTAGACAAAATATGTTATGGAAAAATTCATTATAAGATAAAGAGACACATAAAAATAAAAATACACCTGTATCAGAGAGATATATACAAATGATGAACTTGTATGTACCTATCTTAATCTGTTCAGGTTGTTATAAGAGAATATCATAGCCTGGGTGGTTTATGAACACCAAACATTTATTTATCACAGTTCTGGAAGCTAGAAGTCTGAGATCAGAGTGCCAGTGTGATTGGATGAGAGCCCTCTTCCAGGTTGCAGATTTCTTGTATCTTCACATGGCAGATGGAGCTAGGGAGCTTAGTAGAACCTCTTTCATAAGGGCACAAATTCCATTCATGAGGGCTCCACTCTCATGACTAAAGCACCTCCCAAAGGTGCCACCTCCTAATACCGTCACATCGGGTGTTAGGATTTCAAAATATGAATCTGTTGGTGTGGGGAATTTGACATAAACATTCAGATCATAGCAGTACCTAAGATAAATGTGCAAGGATTTTTATTGTGACACTTTTATAGTAACAAAAAAATTATGACATTCTCTTATTAAAAAATCATTTGATTAAAAAAATTCAAATTAAAAATATATTTTATATGCCATGTTTATAAAATATATATATATATTTATATTTGCATAGAAAAAGAAACTAAAAACACATCAAACATTTATCAATAATTATTATTTCTAAATGGTAGAATTTCAGGGTTTTTAAATTTTTTTCTTAAAAATGTTTTCTAATTTAATATAATGTACATCATTATGTATAATTTTTAAAAGCAGAAAAATAAATAGTTTTAATTCAAAGTTTTACCAATAAACAGCAAAAGTTTAAATATATTTGCATCATGACATCAACATTAACCTTTTTTTTTAACATTAAGATTTTTCTAAAGGAACTGCTCATAGAGTGCTTGTAAAACAGCTATTTCCAACTGAATGTTGAACATATTCAGATGTTTCAATTCCTTTTTGCCTCTAACTTGAGTTCAGTACTGCAATTTTAGCTATATATCCATAGTAGAAATCCTTTGCGTATTTATTGAGAACATCAATATTCATTAGCATATCTTATTTCCCTCCAGGGTAACATGAATCTATATCAACACTCCAACCTCTCAGTTTCCACACTTCAATTTTGCAGGGATGAGGGTATATTATTTATGTTTTCACACATACATTCTAAACATCTGGGATGAAAACCCCCTGCTCTCATTATCACTCATTTAAATCATTTTGCACAATGCCACAGGAGAAATGGTTTGAGAATAAATAAAATGCACTTTGGTTGTTACATTTTATGATTTAACCAGAAAATATCTGGACATTTTTTTTTAAGTATGCTGTAAATTCCAGTCTATTGTCATTCTAAATGAAGATTTTCTGCATTAATCTGTGATTCTTTCTTAAATAGTCACCTCACCTCAGGTGCTTGCCTAGGCGTTTTCTGTCTCTCTCTTTCTCTCTCTCTCTCTCTCTCTCTCTCTCTTTCCCTCTCTCTCTCTCTCTTTCTCTCTGGTTCTCCTTTCCATCCCTGTTCTTAAGCCTTGGGTTAGGCTTGAGTTAAGAAAAGGAGATAAACCTTAAATCGTAGGTAAAATTAGAATTTTGATTTACATTAGATTTCATTTTGAAATGAAAATGACTGAAAACTATGAAATCTCTCCAAAATATCAAGAAGGAGTAGGAAAGATTGATCCTGGAGACTATGTTTGCATGGTGGTGTTAGGAGAAAATCCCTGTTTCCTGGTCATAACCTACTGAATTCAATCTACGTAATGAATCAATTAAAATTCATTCCTAATTATCAGTCCACTCCATGTCGTGCTCACTGTGCTCCACGCAGGTTTTTGTTTCACCAGTGCTTCTAAGTGGACATGAGCTTTAAAGGTCTGTCCTTTCCAGTCTTAAGGTATCTAATCTCCACTTTGTCTCCACCAAAGGAGCTGCACTGCAGTCTTCAAAATGCCAACTTTCCATAGTAATCTGCTGTTACACAAAGAAGAATTCACCCTCACTTTAAGTTTTCTTACTAAGTCAAATATTTTATGCACTATTCTATCTTCTTAGGATGAATTACTATCCATAAAAATAGATTTTCATATGATTGTCCCACCAGTTCTCCAGAAGTGTCCATATATGTCTGATTCCCAGATATGAGTATTGTTTGAACTTAAGCTGGAATTCCCACTATGTCAGTCAAAATCAATACCTCATTAAGTTACTTAATCTGTTTTTTTTAATAAAAGAGTTACCAGAAAATAGTTCCACACACACATTATGGATAAAATTATAACTGGAAATAATTAAGTATTTAAATACACACATACATGTAAAATTATAAATATCATACCGCTAAACACTAGACTATATACCATATATAATTATAATTTTTAGATTTATATCTTTCTGGAAGTGATATTAAGACAACCTTTTCAAAAAACATCAATAACACTGATATTATTTCAATAACACTAACAACAAATACTCTTTCCACCTTTTGTTGATATTTCCTGGTTCTTGTAACTAAAAACCAACAGATTTCTTCATCAAAACCTCCCATGCTATAGTTGTATGACAGGCATTTAAAAGCCGTTACAGGCAATGGGCTGTCCCAGGTTATACAGAGAGGGACTAAAGCATGAAATTAACATCTAACTACAAATGGGTTATGTATGGAAATAGAGTGCAAGGTTAAAAACTATTCCAAGACAAAAACCTAGATATTTTTGCAAAGCACAAACCTGTGACATCTGTATTGTAATAGAAAAGCTTGGTTTTTTATTTAATATTCAGCCTTGATTTTACTGCTTGTCACTGATTCTAACATTTTAAAGAAAATTTTCTTTTTCTGTCTTCTTACCTATTCAGGCATCATTATTTATACTCACCAACCCCCCTCAATAAATGTAAGTGCATAATTGGGTATGTGCATAATTGCATACATTTATGTATACATGCATGTACAGCAGTGTAACAGCTATGCCAGAAAAGACTTCCAAGCGGGACCTGTGAGAAATGAAGAGAAGGAGAAAATTAGGTATTTTAAGACTCACTATCTGACAAGACTAAAGTATCATCAATAAATTATCTCATTTAATTGCCATAGTCTATTAAGATTACTAATATACCCTCTTCTTGCTAATGAGGAAACTGAAGTTCAGAGAGGTAAGAAACTTGCTAAAATGTACACACTGGTTAATTACAAAAATGAAATATTCAAGCCTACGTCCAACTCCAAAGTCCTTATTCTTTAAATTATACAATAGCTCCTTTTCTGTGCTTGTATTCAAATAGAGTATGGGATGTGTGTGTTTGCCTGAACATATTTTTCTTCAAAAGACATCATGAATAGTAGATGTTTGTACCTAAACAGACAGCATGATCACAAAGGCTGAGAACATTAAATAGATATCCCAAAACACAAGTCTTATCCAGTACTAGGCTCTACTGATGATTAGCAAAAGATATGACAAGTTAAGCAGCATGTCCAGCATAAACATAGCAGAGGCCTTGAACTGATAGACACAGATTGCAGCTGTGGCTCATATATTGCAAATTTGTTTACAATAATCAGACTGAAAAACCAGGTATATGCTTCTAAGTGCATTCTTAAATCAGTAATCAATATATAACAAGTACAACACCCTCATTTGTGTGTAGCTAATTTCTTTAGTCAGTATGAGAAAGGACTTCAAGTTGCAGTCAAAATGACATTAGATGTTTCTGAGAAGGAAGGAACATATGAGGTAAAACAATTCTGTTAACTTTTTGTCTCTGAAGACTTTATTGTGCAGAGATTGGCTAAAATTTGTACCTGGATCTTGAAAAATATGGAAAGACAGAAATACTCTTCTGCCTAAAAACAGAGGATGGTTATGATTATCTATATAATGTATATGTAGATTTATATCAAGTGAATACATTTGCAAATCATTTTAGGTATAATAAAGCTCCTTCAGAATTAAGACATTAACTTGCTGATTACTGTTTTAATGTGCCTGGGATGGAGCTTCTGAGACTCTGCCTAGAGGAAACAAGAGGCCCTGGAAACACTCTCAAAAATATTCTTCCTTCTCAGTTATGCCAATTAAAGGTTATTGAGTTTTCAAGATCTCTCTTTGGACCATTAATCATTCACATCTAAACATGAATTAATCAGCTAATTTTGAAATGTTACAGATTTGCAGATTTAATAGATGAAGAGTATAAGTAAACTAGACATACTCTGAAGAAAGAAAGGCCGGAATAGAGTCTCAGTGTAGGCAATGTGAGAGCAGTGACCAGTTTGTGTTTGGATAAAATTGGGAAAATGTCAATACAGAATAGGAAAGAGAAAGAGAACTAGGTGAACACTCAACACAAATCCAGCATCTTTGCAATTTTGACAATGGCAAATCTTGATGGTGTCCCCAAGATCACACTGCTGAAATCAACATCCCAGCTGTCCTATGTTGTTGGTCCTTGTGTATATCATCCTCCACTCTGCCTGAATTAGTCTTGTCAGCTAAGGAGTAATGGCTTTATAAAGTCAATATCTCTGTATAGAAACAGAGCCATTAAAGTTTCCCCTTGATACTTTTGTCAATTCAGAAATGCAAAAAATACATTATCTGTCTGTTAATAGTAAATAATGAGACAAGTAGGTTTTAGTATAAATGCAGTTTAGCCTGGAGGAGATATTATGTCTATACCTGAAACAGAATACTCTGCAACAAGAAAGTAATAATATGAGTGAATTAAAAAGATCATGAAAATTAAGAATATGATTACTGAAATAAAAATTCAGCTGAGAATTAGATGATAAAATGAAGATAGCCTCCCAGAAATCATAACAATTAAAAAGAGGCAAAAATGAAAGAGCAAAGATAAAAAATAAAAAATCTTAGAAGACCAATTCATGCCATCAAACACGTAATTAATAGAAATTCCAGAAAGAGAAAATGAAGAAAAGAAGTGGGAGGAACTTGTCATTTAAGCAATAAAACCAAATATCCCAGAGTGGAAGTAGGTCATAAGACCCTAGATTCAAAGGTGAACAGCACTGAATGAAAAAACACAACACTACATTATGAAACTGTAGCACACCAAGAATAAAGAGCATATCTTAAAAACCTACAGAGGATTAAGCTGATCACTTACAAAGTTCTGTATGAAAAGTCTCATCACCGGAACCTGCTTGACATAGACCAATCCCTTCAAAGTCCTGAAGAAGCACTTTTTCATTCTAGGAGTCCAAAAGTAAGCAATTACCAATCTTTTTGAAGGTAAAATTAAGATTTTTCACACATGCAGGGACCCCAAAAATTTACCTCCACACACTTTTCCTTAGGGCACTCTTTAAGGCAATGTGGGCCCCATCATAAAAGGTCTCAGTCAAAAAAACCTGCAGCAGGACTTCCCTGGTGGCGCAGTGGTTGAGAGTACGCCTGCCAATGCAGGGAACACGGGTTCGTGCCCCGGTCCGGGAAGATCCCACATGCCGCGGAGCGGCTGCGCCCGTGAGCCATGGCCGCTGAGCCTGCGCGTCCGGAGCCTGTGCTCCGCAATGGGAGAGGCCACAACAGTGAGAGGCCCGCGTACCGCAAAAAAAAAAAAAAAAAACCAACGTGCAACAGACACATTTCAATAGCCAATCTTTCCATTCTTCTTACTTTGAGGTTGGGGAAAGGAGTGGGTAGGTGCCTACCTTTCTCCCAAATGATCTTGGAATGGTGATCCTAGCTCCTACCTAAGAAAATTTTGATTATTTAAACTAATCATACTAATTCCATTATCCTTGCCAATAATTTGTTTAGGAGTGAGACAAGAGCAGAAGTCTACGTAATGGCTTCTAAGGAAGTTTTCCTAAGCCTGAAATAGAGAAATAAAAAAGAGACTGCATATTTCTATGCCTATGTATGACACTTAGAATTGTGGCTTCCATGTTGCCATCCTGACAGCAGCAAGACAGTTAGACAAAAACGATGCACTGAGGCTGGTAGAGCAAAAAGATGGAAAGTAATTACATCCTTGTTTCCACTTAGTTACTGAATTAGAGAACCCTAGAATCACTGCATCTGAGGCCTTCTTTTGTGTGAGGTGATTATTTTTGTAATTACTTAGGTCATCTGGGTATGGATTTGTTACTTGTAGTCCAAACTATTCTAGTGATACAAAGAAAAAGGCGTTGGATTCAGGAAATTTTGGGATAAAATATGAAAAATAGAGAAAGTCTCAAGATAATAGTTACATTGATATAAAAGGTCTAGATGGCAAACATGGCCAGAAAAAATTCAGAAGAGAGCCTCAAGAGAAAAAGGGAAGTTAATATAATGCTTGACTGGTAGATTAAAAAATGAAAATATGATAAACTAAATAATACAAGGAAAAGAAAAAAAGCAAGGGAAACTTGAGGAAAAGTAAAAAACTGTACACAAAAGGAAAAAAGCTCATGGCAAACCACTGGTTCTTTAAAGAGCAAGATTTTACTACTCACAATAATGTAAACATTGTTTTCCTTATGAATTTTTAAAATGAACTTATGGAAAAATTGAACAACTAGTTTTGGTTATAGAGCATAATTTAGATATTATTAACATTACCAATTCAAAAATTTAGATGACAAAACTCTAAAATGGAAAAGATGAAAAGGAGATTTGAAAACAATGAAATCCTTATCTTACGTATTGAAAAATGAAGATATGCAGTCTAATATAAATGGAAAAAAACAATTGCTTAAGTATATAAATGTGTTAAAATTTATGTAGTAGGTAACTATAATCACGATAGAAAATTCCCACCTTAGGGCCTTTGTTTTTGCTTTTCTTACTATCTGGAATGTACTGCCCATTTCCATAAGGGGTATCCCTCTACCCAGGCCCCAACTCAAGATCTGTTCCCCAGAGAGCACTCCCTGACAGTCCATGTAAAGCGATACCGTGGTTCCAAGCACATTTTTTCCTAACATTACGATGCTTTATTGTCATTTCACTCCATTAACATTTGAATGTTCTCATTAATTCATTTACATGCTGATCTCTCTCCTCACAAGACCATATGCTCTTTGAGAGCAGGGACCTTATCTGTCTCATTAATTGTTGTATCCCCACAACCTGGCTCACAGTATCCACACAGTGACTATTTCTTAAATGAATAAACGAAGAAGGGGATGAGATAGTGTAAATAAGCCAGCATAAAATGAAATCAAATTATGAGGCATAAAATTGATAACATAAAACAGGTCAATGTGAGGATATTATTTAGAGATATAAAGACAACCAGAGAAGAAATAGTTAAAATATTTAAAAGTGGTTAAGTTGCCTCTTGGAAAGCATTATTAATTGTCCAATAGGAACTTTCTATGTATACTGTTTCAGACTATATTTATAATATCTTATGTTTTCTTTGTGATGACATTTAATATCCTCAATGCATTTTTTTTTTTTTTTGCAGTACGCGGGCCTCTCACTGTTGTGGCCTCTCCCATTGCGGAGCACAGGCTCCGGACACGCAGGCTCAGCGGCCATGTCTCACGGGCCCAGCCGCTCCGCGGCATGTGGGATCTTCCCGGACCGGGGCACGAACCCGTGTCCCCTGCATCGGCAGGCGGACTCTCAACCACTGCACCACCAGGGAAGCCCCTCAATCCCTTTTTTTAACCTCTTACACTTGTCTTCCTAGTCCTCCCATGCTGAGGTTGAAGATCATAAATTGAGGAAGATGGTGCAGCAACTTCATTTCTTAGACAAACGAATATAATACTTGGATAAATCATCATCCTGCAGGCAATGCCCTTATAAAATGTTTTATGCCTTTAAAACATTTTCCAAGGGCTTAAGAACAGAAGTCTGAAACAGACTCATCTACTGAAACGTTGACCTACTGTTGATCTTGACTTTAAACATTACAGAAAACAAGAAATTTAAAGAAAAAGACATTTGTTTATAGGTATATCACTGTCCCTTACCTATCCATAGAGAATTTGTTTTGTAGATTTCATAATAAAAAGATAATGGTTTCATTTGAATTTAATATTTCTGGGAGAAGTAACAAGGATTCACTCAGTGTTTAAAGATAAGACCTGAAGGAAATATATATTTTTTTAATAAAAAAAGTAATTCTTGAAGGATACTGAAACCAAATTGAAATTCCCTGGGGTTTTAATTTCGTCCTAGGCCTAAAAGAAATATAATGGAATTTCTTTTTAATTCTGTATTATAGGCAGACTTAAGACATATTTCAGTATAACATTACTGTCTGTTTACTCCTAATGTCTTTTATATTGCAACTCCTGCTGTTATGAGGTCAATAGAGTCTCCTATCAAATTGGATAACCTGTGGCCTAACATTGAAGTGTTTGATATGGATTCTTTGATTTGACTTTGAATAGAGTACATGATTAGTGGAACAAAATTCCTTGATGAACTATGTGTACTCTGACTTGCCGTTCTTAATAATGCTATTTACTTTCACCAACAATAGTGAGAAACAACTTTTATTGTATAAGACTAAAGTAGATTTCATGGAGAGAAGTGTGGAATATGACAGTAAACAAAGGAGAAACATAAATGAAGTAATTTCAAGCTTTAAAATTTCCAGCAAAATCTATACAGAATAGTTAATTGCAAGTTGTCCGAGTTCTGTTTCCTTACTGATTTTCTGTCTAGATGTTCTATCCATTATTGAAAGTTTGGTATTGAAATCTTCTATTATTGTGTTGCTGTCTATTTTTCCCTTCAGTTCTGACAATGTGCTTCATATATTTGGGTACTTTGATGTTGGATGCATATGTGCTTATAATTGTTATATCTTCCTGGTAAATTGACCCCTTTATTATTATATAATAACCTTTGCCCTTTTTACAGTTTTGAGTCTTTTTTAAAATTTTTATTGGAGTATAGTTGATTTACAATGTTGTGTTAGTTTCAGGTGTACAGCAGAGTGAATCAGATATATAGTTATAGATATAGATATATCTCCACTCTTTTTAAGATTCTTTTCCCATATAGATCATTACAGAGAATTGAGTAGAGTTCCCTGTGCTATACAGTAGGTCTTTATTAGTTATCTATTTTATATATAGTAGTGTGTATATGTCAGTACCAGTTTACTAATTTATCCCTCTGCCCCTTCCCCCTTGGTAAGCATAGGATTGTTTTCTACATCTGTGACTCTGTTTTGTAAGTAAGTTCATTTATACCATTGTTTTAGATTCCACATATAAGCAATATCATATGATATTTGTCTTTCTCTGACTTACTTCACTGTTTTCAGTCATTTTCCCTGTTTTTATTTCCTTTTTATTTTTTTATTGAAGTATACTTTACATACAATATTATATTAGTTTCAGGAGTAAACCTAGTGATTTAAATTGATTATGAATTGATCACCGTGATAAGTCTATCAATCATCTGTCACCATACGAAATTATTAAAATATTACTGACTATACTCCCTATGATGTACATTACATCCTTGTGAATCATTTATTTAGAACTTGAAGTTTGTACCTCTTAACCTCTTCATCTATTTTGCCTAAGCCTCTGCCACCCTCCCCTCTGGTGACCACCAGGTTGTTCTCTGTATCTATGAATCTGTTTCTGTTTCATTTGTTTGTTTCTTTGTTTTTTCTTTCCAGTCTATATATTTTTATCCATTCATCTATCAATGGACACTTAGGTTGCTTCTATATCTTGACTATTGTAAATAATACTACAATGAACATAAGGGTATATGTACCTTTTTAGATTAGTGTTTTCATTTTTGTCAGGTAAATACACAGAAGTAGAATTGCTAGATCATATGGTAGTTCAATTTTCAATTTTTTGAGGAACCTCCATACTGTTTTCCATAGTGGCTTCACCAATTTACAGGTCCTCTGCTCATATTTTAATCAGATTGTTTATTTTTTAGATTGAGCTGTGTCAGTTCTTTATATATTTTGGATATTAACCCCTTATCAGATACATCATTTGCAAATATCTTCTCCCATTCAATAGATTGTCTTTTCATTTTGTTGCTTGTTTCCCTCACTCTGCAAAAGCTTTTTAGTTTGATGTAGTACCATTTGTTTATTTTTGCTTTTGCTGCCAGTGCCTGAGGAGACAAATCAAAAACATTATTGTTAAGACAGATGTCAAAGATAATACTCTTTAGGTTTTCTTCCAGGAGTTTTATGGTTTCAGGCCTTACATTTGAGTCTTTATCCTTTTTGAGTTTATTTTTGTATACGGTATAAGAAAGTGGTCCAGTTTGATTCTTTTGCGTGTAGCTGTCCACTTTTCCCAACGGTTATTGAAAAGACTGTCTTTTCTCCCACTGTATATTCTTGGCTTTTATGTCATAAATTACTTGACCGTATTTATGAAGGTTCATTTCTGGGCTCTCTATCCTTTGCCATTGATATATGTGCCTGTTTTTGTGCCAGAACCATACTATTTTGATTAGTATAGATTTGTAGCATAGTTTGTAATCAGAGGGTGTAATACTTCCAGCTTCTTTCTCAAGATTATTTTGACTATTTGGGGTCTTTCGTGTTTCCATACAAAATTTATGATTATTTGCTCTAGTTCTGTGAAAAATACCATTGGTATTTTGATAGGAACCGCATCAAATTGGTAGATTGCTTGGGGTAGTATGGACATTTTAACAATATTAATTCTTCCAATCCATGAACATGGTATAATTTTCCATATATTTGTGTCATCTTCAGTTTCTTTCATCAGTGTCTTATAGTTTTCAGAGTACAGGTCTTTCACCACCTTGGTTAAATTTATTTCTAAGTATTTAATTCTTTTTGATGCAATTGTAAATGGGATTTTTTTTTGTTTTAGTTTCTCTTTCTGATAGTTTGTTATTAGTGTACAAAAATAGAACAGATGTTTGTACATTGATGGTGTATCCTGCAATGTTACTGAATTCATTTATCAGTTCTAATAGTTTTTTGGTGGGGTCTTTAGGGTTTTACATATATAGTCATGTCATCTGCAAACAGTGACAGTTTTGCTTCTTCCTTTCCTATTTGGATGGTTTTATCTCTTTTTCTTGTCTGGTTACTGTGGCTAGGACTTCAAATATTATGTTGAGTCGAAGTGGTGATAGTGGGTATTCTTTGTTGTTCCTGATCTTGGGAACAAGTTTTCACAGTTGAGTGTGACATTAGCTGTGGGTTTGTCATATATGGCCTACATTAAGTTGAGCTATGCTTCATCTGTATCCGCTTTGTTGACAGTTTTTATCATAAATGGATGTTGAATTTTGTCAAATTTTTTTCTGCATCTGTTGAAATAATTATATGATTTTCATCTTTTGTTTTGTTAATGTGGTGTATCACTTTTACTTGCACATATTAAACCACCCTTGCATTCCTGGAATAAATCCCATTTGATCATAGTGTATGATCCTTTTAATGTTATTGCTGAATTTAGTTGGCTAATATTTTGTTGAAGATTTTTAAATCTCTTGTTTATCAGGGATATTGGCCTGTAATTTTCTTTTTTTGTAGTTCTTTGTTTGGTATTGTTATCAGGGTTATGTTGGCCTTGTAGAATGAGTTGGAAACATTCCTTTCTTTTTGATTTTTTTGGAATAGTTTGAGAAGGATAAGTATTAACTCTTCTTTAAATTTTTGGTGGAATTCACTTGTAAAGCTGTCTGGTCCTGGACTTTTGTTTATTGGGAGGTTTTTTAATACTAATTTAATTTCATTACTAATGGTTGGTCTGTTTTTCTGAGGTTTTGCCTTGTTCTTTCATTTGGAAAGTATTCCTTTGTGTCCATATTATGCCTAACTCTCTGTATTTATTTCTATGTATTAGGCATATCAGCTATGTCTCCTGTCTTGAAAGAGTAGCCTTATGTAGAAGATGTCCTAAGGGACCCAGTGGCACAATCCTCCCAGTCACCAGTCTCCTGTCCCTTTCCCTTTGTTCTTAGCTGTCTCCACCAAACTATGCAGGGTCTGTCAGTGCTCTTGGTGAGGCAAGACAGAAGCGAGCCCCTCAGACAATGAAGTGAAATATTGGGATGGTGGAGACATGCTCCATGACTCTCCCTCTCTCCTGGGGAAGAAGCCTCAGGTTCTGTGCCTCACCTCCGTCTCATAGAGCCATGTCAGCCACAATAAGTCACCTGCTCTTTTTGCTTTGTTCTTAACTGAATCTAGGCCTCTGAACTATGTCAATTCCATCAGTCCTTCATGTGAAGTGAGACAGGAAACTGGCCCATAGGCAGTGCACCAAAAGACTTATTCCATTCTCTCTTTCCTCCCAGGTACTGTCTTGGGGAGGGGCTGATGGAGGTAAAGTGAGATTGCTGTTCTTACTCATTTCAATGTGGCTGTTCTTGGTTTTATGTTCATCTGAAGTATAACTTTTTTTTTTTTTTGTGGTACGCAGACCTCTCACTGTTGTGCCCTCTCCCGTGACACGCAGGCTCAGCGGCCATGGCTCACGGGCCCAGCCGCTCCGTGGCATGAGGGATCTTCCTGGACCGGGGCACGAACCCGTGTCCCCTGCATCAGCAGGCATACTCTCAACCACTGCGTCACCAGGGAAGCCCTGAAGTATAACAATTTTTAAACTAGATTCTAGACTTCTCATAAAGTTATTTTGATCCATATATTATTTTTAAATTGGCGCTTCTGTTGGGTAACGAGGGCCAGGGGTTCTTATTCTGCCATTTTTGTGGAACTCCTTCTATCAATGTGTATTTTGTAATTTTTTTTTTAACATTCCTAGCTAACTTCTTCAACTCTAAAGACAAATAGATAGAATTACTTCAATATATATTTTAAAGCCTAGTAATTGTGGTCAAATGCCCTACGATGTGGGGGGTTCTCCCCCTTTATCTTCATTTAATTTAAATTTTGAGGCAAAAAGTTTTAATATGAATGTATCTAAAATTAAAATTTTTTGTTACAATAAAAGCTACTTAAAAGTGGGGGTGGATAATGCTAATATTTTGCTACTTAGATGCCTACTTTATTTAAGTTTATTTAATATAGTTGCTCTTATAGTATTTACTTGTATGAGTTATAATGATAAAATAGAAAGATTTACTTTTAAAAATTTAACTTACTGAACGGTATACATCCAAATGAGTGCTAACATCCAAACTATTCACTTGAAAGGCTAAACACATACTCCAATGCTGCTGCAACCATTTTTGAAAATCCTCCTTTGAAATGTCCTTCCAAGTCAACTTAGAAAACAGTATTCACTGTTTTATAGTTTCATATTTTATTGTAAATCAAAATTCCACATTGTACCAAACATAAAATGAGATGTAAAAAACTATTTTCACTGTGTTAAAGCGTAGAATCTATTGGCAGCACAGCTGAGGTGGATAAATGAACATCTGACAGATGGAGAGCACTAGGTGGTCACTGTACCTGGAACAGTTCAAGGAACAGATGGTATTTGTCTGTGTTTTTGAACAAGAATGAAGAGATGCTTATTTATTTTATTTGAAGTGATATCCAGAAAGATATGAAAGAACAGAAAACTGCCTTAAGAATCACACGATGAGCAAACAATGAGGATAAGTAGATTTCATGTGCTACGAAAGGAAAGAGCACATTTTCTTTCAATTAAAAACACTATAATCCAAAGAAGGTTGACTCATAGCCTAAATCAAAATATAAGAAATACATATTTTGAGATGCTACAGATCTTCATCTTTTTACTAGCCCAGCTACATAAATACATTTAAGTCAACTTTATGGTAGAGCCTGTTATGTTTCAGAATACCTTTTGCTTAGTATTTGAATAGTCTTTGTTCTCTTATTCCCCGTGGGTTGCCTAAGTAACAGAAATTAATATGACAAAGTAATTGGCCTATGGTGGTAAATGGTGGATGTTGAAGGAAGTTATTTCTCCTTTAAAAGCCTTCCAGGGTACTTCCCTGGCAGTCCAGTGGTTAAGACTTGGCGCTTCCACTGCAGGGGGTGCAAGTTCAATTCCTGCTCAGGGAACCCGACAGGCTGGCGGCCAAAAAAAAAAAAAGTAAATAAAAGCCTTCTAGGACTAGTGGTAAATTAATAGGATATCTTTTTTTTTTTTTTTTTGCGGTACGTGGGCCTCTCACCGTTGCGGCACACAGGCTTCGGATGCGCAGGCTCAGCGGCCGTGGCTCACGGGCCCAACCGCTGCACGGCATGTGGGATTTTCCCGGACCGGGGCACGAACCCGTGTCCCCTCCATCGGCAGGCAGACTCTCAACCACTGCGCCACCAGGGAAGCCCATAGGATATCTTTTTTGAAACCTAAGAACATGTACATATAATTGAAAGTTATCCTTCAGAGCCTAACATATACTCGTTCATTCCAGGGAGGCTGTCAGTAGTCTATTTTGTGAACTTGTTTTACAATTAACTTTATTCAAGTTCTGAGACCAAAATATATATATATATATATAACTTTACATTCATATTGTGATTATCATACATAACAACCTAGTAAAATACCTTTTTTATTACTTTTGGAAGCCTCCATTGAACGTAATTCTCCACCAAACAAAAGGGGTGGAGATCTGCCACCACTGAAGATTTCCACAAGAATCTGACACAGATTCTGAGGATTCAGACATGAGTTTGAATACTGCCTCTACATTTATACCCATGAGACCTTGGGTAAACATTACTTAAGCTCTCCAAGTCTCAATGTTTCATTTATGAAATAAGAGTGATAACATTACTAACATTTGAGCCAAAAGTCATGATGCCAGAAGATGGAGGACTAGAAGTAAATTTTATGCATTCTACATACTCAGAGCCATACATATCATACAATACGTGGTATGCATTTAAAGATGTTTATTGACTATATAAATGATGGTTTCATTTTTAAAACTATGGTTCCTGGGTTAAGAGTTTATACATTTTATTAAGAAGATTATAGGAGGATTTTTTTTTTAAAAAAAGACAATTTGAGAGTTGTTTAAAAATTATAGTGAAAAATATGTGATGGGTAAAGAAGAGGGTGTTTTAGAGAAATGAAGAGCAGAACACCGGAAGAAATTGGAAAGGAAATAAGATAGCTTGTTCAAGGTCACAAAAACACCTGAATGCATTCATCAGCCAGGATACGGTATGATAACTTTAGAGCAGGAAGAAAAAGAGGGGCCAAGTGAAAAAGATTTCTAAATCCAGAGTAAAATACAAGTAAAACACTGATTTCAGACCTGAAAACAGTTCTTAACTAGGATGACTGGGTGATACTAGGACTCGGGCAGTACTTCCTTGGAAACCAGGAGATCTCTGAGAAATATTTCTAGTGTTGTATTGAGAACACTATCTACGTAGAACGTAAATCCAACGTCAGCTGTCTACGTGCACTGAGAAGCAGAAAAAGGCAATCCACTGGGGGCAAGGACGAAGCTGACCTGCTTGAAAAAACCACTGAGAGAGACCTCATGGCCCTGAAAGATGGAGCGAGGAGCACCAGGTCATCGCTGTTCAGCTCCTGGCTCCAGACCCTCCTGAGGACCACCTGCACTTCCAGCTGGGTCAATCCCACAAAGCAGCTCTGAATGCTTCCAATATTTTCCCAATTCTAGTAAAGCTAATTTCAATGAGTTCCTGTTCTTTGCAACCAGACTCTTTAGATTATGACAGAAAGATTAATAGAGTGCAACCTTATCAGAATCTATAACACTTTTGGATTCAAACATGCTTGAGTTTTAATTTTGGATCTACCAGATATCATTTTCCCAAGAACAAATCCAGTATAACAGTACTATTACCCATGGTCCCAGGTAATGAGGTTCAAGTAGGAAGAAGCCGTATCCTTAAGGACCTAGAGGATCCTTAAATAAGATAAGGTCAGAAAACGCTGCATTGAGAAAGGAAGGAAGGAAGGAAGGAAGGAAGGGAGGGAGGAAAAGAGAGCGTAGGTAATAGAAACCTTTTAAAGAGCTGTTTTGGTGGAAAGTTAAGCCAGAAATCAAGGTTTCCTTTGAAGGGTAAAAGCAGTAGAACAGTTGCTGGTACAGAGTGGGTCTGGTTGTTCATACAATTGTTTACTTGATTTTTTATGTTTTAAATTAGTTTAATAAGGAGTTATATGAGTGTGTTTAAACCCTGATGGAAGGAGATAACCCCCCCACAAATTGTCTCATTTTATTAGGTAGAAAAAAAGAAAAATTTGGTGTCAATATATATAATTGGGTTTATAGGTTCATGAGCAACATTTTGAAAATGTTCTGTTTGATGGATTTATTTTCTTTGAGAAGTAACAGACAAGTCTATTTGCCCAAAATATGAGGGGGCCTAATAGAAAGGTAGAATGAGAGGTTTAAGAATAGAATAGAACATTTGAAATGTCACCTGTGGAGAAAGAGAACTGACAAGGGGAACATAGTAGAATTCTTGGACAACCTTATGGTCATGGATAGTATGTCCCCAGGTCCATTAATATATAGTGACAATTATTTGCGTGATTGTGTAATTACTTCCAACAATACTGCAGACATCAAAAAATTTAAATAGCTGCTTTTGTGCAACACGGGGTTAGTGTGTGTGACAAAATAGTGGGTCAAAGGAGCCCAGTATACCTGTAAGGGATGGATTGAAACTACGCACCGTGAAGTCTAACCTAGGTTGGAGATGACATGAAAATGGAAAATGTATAAATAAGGTAGATGTAGTAGATGTAGATGTAGACTAGAATTCCTGATAAGGCAGAACCAATGGAAAATGAAGTAATTAATATAGTGGCTAGTTGTAATATTTTCTGGCTTCAAGGAACCTTTCAAACACCTGTATAATATTTGAGTACTTTCTGCCTTCTGAGTCCTGTTTAGCCAAAGTATAAACCAAGAATCTTCCCTAAACAAATTTTCTGCTAGAGTATAACATGTGAACAACAACCAGGTTCGTGGTCCTAGAACATCAATTTTAAGGAGTGAGCATTGTGAGGAGGTGGGCAAGAGGGATTTAATTCCTAGCAACTGTATCCGTAAAGATGCCTAGCTTGGGGCTTCCCTGGTGGCGCAGTGGTTGAGAGTCCGCCTGCCGATGCAGGGGACACGGGTTCGTGCCCCAGTCCGGGAAGATCCCACATGCCGCGGAGCGGCTGGGCCCGTGAGCCATGGCCACTGAGCCTGCGCGTCCGGAGTGCTCCGCAACGGGAGAGGCCGCAACAGTGAGAGGCCCACGTACCTTAAAAAAAAAAAAAAAAAAAAAAGATGCCTGGCTCTTCAGGACAACTGGTGGAGAGTTTTGAGCATCCATTGACACCAGTGTCATCACTGGTACCAGCAACACCAATGGTACTGAATATTGGCAGCAGGGATATTTTCACTACAACAGTCCCTAATAGGGTCAAACCCCTTTCCTAGTTTCTGACATTTATTTAGACATGGTTCTCTGGCTTCCTTGAGCTAACTTTTATTTTTCATAAAAAATCCAGATTAGTTTATTTTGTTTGCAATAAAGAATGCTGACTGATACACTGAGTGAGGTAGGCAGAGGGATTAAAAGTTGGGGTGATAGATTGGACCAGTTCTGAGTGCTGATCTGGTCCACAATATGGCAATGGAAATGGGTTACTGAGAAGCTGTAGATGTCAGTACGGGTGAGGCATCTGAAAGATGGGGCAGCCCAGATGTCGTCTCTTCATCCAGAGATGAAGAGGTGTTGACCTCACCCTGGATCCTGGAAGGGGATGAAAGCAGAGGTTGAAAGAGAAAGAAAGTTGACAACAGTTACAGATAATACAAAAAGCATATGGGAACATATGTATATGTATAGCTGATTCACTTTGTTATAAAGCAGAAACTAACACACCATTGTAAAGCAATTATACTCCAATAAAGACATAAAAAAAAAAAAGCACAGCTTATTATAAAATCTTCAAAGAAGTAGGAGACTTACATGAAGGAGGAGGATTAATGGTTCCAACATGGTAGTTTGGACCGAGAGCTCGTCAACCCCATTCCTTTACCCTAAGATTTGGGGGTAAGATTTGTAGTCTTATCTGAGAGTCTTCAATGGTAATTTAATTCGTAGGCTAGAGTTACCAAACTCAGTAGACCACCTTGAAGCCCCCCACCCCTATAAACAAAAACTGTGCGAGGGTAAGTTAATTTCACCGTATCATTGTCACTGGCTCATTACATGAGCTCAAATATTATGTAAAGACTCTCCAAAACCCAGGTGTGTAAGATGGGGCTCAGGAAAAAAATGGATAAAAGCCCAAAAGAACCTTCCCACATTAGAAATACTAAAGTGTCTCCACCCTTTTATTCTCATTCATATAGTCTCCTGAAGTTAACAAGGCTCAGTTTCACAGGATTTATATAATAAAAGCGCCAGCCTAACACTAAACTTGGAGACCATGGGAACTTGCACTACATGAATAAATGTCCATCTGAGCGGTGTGCGATCTATGGAGAAAAGAGGAAGAACGTTACCACTTTCCATTCCAAATAAACTTCTGTAGTGATTGCTCTTCCAACAGTAAGTGTGCCTGACTTTTTAAATTAAAAAGCCAGTAAAGGTTTGTTGCTTATTTGTTTCTTTTAAAGAAGCAGGTCTTTTTCTCAAGAGTCAATAAAGTCTAATGATTACATCTCTGGATCAGATTGCTGGGTTTATAGCCTGGATCTGCTTCTTCTAGATGTGTGGCCTTGGGTGTGTTATTTAAACATCTGATGCCTTCATTTATTTACCTACAAATGAGGCAAATGCTTTCCTGCAAGACTTAATAGAGTTAACATAGGTTAAATATTAAAAGAGCGCTTGGTATATAACAAGCACTTAATAAATATTAACTATTACTATTATTTCTTTGAAAAGTGATACTTTTCCATTTGTGAGGGTTTTTTTAAATTTTAAGCCCAGTCTTTCCAAGTTTCAAAATGCCATGTTTATTATGTGTATTTTAGTACATTGTTATGTTCATTTTCCTGCTCATGTATCAGTGCATTTTATACCAGCCTCCCTTAACACTAAGGTCATGAGCATCTGTACTTATTTAAGCCACCTATCATTTGAAACTCTTCCCTGCATTTTGGGAATTCACATCTTACCACTCATGAGAAAAAAAGCAAACTCTCCCTGATGGAGCTAAACCCACCAGATGCTAATTTCCCAGCTTCCTTTGCAGCTTGGGTGTTCCCAATGTGATCCAGAATTGATCAATCACATGTACCCAACTTAGACTATGAACAAGGGTCAGTGATTCAAAGATGCAGGGGCCATGCAAACTCCATTTTCTTGGCAGATATTGGCAACTGGCAGCAAAACCATTAGGTCTCCAGAGACCTCGGGGACAGCCAGGCAGGGTAGTGCTTGGGGTCTGGTGCCTTGATGAACTGCCGTGAGCTTTGATGGTCAGAGTCAGTGGCACTGGCAGCAGCGTCTCCACAGCACTCATTCGGGGCATACGCTCAGCCTGGTCCTAGCTGATGCCTTGCTCCCTCGTTCCTATTTTCCAAATCCTACACTCAGTAATGTTCCAAATATCCTCTAAGTAAATTCATTTTCTGCTTAAATCTGTCAGAGTTGTTTTCTGAACCTTACAACTCACAGACCTTGACTGATACAATTCAGTTTCATGTACTATTGCATGGTTGAATGTATACTCCCTCAATCAGCCTTCCTCTTTCAGCTCCCTGGGAATATCTGATAGAGAAACAAATGTTCTTATACTAGAGTTATAGAAAGAAGTTAAATTAATAGAAAACATACAAAATATTGTTAGTTTCCTATCACTGCTGTAACAAATTATCATAAATTCAGTGACTTAAAAGAAAACAAATGTATTCTATTAGAATTCTGGAGGTCAGAAATCTAAAATAAGTCTTAACAGGGTCAAAGTCAAGGTGTTGGAAGGGTGATTTTCTTCTAGAAGCTCCAGGGGAGAATCTGTTCCTTGCCTCTTCTAACTTCTAGAGGCTGCCTGCATCCTTGTTTCCTGTCCACACCACTGGGATCTCTTGCTTCTTCCATCACATTTCCTACTACTGACTAATATTTTACATTCCTCTTACAGTCACGTATTCTTTGGTTCCAGTGCATTAGGGTAACTTCTGCCTGCCTTTATTCTTGCTCTGAGTCTCATTCCCTTCTTTTCTTTTGGTTCTGTCAATTCGTGCCTTTGTTTCTTTCCACCAATTAATAAGATACCTCCTTGTTTCATTTCATGATAATTCCTTTGCTTTATCTAGGAATGTGAATTATCCTTAAATACTTGAAGGGTGATTATGTGATCAAGAAATTCAAATTATTAGGAGTAGCTCATGGAGAAGAATTTGCAGGAACTAGTCACTAGAAATTACGATGAAGTAGATCTAAGTTTATGTTAGGAAAGACTTTCAAACAGTGCTCTTTAGAGGTAGAAAGAACTGCCTTACAAGAAAATAATTCATTAGAATTATTCATGCAATGGGAAAGTGGTCATCCATCAGGAATAGTGTTCTAAGCAGAGGAAATTCTATAATGAAATAAATGGTTGGGTCGAAAAATCCTTTGGGATTTCTTCATCTCTAAATTCTATTATACCAAGTCATATGGTACATGTATTAAAATGTGTTTTTGCCTGTAGTTGATACTTATTTTATATTCACAATACCTCTTTTAGGTTGGTAGTGGCTCTGACTTTGTGTAAAAGTAAATATAAATATAAAAATAAAAGTATATGTTCCATATGGAAATAAAAGGATAAAAACACAGGAAAAATCTACTGTCATTTCTAATCAATGTGAGATTTTCTATGAGGATGCTTATGAAATTAGAGTTGCATTAGTGAAACAGCTGATGGATATATGTCTAATGTGTGCTACCTAAGATTTCTGAATTGCCAATTATCTTGAGACAGTTACATGTACCACCAGAGGCCTGAGTAATATAAGTGTGACAGTTGGACATTAGCAAGTTTACCCCTAAGAAAATGTGAGACACAGCAAGTTGAAACCTTAGTACAAAGAGCCAAATGCAACTAGGGAATTGGAGGGTACAGGAGCCAAAAGAACAGATGGGCAGAGGAGGCAATGAGGTTAGCAACAATTTCTGTGATGGTGAGGCTTCTGTCAGTACTGCCACCGTTAATGCTTGCCACCCAGAAAGTCACATCGTTAGCTTGTATTAAGGTTAATTCTTGAGATTGTACCACATCGTCATAATAGATCTAGTTCTACTATCATTCATTTTACTTGGAATGCTATTCTAGCAAATACGCCTGAATTTAACTTCAGAAAGTTAAGGTTAGGGAACTTTCTAAGCCATGTACAATACTCAGAGAAGTGCTTTATTGAGTGAATTACTCACTTGCTCAGAGTGTACACATGCTCCATCTGGGCCTGGTATGAGGTGTAGGATTAGATCTTTGCAGGAGGCATTACAGAGAGTTCAGAGTGTCTAGAAGCTTAACTCCATTGGAAAAGGCTACTTTAACAACAGAACAAAGCTGGACTTAGGTCTTTGGAGAACGGGGTGGTCTCCCCTGATCTCCCTTGAGGAAGGCAGAAAGCTCTCTTTCAGCTGGTAACCCTGTGTTCTCTGAAAAAAACTAAAGGGCATCTACAATTTTGGGAATGATTCTATTCTTAGAGTTCTATATGGGTTTTTTTTTTCTTCATCTTTACTGACATACAGCACTGTATAAGTTTAAGGTGTACAGCACAAAGATTTAACTTACATACATCATGGAATGATTTTCACAGTAAATTTAGTGAACATCCATCATCTCGTATAGATACAAAATTAAAGAAATAGAAAAACACTTTTCCTTTTGACAAGAACCCCTAGAATTTACTCTCGTCACAGCTTTCATGTATAACACACAGCAGTGTTCACCAGATTTATCATGTTCTACATCGCATCCCTAGTGCTTGTTTATCTTGTAACTAGTAGTTTGTATCATTTGACTGCTTTCATCTGTATGTTTTAATTTTTTTTATAATTTTTTTTATTTCCTTGATAATTTTTTAAAGTTAGGATAATGATTCAAATACACACATTATTACTTAGGTCTGACTTTCAATAACTTATAATCAAATACAATACAGTTGTGCAAATTTGCATCCATAATCAGTTTAATCCAAGCAAAAGGTAAATGTGCATGTGCTCTAAATATGTGGCGGGACACCTCAAGGCTCTTGATATTGTTTATAATTCAAAGAAATCCCCCTAATAGCTCACGTAATTGAAAGTAATTTGAATGGGATCCATTTCCCAACCCATGGCAACACTTCTTAGGGGCATCTCATAGTGCTTAGCAGAGGAGCCCAGGGACTCAGCTGAGTGACGAAGGGCAAAAGGAGGTAGGAGGAAACTTGGAATTTCCCACAGACCCATCCCTGGTATTTCCGGTGTCTTCTGCTGCGCCTTTTTTTTTCTGCGGTACACGGGTCTCTCACTGTTGTGGCCTCTCCCATTGCGGAGCATAGGCTCCGGACACGCAGGCTCAGCGGCCATGGCTCACGGGCCCAGCCGCTCCGCGGCATGTGGGATCTTCCCGGACCGGGGCACGAACCCGCGCCCCCTGCATCGGCAGGCGGACTCTCAACCACTGCGCCACCAGGGACGCCCCAGCGCCTTTTTATAACAAAAGACTCCTGACTCCACAAACCAGAGAAATCAAGATATACTTTAACTACATGTAACACTAAATATATTTTCATAGAGGGAAAGTGAGATAAGAAATTAGCCAGACTGTTATTTTCTGTAGAAAAGTACCCCAGGGTTTCCTAAACAATTAATTTATACATAGACTTTGGGAAAGTAACACATTGCTGAGTTGGAGACTACCTACAATATTTCATTTTTGTTCTAATATGCTTCTGCTGTCTTAGTATCTAAAAAACATACATATGTAATATATAACATCATAATATATAAGTAATATACAATAAATAATATGTACAGTTCTATAGGTGCTATTCAAAAAGCAAAATTCTCAAACATTTCTGCAAGAGTTCACTTTCACCTAAAAGCATAGCACTGCCCACCTCCTGCTAATCCACAAGTGCCATGAGGAGCAAGTAGTGTTATCATCCAGACAATGGGGTGGGAAATGATTTTCAATTATCATTCAGACAGATAATTCCTAGGGGAGTGGGGGAGGCCCTTTTGCTTCTCATTGTGATAATGATCTGGATTATTGCTCCAATTCAGTTTTTTTGCCCTGGGAGTAAGGGTTTGGACTCAGAAGCCTCTAAGGCTACAGCAGCTCTACCTTCAGACCCAGAAACCATGGTAACCGACGGCCACTGCAAAGGCAACTTCCTATGGCGCTCTGTATTTTCTAGATCTTTATAGCTGACACTTGAAACACTGTTTACAATCAACCAATCGCACAGATTCTGCAGTGAGCTCACTGCCCTTTACTGATATGACTGGAATGATTAGTTTCCGGATGAATGTGCACATAAGGCAACATTGTAGAAAGAAGAGATAAGTTTTGTGCTGTTCTTTTTTTGCTATCATCATTATGTGACAAACTATGGTAGCTCTCTCCATTTTATTACTTTAATTAAATTCCCAGGAGGCGGAGAAAAGTGAGGAGATGTAATGTCCTGAACATAAAAACAGATGCTCTTGTTTGTTCTAGATATGACATGTATATTTTTCTCATAAAGGAATATCCCAGAGATTATCTCTCTCATGGGCTATAAATAAAATAAAGAATAGGCTTCAGGATATGGTGTGTGTGTATATGGTGAGGAAGGTGGTAAAAACCTAGAATTTTATTAAAGGCCATGAAATGTAGCATCTTTATTATTATGGGGCTCCACAGTTTTTTAATGTGTCATTAAATAAACTCCACTAATTAGTATGTAAACCCTCCATTCACAGCACCTAAAAAATATTGAAAGATAGAGTGTAGTAGTTTAAATAACAAATTCCGGAGACAGACTACCTCAGTCTTCTTCCACATACTGGCTGTGCCACCTTAGGCAAGCTACTTACCATCTCTCTCGTGCCTCAGTTTCATCACCTCTAAAATGGGGGTAATAATAGCTTCTATTTCTTTGGACACTTATGAGGATTAAATGATTTAATGTATACAATTCATAAATATATCTAGAATTTAGTATTTCATAAGTATTAGCTATTATCATAATTATCATCACCATTATTTTACTATTATTGAACTATTTGGTATAAAATTGGATTCCAAAAATAAAAATGATTTAATATATATAATTCATAAATATACCTACAATTTAGTGTTTCATAAATGTTAGCTATTATCATCATAATTACCATTACCATTATTTTACTATTATTGAACTATTTGATATAAAATTGGATTTCAAAAATAAAATAACTAATTGAAGACCAAAAAGTTAAATAAATAAATACTAGAGAAAAGGAATTAGATGCACAATTGTTTCAAGTAATCAAAAATAAAGTATTGTCTTTTAAACTAGAAAAGATCTTAGAAATTATTCAGTGCAAATGCCATATTGCACAACTGTGAACACCAGATTCAACGGGAGCAGTGGTAGCCCAGAGCCCTGGGGCCGGTCTGTGCTATGGAGGCAGGTTGGGAGAGGCAACTGACTCAAGTTTCCTAATTCCTAGTCCATTTCTACCCCATAACACTAAACCCCTTTATAACTCTGATGCTATAGGTTAACTATGGTAAACTCAGCTTTCAAGAGATATAAGTTAACTTGCAATAGTGATATATCTAGTAAATAGGATCTACCTATTACTGGTTCTGTTTATGTGTGTGTGCGTGCCTAAGTGCAAGTGTACATAGGTGTGTATGTGGCGTTTCTTAATAGCTGTTAATGACAAGATGAAGTTCTTAGCTGGCTTCTGGTATATTGTATGTTTCAAAGTTATCAATAGGTACAATTCAGTTGCTAAGAGCATCGGCTTTGAAATCAAACAGATCAATACTCCAGTCTTGAATGCTGACTCTGCATTTTAATTGTGCCTCAGTTTTCTTATCTGTAAAATGCGGGTAATAATAATAACTCCCTCATGGCTTTACTCTGAGGATAAAATGAGATAAACTAGATATAGCCCTTAAAGTACCTGACAATAAACAGTAAATATCAGCTATAACTGTTGTTGATGCAGACAACTTCTGGTTACAGAGCTGTGACCAAATGATTCTTTAGTACTCTTCCAATATTTCTATGCTCAGAGTCTTTCATTACTAGCTTTTACATGTGGTTGGAACCAAATCAAGAATACTTGGTAAAATCTAAGGGGTTTTATAAATACCAGACTTTCTAGAGGTTTGTTGACTCCTGCACTTCTTCACACCCACAATGTTTAGATCAATAGCAGAGTCTCTACCTTGGTTTCATGAAGAATCATCTGGGGAACGTTTAATTTCCTAGTCGTCACTATAATTAAATTGGAATCTCTGAGTTGGGACCCAGGCATCAGTAGTTTGTAAAGCTCTCTGGGTTTCCAGTGTGCAGCCAAGGATGAGAACTGTTAGGTATGATCTAACTGTTAGTTTAGATATTAGGTGTGATTACAGATTCTTTGGATGGCTGGACACACAGATAGATGAAAAGCAAAACTCCTTTTCACTTACTTCTCCAAATGACAGAAGGCTGCCACGCAGGGCCACATAGTGTGTTGTACCAGGGACAGGGTTACAACGTAAACTGGAATTGTAGAAGGAGGTGTATGTTTGGCAAGTGGGGTGGGTTTAGCTAGGTTTCATGGGCTTACTGGAGATTGGATATATTTGAATAATTCCTTGGGCTCAAGGAAGAAGGGGTCGTCCCTGGAAGTTAGGTTTCTGGGGCTCTCTCTAGCTGGGTATGTGTGTATTGTAACCCAGTGGTGTTGGAGACTGATGAGAGAAGTACAGCAGCTGGAGTAGGGGCTTAGCAAACTGCCTGCCAAGGAGAATTGAGAGTTTTTAGTCATGGCATCAAAACTGGGTCAAGACAGCATTTGTGAAATACTACAAGAACCGCTGTTCTAGATCCTTAAATAAAATGCAATGCTCTTTAAATGTACTCATCCAGTAGTACACTGAAAAATGACCTAGTGCAAAGGATGCCATATTACTGATCAGAAGACTTGAGCGCCGAACAGGACTCTGCCACTTAGCAAATATGGGGCCAAATCATTTAATCTCAGATTTTGTTTATCTATCAAATGGGCAGGACATCTGCCCTGCAACCTCACGATGCTGTGATGAGGATCAAACAAATCAATGCCTATGGATAAGTGCTTGGTACTCATTAATGTTCTAGGTGTAAGTAATCATTCTTTATTAGGTATTATTCCTCTTGGCACAAGATAGGAGGTGGCTGAGGTGCACAGATGAGGGAAGGCAGAAAAAAGAGAGAAAGATGTTGGTGACTGAAAATAAATGTAGCCTTCTGGCCAAGCCTGAAGCCAAAAGCAAGCTCTCTTTCTACTGCCACAAATCCGGGCAGTTAAGGGCCCTCTCCTGAATTGTGGAAAAGTAAGTGTTCTTCCTCAAAGCAGTTGCTCTAATGCATTTCCCCCTTCTGACTTCCCCTGCATTTCCCCAACCCCAAAACACAGCAACCAAGACTTCAGATTGCCCTTTACAGCCCCTTCTGGATTCAGCCAAGTAAAACCTGACACAAACGGGACACATCTTGCCCTCTATGCCTCACGTTTCTGATCTGTCTATAAATCCTGCCCATTTCTCTTCCTTAAAATTCTCCCCCTCCCCTCTGCAGCAGCCCTCATCACTTCCCATTTGGAAACCTGACAGACTCTCCAGCCTCCAAACCTTCCTCCAGACCAGCCAATCCTCTGGCCTCAGGATGATATTTCTAAATTATAAATCTGCTCTAGTCTCTCCATAGCTTAAAATCTTTACTTCAAGTTTCTGGAAAGCAGCATTCAGTTTCACCCTTTATGGCTTTTTTGTAGTTTCCTGTCCCAGAATATACTTCCTACCCTTATCCATGAGAAAAATTTTGGTGAAGAGAAACCAATTTCTTACTTTAATATTTGTGGGGGATGGAGGTTGATTACTTTTTATATTTTAGGAATTAAGTTGATTGGATGCTTAATTATTGTATTAAGCAGATTTGCTCTTTATTCAGCATATCATACAGGCTTTTAAAAATACTGCCACGCTGCTCTTAGAATTGACGATGGAATATGGAATGAAAAGCTTTCCAACCGAATATGAAACTTGAATAGGATGTGGTAGACAAAAGTTTAAGATGGCCCCAAGATTCCCAGCCCCTGGTGTACACACATCTTCTCCCAGTTATTCAATCAAACATTAATCTAGGTGCTGCTGTGAAGGGATTTTGTAGATATAATTAAGATCCCAAGTCAGTCAACCTTAAAATAAGGAGAGTGTTAGATGGGACTGATCTAATCATGTGAGCCTTTTAAAAGCAGAGCATTTTCTTTGCCATGTGGCAGAGGAAGAAGGCAAAGATTAAAGCACAAGAATGATTTGACCAGCACACTAGCTTGAAGACGGAGGGGGTCATGTAGCAAAGAATGCCGGTGACATATTAGAGCTCACAGCAGCCCCTGGCTGATAGCCAGCATGGAGATGGAGATCTCAGTCGTAGAGCTAAAAGGAACTGAATTTTGCCAATGGTTAAGAATAAAGTTGGAGATTTTTCCCCAGAGCCTTCAGATGAAAACTCTATCTAGCTGACATCTTGGTTTCAATCTTGAGATACCCTGAGGAGGGAATCCAGCCATGACAGGCAGACTTCTGACCTAGAGAACTCTGAGCTAATAAATGGGTGCCGTTTTAAGCCACTGAGTTTCATAATTCATTACACAGCCAGAGAAAAGTAATACAAAGAGCTTTTCAATATATTGAAAACAACTGCTCTCTGTCATCCCTTTCTTAATGTTTTTCTCTTCCCTTTGTGCACCTGGCTTAGAGAGCCCTTGTTTTCATCATATTGATTGAGAGTAAATAATCTTACTTATTAGTAAATTTATTTTAAAGATGCCAGGAGTGACCCCTAAAAAGGCAGTAGAATTTCCGTGGACATGCACATGTATCCCTGGTCTCCACTGTGTCAGTCCCCATTACCTCCCAACTTTGAACCTGGACAGAGTACAAGTGTTGTGTACAGTGGCTCAGAGAAGCATTAAGAAACTCACCCAAGGTACCACAGCAAACAATAGAGCTTGGACTTAAATGTCAAGCTGAATTTAAATCCAGCTCTGCCCCTAACTAATCATATGACCTTTGGCAGATTTCTTTTTCTGGATCTATAACAGTGATTCTCAACTTGGCTGCACATTAGAATCTTATGGGAACTTAAAAAAAAAATTCTGATATCCAAACAATACCCAGACTAATTTAACCCGAATATCTGAGGGGGCACCCAGCCATCAGTAATTTTTAATCTTCCCAAGTGATTCCAATGTGCAACCAAGTTGGGAACTACTGGTCTATAAAAGAGAACTCAGACTATACGACATCAAAATCCTCTTCCAGTTGTAACAGTCTATGAGTTTTTCTTTAACAAACATAAATTAACACGCAATATTTCAATGATGAGGAGGAAAAGGGGGTCAATTATCATTTAAAGCTACAATTCACTACAGCTCTGTCTGTCCCTAACTGAGTTGGCATAATTTCAATACAGAGGACATGCCCATTTTATTATTTCAGCGACCGCCTTAATAGGACAGTTTGCATGTAAGAGTTAATCTTCCGTGTTTATGACTTCGTCGAGGGTAGAATACAGAACAAAAGGTGTTCTGTCTCTGTACAGAACAGAGGTCAATGTGTGTTGGTATGGTGGGGACAGAGAAGGAGAAGAGGAAAGAGAAAAGCAAAAGAATTATCTCTATTAAATATATATATATATGAAAGTAAGAGAAAAGAGAAAGACTGAAAACTAGATAGACAATGACATAGACTTGATAATGAACTGAAGGACATGTCAATGCTGAGATGTAATAATAACTGTCTATTTTGCAGAACATTCTGTAAAATTGACTATTACATAAAAAGTCTTGTGGGAATATAGGAGTGTTTTAGAGACATCAAGATGGAAAAAACGATGGTTGTTTTTCTTAGCTTACTAGGCACAAGGCAGAGAGCAGAAAACAGCTCTGTGAAAGGAAACGCTATTAAAATTTAGAGTTTGCAAGACACATAAAATTGAAACAAAAAATTACCATGAGAAATTAAGTCCTTTGGGATTCCAGAAATCGTGGGGGGAAGGGGGGGCACTAGCATTCCCACTGAATATGGATTGAGGGAGCTAGAACTTATGTCATGCCTCTTGGTACTCCAGTTTGCTGATCTGTAAGATGGATTCAATAACGGAAACCACTTCATAGGATTACTTGTAGATGAAATAATTTTAATAGTTATAAATCGCTAAAAATAACATTGGGCCCCATGGTACTATGTAAATGTTTATTACTTAAGAAAATAAATGAAGGACTTCCCTGGTGGTCCAGTGGGTAAGACTCTGTGCTCCCAATGCAGGGGATCCGGGTCCGGGAACTAGATCTCGCAGCATGCCGCAACTAAGAGTTTGCATGCTGCAACTGAGTTCACACGCCACAACTGAGTCCACGTGCCACAACTGAGACCTAGTGCAGCCTGAATAAATTAACAAATAAATAAATATTTTTTAAAAATTAAAACAAAAAAAAAACGAGCTGAGCTAAATAACAGAGGATAGTTAAAACAGTGTGGTGCTGGCAGAGGACCAGGCAGATAAATCAATGGTACAAATTCAAATGTACACACAGACTTGGATATGTAATCAGTCAGTATGTGATGAAGATCACATTTCTCCTCAGTGAGGAAAGAATGGAGTGTTCAGTAAGTGGTGTTGGGATCACAGTTCCTTCTGATGTTTCTTCCCATTTCTTGGTGCACCAAAGCTCTGAAAAGAAGACGCTAAGCTCAGATTGAACTCACTTTGTCCTCTCAAGCACTGACCTAGCTAAATAATTTATAGATATAATTCAATGTATGGACTGTGATCTCTCAGCCCCCAAACTGAGATTGTTAAAGCCCTCAGCTCTTTCCATTGTATTCTTTTGTATATTTGCCTTTAACTCTATCTCCAGAATTGGAAACCGCTTTAGATATAAAGAACACGTAACTACATCAAAACCTAGAGCTGGGGCTTCCCTGGTGGCGCAGTGGTTGAGAGTCCGCCTGCCGATGCAGGGGACACAGGTTCGTGCCCCGGTCTGGGAGGATCCCACATGCTGCGGAGCGGCTGGGCCCATGAACCATGGCCGCTGAGCCTATGCGTCCAGAGCCTGTGCTCCACAACGGGAGAGGCCACAACAGTGAGAGGCCTGCGTACCGAAAAAAAAAAAAAAAAAATCCTAGAGCTGTGTATCATATATTCCTGGCCTAGATGTTTTTAGCATGTTTAATGTTTAGATTTTTAGTGTCAGCAGTAAACACTCTTCCTTATACAGCCTTGCTTTTCCAGTGTAGAGCAGATTAAGCTGTTAACGGAGAAGTTTAAACTAGCCACATCTTCTGGAGCCACAGGTAAAGCAGGATTAATGGTCCCCTGAGAGCATCCACCCCAAGCCAAGAGGAGGCTATATATTTCTCAGTCGTGATATTCAGTAGTCAGAGAAGCAGGGAAGGAGGTCCAGTTAATACACTGGTCTATCTATTAGTAACTCTTGAGGCTGCTACATTGCATTTAGAAAATTACTACATATATTCATTGCCAATGACAACACTACTATAGCCCCTTTTGGGTTGTAATGAATCCCAGGAAGAAAGATCGATGGTGTCACTTTTGACATACTATCCTCATATGCTTTCATGTATGTGATGAAATAAAGCAAAAGCACAAATATTTCTAAGAGCTCTGGACAACATCTTGCCTAGTATACACCAGGCTCATATGGTAAAGAATAAAATTACTGTAGCTTGTTTTAGGGACAAAGTCTGTGAATCTTTGCAGGGTATTTTTCAATCTAGGTACAAAGACTAAATGTTTAAATTGTATCATTTAATAATATTCCAGAAATCCTTGAATCTATGATGTTTGACCTGCTTGCTATCTCTCACCTTTTTCTATCCCAATATTCTCCTGCCCTCATCCAGATAATTCTGCAATGATTGTCATGAAATTTAATATTGTGTACCTTTCACTCAGCGAATGTGACGTTGCAGTTCTCCGGTGTGTTCCCTTCCCCTGGCCTCATAGTGCACCCTGCTGGGCTCCCTCGGGAATGCCATCTTCTCTTAGACAAGCTTCCCATATACATTAATGGATGAAACCTAGTCTCTAGTGCTATGATCCCCAAACTTCTTCCTCCTTTTCCTTGGTTCCCAGACTGACCCATCTAATAAACAGTTTTTGCAAAAGTTTGTGCTTGTCCCAGTGCAATGGACTAAATGTTTGAGTCCACCCCCAAAATTTGTATGTTGAAACCTAATCACCAATGTGATGGTATTTAGAGGTGGGGCCTTTAGGAAGTAATTAGGTCATGAGAGAGGAGCCCTCATGAATGGGATTAGTGCCCTTACAAGGAGAGACAGGAGAAAGACATGTCATGACCATGTGAGCACACAGTGAGAAAGCAGCTGTGTACAAGCCAGGAAGTGGGCTCTCACCAGATACCAGATCTGCCTGGTGGTCTTGGACTTCCAGCCTCCAGAACTGTGAGAAATAAATGTTTGTTGTTTAAGCCAACCAGTCTATGGTATTTTTGTGATAGCAGCCAGAAGTGAGTATCAAGGGACTGAAAGCAAGTTTCTGAATGTTAAAATTATTTTTGTTTATCTGGTAGTGCACAAACAGCCATGCCTAGATTCTACCTGGGAGGCAGCCTAGTGGCACTGGGATAGCAATCAAAAAATTGTAGCCCCACCAGGGAACTCCATAGTGACTGGTGGTGGTGGTGAAATTCTATTCTTTATCTCTTCTTAATACAACAGCTATGATGTGCCCCTGCTTGCCTTTCCCACCAGAAATCCCAAAGTAATCTCTTTCAAGATGATTGTCCTTCTCATACCCCATCTATTCTTCAATTACTGTTAAATTTGCTCTTTTGATTGTTCCTTTCTGTTTCTCCTGCCTCCTCTACTCTTAATCTCCCATCCAGTACATGGTGACCCCCCTTTAGTTTATGAAATAGTTGCTTAGAGCACCTGGGGTAATTTATTTTCTCCACATGCCTTGCTTATGTTAATGCTGCAGGTTTGCTAATTTCCTTCATTAATATTTAATATTGAGATTTGTCATAGAAACAATGAAAAGTTGTAAAACGAGAGTTTACTAAGCACAGATGGTGTGCCCTGCCCTGTGCCAAGTTCTGTTAATACAATGAAACATACATCCACAGAAGGCCTACTCCATCCTGGACACGGCAGAGAACTCAAGCAAGTACGTTACAATAGGTTCTCAAGAATGTACAGTTGACACTTGAACGCCAACAGGGTTAGGGTCACCGACAATAGTGCGGTTGAAAATCTTCGAACTTCTATCTCTGCCTTGAAAACAAAGGAGTTGATAAATGACTCAGCCAAGGGCAGGAAGTTGAAACAGTTTGGTTAGAATCAGGACTTAAATCCCAGTTCTTTTGATTCCACATATTATGATCTCTAATCGAACATAAACTTTTCCCCACACTTACTTAATTTAAAGATCTCTAAAATGAAGATAAAAGTACTTTATTTATTGAAAAAAATCCACGTGTAAGAGGACCTGTGTTGTTCAAATGTCAACTGTATAACTCCAGGGAAAGGGTGAAAAGAAATTTATATTTATTGAGCTCCTAACACATTATCCTCAAAATAAACCTATGAAATTGTTATTATTACTCCCATTTTACAAATAAAAAAATCAGAAGGTCAGAAAGATTAGGAAATTTGTCCAATATCCCAGAATGAGAAGAAATAGAATCATTATTGAAAGTATTTAACACCATAATAATCCCCATATTATACTGGAGGAATAAAAGAAGTAGTCAATTCATCCTAACATAGGGGGAAATAGACAATGAACATATTGTGACAAAAAGGTTTGTGTATTTAAGAGATGGATAAATCACATCTGGTAAGGGAAACTGGAAAGGTTTCAGAAAGGAATTGTATTTAAGAAAGGTCTTGGAGAGGGGAGAAGGGCGAGATGGGGTAGGAGATTAAGAGGCACAAACTACTATGTATAAAATAAATAATGTACAAGGATATATTGTACAGCACAGGGAATATAACCAATATTTTATGATAACTTTAAATGGAGTATGATCTATAAAAATATTGAACCACTATGTTGTACACCTGAAACTAGTATAATACTGTAAATCAACCACAATAGAATATTTTGTAGAGGAAAAAGAAGACAGGCCTTGGAGAAACGTTAAGATTTCCAACAGGCTCATCTGGGGAAAAATGAAACAGGTCTGCAAACACATTCATAAAACTAATAAGTAGCTTTAACATGAACACAGGATACACAGTGAACACACAGATACCAATGACATTTCTATATACTATCAAAGTATGTTTGAAATTGAATTTAGAAACAATGTCATTTACAGTACCTCCCCACAAAATGAAATAGGTATAAATCTAACAAATCTTCCAAAGCTATATACTGAAAAGTACAATATGCTAATGAAATAAATCAAATATCTAAATAAATGGAAGGACATGCCATGCTCAAGGATCTGAAGATTCAACATGGCAAACATGGCAATTCTCCCCAAATTTTTCTGCAGATTTAATGCATTCCAATAAAAATTCCAGCAGGATTTTTGTGTATATAGACGAGATAATTCTAAAACTTATATGGACAGACAAAGGAACTAGAACTGATAAAATAACTTTGAAAAAGAATAGTGAATTTGGAGGAATCACTCTACCAGATTTTAAGATATACTATAAAAGCACAGTAATCAAAATAGTGTGGTGTTAGCAGAGAGACAGTGGACCAGAACAGAGAAGCCAGAAATTGACCCATATGGCCAATACATTTTTGAAAAACGTTCAAAAGCAATTCCATGATAGATGGATATTCTTTTCAACAAATAACGATTGTTGTTATTGGATATCCATATGCAAAAAAAAATTTTTACCTAAACTTCACGTCTTACACAAAAATTAATTCAAAATGTATCATATCTAAATGTAAATACATAAAAATACAATATTCTTAGAGGAAAACAGAAAATCTCCATAACCTAGAGCTAGGCAAAGAATTCTTAGACATGACACCAAAAAAAGATCCATGAAAGAAAAACCTTGATAGGGGCTTCCCTGGTGGCGCAGTGGTTGAGAGTCTGCCTGCCAATGCAGGGGACATGGGTTCGAGCCCTGGTCTGGGAAGATCCCACATGCCGCGGAGCAACTAGGCCCGTGAGCCACAACTACTGAGCCTGTGTGTCTGGAGCTTGTGCTCCGCAACAAGAGAGGCCGCAACAGTGAGAGCCCCGTGCACCGCGATGAAGAGTGGCCCCCGCTCGCTGCCAACTAGAGAAAGCCCACGCACAGAAAAGAAGACCCAGCACAGCCAAAAATAAATAAATAAATAAATGAAATTTAAAAAAAGAAAAACCTTGATAAGTTGGAGTTCATTTAAAAAAAAAACAACTTTATTCTGTTAAAGACACTGTCAAGAAAATGAAAAAGACAAACTTCAGATAATATTTGCAAATCAACTATTTAGCAAAGGTCTTATATCCAGAAAATATAAAAACTCTCTAAACTCAACAATAGACTAGAAACAATTCAATTAGAAAATGGACAAAAGAATTGAACACTTTACCCAATAGAATATACAGATAGCAAATAAGCATATAAAAAGATGTTCAACATTATTAGCCATTAGGGAAAGCAAATTGAAGCCACATCGAGATACCACTAAACACTTCTCAGAATGGCTAAAATTAAAAACACTGACAATGCCAACTGCTGGTGAGGATGCAGAGCAAGAGGAACACTGATACATTGTTGGTGGGAATGCAAAATTATACAGCCACTCTGGAAAATAGTTTGTCAGTTTCTTATGACACGCTTACCATATGACCCAGCAATTCATTTTATGGGTTGTTATGGATTGGATGTGTTCCCCCCAAATTTTTATGTTGAAATCCTAACCCCCCAGTGTGATGGCGTTAGAAAGTGGTGTCTTTGGGATATAATTAGGTCATGAAGGTAGGGCCCTCATGAATGGAATTAGTGCCCTTATGAAAAAGACCCCTGACAACTCCCTAGCTCTCTTTCTGCCATGGGAGGGTACAGTGAGAAGTCAGCAGCCTGCAGTCTGCAGAGGGTCATCACCAGAGCCCAGCCATGCTGCAACACTGATCTCGGACTTCTAGCCTTTAGACTGTGAGACATAAATTTCTATTGTTTCTAAGCCACCCAGTCTACAGTGTTTTGTTATAGCAGCCTGAACTGACTAAAGACATTAGTATTTACCTTAGAGAAATGAAAATTTATGTTCTTACACAAACCTATATAGGAATGTTTATAGCAGTTCTATTAATAATCTCCCAAAACTAAAAACAGGCTAAATGTCTTTCAAGAAGTGAATAGATAAACAAAACATGGTACATCATACCATAGAATACTACTCAGCGATAAAAAGAATAAAAATTGAACAACTTAGATGAATCTCAAAGGCATTTTGCTGAGTGAAAAAAGTCAGACACAAAGGTAGCATGCATATGATTCCTTCTATATGCTATTCTTGAAATGATAAAACTATAATGATGAAGAATATATCAGATTGCTAGAGGCTTTGGATGAGATAAGGATGTGACTTTATAGGAATAGCATGAGGGCATTTTAGGGGTGATGGAGCTTCTTTGCGTTCTGATTGTAGTGTGATTATATGCGCCTATACATGTGCTAAAATTCATAGAACTGTATATCCACAAAGTTCATTTTTATATGATAATTTCAAAATAAAATTAAATAAGAAGGAGAAAGAGGAGAGGAAACTATGAGTTGTCCTCTTTTAGATGGAAAGTAGGATAGATATGAGGGACTCGTGGAATATAGGGCAAGATGAAGCATTGGTGTCAGGTTCAAACTCTCAAAATTGGACACTGTTGTGGCCTTCGTTGTGCCAGGGCTGCCTGATTTTCTTCTCTGCAGTAAGATTTCTTCCTGTCTCTCACTTCACCCTGGAAAGAGATATTCAGCCATCCCTGGGTCCCTTCCTCTCCCTAAAATTGCTGTATTGACAGGACTTTACACCTGACCTGCTGTGGTCAGGGAAAGATGAGAAGCATGTCCAGCAAAGAGATATTAACTGGTAGACCAGGCCTGAATGGAAGAACACAGGACATGTTTGGCAACAGAAAGTACTTCAGCAAGTTTGACAAATGCATGAGAACAGTGGGGAATTAAAACTAGGTAGACTTGGGGGGGGACCTTCAAGATGGTGGAGGAGTAAGATGTGGAGATCACCTTCCTCCCCACAAATACATCAAAAATACATCTACATGTGGAGCAACTCCTACAGAACACCTACTGAACACTGGCAGAAGACCTCAGATCTCCCAAAAGGCAAGAAACTCCCCACGTACCTGGGTAGGGCAAAAGAAAAAAAGAAAAAACAGAGACAAAAGAATAGGGATGAGACCTGCACCTCTGGGAGGGAGCTGTGAAAGAGGAAAAGTTTCTGCACAATAGGAAGCCCCTTCTCTGGCAGAGATGGGGGTTGGCGGGGGCAGGGGAACTTCGGAGCCACAAAGGAGAGCGCAGCAACAGGGGTGCGGAGGGCAAAGTGGAGAGATTCCCGCACAGAGGATCGGTGCCGACCAGCACTCACCAGCCCGAGAGGCTTGTCTGCTCACCCGCCGGGGCGGGCGTGGCTGGGAGCTGAGGCTCGGGCTTCAGAGGTCAGACCCGAGCGAGAGGACAGGGGTTGGCTGCATGAACAAAGCCTGAAGGGTGCTAGTGCACCACAGCTCTCTGAGAAGGAGTCCGGGAAAAACTCTGGACCTGCCTAAGAGGCAAGAGACCATTGTTTTGGGGTGCGCGAGGAGAGGGGAGTCAGAGCACTGCCTAAACGAGCTCCAGAGACGGGCGCAAGCCGTGTCTATCAGCGCAGACACAAGAGACTGGCATGAAACGCTAAGGCTGCTGCTGCAGCCAGCAAGAAGCCTGTGTGCAAGCACAGGACACTATCCACACCTTCCCTCCCAGGAGCCTGTGCAGCCCGCCATTGCCAGGGTCCCGTGATCCAGGGACAACTTCTCTGGGAGAACACACGGCACGCCTCAGGCTCACACGGTGCGTCTCAGGCTGGTGGAAAGTCACACTGCCCTCTGCTGCCGCAGTCTCACCCCACATCTATACCCCTCCCTCCCCCCAGCCTGAGTGAGCCAGAGCCCCCTAATCAGCCGCTCCTTTAACCCCCTCCTGTCTGGGTGAAGAACAGAAGCCAGATATCAAACGGCAAGAGCTCTCCCAGAGATCTCCATCTCAATGCTAGACCCAGCTCCACTCAACGATCAGCAAGCTCCAGTGCTGGACACCCCATGCCAAACAACTAGCAAGACAGGAACACAACCCCACCCATTAGCAGAGAGGTTGCCTAAAATCCTAATAAGTTCACAGACACCCCAAAACACACCACCAGACATGGTCCTGCCCACCAGAAAGACAAGATCCAGCCTCATCCACCAGAACACAGTCACCAGTTCTCCCCACCACGAGGAAGCCTAAACAACCCACTGAATCAACCTTACCCACTGGGGGCAGACACCAAAGACAATGGGAACTATGAACACGCAGCATGCAAAAAGGAGACCCCAAACATGGTAAGTTAAGTAAAATGAGAAAACAGAGAAATACACAGCAGATGAAGGAGCATCTACCCATTTACCTATTACTGGTGGGTAAAAACCCACTGGACAAAATGAATGAAGAGGAAAAGGGCCATCTACCTGAAAAAGAATTCAGGTAATAACAGAAAAGATGATCCAAAATCTTGGAAATAGAATGGAGAAAATACAAGAAATGTTTAACAAGGACCTAGAAGAACTAAAGAGCAAACATACAATGATGAACAATACAATAAACAAACCCAAAAATTCTCTAGAAGGAATCAATAGCAGAAAAACTGAGGCAGAAGAATGGATAAGTGACCTAGAAGATAAAATAGTGGAAATAATTACCGTAGAGCACAATAAAGAAAAAAGAATGAAAAGAACTGAGGACAGCCTCAGAGACCTCTGGGACAACATTAAACACACCAATATTTGAATTATAGGGGTCCCAGAAGAAGAAGAGATAAAGAAAGGGACTGAGAAAATATTTTAAGAGATTATAGTTGAAAACTTCCCTGATATGGGAAAGGAAATAATCAGTCAAGTCCAGGAAGCACAGAGAGTCCCATACAGGATAAATTCAAGGAGAAACATACCAAGACACATATTAATCAAACTATCAAAAATTAAATACAAAGAAAAAATATTAAAAGCAGCAAGGGAAAAACAACAAATAACACACAAGGGGATCCCCATAAGGTTAACAGCTGATCTTTCAGCAGAAACTCTGCAAGCCAGAAGGGAGTGTCAGGACATATTTAAAGTGATGAAAGGAAAAAAACTACAACCAAGATTACTCTACCCAGCAAGGACCTCATTCAGATTCGATGGAGAAATTAAAACCTTTACAGAGAAACAAAAGTTAAGAGAATTCAGCACCACCAAACCAGCTTTACAACAAATGCTAAAGGATCTTCTCTATGCAGGAAACAGAAGAGAAGGAAAAGACCTACAATAACAAACCCAAAACAATTAAGAAAATGGTCATGGGAACATATATATCGACAATTACCTTAAATGCAAATGGATTAAATGCTCCAACCAAAAGACATAGACTGGCTGAAAGGATACATAAACAAGACCTATGTATATGCTGTCTACAAAGACCCACTTCAGACCTAGGGACACCTACAGACTGAAAGTGATGGGATGGAAAAGATATTCCATGCAAATGGAAAACAAAAGAAAGCTGGAGTAGCAATTCTCATATCAGACAAAATAGACTTTAAAATAAAGACTACTACAAGAGACAAAGAAGGACACTACATAATGATAAAAGGATCAATCCAAGAAGAAGATATAACTATTGTAAATATTTATGCACCCAACATAGGAGCACATCAATACATAAGGCAAATGCTAACAGCCATAAAAGGGGAAATCGACAGTAACACAATCATAGTAGGGAATTTTAACATCCCACTTTCACCAATGGACAGATCATCCAAAAAGAAAATAAATAAGGAAACACAAGCTTTAAATGATACATTAAACAAGATGGAGTTAATTGATATTTATAGGACAATCCATCCAAAAACAACAGAATACACTTTCTTCTCAAGTGCTCATGGAACATTCTCCAGGATAGATCATATCTTGGGTCACAAATCAAGCCTTGGTAAATTTAAGAAAATTGAAATCATATCAAGTATCTTTTCTGACCACAACACTATTAGAATAGATATCAATTACAGGAAGAAATCTGTAAAAAATACAAACAAGTGGAGGCTAAACAATACACTACTAAATAACAAAGAGATCACTGAAGAAATCAAAGAGGAAATCAAAAGATACCTAGAAACAAATGACAATGAAAATACAATGACCCAAAACTTATGGGATGAAGCAAAAGTAGTTCTAAGAAGGAAGTTTATAGCAATACAATCCTACCTCAAGAAACAAGAAAAATCTCAAATAAACAACCTAACCTGACACCTAAAGCAATTAGAGAAAGAAGAACAAAAAAACCCAAAGTTAGCAGAAGGAAAGAAATCATAAAGATCAGAACAGAAATAAATGAAAAAGAAATGAAGGAAACGATAGCAAAGGTCAATAAAACTAAAAGCTCGTTCTTTGAGAAGATAAACAAAATTGATAAGCCATTAGCCAGACTCATCAAGAAAAAAGGAAGAAGACTCAAATCAATAGAATTAGAAATGAAAAACGAGAAGTAACAACTGACCCTGCAGAAATACAAAGGATCATGAGATTACTACAAGCAACTATATGCCAATAAAATGGACAACCTGGAAGAAATGAATACATTCTTAGAAAACCACAGCCTTCCAAGACTGAACCAGGAAGAAATAGAAAAATACAAACAGACCAATCACAAGCACTGAAATTGAAACTGTGATTAAAAATCTTCCAAAAAACAAAAGCCCACCACCAGATGACTTCACAGGCGAATTCTATCAAACATTTAGAGAGGAGCTAACCCCTATCCTTCTCAGATTCTTCCAAAATATAGCAGAGGGAAGAACACTCCCAAATTCATTCTACAAGGCCACCATCACCCTGATACCAAAACCAGACAAAGGTGTCACAAAGAAAGAAAACTACAGGCCAATATCACTGATGAACATAGATGCAAAAATCCTCAACAAAATACTAGCAAACAGGGCTTCCCTGGTGGTGCAGTTGTTGGCAGTCCACCTGCCGATGCAGGGGACACAGGTTTGTGCCCTGATCTGGAGGGATCCTGAATGCCGCGGAGCGGCTGCACCCGTGAGCCATGGCCGCTGAGCCTGCGCGTCTGGAGCCTGTTGCTCCGCGACGGGAGAGGCCACAGCAGTGAGAGGCCCGCGTACCGCAAAAAAAAAAAAAAAAAAAAAAAAATACTAGCAAACAGAATCCAACAGCACATTAAAAGGATCATACACCATGATCAAGTGGGATTTATCCCAGGAATGCAAGGATTCTTCAATATAAGCAAATCAATCAATGTGATAAACCATATTAACAAATTGAAGAAGAAAAACCATATGATCATCTCAACAGATGCAGAAAAAGCTTTCAGCAAAATTCAACACCAATTTATGATAAAAACCCTCCAGAAAGCAGACATAGAGGGAACTCACCTCAACATAATAAAGGCCATATATGACAAACCCACAGCCAACATCATTCTCAATGGTGAAAAACTGAAACCATTTCCAGTAAGATCAGGAACAAGACAGGGTTTCCCACTCTCACCACTATTATTCAACATAGTTTTGGAAGTTTTAGCCACAGCAATCAGAGAAGAGAAAGAAATAAAAGGAATCCAAGTCAGAAAAGAAGAAGTAAAACCTGTCACTGTTTGCAGATGACATGATACTATACATAGAGAATCCTAAAGATGCTACCAGAAAACTACTAGAGCTAATCAATGAATTTGGTAAAGTAACAGGATACAAAATTAATGCACAGAAATCTCTTGCATCTCTATACACTAATGATGAAAAATCTGAAAGAGAAATTAAGGAAACACTCCCATTTATCACTGCAACAAAAAGAATAAAATACCTAGGAATAAACCTACTTAAGGAGACAAAAGACATGTATGCAGAAAACTATAAGACACTGATGAAAGAAATTAAAGATGATACAGATGGAGAGATATACCATGTTCTTGGATTGGAAGAAGCACCATTGTGAAAATAACTATACTACTCAATGCAATCTACAGATTCAATGCAATCCCTATCAAATTACCAATGGCATTTTTCACAGAACTAGAACAAAAAATTTCACAATTTGTATGGAAACACAAAATTCCCCGAATAGCCAAAGCAATCTTGACAAAGATAAATGGAGCTGGAGGAATCAGGCTCCCTGACTTCAGACTATACTACAAAGTTACAGTAATCAAGACAGTATGGTACTGGCACAAAAACAGAAATATGGATCAATGGAACAGGATAGAAAGCCCAGAGACAAACCCACACACATATGGTCACCTATTTTTGATAAAGGAGGCAAGAATATACAATGGAGAAAGACAACCTCTTCAATATGTGGTGCTGGGAAAACTGGACAGCTACATGTAAAAGAATGAAATTAGAACACTCCGTAACACCATACACAAAAATAAACTCAAAATGGATTAAAGACCTAAATGTAAGGCCAGACACTATAAAACTCTTAAAGGAAAACATAGGCAGAACACCCTATGACATACATCACAGCAAGATCCTTTTTGACCCATCACCTAGAGAAATGGAAATAAAAACAAAAATAAAAGAAATGGGACCTAATGAAACGTAAAAGCTTTTGCACAGCAAAGGAAACCATAAACAAGAGAAAAAGACAATGGAATGGGAGAAAGTATTTGTAAACGAAGAGAAAATATTTGCAAATGAAGCAACTGATATATGAGCAGAAGACCTAAATAGGCATTTCTCCAAAGAAGATATACAGATTGCCAACAAACACTTGAAACGATGCTCAACATCACTAATCATTAGAGAAATGTAAATCAAAAATACAATGAGGTATCACCTCACACCATTCAGAATGGCCATCATTTAAAAATCTACAAATAATAAATGCTGGAGAGGGTGTGGAGAAAAGGGAACCCTCTTGCACTGTCGGTAGGAATGTAAATTGATACAGCCACTATGGAGAACAGTATGGAGGTTCCTTAAAAACCTAAAAATAGAACGACCATACGACCCAGCAATCCCACTACTGGGCATATACCCTGAGAAAACCATAATTCAAAAAGAGTCATGTACCAAAATGTTCATTACAGCTCTATTTACAATAGCCAGGACATGGAAGCAACCTAAGTGTCCATCACCGGATGAATGGATAAAGAAGATGTGGCACATATATACAATGGAATATTACTCCACCATAAAAAGAAACGAAATTGAGTTATTTGTAGTGAGGTGGATGGACCTAGAGTCTGTCATACAGAGTGAAGTAAGTCAGAAAGAGAACAACAAATACCATATGCTAACACATATATATGGAATCCAAAAAAAAAAAAAAAAAGGGTTCTGAAGAACCTAGTGGCAGGAGAGGAATAAAGATGCAGATGTAGATAATGGACTTGAGGACACGGGGAGAGGGAAGGGTAAGCTGGGACGAAGTGAGAGAGTGGCATGGACATATGTATACTACCAAATGTAAAATAGATAGCTGGTGGGAAGCAGCCACATAGCACAGGGAGATCAGCTCAGTGCTTTGTGACCACCTAGACAGGTGGGATAGGGAAGGTGGGAGGGAGACGTAAGAGGGAGGGGATATGGGGATATATGTATACATATAGCTGATTCACTTTGTTTTATAGCCGACACTAACACACCATTGTAAAGCAATTATACTCCAATAAAGATGTTTAAAAAAAAAGAAAAAAACTAGGTAGACTGAGATTAGACTGACAGGGCTGTTAATGACCGATTCAGGGGTAGGTATCTAATTTCATAGGTATTGGGGAGCTATAAAAGGATTTTAGAAATGCTTTAGGAAGATTAGGCTATAATGTATAGGATGTATTAGAATGTAGAAAAGCAAGTGAAAAGAGAAAGGAAACAACTACCAGCTTCTGCAAGAGTCAAGGTTCATGGTCATGGCCACGAGGAAAGGTAAGTAGCAATTCATGCACAAAAGTATAGAACCGAGCAGCCTATTTGAGAATAGGTTAAGGAAGAAGGAGATGAGATTGAGTGATCAAAGATGGCACTTGTTACAGAGATAAGGATAGAGATAGAGATATACATCAATAGAAATATGGATATACAGATATGTAAACATAGAAATTATATTTCAGGGGAATTTTTGACAAGGATCAGAAAAGATCACTTTCTCTCCACCAAGTCGGAAAGTAATGCATTTATACATCAGGAGCAAAAGGTTCAGAACAGCAAGAGACAGATGTTAGTCTGCAGGGTTTCCCAACAATATTTCTGTATTTTCAATGCAAGATAGCATAAGGTAATAATCAGAATTACATAAATTTTTGCTCTTTGGCCTCTTTTGAAGCTTGAGCATCAGTGAGAAGTCCCACTCCTAGGGCTTCCCTGGTGGCGCAGTGGTTGAGAGTCTGCCTGCCGATGCAGGGGACACGGGTTCATGCCCCGGATCTGGGAGGATGCCACACGCCGTGGATCGGCTGGGTCCGTGAGCCATGGCCACTGGGCCTGCGCGTCCGGAGCCTGTGCTCCGCAACGGGAGAGACCACAACAGTGAGAGGCCCGCGTACCGCAAAAAAAAAAAAAAAAAAAAAAAAGAAGAAGTCCCACTCCTAACCCACCACCACCCACAATCAAGTTCTTTTTCTGTTTTTCCTCCCTGATAAGAGATTTGATTTCCTCGTTTGTGCTCCAAGTGACCGACGCAAGTAACATGTAGTCATACTTTTCCCTCCTCATGGGGCACTGAGCGGCAGACATCCTCTGCTTTCTAATCAAGACAAATTAGCAAACAAGATGCAGAGCCAGATGTTAGGGCTGAAGAATGCTTCATTCCCTCCCCTTGTTGAAACTTCTGAAATAAGCCCAGCCTTGCTGTACATGCCTCCATAAAAACAGTTTATCGAGTCCATCCATTCTCAAATGAAGGAAGCTGAGTCATACAGCAAATTGCTCAAACACCCAGCGTGAGTCCTAGGGTTGTCCAAGGGCACAAAGCCTAGTAGGTGCTTGGTATTTCTGTATCCATCACAATCATAGCTTCTAAAAAAAATTTTTTTAAACTGCATTTACACGGCTCATGTCAGCAGAGCAGCTTTATGGTAATTTTAAAGATGGAAAAACTAGTGCTCAGATTGGTTATGAGCTTAGTCATAGAACTAGAAAATGGCAGGGTCTGGATTCAGATATTCTGATTCCTAATATTTTTTTCTTTTTCCTGATATAACCAAAGCATTCTTCTTCTTTTTATCTATAGAAACTCCTGGTCTTTGAAAAGAGGTTAAAAACCAAGACTTTTAACCAGTTCCAAGGAACTGGTCCAGCTTCACCATCACATCATTCTCCCCTTAGCCCAGCAGATGGGCTATTCTTTGCTTCCACAGGTTAAATTAGGATACTCTGGGCTTTATTTTTCGTTTGCAAAGTTCATCAGTGAATTATAAACAAGAATCACTCTTCACGAAGAGATAACCAGTGCAATCTCTGTTCAATTCAGCAACAGACTGAAAGATTTATTTACCCCCTGGGTTTTAAAAAAATTATTTTTAGCTTCTAGAAATTAAAAAATGTTATCTATGGGTTTATATCAGAGACACTATTCTCTGCGAGATTATTCAGAAATAAATTACTTTCTGCGGAAAGCTAATAAAAATCTTCTGCAGGTGTTTGTTTCACTCAAGAATTTTTAGAATGGAGATAATGAAGGAAGTAGAAGGACCTGATGTGAACTGTAGTTATGACACTTAGAAATTTCAGTCTTGCCAAATAAAGAAACATTATGCTAATATAATGTTTTCATATGTATACCTTGGCTACTTGATTTTTATATTGAAAATTGTGGAAATGTTTATTTTAGCATTTTAAGCATAATGACGTGAATGCAAGCATAAGTGCCTTCAAAGCAAACAGATACACTCATTTGTAGAAATCCAATCTAGAGCAGTAGATGTAATTTATTATCGGATGGTTTTATTAACTTTATGGGCTGAATCGTTTCATCATTTGTCTGTCTAGCAGGGCAGGGCATCTGGAATGGCCAATTGTGCATGTTGGAAAGGAGCAATTGATGCTATTCATACATCAGTGCTGACAAAACACCTTCGAGAGCCAACCCCAAAGCCCGACCTCACCCCTCCACCCATCTCCCTTCCCCACATCTGCAGGATCTCCCTCCTGAAGGGATTGCCAAAGTGTGTTCACAGACAACCAGTATCAAGTTTTGTGGTGTTCAGTTAAAATGTGACGCAGGCTCCTTACCCAAATACTCAGTGACCCTTCCCATATTGGACTTTCCCATCTCCAGCCCAAACGACCAATTATGTAACTCCTGCAGTGAGCTGTGATCAGCTGGCTATCCGATCATAGGACAGGATCTGATAAACACTTACACAGAAATGCTAATAGATAATACTCTTATCCTTCCCAGGACTATATACCTTATTATGGAATATATATTATGGAATGAAGATATATAATAGATACATGTGTATGTAGTGTTCTGTTCCTAGTGTGTTATTTCAAGTAACAGAAGTAAGCTGGAGGGATAGACACCATCAGCATCTTTCTTTCCAGTGTTATCCTTGAGAAACTTCAAATTATAATAAATGTAATAAAGAGGAAAAAAATCCCTTCCTGTGTTTTCATGGGCAGCTGCCCTAACTGGGCAAGTCTCAATAAAGTCATGTCAGCAGCAAGAGGGAATATTCTAATCTCAGAGGCAATGGATAGAAGTAGGGGATGCCCAGGCACAAAAAATCATGTTGGTTGGGCAACACACACACAAAATTTTAAGCATATTTTCTGAATTAAAAGCTAACTAGGTGGGCTTTCCTGGTGGCAGAGTGGTTGGGAATCCGCCTGCCAATACAGGGGACATGGGTTCGAGCCCTGGTCTGGGAAGATCCCACATGCCACGGAGCAACTAAGCCCGTGAGCCACAACTACTGAGCCTGCGCGTCTGGAGCCTGTGCTCCGCAACGGGAGAGGCCCGCCCACTGCGATGTAGAGTGGCCCCTGCTCGCCGCAACTGGAGAAAGCCCTCGCACAGAAACGAAGATCCAACACAGCCAAAAATAAATAATAAATTAATTTTTTTAAAAAAGCTAACTAAGCTGTACATAGGATTTTTACACATGAAAATTTTATCTATAATAAAAAGCAGAATTGATTTTCTGTCACCCTTGTCTATTGTCTTTTTTCCTATTTAATAAATATTTTTGTTAAAGTTTAACATACATCAAGGACCAAGTTCATAAGTCTATAGTTTGATGAATTTTCACAAAATAAACACATTCATGAAACAAGCACTGAGATTGAGAAACAGAATATTCCCAGCGCCTCAAGAGACTCCTCATGCCCTTTTCAAGTGACTAACTTCCTCTCAGATGTAATTGGTGTAACTGTTCTACCTTCTAATGCCATAGAACAGCTTTGCTAATGCACTTTTAAATGGAAATAACTCTGTCATTTTATTTTAGTCGTGTTATTGCCCATTTGGCGTTAAATCAAAGATAGTGATTAGAGACATTTGGTTTTCCTAAGGTATTCTTCAGGGTATCTGTTTTTCTGAAAGTACATCATCTTGAATCATCAGGATCTGAAAGAGCCAAGTTTGAAAAGATGACTTTTTAGCACAAGGTCCCAAGACAGAAGAATGATGCGGCTGAAAGAAGTCACTATGTCAGGTGAGTAAGAGAATCATTATTGTAACTTGAAATACAGGGTAGTTTCAGCCATAAATTCAGAGTAAACTTCCTTTATGTGTAACACTTTAATATTGCATTATTATCAAGGAGAAATATAACTTTGCCTTTAGCCATGTTCAAATCTTCTGAGGGAGAAATATTAAATATATAAACATGTGAGGAATGAACTTCAGCAATGTAATCCATTATGAATATATTTGAGGCATAAAATCTATAATAAATGGATAGAACCTGTACTAGTCCATTTCATATTTACAGTGTGCCTAGTAACACTTCATTCCAGCTGAGCAATTTATAGATTGGGTAGTTGTTTTCCTTACTCTTTATTCAAATAGTAAATCAATTTTTGCGTTTTTTAGAAGTTGAATGATGAATTAATCAGAGCCTGAGTTTCATACTTTTTAAAAGTTAGGTGACGAGTTATTCAGATTTCCCTACTACCAATTTCACTTGTTTCGAAGCAGAGGGTGGGAAAAATTAACTGACTTATAAACCCTCCTTATCCCTTGGTAGTTTCTTCCACGAACCACCGACCCTGATAAGCATAATAAGAGAAAAGGGGGAAAAGAAATAAAATTGCATATATTTATTAAGCAACTGTGTGGATATAGTACTTTATTCGTACTAATAAAATATAACCCCACTTCTTATGAACTTAAAGTTGAAAACTAGGGCTTCCCTGGTGGCGCAGTGGTTGAGAGTCCGCCTGCTGATGCAGGGGACGCAGGTTCGTGCCCCGGTCCAGGAAGATCGCACATGCCGCGGAGCGGCTAGGCCCGTGAGCCATGGCCGCTGAGCCTGCGCTTCCGGAGCCTGTGCTCCGCAACGGGAGAGGCCACAACAGTGAGAGGCCCGCGTACCACAAAAAAAAAAAAAAAAAAAAAAAGAACTAAACTATATCATGCTTTCCTTCCATGATAAACCCCAAGGCAGTCACATTTACATTTCTGTAAGCACGGAAGGGAGCAGCTGCCTGGATAGTTCTGAATGATGGGTATTACAAAAGCTTTTATCACTGAACCTACTTTCACTTATATTTATATATGGTCCTGTGTGTTACTCTAGTAATTAAGTCACAGTACTTCTAATAAAATAATGAAACAATCTTGTAAAGGCCTAACTCATGAAGATGAAGAAAGTAACCACCACTCCTATTCGATCCAATCTCAACTTCTCCTTAAATCCTACTTCAAGCTGATATATGTAGTCACTTCTCTATTAAAAAAATAGTTTCCTTCTCCTTCGAAGCTTTCACTCAAATAAGGAAAACAAAAGTTGTGGCTTTGAATCATTTATTTGATATAGTACAAGAATAGGGTAAATAGATATAAGTGTAAAACAAAAAGAAAAGGTATTATTGATCATAGTAGTTGTAATTCTTAAAAAGAGCCAAATTTTTAACATATTTCACCTCAGGACAGTAAGAAAACTATCAGGCTTACTTTTTTTTTTTTAACATCTTTATTGGAATACAGTTGCTTTACAATGTTGTGTTAGTTTCTGCTGTGTAACAAAGTGAATCAGCTATATGTATACATATATTCCCATATCCCCTCCCTCTCGCGTCTCCCTCCCACCCTCCCTAGGCTTACTTTTTTAGTGAATTTCTTTTTGATCTTAAAGGCCTGGACAGGGGGGAAGAACACAAGGAGGAAGGCCATAGGATGAAAATGGAGTTTCATAAGAGTGATGATAGTTCAGTAGAGGCAGAACCTGAAATAAGCCCTTGAACTTGTAGCTAAGGTAGTTTTTGCTTTGATCCAGCCATGGGTACCCTGAGGGCTTAAATGAAAGCAGTGCTTCTCAGAGTGTGGTCCCCGGACTAGGAGCTCCAGCATCACCTGGAAACGTGTTAGAAATGCAAATTCCCAGGCTGTACCCCTAACCTACTAAATTAGGAACTCTGTGGGTACAGTCCACACATCCTCTGTTTTTAAAGCCCCCGGGGGTTCTGCTGCAAGCTGAACTTTGAGAACCACTGGTCTAAAGCAGAGATCAGCAAACTTTTTCTGTAAAAGGCCAGAGAGTAAATGTTTTAGATTTGGCAGTTCATACTATCCCTGTTACAGCTACTCAACTCTGCTGTGTAATGAAAAAGGAACCATAGACAATTGGTAAACTAATGGACATGGCAGTGTTTCAATAAAATTTTGTTCAGAAAAACTGATCGTGGGCTGGATTTGGCACAAGAGCCACTGCTGACCCCTGTATAGAAAACTGGTGGGAGGAAGAAGAGGCGGTAAGTCTGCTCACGACTTCTCCCCACTCTCACCCTTGTGTCGGTCCTGACACCTAGTGGTGAGTCCAAACGGCACCAAAGTTCCTTCCAATGTGCATGTACTTCCTTGCTTCCACTTGAGTGTTGTGTACAGGACATACTCAAGCCATTTAGTAATTACCAGTGAGGCACAGAAAGCAGAGCAGTAGAAAGAGATGGACGTAAATCAGCCAATGAGTCAGTCGGTAGAATTCCAGGACAAAGAAAGGATAACCTTAGGACTGAAACATAAACTTCATAACTATCATCATCCAAGGTTTTGCATCATTTTCCTAAAGGAAATGTTCCCTGTGATCCTATCTGCTGTCCTCAAGACACAGAATTAAAAAAAAAAAAAAAAGGAGCCTGACATCTTCATTCACTCAAAAAACACACATCCATGTGACTGACCACAATAAGATTAATAGCAGACGTGCCTCTTGAACCTCTCCACCCGGACGTCCTACTGGAACATTCCACAAGTCTCAGATGGAAATTATGACCACCTTCCCTCCAAAACAGAGCCTCTCAAATTCTTTAAAACGTCAGAATCACCCAGAGGGCTTGTTAAAACAGGTCGCTGGGTCCCATCCCCAGAGATCCTGATTCAATAGACTGGGTTAGGGCCTGAAAGTTTGCATCTCTAACAAGTTCCCAGGTGACACTGATGAGGTTGGATCTGGAACCACACGTTGAGAACCACTGCTCCAAGAACATTCCCTTCCCTCTGTGTTCCAACCTCAGTTGGCAAAATCACTACTTTATACATCCAGGCATCTGAGCAAACACATGGGTCATCCTTGACTCATCACTGTCTCTCACCCCGACATTAATTAACCGCCAAGTCTAATCAGTTTTGCCCTTTCAGTAGTTTGGAAATCTAACCCTCTTTATCATCCTCATTGTCAATGAATTAGTTTAGGCCAGTGTTCTCATACTTTTCCCATAATTTACATATAAAAAGCAACTATACCCATCAGCCTGTAGAGGTAAACAGACCTATAATAACTGTAGGTTGCTGGACACAACAGGCCCGGGGATTCCTTCAACAATCTCCAGGAATGAGGGAATCCGTCTCCCTACATAGCTCTTCCCCATTCATTCAGTAGGGAAACCTTATTTTAGGCCCTCATGATCACATGTCTTGAATATTTTTGTAGCTGTCTAGGAATTCTACCTAATTCCATATTTAGCACTTCGAACACGTGTCCTACTAGCCAAAGTGATTTTTTAAAAATTATAAGTTAACCAAATATTCTAAGACCAAATACTTATTATCTCTCCCTGCACCTTACAAAATGAGCATTGAGTTCATGTAGCTTTGCACAGACTGTGAATCAGTCAATTCCAACAGGATACAGATGTTGTGCTCAAAATAGGGTAACTCAAGAGGGGGTTATCTGCAAAGGTGAGAGTGGTCCTCAATGATTCTCAAGCAGTAGCAGTTTTACTCCTGAGGACATTGGGCAATGTCTGTAAACATCATGGAGACTAGATGGAGGGTGGGGGAGATTGGGAAATATGAGCATCTGGTGGGTAGAGGCCAGGGATGCTGCTAAACATCCTACAATACATAAGACAGCATTGTACAACAAAGAATTAGACAATGTCAATTGTGCTAAGGTTGAGAAATCCTGCTGCAGAGTAAGTTCTCACTAAATATTTGTCAAACTGAACTAAACCTGAACTGCAGCACAATTCCCTAGTGCAACTAACTCTGTTTGAGTCAACTGAAGAGGAATCATGGTAGGCAATCCGTATGGAATGATGGAACCTCCATCTCCTTTTTGGGCTCTTATACCTAGTTTAAGTTCACTTTTTTGAAGAGGGTTGATCTGCCCCAGTAGGTAGGGTTTTATGTGGCTGAAGGTTCCCAGCTTTCTGAGATGCTTTGTGAGCCCAATGTGTCAATATTTTGCTCCAAGGAAAATTCTCAAGTATAGACTGAGGTATCCATTCAAGGTGGAAAATGGAAACATCACATTAATGCATTTATGAAACATTCATTGAGGGCTTACTATTTTTCAAACACTATGCAAAACAAGTTTGAAGATATAACCCAACATAATCTAAAGATGGTTGAGCTCTGATGTTATAGGTAAATCTTTTCTCAAAGTTTAGGTTAGAGAATGAGATTTGTTCTTGTAGATTGCCCTTATCCAGGAGAGAGAGTGAGGTCCCAGTGATGAGTTCTATAAGATAGAGAGGAGAGAGGAGAGAGTTCCTAAGCCTATTGGCACCACCCTCCATTATGTCAAGTGAAACCACATATGGTGTACATAAGGAAATGCTCTATTTGCCAACCACATGGTACTAGAGAAAATGGAACAGCCATTTGTGTTCTTGACTAATTTGAGAGGCATATGCTTATGAGTTATTCTTCAGAAATAATTAACTAATATCTTTCTCAATGAAAGCAGAATAGTTGATAGTCTATGTCATTTGTGTGTCACTTGCCCCAAATATACCCATTTATTATTTTATGCTAAGACAGATGGGTTAAACACATGGTACAGTTTCCTCTGTTCTCTCTCCTGCTCCCACAACAGAAATGAGTAATCAATCATGGCACTCTTTCCCCCTGAGCCTGGGCATGGCCTCAGATGCCTTCTGTATATAACACTTCAAGAAGCTACTATTAACAGACAGGAATTGGCACTTCAAGTAAAATCTACTTGTGCTTGCTTGGCGAAGATATTGACCCTGGGTAAGTCTAGTTAACATATGAATATGTACCTGGAAAGAGTAACTCAATGACACTATATCATTTTATTTAGTCTGTCTCTTCCTTAGTAGAGACCTGATAGGATAGAAGGAACAATTCCGTTCTGATAAGACGGCTGGAGCCTAAGGTGGGGAGAAATTTTCCAAGCAATAGTTGATAAATTTATATTACAAATGTGTATTTCCAATCCAAATCTCTTTCCTGAACTCCAAATTCATATACCTAATTGCCTACTTGACATCTTCACTTGCATGTTCAACGGACACATCTCAGAATTAAAATGCCCTAAAGACTTCGGCTTCCTGCCCGGATGGAATAACAGGGATTGGATTTAACCACCACCATCACCAGCAGCCCAACATTATACAACTAGCAAAACAGACAAAATCTATGAAACGACAGTTTTCAGAGATTGAACAACAGGGAGTGCGGACAGTGATCCCCGAGGGAAGGAAAACAAACAAGGGGGGGCCCCAGCCTCGCCCCCGCATACTACCTGGAGAGAGTTTCCAGGCTGCAGAGTGAGGAGAAAGAACCTAAATGGAGCCCAGGTATCTCATTGAGTTGGAAGACAGAGATCTGAGTTCAGAGAGTCCAAGGCAGCTAGAATGTGTGAGGCAGATTCCAAAGAGGAGGAAGCCACACAGAGAGAATTTGAGTTTTTGTCTGAGTACTGATATGAGTACAGGTGAAAGGAAACTCCTTGAGACTAGGGAAAGAGCCTTCCAAAAGCAACAGGAGAACAATCCTAATAGAAAAGGACACACAGCATTGGGAATAATTAATATTTCCACCAGCCAAAGGAGAAAGACCTTGTGAGACATTGGAGCATAGGGTAAAATCCGCAGAAGAGTATCATCTTAGTACTGGGGACAAATTAGACCTGGACTAAAGGGTGCTCTGGATTCACCCTGACAAAGCTTAAGGTAGACCCCAAAAGGAACAAACTGATCCTAAGTAAGTTAACTGCGTGCCAGAACAATGCCCAGCATTATTTAAGTGGTTACAACAAAATCTAGCACCCAACATCATAAAATTCATAATGTCTGTCTTCAGATAAAAAAACAGGCATCAAATAAGCAGGATACATGACCCATCACCAGAAGGAAAGTCAATCAGTAGCAACAGAACCAGAATTTACAGAGATGGTGAAATGAGCAAACAATGAATTTCAAACACTATTATGTATATACTCCATATACTCAGGGAGATGGAAGAAAGCATGAACATTATGAGGGAAGAAGTGAGAGATATAAAAAGAATCGACTTGATGTGTAGAGATATAATATCAGAAATGAAAAATATGGAAAAGATTAACCACAGATTAGACCCTCCACAAAAAAAAAGATCAGTGAACTTAAAGCGGCAGAAAATACCCAAAATGAAGCACACAGAGAAAAAGATTTTTAAAAAAATGAACAATGCATCAGTGACCTGTGAGGCACCATCAAGCAATCTAACAGTGTAATTGGAAACCCAGAAAGGGGAAGTGATAGAAAAAGTACTTGAAGAAATAATGACTAAAAATGTTCTAAATGTGACAAAAACTATAAACCCACATATCCAAGAAGCTTAAAGAACCCCAAAGAAAAGAAACATAAAGTAAACCACACCAACACACATCAAAATCAAATTGCTGAAAACTGGTGATAAAGAAAAAGATTTAAGAGCAGTTAGCAGAAAAAGTGTAATAAATTCAGAGGACAAAGACCAGGACAGACACCAAAATTGTCAGAAACTATGAAAGCCAGAAGACAATGAAGCAAGTGAGTGTATTGGGAAGAAAGGTGAAGACTGTCAACCTAGAATTCTATATGCATTGAAAACGTCTTTCAAAAATGAAATACTAGGCTTCCCTGGTGGCGCAGTGGTTGAGAGTCCGCCTGCCGATGCAGGGGACGGGGGTTCGTGCCCCGGTCCGGGAAGATCCCACATGCCGCAGAGCGGCTGCGCCCGTGAGCCGTGGCCGCTGAGCCTGCGCGTCCAGAGCCTGTGCTCCGCAGTGGGAGAGGCCACAACAGTGAGAGGCCCGCGTACTGCAACAACAAAAAACAAAAAAACAAAAAAACAAAAATGAAATACTGTTTCATGCCAAAATAAAAAAAAAAAGTGGAGGAGATTAATCACCAACAGATGTGCATGAAAAGAAATATTAGAGGAAGTTCTCTGATAGAAGGAAAATTATACCAGACAAATGTTCATTTCACTCCACATAAGGGAATGAAGTACACTGCAAGTTGTAAATATGTAGGTAAATATAAAAATTGAGATACCCAAACTGAACTCTTGAATTTTTACTCAACATCTGTTTCTTGCTTAGTCTTTCCTTATCTCGTTCAATGACAGCTCCATCCTTCCATCCTAAGGTCAGAAATTTTGTGATCAACATCGACTTGTCTTTTTTGCGCACACCCTACATCAAAGCATCAGCACGTGCTCGTAGCTTTAACTTCAGAACATGTTCAGAATCTCACCTCCGTGGCTATCTCTTAGGTGCTTAGCTCCATCATTTTGCCTCAGCCTTCTAATTGGCTTCTCTGCTACCACAGCAGTGTATTCACAACGCAGCAGTCACAGTAATCCTGCAAAAACATATGACACTTCCCGTCACACCTCTACTCACCAAGCTCCAGTAGCTCCCATCTCCCCAGAGAAAAGCCAAGCTCTTGTTACAGCCGACAGGCCCCATAGCGCCTTCCTGTCTCCATCTTTGCGCCTCTCTGGCCCTCCACCATATACTGACGTGGTTTATTCTCTCTCACTTCCTTCAAGTCTTTTCTAAAATGTCATCTATTCACTGCGGCCTTCCCTGAACACACTATTTAAAATTGCAACTTCCTGCCCACAGAGAGCTACCCCCTTCCCTGATATCTTGATTTCTATAGTCCTCCTGTTTTATATAATGTGTTCACTGTCGTGTCTCCACTAGAACATAAGTTCCACGAAGGCGGGAATATTGTCGTTCATTTTTACTGCTGAAAGTCCAGTGTCTAGAGAAATGGCAGGCATTTAGTAGACCTCCATAAATATTTGTTGAATGAATGAGTAAAGAGGGGTGTGCTTGACCAAGCCCGGCAGCTGTAGTACATATCCTTTGTCACCAGAGGGCAGCACAAGAGCATTAAGGTTTTAATGATGGAAGCTGAAGAGACACTAAAACCTAGGTTCACACCTGGGAGGTGAGGAGAGGTTTTTCCAAACCCGATCCCGTGGTGGAGGCTGCATAGAAGAGGAAATCAGGGGTAGTTGAATAAACCTCTGTTTTTTTTATGTGTGACTTTGAGAATCACTTCACTCTCTGGGCCTCAGTTTCCTCATACTTGAATTCAATTCACTAGATTTGTTTAACTCTGATTCACTTCTGGCCCTAGCGGTCCACCATTCGAAATCAAACAAGCCCCCATGTGTCCACCTCACCTTTTTAAATTTCACATTCAGGCTAGAATGTAGTGCAATGCATTTTCCTTAAAGTTGTATTCAAGCTACTGGGATTCAGTAATTACCCACAAGTTCAATAGAAGAACTATATCAAAGAGTGAGCTTGACTCAGTTTCTTTATTCCCACCTCTAATTTTCGAATGAGAGGGAGTAATACTGAAATGAAAGAAGTTAGCACCACTCTGGAGATGCCAGGGCTTTGAGATAGTGTCAATTAAAAGCTATGGTTTCTTTCCTGGTTATTACTTTTGGGAATATGCTAATGTAGAGAAATTTGAGACTGGAAGATATTGTCTCCTGAAAAGAGGCCATTTAAACTTATCCATTGGAGGAAATGACTAAATTTATTTTCTTAATGATGGAAGAGTTTAATTTTCTTTGAAAGAATCAACATTTCTAAAACTGATCAGGGGAGGGCAGTAAAGAGTTACACACGGCTGCTAGTCAACAAAGTATTTATACAAAAGAAGAATCATATTTTAAACTAATTTATTTTTAAGTTTTACTGGCCCCTAATAAAATTCACTCACCATTTTCTTGGTTTGAAGAACTTAAAGTGTCATCAAAGGATTTGTGGAGATGAGTTCGGTCACTGAGTTAGCATAGCACCTCAGAAAAAAAAAACCCCTGAATTGCATGTTACCATTGAATATGGAGCCCACTACCACAGGCAGGAGAAATCATCTTTTCATGATCTGGTATTTAAGTGGCTTTAATGAAAGCCATCCCTTTTATGGGATTAAATGCATTAAATTCTATTTTAGCGTAATTGTTCTCTTAGTCCTGGCATTTGACTTATTTCAGAATGTCTAATCTACATTTATGCTTCACAGAAGTTTATTTTCTCATCCAAAAAATAAGAGGACATAAAGAGACACACAGGTTGGACTTCTTAGTGCCGGTTATTATGTTAAAGCAAAATCAATATAGAGCTTGATTTCTTTGGCCTAACTCCATTGACTTACGTGGGTGGTTTTGGTTGGAAATATACTGGGCTGCTAAAGAAATGAGGAGAAAAAAAAAAAATCCATGCCACAAGAGTGCTAATAAACACATCTGATTTTCTGTCTAATTTTCTGACAGAATGGTTAATAAGGTTATCTGGAAAGAATCAAACAATCCAAGCTAAATCCTGGCTATGTCTCTACTTTCCTATGTAGCATTTATCAAAAATGTAATTATCTAATGGCTTGTAATTATCTAGTGGTTTTTATTTTCTATCTTCACCACCTAGACCGGTACCACTCCCCAACCTCACCCCAGCAAATCTCTCTTCATTCAGGGTTGTATTCCTGGCAACGTGCATAGGCCTGATCATATGGCAGGGGCTCCATAAATTCTTCTAGATTATAAGCCCCAAGGACAAGGATGGTCTCATAGTCAGCTTCAGATTCCTAGTATTTAGCCCATAGCATGGTAGAGCATGTAAATTTAGTAAATATTTCTTAGATAAAGTGTTGTCTAATGTATATATTCTCTTTACCAGGTACCATAGTGAACAAAACAAGTTTCATGCCCTCATGGAAACATTCTAGTAGGAGGTGGGACAACAGAGGTAACAGATACATATGCATGAATAATTCAAATATCAGACAGTGATCAGTGTAGGTAGACTCCTGTAGCACCACAAGAAAGTCACTGACAGCCAAATGCAGAGCCAAAAGTGCTGGCTGTCCTCTGAAAAGCACAGAAGAGTCTCCTAGGCAAGGGAATCGCTTTTGCAAAGACCCTGCACAGGAATTTGGTAGGTTCAAAAGGTCAGTGAGGCCAGGAGTTGCAGAAGGAAGGCATAGCCAATCCACCTATACCATTCTCTGCGCTGGAGACTGAAGAAAAGCAGCTTGAAAAGGGTGACACAAGGAATGCAGTAATGATGCTGAAAATTCGGCCTCCATGCACCAGTGCCGAATTGAATCTCAGAGACAGAGTTTTTGGTGAAATAGAAAAGAATAGCTTTATTGCTTTGCCAGGCAAAGGGAGACACAGCAGGGTCATGCCTCAAAAACTGTGTGCCTCAACCAGGGGAGATTTGATGAGGAGTTTTATAGGATGGTTCAAGGGCAGGGTTCTGATAAGGATCAGGGTGTATGTAGGGCCTGCACTCCTTTAATCTGGCCTCAGGTGGTTTCCTGATGAGCTTCGAGGTTATCAAACTGTTACCTTCTCTCTGGAACATCTTCCATTTGGCGGGGCTTTTAATTCTGCAGAAGTCCTTAAAGATATTATTATGTGTATCCCTTGAGGTGGACCCAGGACCCTGCCCCGAGGCTGCACTATTGTTTCTTGGCGGCTTCTCCCTTGTCTCTGCATCCCCTCCCTTCCCTGTTTAGCAACTGGTTGAAAGTCTTCTGTGCTTGGTTTCAGTAACAGAACAACCATCTAAGAATGGATACAAAGAAATCCTGTCCTACTCACTCAAAGTCTTGGTGTTCAACACTCAGTATCCAATTTTGCAGCATTATGAGAAGATTCCCTCATAAAAGCTTGGGGAGATACTATGTATATAACGTTAATTTAAATATCAAGATTCCAAATTGCTTAGACAGGATAAATTCAACTAAGCAAGGACTATTCAAGGGAATAAGACAATATTCGTGTTCATTCATGAAGGCATTATTTAACAAATAATAAGTGAGTGCCTTGAATGTCAGGCATGATTCTTGGTGGTGGGGATACAACCGTGAACAAAACAGAAAAAGCACCTGTCTTCATGGAGTTTATCTATATTATTGAGGGGGAGATAGCCAAAAACTAAAAATTACACAAAGGACAAGATCATTTCAGCTGTGACAAGTGCAACAAAGGAAAAGTGCCAGGATCAACTTGGGTGGTCAGATGTCTTCCCAGGTCCCCTTCACAAATCATGTCAGCCAACGAGTATAGCAAACATTAGGAGAGGTTTCCTTTAAGTCGTGGAATGATGAAATGGTTTTCTCCTTTATGTTTTCTACATTATCTAATTTTTTGCAATGAGGATGTTATTTGATTTACGTAATCAAATTGACAAAATTTATTAAATAATACATAAAAACATTCTCATTAAAGTTTCAGCTGCTAAAGATAAAATTAGGAGTTTCCTTTGCCAAGGGGAAGGAGACAGGCATAAAGTAATATTATAAATGAACTTTATTAAAAGTGACAGAAATGAACTTTATTAAAAGTGACTTTATTAAAAGGTCCGTGTTTGGTGCCTCTGCTGCATAACTGGAACAAGTTTTCTCGGAAACAGTAATCTCTATTTCCAGAAGTATAAGACAGCATACTTCACTATTTTTAACACAAACGCTTCCTTCTTTAACTTATGAAGAGTGCTATCAGCAGGGATACCATTGTTAGTTCCATGTGATCCTAGAGATAATTCTGTGATTTTATCGTAGATAAGGAGCAAGAAGCACTTTTCGGGAGTTTGGTTCACATATTATGGAGACGTTAGTAAACCTCAGCAGAACCAAGCTCTTTTTTTTTAAAATACCTTCTTGGTCAAATGTTCAAACTCAGGTTGAAAACGTTGTTGATTGCCACAAAACCAACTGTGGACATGAGTCATCAACACTGACTACAATTCAGCAGGACGTAAGGCATATTCTTGCTGCACGTATCTGGGAAGGAGGAACTACCATGAATGTTACAGTCCTCGGATGACAGGATCGGTAACCAGTGCGTCACAGGACTTTCATGTGCCGTGCCTCCCCTGACCAGTACTTGACATTGACGAGAAGTGACACAGGTGAGGGAATGGGGACCAGCTCACTTTTTATTTAAAGCATACAGTCCGCTGTAAGCAATGTAATACAATCCAGAACAGTACGAAACAGGAAGAAACAATCTACTTAATTTGATCAAAACCAAAACAAACAGAAGTGTTATTTTCTTTGTCTCTGCTCTGCTAATGCACATACAAGTTTCTAGATAAACATTAATATAACCACTAGAAAAATGGGGAGGGAGTTATAGGGGAAGGTTCAATAAAGTGCCAAAACAGATAAAGCTGATATACTGGACCCAAGTCTCGTTAAACTGTAATTGTTTTCCCTCAGTCTTCTGTGTCCCTTTGCTTCCCCCCTCCTGTTATAGAACATCAATTAAAATTCTTTTTCCTTGGTGTTACAGTGAAGAGCATTCAGTGATTCTCAAGGAAAAACAGGCATCTATTTCTCTTTTCCCAGGCTTTCTTCTCTTTCCTTGAAAGAAAAAAAAAAAAAAAGAGACAACAAGGAGACTGTTTGGTGCTGCCCAGTTCCCCATCTTGCGATGCTGATGTAACGAGCTGGGGGCGCCCTGACGGGCTGACTGAGAACTGGTCATGCTTTCTTCACACATGGAGCGGCAATCAGCTTACAAGTAAATCACCTCTGAGCACAAGCTGTCTCCACAAAGGCAGCCAAAGAGGCAGCATTCCAAGGCTGACAAAACATCCCTAAAGCGTGAAAGTAAAGGAGACCCTGAGGCTGCTGGAGGGAGAGGCTTCCAACATTAATCCCCACCCTGTCAGGCATTGTGCGCACTCCAGAGGGAGCTTGACCGATGGAATACCATCTGAAGTTCACACTTGGAAAAAGCCACAAGTTCAACATCAGGAGTGAGGGGAAAGTGTCAAGATATAGGATAAACAAATAAATAAGAAGAGGGGGAGAAAAGAATAAGAAGGGAATGCAGTGTTGTGTGGTGACACCCAGAGCTGATGATGTCTGTTGCCTCTTAAGCTTCCAGTGAACTCCATTAATTATTCATAAGCGGACATTTTGTGAATTGCATACACTTTGCATGTCATTTACTTTCTAATGTAAACATTGAGAAGAGAGTCATTTCTTGAAAGTGCAAATGTTTTTTGCAAGAAACACTTTGAAAAATCATAACACTGACCAAAGATCAACAAATGACATCTAAAACACAGTCTAAATATAGTAAGTCTGTTCTTCCTGAGCAGACTGTTAGTTAATACTCTATAAATTATTTACAATCATGGTACTGGTGAGCTTAGAAATGAGTTGAACCAGAAGAAATGCACCAGCTCTCACTTACTCTGGTCCTGAGATCTGCACTACTTCTGCTTACGGGATACGTCATCTACTTATCTATCTACGTTACCTACACATTTGTCTGCCTATCCCTACCTATGCATACTTTCATGCATCCAACACTTACCAAGCAGCTCACATATTGCTTGTGGCTGTATTTACATCTTTGTCATATCATCGCTCTCCTCTTCTAAAGAGACTTCCACAGTAACAAGTTACATCCTTTTTTTTTTGGCCGCATCACACTGCCAAGGAAGTCCCCCGTAAGTCCCCTACATAAGAACAAGTTCCATTCTGAGAGCACGTTTGTAAGCCTAGTTTGTTTGTAAGTCCAACAAAGTTAGCCTAGGTACCCAACTAACACAATTGGCTATATAGTACTGTACTATAATAGATTTATAATACTTTTCACACAAAGAATACATAGAAAAAAAACACAAAAGATAAAGAAAACATTTTAAATCTTACAGTACAGTACCTTGAAAAGTACAGTCGTACCAGCTATATCACCACTGTTTTTACTCTTGCTTCTGGACATCTTGGGCTTGAAATAAAGATACTGTACTACTGTACTCTATACAGTGCTATACAGTAAAGTACACAAAAGCACAACCACTTGTAGAGGATGCACGCACGTGACAATGTATGTCAGACACGTGAACTAACTTACGTGATTGGACATATGAACGCACATTCACATCTTGGAAAATTCGCAATTTGAAGGTTCGTATGTACATCCTTTTTTTTTTTTTTTTTTTTTTTTTTTGCGGTACACGGGTCTCTCACTGTTGTGGCCTCTCCCATTGCGGAGCACAGGCTCCGGACGTGCAGGCTCAGCGGCCATGGCTCGGGAGCCCAGCCGCTCCGCGGCATGTGGGATCTTCCCAGACCAGGGCATGAACCCGTGTCCCCTGCATCGGCAGGTGGACTCTCAACCACTGCGCCACCAGGGAAGCCCTGTACATCCTTTTTTGATAGACTTTTTCAAAGAGACATTTGATAAGATCCGTATATGATCCTTTTTTGATAGACTTTTTTTTTTTGTAGACTCTTTCACAGAGACATTTGATAAGATCTGTATATGAAAAATGTTTAATTCCAGGTTATTAACATGCAAATGTCAATTTCCTTTTAACCGAGCTAAGCAAAATAATCAAAACATTGAGCCTACTAAAAATTGATTGTGAAAAAAAATTGAATAGGAGATATACAAGGTTTAGAACTAGATATGGAAAGAAAAAGAAAACTAAGAGATTAGTTCACAGGTATGCGTAGCTTACCCCATTTATTTAATGATATTAACTTATAGTTATATAGTGGGGGGTTTTTTGCCAGATGCTATTCTAAGCACTTAGAAGTATTAATTCCTTTAATGCATACCATAATTTTGTCATATAAATCCTATATTCATCATATTTTATAGATCAGGAAACTAAGGTCCAGAAACTTGCCAAGGTCATACAGCTAATAAGTAATGGAGATGAAATTTGAACCCCAGCAGTCCTGATCCAGAAGCTGAGCTCTTAACCTCTTTGCTACACAGCCTTCATGTTAAAGCATATTTATGATTTTTTAAATCAGCTCCTTTTAAGGAATTTTGACACTTAATTTTCTAAATGAAAAATAAATGTCATTTTATTAACTTGCAAAAATAAATATGAGCAGCTCATTAAGCAGATCAAACTCTTATATCAGCTTAGCCAGCACGCAATTCCTGCTACCTGGGAAGTCAAAACATGAGAAGAATGCTTGATAAGGAAGGGATTAGAACAAAATGTTCATTGCAGCTCTATTTACAATAGCCAGGACATGGAAGCAACCTAAGTGTCCATCATCGGATGAATGGATAAAGAAGATGTGGCACATATATACAATGGAATATTACTCAGCCATAAAAAGAAATGAAATTGAGTTATTTGTAGTGAGGTGGATGGACCTAGAGTCTGTCATACAGAGTGAAGTAAGTCAGAAAGAGAAAGACAAATACGGTATGCTAACACACATATATGGAATCTAAGAAAAAAAAATGTCATGAAGAACCTAGGGGTAAGACAGGAATAAAGACACAGACCTACTAGAGAATGGACTTGAGGATATGGGGAGGGGGAAGGGTAAGCTGTGACAAAGCGAGAGAGAGGCATGGACACATATACGCTACCAAAGGTAAAATAGATAGCTAGTGGGAAGTAGCCGCACAGCACAGGGAGATCAGCTCGTTGCTTTGTGACCACCTAGAGGGGTGGGATAGGGAGGGTAGGAGGGAGGGAGACGCAAGAGGGAAGAGATATGGGAACATATGTTTATATATAACTGATTCACTTTGTTATAAAGCAGAAACTAACACACCATTGTAAAGCAATTTTATTCCAATAAAGATGTAAAAAAAAAAAAAAGGAATTCACTACAAGCCTTCGTCAGTTGGGGCTGCAATCACAAAAATACTATAGACTGGGCTTAAACAGCAAACATTTATTTCTCTCAGTTATGGAGCTGGGAAGTCCCCGAAAAAGGTGCCAGCAGATCCAGTGTCTGGTGGTGACACTTCCTGTTTGCAGATGGCCATCCTCTCCTTATATCCTCACATACTGGAGAACAGAGAGAGCAAACTCTCCTGTTTCTTCTTATAAGGGGCACTAACCCTATTCATTAGGGCTCCACTTTCATGACCTAATTACTTCTCAGAGTCCCCACTTCTTAGTACCATCACATTGGGGATTAGGATTTCAACATATGGATTTTGCAGGGACACGAACATTGTCTGTAACACTATGTGATACAAACGTAGAGCAGCATCAGGTCCTGATGTCCTGCTGCATCCATCTCCACCAAAGGTGGAATCAAGCTTTGTGCTGATCTGATTCAAGAGCCTTTCAAGAGCTGGCCTAGAGGAATCAAACTTATCCTCTGCTTTTGGATAGAGATATTTCACATACTAGCCTTTTTAAAGATAACCGTACTTAGCATCAAGTGTATGAACTTTTCATTTGGAGACCACCATACAACCAAAGAAGGCAGGATATATATTCAGGTCAAGAGTGACCACAAAGAGGATCTTGAGGGCAAATTAAGAACATACCAGAGAACAGTTTCAAGCAGTATGGGCTACAATTTTAAATGCTGTGAAAATATCACAATAATCTCAAAATTGTTTATGTTTTAATTGAGACTGATTTAAATTACTTTAAAAGCCTGTGGTTATCATTGAAACTCAACAAAAATCACAATGATCATAATAATGTTATTCCTGAGAAGTAGGAGTCGAATCTAGATTGTGATCAACTCTGTTTCATAAAGTCGTACCTATAATACAGTCAACTGAATGTGTTACAAATGGATTAGATATTTTCTGTGCATTTGAGGAATGGAGGGTGGGGGAAGAGGGTGGCTCAGGACTTAAAATCTATAATCCTATCACACAGTCTAATACAGTCACCAGGTACAGCCCATCTTCTAGTTTGTGTGTGAAATTGAGATGGAGAGACACTTTGCAAAACATACTAGTTCAGTCCAGAGTAGTCTTGCCTCTTACCTTGTTTTTTAGACTTTTTGATACTACTCTGTATCAAAAGTGGTTTATTCAAAGAAATGAGTAATAAGATATCACTAATCACATGGTTGAAAGTCTTTTTTTTTCCAACTTTTTTTTTTAACATCTTTATTGGAGTTGAAAGTCTTAAAAAAGGTTGTAATCATTGTTTGGTAAAGAGTGTGTTCTCTGTTTTGCTAGCAAGAGTATAAATTGGAATATACCATCTCATATGAAGAAAAAATGGCATCAGCAGCCTTATAATTTTTCATATCATTTGATCCAGTAATTATTGTTTCAGAAATGAATGCTAGGAAAATTAAAATCTACTTAAAGATTGATATATAAGAATATCCCTCATAACATTTATAATGATAAAACACTGGACCTAGATTTCTGCTATCAAGTGAATGGTTACATTATTGGTTATATTATTCACTTTAACTGCCGGGTCAATGATTACCCAGGTTTCAGAGGACATTCACTACTGAATTCCCTCAAGAGAGTGTGTCAATTATTCTCCCCCAGCTCCGTGCTGAGCGAGCAGGACTCATCTGGCTCCATCCTCGACGCTGTCTCTCAGGTTGCTGCCTCATCGCTTTCCTCTTTAGTTTTCCACAGTGACTCAGATCTGCATCTCACTCCTCAAAGCATCAAGCTGCACAATCTGGCTCCAATCCCTAACCTCTCAGCTGTCGTCCCCTCCTCCACACTCCTCAGGAAGGAGCAAAGTAGCACATTTCTCAGTAGTGAATCTGTAAGTTATTGGTCCTCAGGGACCCAATTAAGAAGGGGTATGTCATTAGGAATCCATGCAGTATTTGGCTATTACAGAGCCAGGCATACAACAGGTGGTCACTTCCTGGGAAATCTGTCTGCCTGGAGCAGAAACCTCACCAAGGAGCTGAGGAACGGGGCTGGGTCCAGAGGAATGCAAAGAACTGCTTGGAGCTCTGTTTGATCAGGGTCTGAGCCCACATGTAGGAACTGTCCAGCCTTAGGGGTCTGCAGAAAATAGGCACAGAAGATTAGGGAGAAGCGGGCACCAGTTAGTAACATCATGCTTACATCTGCAGAGTGACCCCTCAGGCAATGGGAGATGTGCTTCCTTGGGCTGGCTTTTTGGGTTAGCCATAAAATTCCCCATCTGCTCCTGCATCTGCAGCCAACATCTCACCTTAGGGAATGATTCCATCAGATCCCAACTTGTTTCTCCCTCCTTAGCAATTTCTGTAAACTAAACCCTATCTCGGGGATCTTCAGACATTTTTACTTACATATTTTCTAAAGTAATTTATAAAACGATGTACTCTCACACACATTTTTTTTTTTTTTTTGCGGTACGCGGGCCTCTCACTGTTGTGGCCTCTCCCGTTGCGGAGCACAGGCTCCTGACGCACAGCCTCAGCGGCCATGGCTCACGGGCCCAGCCGCTCCGCGGCATGTGGGATCTTCCCGGACCGGGGCACGAATCCGTGTCCCCTGCATCGGCAGGCGGACTCTCAACCACTGCGCCACCAGGGAAGCCCACCTCACACACATTTTTAAGTTCACAGGGAATACTACTCATCTTAAGTTTAAATAATTGCAAAGAATATAAATTCTGATGTATTCCAAATTTGACATTTTAAAATAAATCTGTTAAAAACTCTTGGAAAAGTATCCAAAGTGTTATGGCTCCATAATATGTTGGCTAGGTTAGGCTACACTATTTTCCCCAGAATTCTCTTTCCTGTGTGTTTCTGGTAAGGGTGGGCCACAGGAAGGAGTCTTGTGGGAAATTGGAGAACAGTGAAGCAGCAGCCATTTTGTGGTTCACGTGAATCTTTGCTTCCCTGCCGGCTCACCTTGTTGGAGAGGATCTGCAACTGTTCTATCTGCTCCTTCAGCTCCTCCAGTTCCTGGGACAAGTGTGTATTTAGCTGTGTGGTCAAGGCACCACCCTCTCCTACAAGCCACCCAATGTCAAGATTGGAGGCAGTGAGAACTGACATGGATTCCAGTCTCTTCTTGCTTGAGTTCATGCTGAATAGATGCTTGTTCTTGTTCTTCCCAACTTCACATCTATTTCCGCTTCCCAATGGTTTGCCTTGTTGATTTCAAGCTCCAGTGTCAGAGGCAAAGTCTGCCAGTTTACAGAGACTGTTTAGCCAGTTCCCAAAATTGTATTAGATCAAATTCTTGTGGCAAATCTCTTATTCCATAAAAACAGAGAAATCGATATAAAGAGATAGGTAGGTAGATGGATAAACAGACTCCTCCTCAATGGTTCTGATTGAACCCTAATACACGAAACACCATAGTGATTTGATCCCCATTATTATTCATTTAAAAATACATAATCGGGCTTCCCTGGTGGTGCAGTGATTGAGAGTCCACCTGCTGATGCAGGGGACACGGGTTTGTGCCCCAGTCCAGGAAGATCCCACATGCCGCGGAGCAGCTAGGCCTGTGAGCCATGGCCGCTGAGCCTGCGCGTCCGGAGCCTGTGCCCCGCAACGGGAGAGGCCACAACAGTGAGAGGCCCGCGTACCGAAAAAACTTGATCCATCTCTTCTTGAACAGTCAGAATGTTACTTCATTTATTTCATTCCTTGAATTCATATTTCCATCCCATTTTAATGCAAATGTACTACTTTTACATTTTACTCAAATATTGATCACTCAATCACACTTCTCTTCAACTAAAATAAATTCACAAGTTATTTTTTTTTATTTCCTGTGGCCATGATGCTCAAAGTATTAAAACATGTCTTATGGATTTTATTCTTATTCCATTATTAATAGTAAGCTATTGATCAACATTACAAAAATACTTTATTAACTACTAGACATTTATTTTAGTTAGCAATTGCTGCTGACACTCCAAAACTCAGTGATTAAATCAATAATTTATTTTTCTTGCTCATGCGTCTATGATTAGGAATCTACCTTTTTCCAGGTTGCTATTGCTGGGGGCAGATTACCTGGGATTATTCTGCCCAATGTGCCTCTCATCCTCTCCATGGACGAACTGCCTGGCCAGGCCACTTCTTTCCCATGGCTATGATGGAAACCTAAGAGAAAACATAGGCCAAGTGTTAGCTCTTCTCTAAATGTTTGATAGAATCTGCCTGCAAAGTCATCTTGTGGTGGGCTTTTATTAGTTGGAAGATTTTAAATCACAGTCTCAATTTCAGTGCTTGTGATTGGTCTGTTTATATTTTCTATTTCTTCCTAGTTCAGTCTCAGAAGATTGTGGTTTTCTAAGAATTTGTCCATTTCTTCCAGGTTGTCCATTTTATTGGCATATAGTTGCTTGTAGTAATGTCTCATGATCCTTTGTATTTCTGCAGTGTCAGTTGTTACTTCTCCTTTTTCGTTTCTAATTCTATTGATTTGAGTCCTCCCTTTTTTTCTTGATGAGTCTGGCTAATGGTTTATCAATTTTGTTTATCTTCTCAAGGAACCAGCTTTTAGTTTTATTGATCTTTGCTATTGTTTCCTTCATTTCTTTTTCATTTATTTCTGATCTGATCTTTATGATTTCTTTCCTTCTGCTAACTTTGGGGTTTATTTGTTCTTCTTTCTCTAATTGCTTTAGGTGTAAGTTTAGGTTGTTTATTTGAGATGTTTCTTGTTTCTTGAGGTAGGATTTTATTGCTATTAACTTCCCTCTTAGAACTGCTTTTGCTGCATCCCATAGGTTTTTGGTTCTTGTGTTTTCATTGTCATTTGTTTCTAAGTATTTTTTGATTTCCTCTTTGATTTCTTTAGTGATCTCTTGGTTATTTAATAGTATATTGTTTAGCCTCCATGTGTTTGTATTTTTTACAGATTTCTTCCTGTAATCGATATCTAGTCTCATAGCATTGTGGTCGGAAAAGATACTTGATACGATTTCAATTTTCTTAAATTTACCAAGGCTTGATTTGTGACCCAAGATATGATCTATCGTGGAGAATGTTCCATGAGCACTTGAGAAGAATGTGTATTCTGTTGTTTTTGGATGGAATGTCCTATAAATATCAATTAAGTCCATCTTGTTTAATGTATCACTTAAAGCTTGTGTTTCCTTATTTATTTTCATTTTGGATGATCTGTCCATTTGTGAAAGTGGGGTGTTAAAGTCCCCTATTATGATTGTGTTACTGTCAATTATCCCTTTTATGGATGTTAGTATTTGCCTTATGTATTGAGGTGCTACTATGTTGGGTGCATAAATATTTACAATTGTTATATCTTCTTCTTGGATTGATCCTTTTATCATTATGTAGTGTCCTTCTTTGTCTCTTGTAATAGTCTTTGCTTTAAAGTCTATTTTGTCTGATATGAGAATTGCTACTCCAGCTTTCTTTTGATTTCCATTTGCATGGAATATCTTTTTCCATCCCCTCACTTTCAGTCTGTAGGTGTCCCTAGGTCTGAAGTGGGTCTCTTGTAGACAGCATATATGGGTCTTGTTTTTGTATCCATTCAGCCAGTCTGTCTTTTGGTTGGAGCACTTAATCCATTTACATTTAAGGTAATTATACATATGTATGTTCCTATTACCATTTTCTTAATTGTTTTGAGTTTATTACTGTAGGTCTTTTCCTTCTCTTGTGTTTCCTGCCTAGAGAAGCTCCTTTAACATTTGTTGTAAAGCTGGTTTGGTGGTACTGAATTCTCTTAACTTTTGCTTCTCTGTAAAGGTTTTAATTTTTCCATCAAATCTGAATGAGATCCTTGCTGGATAGAGTAATCTTGGTTGCAGATTTTTCTCCTTCATCACTTTAAATATGTTCTTCTACTCCCTTCTGGCTTGCAGAGTTTCTGCTGAAAGATCAGCTGTTAACCTTATGGGGATTCCCTTGTGTGTTATTTGTTGTTTTTCCCTTGCTGCTTTTAATATTTTTTCTTTGTATTTAATTTTTGATAGTTTGATTAATATGTGTGTTGGCATGTTTCTCCTTGGATTTATCCTTATGGGACTCTCTGTGATTCCTGGACTTAACTATCTCTTTTCCCATATTAGGGAAGTTTGCAACTATAATCTCTTCCAATATTTTCTCAGTCTCTCTCTTTTTCTCTTCTTCTTCTGGTACCCCTATAATTCGAATGTTGGTGTGTTTAATGTTGTCCCAGAGGTCTCTGAGACTGTCCTCAATTCTTTTCATTCTTTTTTCTTTATTGTGCTCTGCAGTAGTTACTTCATTATTTTATCTTCCAGGTCACTTATCCGTTCTTCTGCCTCAGTTATTCTGCTACTGATCCCTTCTAGAGAAGGTTTAATTTCATTTCTTGTGTTTTGCATCATTGTTTGTTTCCTCTTTAGTTCTTCTAGGTCCTTGTTAAATGTTTCTTGTATTTTCTCCATTCTATTTCCAAGATTTTGGATCATCTTTACTATCATTTTTCTGAATTGTTTTTCAGGAAGCCTGCCTATTTCCTCTTCATTTGTTTGGTCTGGTGGGTTTTTGCCTTGCTCCTTCATCTGCTGTGTGTTTCTCTGTCTTCTCATTTTGCTTAACTTAATGTGTTTGGGGCCTCCTTTTCACAGGCTGCATGTCTGTAGTTCCCGTTGTTTTTGGTGTCTGTCCCCAGTGGCTAAGGTTGGTTCAGTGGGTTGTGTAGGCTTCCTGGTGGAGGAGACTAGTGCCTGTGTTCTGGTGGATGAGGCTGGATCTTTTCTTTCTGGTGGGCAGGTTCATGTCTGGTGGTGTTTTGTTTTGGGGTGTCTGTGGTTTTATTATGATTTTAGGCAGCCTCTCTGCTAATAGATGGGGTTATGTTCCTGTCTTGCTAGTTGTTTGGCATAGGGTGTCCAGCACTGTAGGTTGCAGGTCGTTGAGTGGAGCTGGGTCTTGGTGTTGAGATGGAGATCTCTGGGAGATTTTCACCATTTGATATTACATGGAGCTGGGAGGTCTCTTGTGGACCAGTGTCCTGAAGTTGGCTCTCCCACCTCAGTGGCTTAGCCCTGATGCCTGGCTGGAGCACCAAGAGCCTGTCATCCACACATCCAATGAAAGAAAGAAAGAAGAGGTTAACCTTTTTAAAGGCTCAGAAAGAAACTAAAGATGGCTGTGAGAAAGTAAGAATGATTCACACAGCTCTTGAACTTGGCCTTTTGAGAGAACAGATATATTCTACCGTGTGTTTACAGCATCTAATCCCAATCACCTCCACAAGAAAACCAGTAATGAAAGCTGATTATGCCATAATGTAACACTAGAATGAATGATCCATCTATTTTCCATTGTTTACTGAGTTACAAGAAGTTACCATGGTTCAGGCAGCCTCATTACAAGCAATGCTAACCATGCAGTGTGAATGGAGATTACATAACAGCACCAGGGATGGTGCATTATGAAATCAAATGGTTCCTTGTTTTATAGGAACAAAGTAGTCTGCTAAAAGGTGAGTATAGCAAGAGAGAGAAAAAATGTTCAAGAAAACATGTAAGTCACATTTAATGTAAAAGTTTGTTACCTAAAATAATTAAGAAATAGTTTATGACACTAAAGCAAAAAAATGGATATTTTAGAGAGTAAGAAGTATGTAAATAAAACAAACCTCACAATTTTGTCCCTAATCTTTATGACTTGATTCAAATATTCCATTATTTTTCAAGCCACAAACAGCAGGAAAAACAACCATTGTTGCTTCAATAACTTTCACTTTCTTTTGCTTTGTTTTGTTTTGGTTTTTAGCTTGAAAGTTTTTCTTGAATTAAGTTTGCTGTATATTGATGTGTTTTTTCAAATGCAATTGTAGGATATCTCCCTTGTGAACAAAGGGATTGATGGATGCATGTCCAAGGGATAGTTCATCTTTTAATATTAGATGCTCTGCGGGTCCAGAACCAGTGCAGAAACTTGAAAAACATTCCATAAACTGGAGTAATTTTGTACCTTGTTTAAAATGGGTGCTCAGTAGATCATGTTAAATAGATAACTGACTGAGCCCCATTAAATAAATAATGAGCTATTAGAATTAACAGAAAGTTTTCTAGCAACATATTGAAAGTAATGATGCACTTAATATGTAAAAATCAAGATTGAAAAAAAATCTCTTATACTTGAAAAGTTACATTTTACCTACTCTGAAGTAAAAGAAAAAGGATAAACTCTTTCTTACATGATTCCTAAATTGTGTCTGTCAGGAGAAAAAAGAAACCAAATTATAAAACAGAAGTTTTAATTTAATAAAAGCAGGTCAAGACAACATCACGCAGCCTTCATTGCGTTTTCAACTTATCAATAACAATCAAGTGAGTGTTTCCTCATAAGGAGGTATGTAGCGTCAAAAGAATATTGATTCTGAGATCTCAGAACAGGCAGATTCTAACAGGAAAAGAGGCAAGAGTTTACTGAATAAACACATTTTGAAATACTGACAGGCAATCTTGGAAACAATCCATTGCCTAACTCAATTGTGAAGCACGTAATTGAAATTGTTTTAGTAGAAGAGTTTATTATCTGTGCTTTATGATCCTGATGAATTATAACTCAATGTAGAAAGTGCTGGAAACTGCAAATTTGACTAGTATAATGGAAGGAATACTGAGCTTGGCGTCTGAAGGCGTGAGTTGAGTTTCAGCTTCTTTACTTACTCGGGTATATTCCTTGAGCAGATTACTTAATCTTTCTGAATCAACTGTGCCCATGAATAATTTGGTAGATGGGCTAAAACACTTTTGAAAGACTAAAGAGCTGAAGGAATTATTATTTTGCAAGTTTATGTAGGAAATATACACAAAGGTATACATTTTTATTTAAAATTTTTAATTTCTTTAATGAGCAATTTATGGATATTAAAATAGGTTGAACTGAAAATGACTTTAAAAATTAAAGTTCACTAGATATGCCTTACGTGCCTTTGGTTGAACTTCGGTGTCAAATGACATCTGTCTAGCAGCTCATCATATTGCCACTCTATGAATTCACAGAATAAGATCAAAAGGCACAACAATAAATTAAGCTCTATAAAGTCATGGATATTTTATCCTGTATCCCCAGTGCCTAAAGAGCACCTAGCATGTAGGAGGAATTCCATAAATATTTCATGAAAGAATAAATTAATTAACCAGGACCAGGAGTCATCTTGTCGTCAGAATCCAGAAAGAATTTGAACTGATAACTTGATGGGAATAACAATTACTGACCTCTGCATAATATATAATCAAGCATTGCAAGTCTGCTGGTCTGAAAGAAGAGAAACCTTTGCCTTTACCCCACATCTGCCTCTTGCTCAGAAGAACAAGAAATTCAAGCAACTGGAAATCGAGACATATACCTCTCTCCAGCCAGAGTGCAGCAACCTGAGCCTTGGTTTCCCTCCTTTTTAATCAGTCTATCTCATTCTATAAAAAGTTAGACTAAGACCCCAGAATATAAATAGGCGAGAAATAAGGAGAAATGTTTGTAGAACTCTGGGAGATGCAGTCTTCATAGATAAAATTTTATGTAAGAATGGAGGTAAGATGAACCCAACTACTACTGCATGTGGGAAAATACGGGTTTTGCCGTGATTCTGATGTTTTAGCATCTCGGAGTACCAAACAGTAGAGACAAAATAAGATATCAGCTCAAGTCAAGCAGACCCCCTCATTTATTGTGTGTCTGGCATTTACTTACATTAGCCTATGAGGTAAACAGCAACACACATCCAACTTGAGATCTAAGAACATACTGACTAAAACTCAGTGTTTCACTGTCTGTGACTTACTTAAAAATACTCCGTCAGAGATAACTGTTTTATGTATGTGCAAGTGAGTGTAAGCTTCAGCTCCCTGGCCAGTCCATTGTTATACTTAAAAGTTCATGTGCTGGGTGTTCAACTCACTTACTATCGAGAATGAAAGGCCTGAGAGTGGTCAATGCAATTTCTAATCAGGAAGCTGTTACTCTTTGCTAATAAGAATACTGGATTTCAGAATTTTTTTTATGTTTTAATCTAGCCAAGGTTGTTTTTTTTTAATTGAAGTATAGTTGATTTACAAGGTTGTGTTAGTTTCAAGTGTACAGCAAAATGATTCAGAGATATATATTTATATTCTTTTTTTTAAGGTTTTATTTTCTTTTGAATTTTATTTTTTTATACAGCAGGTTCTTATTAGTTATCTATTTTACACATATTAGTGTATATATGTCAATCCCAATCTCCCAATTCATACCACCACCACCACCACCACCACCCCACTTTCCCCCCTTGGTGTCCATACATTTGTTCTCTACATCTGTGTCTCTATTTCTGCCTTGCAAACTGATGCATCTGTACTATTTTTCTAGATTCCACATATATGCATTAATATATGATATTTTTCTCTTTCTGACTTACTTCACTCCATACAATGGTCTCTAGGTCCATCTACATCTCTACAAATTACTCAATTTCATTCCTTTTTATGGCTGAGTAATATTCCACTGTATATATGTACCACATTTTCTTTATCCATTCATATGTCGATGGGCATTTAGGTTGCTTCCATGACCTGGCTATTTTAAATAGTGCTGCAATGAATGTTGGGGTGCATGTGTCTTTTTGAATTATGGTTTTCTCTCGGTATATGGCCAGTAGTGGGATATATATATTCTTTTCTTCAGATTCTTTTCCATTATAGATTATTACAAAATATTGAATATAGTTCTCCATGCTATACAGTAGGTTCTTGTTGTTTATCTGTTACACATATATAATAGTAGTGTGTTATCTGTTAATCCCAAACTCCCAATTTATCCCCCTCTCTCCCCTTTCCCCTCTGGTAACCATAAGTTTGTTTTCTGTCTGTGAGTCTATTTCTATTTTGTAAATAAGTCCATTTGTATCATATTTTAGGTTCCACATATAAGTGACAATATATGATACTTGTCTTTCTCTGAATGACTTACTTCACTCAGTATGACAATCTCTAGGTCCATCCATGTTGCTGCAAATGGCATTATTTCATTCTTTTTGATGGCTGAGTAATAGTCCATTGTATATATGTACCACGTCTTTATCCATTCATCTGTCAATGGACATTAAGGTTGCTTCCATGTCTTGGCTGTTGTAAATAGTGCTGCAGTGAACACTGGGGTGCATGTGTCTTTTCAAATTAGAGTTTCATCGTTTCTAGATATATGCTTAGGAGTGGGATTGCAGGATCATATGGTAACTCTGTTTTTGGTTTTTTAAGGACCCTCCATACTGTTCTCCATAATGACTGGACCAATTTACATTCCCACCAACAGGGTAGAAGGGTTGCCTTTTCTCCACACTCTCTTCAGCACAGAAATGCATTTTTATTGGTGAAAATAATAGTCTGTGGACTAGCATGATGAATGTTGAAAATGGACTCTCAAAGGAGAAATTAAAGATATGCAAAGTATGTAGGTAAGCTAAAATGGCATGGATAGATAGATGATAGATGGATAGGCAGACATAAAAATATATGCATGTATTTTTTTTTTAAGAGACACTCACTCCTCCTATCATACATAAGCAAGGTAGAAGAGCCAGGAGGCCAGCAGCCTCACCTCTAAGGATGATATCTTAGACAATCCTCACCCATTCTGCCTCTGAAGGTGAACTCCTGAGGGTTTTGAGCAGTGCCCCGTGAAGGCACATTGAAGCCTGAGCTCAGCAAAGAAAAAAAAAGTGTGCCCTTACATACTCTTACCAAAATATCCTCCCACATTTTGAACCAAATGTAAAAGTTAATAAAATCTCTACAATCAAAAACATGACCATAAAGCTCCATGTTGCCCAATGGGATCAGGTGCCACGGTAAACCTTCACGACCTCTTCTGGCAGTTTGGTAACCACTGGTTACTTGGAAATGACTTCTTGTTGCACAGCAATGCAGGAACATAAAACAATGACTGTCTTATTTAAATTTTTGACATTTTGTTCATGACAAATTATTTTGCATTCATTTTGCATTTTTAAAATATTATTTCTCTTGATCACTAAGTGTTTTGGCACCTCTTTAAATTTTGCACCAGAGGCTAACACCTCAACTGCCCTGATTTTGAGCATCTGAGGAGGCTACAAGACTGAAATATTGTATCTCTAGAATTTTAGTGTTTGACTCTAGCAAACCTCTAATCCGAGGTAGTGTTCAAAGAACCCCAATGGATGGAGAATGGGATCTTCTAGAGACTATAAAATGAGAATTGCAAATAAAATGTCTGTTGTTTGGTTTTATATGTTATTTTACTATTAAATATTTAGTTAATATCTATATATGTGGTATAATCTGGATGAAACTTGTTTTCATTATTATCTAACAGGCCAGAATTTGGGAATGGCTACCATTATCTGCCAAAAGAGAAGCTGAGAATAAGTTAATTCACAACACTCAAGGAGACAATGAATGGGATCAAGCATAATGTATATTTTATCTCATTTAACTACATTTTTGTCACACTAACTATGTGTCGAAGATTGTTTTATATGCTTTACAAAATTTGATTCATAACAATCGTCTTTGTGAAATACTATTATCTCTATTTTACAAATGAGAAAACTCTCTTCTTTCACTTGGGAAAATCCAGAACTAGGTGTACCTCGTTTGAAACTGCATGACAGAAAAAGTCCACCATAGATATCATACAAAACTAATGTAGCAAAAGGAAAGAAAACATTGAGCCTTTAGACCCAGAGAGGGACTGTATTTTTTTTTTTTTTTTTTTTTTTTCGGTACGCGGGCCTCTCACTGTTGTGGTTTCTCCTGTTGCGGCGCACAGGCTCCGGACGCGCAGGCTCAGTGGCCATGTCTCACGAGCCCTAGCCGCTCCGCGGCATGTGGGATCTTCCCGGACCGGGGCACGAACCCGCGTCCCCTGCATCGGCAGGCAGACTCTCAACCACTGCGCCACCAGGGAAGCCCGGGACTGTGTCTTTAAAATAAGTCATCTCAAGAACCAAAATACGTTTAGAAAATTTGTTAAAATCCTCAATCAAATGCAAAAACCCAAGAACTCATAACTATAAAGGCTCAGGCAAAATAAGAGAGCAAATCAGTAAGATTTAATCTACTACAGTAATTTTTTTGGAGGGGGAGAAAGTTTTATTATCAAGTTAATGTAAATCCTCTTAAAGACTTTGTTAGAATGCTTCTGTCCCACTCTTGGCTCAAATCTACTTAAAAATTGCAGCACTGATTGGCACAAAATTATCTGTGGTTCAGAGAAATGTCTCTAAAGACTAACGTTTAATTATGTCCATTCTAAGAGTTTGTGGTATGAATTTGAAGGGTGGATATAATTTCTGGACTTAGATCCTCGTATCCTGATAGCGCTTTTTCCCCCGAGCTTTACTGAGATATAATTGACATATAACACTGTGTAAGTTTGTGTACAACACATTGATTTCATATACTTATATATTGCAATAGAGTTAGTGCCTTAGCATTAGTTAACACCTCCATCATGTCACATAATTACAATTTCTTTCTGTGGTGAGTATAATAATTTTTAATTGTCCATTTATGTATATGTCTTCTTTTTTGTTTCAGGTTTCAATTACAGGCCCTGCACGTAACAGGCATTAAGAAAATGTTTGATGAATAAATGTATGAATCTACTCCTCCCTTTTCCATAAAAATAATTACTGAACATATGAGTAACTTAAATAAACCCAGTATGGCTTCTAAACAAGGGAGCCCCCAATTTGATATTCTGTGGTCTATCATGCTCAAATGTAGAAGATAAAAAATAACATCTTAAATGTACTCTTATTGAAAAGATCTTGTTTTGCCTCTAAAGCATAAAGATTCCAAATGAAAGATTTTGGTTCTTTCTTCTGTAGCAAACATATCCATTAAAATATAATGATGAGTAGACGGTATTTAAATTTTTTAAGTGACTTCTTTTATTTTCAAAGGATTTTAATATCTTTATATATCTAAAATCAATGCTACCAACTCTTGGCAAAAAAATGAAGGGTTAAAAGGAACTACGGATATTTCAGCTAAAGATTCCAGCTAGATTTTAAGGGGACTGGTGGTTAATGAATTTTCAAGTGAATAAAAACTGCCTCAGGCTGCTGCTATGGTGCTTTGATATCACTTGGCAGTCATTTGCAGGCCTAACAGGAAAGAAGACAAGTGAAGACTATATCACAACATTCCCTGTAACTCCAGTCCTTGTTCCAAGCACAATCCCATTGCTGTCTGGGTGATCTGAGAATAAATGCTTTCAAGACACACACATAAAAAGGGATTTTGTAAGTAGTATCCGGCAGGAACCTCAGTATTAATCTGCAAAATAACAAAACCTGCCTGACAGACTGATCAGAACATAGGTTTTTCTTCTATGTTGTGACAGCCATTTCCATGTTTTTGCAATTATATGGTTTTAGACAAAACAATCATTTTAGAAACTTTTTATCATTCTTCCCAAATAGCAAAGACTCAAGTGGACATCTTTGTAATACAGTTGTCAGTATTTCTGACCCTCTTGTTTTGTGACATGACAGTCACAACCCCTACTCAATAGTTTCTGGGAATGAAGTCCATTGTAATGAAGGTGATACTGTTAAAAATATTTAAATTGTTAAATCAGTTTTAGTTACGTGCAATGTGGTTCAAAGGCAATCAGTGTTCCCCATAAGCTGCGCCCACACGCGTGCGCACGCACACACACACACTCATCACGGTAATGCACATGCTAGAATGAGCTCCATAAAGGAAGGAATCTTCATCTATTTTGTTCACTGATGTTTACCTAGCACATAGAACAGTGCCTGGAACACTACAGGAACCCTACATATATTTGTGGAGAGAATGTGCCATACAAAACACAGTGGTTATGGCTTTATGTGTGTATAAACTGAATGTTCCCCAGAACAACATTGAAAAGTATGAGGTTCTGTTTTCCTTAACTTCATCTTCCATCTTCTGTACTTCCAAGTCCCTGTCAAATCTACTCTGTTCTCTCTGGGCATCTAACAATGTCAAAAATCATATTAATATTTATAACTTTTACATAATGCTTACAATGTCCAGAAACTGAGCTATGCACTTTACATTTTCACTTAATTCCCACAATAATGTTATAAATCAGGTGATGCTATAACTCTCATTTAATTGACGAGACAAACTGAATTACAGAGAGGTAAGTACCTTGAACTACACAAACTAGAACCCTGACCTCATCAACTTATCATATGGCCTCCCGATGATCTTCTACTCACTAAGCCCTTTTCCTTACCAGCATGTGAGAGGACAGGCTACCCTTCTTTTCTTATGTCTCAAAATTCCCACTTCCCTTCTCAGTTCCCTTTCCCCAACCCGCCAATGCCAATGCCAGAATCCATCCTCTCTGTCTCAACTGGAATCAGTATGCTCTCAGGCACGTAGGATGGCTGACTAAACTCGTTACCCATTAGTGTAAATAAGTTTCCATCAATGGATTGCCTAAGCCAAACATTTCTATCTTCAACCTTTAATCTCTGCTGCTTAATGATAATAATAGATGGTTTTATCTAGTCATTAAGGAATTTGGCCATCAGCAAGAAATGGAGAAAAATATCTCCCAACATAGATATAATTTCATTAATTTGATACTGTTCATTATAAAGCTTACTTACCTATTTGTCAAGCATTGTGTTAGGTGATGGGGATACAAAGTTGGGTAAAGCAGAGCCCTGTCCTCTCAGAACTAAAGGAAGAGAGGGAACGAGAGAAAAATGGCATTGATGGTTTTAAATAAGGTAACAATGGTGGCCCCAAGGAGAGAAGATTAAGTGTGCCTGAAGAGGTTAGGTAAGTTTTGACAACAAAGGTAGTTTTTATGTGAGGTCTTAAGAAAAACAATATTAGAGAGAGCAAGAAATGGGGGACTTTAGATTGGGAAAAGGAACAATGTGAGCAAAGGTGAAGAAATGGGTAATTGCATGGATGGACCTAGAGGGTATTACGCTAAGTGAAATAAGTCAGACAGAGAAAGACAAATACTGTATGATTTCACTTATATGTGCAATCTAAAAAAGAAAACAAATGAACTAACATAATTCAACAGAAACAGAGTTATAGATACTGAGAACAAACAGGTGGTTGCCAGAGGGAAGGTGGATGGGGGTATGGGTGAAATAAAAGAGGGAGATTAAGAGGTACAAACTTCCAATTATAAAATAAATGAGTCCGGAGATGAAATGTACAACATGAGGAATATAGTCAATTATACTGTAATATCTGTGTACGGTGACACATGGTAACTAGACTTTTCATCGTGATGATTTTATAATGTAAAGAAATATCCAGTCACTATGTCATGCACCTGAAACTAACATAGTGTTGTAGGTCAATTATTCTTTAATTATTAAAAATATATGCATATATAGACACAGAGTAAATGCATCAAACTGCTCATGGTCATTACCTATGAGAGGTGTGGATTATGGGTGATTGTTACTTTTTACTTTATCCTTTTATGTATTCCTAGTTGAATGCAATGAACATGTATCACTTGTAAAATTAGAAAGAAAACAATGTCATTAAAAATGAAAAATAAATAAATCCCAACCTTATAATAAATTAGGAAATTGAAATATATGCTACATCTGAAGCTAATAAAAGAATAGAAATTAATCCAATAAAGTGTACCACTTTAAAAAGGGGAGAAAAGAACAATATGTAAGAGTTTCAGTTCTGTCTTCACCAGTTCTCGACTGTCAATTTTTCAAAATACAATTCAATCGGTGTGTAGTAGTAATTTATTTACTTAAAAATTTTTTTTTACTTTTTAGTTTACATTTTTTTAAATGACTAATGTTGTAGAGTATCTTTTTACATGCTTGTTTGCCATTCGTATTTCTTCATTGGTGAAGTATTTGGATCTTTTGACATTTTAAAAAATTGGGTTGTTTTCTTACTGTTGCGTTTCAAGTTACGTTATTTTGAATTCAAGTAAGTTATCAAACATACATATTGAAAATCTTTTGAAATGTATAATTACATGTGTGTTTAGAAACTGACAATCTATGTTAATTAGAATATGGGGTGGTGATGGGAGGAAAGAGTCTTCACTGAGGCAGGAACAAAGGCTACAGAAACCAAAAGGACCACTGGGTCCCTAGTCCTGCATAAAGAACAGTCCTCCAAGCCTACAAGGCAATGGTCAGGGGACACTCACAGCCATCTTCCTAAAACCACCAGTTTGGGGACATAGAACTTTCATAAGGGAATGTACTATGTATAGCATAGAATGCAAAAGACCTGAAGTTTTACAATAAAAGAGAGGAGTTTTATACTGATTTGTTTAAAATTAAACAACAGATTGTAGAAAGAAATTTGTTTTACTAAAAGTTAAGGATGATGAATCACACTAAATTTTAATGAGGAGAATTTTGTAAAACAGGAACTTCAGGTATGTTTTGAAAAACTAATTATAAAATAAACATGATCCTTACCTTATTATTTCTTTCTGTGTTCATGGAAATGTTGCCTAATTATGCTTAACACACATAATTGCTCCAAGGAGAAGCAACCCAAGTAGGGGATGCTGTAGCTTGAGAAAATCCATTCTCTACCAAAAGAACAGATAGCTCATCAACAACTGAATTAATACTATTTTTCCTTTCCTTAAGTGTCCTTGATGTTTGTCTAGAATGATTTAGGCAGTACCAGTGGGGAGGCAGGCAGATGATACATTCCTATAAGTAAGTCATGTTTATTCCTAATAAGTTTTAAATATTGTAGAAACAATCACAGTAGTAGAGTCTGAGTTGTTTGGCTGCTTTCTTAGGGTACTAATTTATTTTTTAAAAGAAATCCTTAAGTTCTCAATTTAGAGATGATTAGAATAGAAAAATGTTTAAAGAACTAGAGGAATTCTTGGGTAGCCTGTATCAGCTGTAATACACTATAGTACTCTTAATCTGTTGCTCTGTGCCCCTCACACTCCCCGCCAGCCCTCTCCTCTTCTAGTAATCCCAACTCCCTCATAACACAACCACCTACCAGTTTCTCCAGCCAAAAATCTAGCAGTCATCCTTTATTGCTCTCTGTACTTTAGCTCTTACATCCTTGCCATCAATAAATCCTGCTGCTTCTACTTACCAAATATATCACAAAAGGGCTACTTCTCTCCACTGCCAGCACCTCAGCACCCCCCACAGTCCCTTCTCTACTAGACTACTTCAAACCCTCCAAGCATCTCCATGCTTTCATTATGAATCATTCTCCGTAGAAGAGCCAATATCATCAACTTTAAAGGCTGGATCTCTATAGTACTTAATATATTTAAAAATATATAGAGAAAAATAGAGCTAACATTAACATAGCCACTAGGAAATTGATTGAACTAGGAAATAAAACTTTACCAACACATTTAAATCCCCTTATATATCTCTCCCCAATCAACTTTCCCATTCATTAACCTCCAACATTCCTGTATTTGATGTTTACCAACACACCTCTTCTGGGGGAATCTATTACGTGTATCTGTAAGCAACATATAAATACTATTTCTGCATTTTTAAAGTTTGATAAAATATTTAGCCATTCTCCCGTGACATTCTCTTCCTTAAAACTTAGTTCTAAAGAGGACTCCTCTTCACTCACAGAATGAAGACAGCTAGTGAGGTCATGTCCTGTGATGTTTCATAGACTCAGAGATGGCCCTAATGTGACCTTGGTGTTTTCCCAAGAGTATAGATAGTGCAAAAACAGTGTCAACCTCATGATACTTAAAACTGTCTGAACCTCAGTTTACACATGAAGTTTCCAGAAGAATGAATTAAAAGACTGAAAATTATCATATTAAAAATAATTCATCATACTTAGGGAAAAGTAATTTGTCTTATTGTATAAATGACAATTTCAACAAGAGTATAAATTAAATGTAATTATATAAACTGGAAGATAGGGTATTTACATCCAAACATCATTCTAGTAATGGGCAGTTTAGATACATTCGATATAATAAAAATTTAGGATGTTAAAAATATCTACATTTTGGGCATCATAAAAAAGCAAAGACAGGAATTCTTCCTGCCCACTCAGTAACTCACAAATTTTTGCATAACAATTCCACAAACTGATCTCAGAAACAGAGCAATGATACATTTTCTATGAGTACAGACTGTGAAATACTATGGATTGTGCTTTATATAATATTGTTTGAGGCAATCTGTATAAGAAATAACATCAAGATTCATAATTGCACAAATCTGAAAGGCCTTACATTTCTCATCACAAATTACCCTACTGTCATAACTCACGAAGAAGTAATTGTAGTATTTTATAAACTGTTTACTGTCTAAGATTGCAAATTGTTTAGCTAATTCATACAAACTTTTTGGCTGCAAATCTTCAATGTCATAGGCCTGGGTCAGGGTATACTCCAGCTTCCAATTAGATTTTCCCTTCAGATTAGCATCTGTCAGGTTCAAGTAATACTGTAGCACATCCTATAGTTAAAAAGAGTAACAAAGCCTGGTTCGTTTTTTGGCATATGAAGTACTGCATATCAAGAAGAGTTCTTATTAGGATTTATGTGACATTCTTAATTTAAAGTATAGTCATTTTAAGAAGTGTGCATTACTTTTAAAGAAAAAGAGTCCTGATAGAAAAATCTATATATTTTTTCATTTAAGAAATAATGAGGGCTTCCCTGGTGGGGCAGTGGTTGAGAGTCCGCCTGCCGATGCGGGGGACCCGGGTTCGTGCCCCGGTCCGGGAAGATCCCACATGCCGCAGAGCGGCTGGGCCCATGAGCCATGGCCGCTGAGCCTGCGTGTCTGGAGCCTGTGCTCCGCAACGGGAGAGGCCACAACAGTGAGAGGCCCACGTGCCGCAAAAAAAAAAAAAAAAAAAAAAGAAAGAACATAATACAAAATAATCCAACTATACAGAGGGGCTTACAAAATAAAAAGCGTTCAATTCACACACATCAGAAGTAACCACGGCTAACAGTTGTATATAAATCAGTCATATGCAGGAGGTGGCTTGTACCAGCCCACAAATGCTGACTGTCAAATTTTCAGGCATCTTGCAAGTTAGTTGGTATCACTTTGGCAGCTTGAAATTGGCCATGATGGGAGTATTTATTCCATGGAAACTGGCAAACACTACAAATCAAAGCACTTTTCCCCCTGCCCAGTGAACCAGCTGTTAAACATTTACCAGCACTCCAGTGTGCTGTTCTAGACTTTATGTACAAAGAAATATAAGTATTTAGAATATATATACCTATTTCCTAACTTTTTGGCTTTTTCAAAAAATGAAATTAAACTATACAAACTGTTTTGCACTTTTAAAAATGATATAGTATTATATCAGGTACATCTTTCTATGTCAGTATACACACACACACATGCACACACACATGTGTGTGTGTGTCTGAGATTCAGATCCAAAAATAGGCAACTAATAGTTGTAAAAGAATTCCTCTGGGGACTTCCCTGGTGGAGCAGTGGTTAAGAATCCGACTGCCAATGCAGAGGACACAGGTTCAAGCCCTGGTCCAGGAAGATCCCACATGCTGTAGAACAACTAAGCCTGTGTGCCACAACTACTGAGCCCACGTGCCACAACTACTAAAACTCATGCACCTAGAGACTGTGCTCCACAACAAGAGAAGCCACCGCAATGAGAAGCCCCCACTTGCCGCAACTAGAGAAAGCCCACGTGCAGCAACAAAGACCCAATGCAGCCAAAAATTAATTAATTAATTAATTTAAAAAATTCCTTTGGACTATTTTCTCAATTGTTTTATCTCCTCATTTAATTTAATGTTTATGGATTAAACCAAATTTTTTCTGCCCTATCTTTTCTTGTAAAAACATGCTCTAGGGATTAACAAATCTATCTCCTACTAAATTTACCTAGGAGAAGAATACAGTCACATCAATAGAGACGTTAACTGAGAAATTCTTTTCAAATTATATTTGTTGAAAGGGGCAGTACCCATAAGCTAAATGCCTGGCCTTTTGAGGCTGAATTGATATATAGAGTCATGTACCAGCTCCAGAGAGCTTTTGTCTCAAAAGTTCCAACTCAATTTATTTTCTTTACAAAAAAAATTTTGCCAACATTTATTGAGTGCTTACTGTGAGCCAAGCATTTTTCCACGTGCTTTAAGAATAGTTGTTTGGGCTTCCCTGGTGGTGCAATGGTTGAGAATCTGCCTGCCAATGCAGGGGACACAGGTTCGAGCCCTGGTCTGGGAAGATCTCACATGCTGTGGAGCAACTAGGCCCGTGAGCCACAGCTATTGAGCCTGCGCGTCTGGAGCCTGTGCTCCACAACAAGAGAGGCCGCGATAGTGAGAGGCCCACGCACCGCGATGAAGAGTGGCCCCCGCTTGCCACAACTGGAGAAAGCCCTCGCACAGAAACGAAGACCCAACACAGCCATAAATAAATAAATAAAATTTTTTAAAAAAGAATAGTTGTTCATATAGTCCTCACAGCAACTCAGTGATGTCAGTAATATTTTAATCCCAGTTTTAAGGGGAATAGACTAGGACACAGAGAAGTAGGGTAAGACCACTCATGAGACAGTATGGTTTCAGAGCCTACATTCTTCTTCATAGCTGTGTTCTGGAGAAGAGTAATTAATAACAAATATGGAGTAGTGAAAAGTTTCAAATGTATGTAAGTCCACAAACAAGGTGCTACCCAATGAAACCCTTATCTAAGTAAATGTGAAGACCTTAGAAGACAGAAACAGCTTCCCAAAGGCTAACCTCGTAAACCCACACTTAGAAAGTGCTGACATTCCAAATATAAAAAAGAAGAAAAACATCCTGAGATTTCAACATAAAGTACAACTCACAATAGCTGTGCTGAAAACATTCAACTAAACTAATGAAAACTACAAAGATATGCATAAATATGGGGTCAATTCTAAAATTGTACCAACTTACCAGTAATTTATAATCATGAGGATCATATTGAAATAGTCTGACACCAGGATTGTTGGTCTGTTTTTCTAAAACACTCTTCACTGGAGTAACAGCAGGAGCCACAAACAAAGAATTTATCGGATTTCCTAGACAAAATATATGTACATAAACATATATTTTTAAATAATTGAGTTTAACTATATTAAAAATATGAACAAATTCCAGATTAAGAGGTTAACAGAAGTAACGGCCAAATGATGTGTGATGCTTGTTGGATCCTGATCTGAAACAACACTAAAGAGACAATTTTGAGAAAATAGGGGAAGTTTTACTATGAAGAGATTAAAAGAATTATTGTTGATTTTGTTAGGTAAGTTAATGGTATTATTATTATGTAAGTTATCCATATACTTAGCAATGAATACAGAAGCATGTAGGGCTGAAATACATTTGATGTATGAGATTTATGTTCAAATACTTCAGAAAAAAAAGAATAAAGAATCATAGATAAAATAAATGTGGCAAAATCTTGACAGATATTGAATATAAGTGATGGTGCACGGGGGTTTGTCTTATAATTCTCTCTACCTATATATATATTTGAAAATTTTCATAATAAAACTATCCAACTTATTACAAGTACACACACACAAAATATACAAAGCTAGTTTCTTTTGTACTCTACCTATAACAATATTCCAATAATTATATAATAAGAATTTGATTTAAGTGTCACCATGTTTTACACATATCTGCTATAACAGCAGTCCCCAACCATTTTGGCACCAGGGACCAGTTTTGTGGAAGGCAATTTTCCCATGGGTGGGGGGGGGGGGTGATGCTTCAGGCGGTAATGGGAGCGATGGGGAGTGATGGGGAACAGCAGATGAAGCTTCGCTCTGGGCGGCCCCGTTCCTAACAGGCTGCAGACAGCGGTCCGCAGCCCAGGGGTTGGGGACCCCTGTATTATAGAACTAAATTTCTGAGTAAAAAAGCTATCAAATGCTGAAAATTGTCATTTTTACCAAGCCCACTCATTCTAGATGAAGAAGGTAAAGCATTTCAAAAATGTTCCCCAGGGCTTCCCTGGTGGCGCAGTGGTTGAGAGTCTGCCTGCCGATGCAGGGGACACGGGTTCGTGCCCCGGTTTGGGAAGATCCCACATGCTGCGGAGCGGCTGGGCCCGTGAGCCATGGCCGCTGAGCCAGCGCGTCCAGAGCCTGTGCTCTGCAACGGGAGAGGCCACAACAGTGAGAGGCCCACGTGCCGCAAAAAAAAAAAAATGTTCCCCAATTACTGAAAAAAAAAATACATACTGATTTTTCTCCTGGCTGACTACTAAAAAATCAGAACTCTTATTTTGTTAACTCTCAGTTTTTTTGCCCTTATACAGAAGTTATCTTTAAAAATAGATAATCGTTGTCTTATTTAATGCTAGAGCTTCTTCTATTTTTTTTCTTTTAATGCGGAGTAGATGACAATGTCGATAAGCACTTAAAAGTAGGAGCTTAATTTATTTTAAACCAACAGTAAACTGTGCTTTGCTCTTTAAATTCTGAGAAGTAAATCTAATCATATCAAAGGAAACTTGAGTCTAGCAGGTAAATAAAAAGGAGTGATTCTCTAAACTTGAGGACCTAAAAGAATATTTGAGTGAACTGAGGGTTTCAGAGGCTTTTGTGTCAACAGCAGTCAAATGATGACGGCCTTGTGGAGCTAAAAGGAAGAAACCCAGTGGCAGGACTAAATACGATTTGGACAGTTGCCATCACTCACAGAAGGTAACTGAGAAAAAGCAGGTGCTGGCAGGTAGATTTAATAAAACTTTTAATTTACTGGATCAGTAAAAATTAATGGATATTCACTATTTTGTTCTAGCATCTTGGACTGAGGAGATGCAAATAGAATGTTATATTACCTTTTTTATCTGAAAGAACCATAATACTATCTCTGTGAGTGTGTCCATAAAATTGTCCTGCAATGATGTTACTGTATTTTCTAAAAATATCTATCAATTTCTCATTATAGTATTCTCTCATTGCCGTGATGCTCCTTGAATAAGGCAGGTACCCCACTGGAACATGAGCTATGATGTACACCTGGAGAAAGAAACACAAAGAGGACTGATGAGAATCTTTTCGCACATTTTTCAGAGCAAAATGATTTAGATACCCAAGATTGAAAGTATATTAGCTAAATTTTAGAAAGCAAATATACCATTTCTCCTATTTATTTACCAAAAACAGATGAAATTATGAAACTATTAATGGCCCTATATTTGCACTTGTCTATTGGAACTACATGGTTTATGATGTAAGGTAACTGTGACGTTGCTCAAAATTTTTTTTTTAAATATCAACAGATGTCAATCAATCCCCAGAGCATTAAAAGCAAAATAAAACAAGCAACACAGCAGAGGCAAATCACAAAGTGTTTCATGTAAGAACATCTTTAAATTTTAATACTTTTATTAATACCTGACCCCACTCAGGTCTAATAAGTATACAAGTTTAACCCTCTGTTCATCCCATGATGACGTTGGTCTACGGCATCTACCTTCTCCTTATTTTGCTGAGAGATGTTCAGTGTATTTTCTAGCCATTCAAACTGATTTGCTGGGTCAGTCTTATTTAGGGTCACGATATTTGGGCCATAGTATAAGTTTGTGTTGAGACTGATGATCCTAAAGTTCAGATTAGTTGAAACTTTCTGTGAATAAAAGCCACCTATAAAAACAAATTTGAAACACATTCTGGAATAATACACACACAGATACATATACACTGTGAAAGCAAAATCTTAATTAAGGTTTTCAATCCATTTAGGCAGGTTATACTTATTTCTTATTCTTTAGTTTGCACATACATAGGCTGTCATTGGATAAGAATCAGATTTAACAAACATTTATTGAAAACCTACTATGTGTCAAGTCCAATGCTGCCACTTCCACAAATTGAGGTGACAACAGTTGTATCCAACATTCACATGAAAAGATAACTAAATGTTTTGGCACTAGGCAATGAGGTACTGAATTTTATAAAAGAAAGATTAATACATCAACTTCTACTTTTGTATGTTTGGGGAATTAAGATAAGAGATATTGTGAAATCTAAAATCCAAGGAATGGGAACACACACGGATCTTGCCAGAGAATACTGAGGAAGAAATGTCAGATAAACCAGAGCTGCTACAATCTCAGGTGAGATGAGGCTTAAAGGTATAACCCCACTCACACCTGTGAACCAGTGGTGACAGAACACCCTGCTCCCGTGGCACTTTCAGCCACTGGGACCCTGCCCCTGCTTTCTTCGCCCTGGGCCCACTCACCATCCATGCCACTCCCCGGCTTTCAAACATGATAAGGCCTCCAGAGAAACTGGGCATAGGGACTCTGCAGAATTGGCACACCCAAGCAAACATTAAAGATCTAAGTCTAAACAACATGAACTGAGATAAAAAACAGAGATAAAATAGGGATGAGTAAATCTTTCACTTACCTTTCCTTAGAGTACTAATAGCTTCTTCATCCAGCCATGGCTTCCAGAGGCTTGCTACTGCATTGTACACCTTGCTGGTGAATACAGGCAGTTGATCCTGGCCACAAACAATATAATCCACCAGTGAAACTCTGAAGATATGTGGATGAATTAATGTAAATATCACTTGAGCGGTTACTACTATGTTAGGCATCTGGAGATGCAGGAATACTAGATAGACTTGATTTTCAAGGATTTATAACTTAATTGGGGAGATGGAGGACAAAATGCAACCAATCATCTGTAAGACAATGTGCTAGGTACCACCACAAGGGTTCTGGGGGTGGAAAAGCAAGAACAATCAAGTCTAGCCCAGAGAGTCAGCAGGGAGAGTGAAAAGAGCATTTGAACCAGAACTTGAATAATGATTTCATCAAGTTGACAAGAAAGGGAGTCAAAGCAAAAATAATGGCCCAGACACCAACACAGTGCCATATACAGAAACAAGCCCTTGTTTCAGCGTGACTGGGGTACAGAATGGACGTGAGAATATGCTTATTATAGAGACACCGAAGGCAGGTTTTAGCCTGAATATGTAGGACCTGGTGTAGCATGCCTAGGAGATGGATTTCAGAATTAAACAAAGTCCTCTGGAATGTTAATACTAGTATAAAGCTTTTTAACTTCTTGAATGAAGACTTATAACCACATGTTTTTGATTTTTTGTTTGTTTTATTGGAGTATATAGTTGCTTTACAGTGTTGTGTTAGTTTCTGTTGTACAGCAAAGTGAATCAGTTGTACGTATACATATATCCTCTCTTATTTAGATTTCCTTCTCATTCAGGTCACCACAGAGCACTGAGTAGAGCTCCCCGTGCTATAAGGGTGTGGTGAAAAGCGAACCCTCCTGCACTGTTGGTGGGAATGTAAACTGATACAACCACTATGGAAAACAGTATGGAGGTTCCTTAAAAAACTAACAATAGAACTACCATGTGACCCAGCAATCCCACTACTGGGCATATACCCTGAGAAAACCGTAATTCAAAAAGAGTCATGTACCACAATGTTCACTGCAGCTCTATTTACAATAGCCAGGACACGGAAGCAACCTAAGTGTCCATCGACAGATGAATGGGTAAAGAAGATGTGGCAAATATACACAACAGAATAATACTCAGCCATAAAAAGAAACGAAATTGAGTTATTTGTAGTGAGGTGGATGGACCTAGAGTCTGTCATACAGAGTGAAGTAAGTTAGAAAGAGAAAAACATGTTTTTGATTTGAAGTCTCTTTATGTCAGCCTAAATCATATCATTCTGATTTTTTAAATAATATATGTATAATACATTATACCGTATTTTTATCATCCTATTTTATCATATTATAATAAAGTATCTTTATGGTGACATAAGCGCAGGGGAAGAAAAAAAACTTCAAGAAAGTACATACTGAATAAAAACCCAGAAATCATTTGTGAAATTGGGTAATTATTCCTATATTTCATTTCAAAAAATTATGGTAAAAAACTGAAGCCATTTTCTTCACTCTCTTCATTTCCTTCTCTATATTGGTGACGCAGACCTATTTCTTAAAGGAGTTTCCCTGTCATCAGTAATTAAAATTCTTAGTTTATTTTTTTTTTAAAGATGACACCCAAGTCACATTAGTTCCTAATACATGTGCCTAATACATAATGAAAATTCAAATATATTCAGGGCAAGTAATAAGCAAATGACTTCTTTTAACTGAAACTGATTTTCCAAAGGATATTTGCAATTTGTGTCGGCGACCAGAGTCATCTGTCTGAAAATTACACAATGGCTTAGGCCAATCTAAATTCTGATTAAAAATTGGTAATTATCATCATCATCAAAAACCTAATATCTTAGCCATTTGTTTACATTGGGATGGATGCCAAGATACTGGTATATGGTCATGTAGAATCAAAATTATATAAACGTTGCTCTAGATTTTTCTGTCTATTTTAAGTATGAAAAACATGAGCACCAGAGAAGTTAAGTGATTTATCCAGGGAGAGCTGGTCAGTCCCAGAGCTGGGTCTAAATCCCAGGTCTTTCTACCATCACTCTTACATTCAGTTATCTATTGCACAATGGGAAGTGACCCACTCACCAGTTTGGTGGCACCAGCCTTGCCATTGTAGGAGTACCAGAGGACCCTGGCCCAGACTGCTTCCTTGAGTGGCAATGGGAAGAAATCCCTGGGCTGTCCACACAAATATCTACTTCTGATGTAGTGGGTGGGAATTTGCGTCTGTATTTGTATGTTGATGTAGCTATGTTTAAATACATGTTTATGGGCTTTTAGTGGAGAAATAACACATCCGATTTATTTGTTACTAACATTCACTGGAATTTGATCTCAGATATGAGAAGTCTCTAGGAGAATTTGTCGTAGGGCTTTCGTGTTACATCTGACCTTCCTGAAACTGGGATGGAAGGATGGCAGTAGAATAATAGAAGGTTTTCAGGTATAAGGTCATAAGCTAGGAAGAGAAAAAAATTAACTGTTTAAGGTATAAAGGCTGCCAGTTTATCCTAGCTGTACATATAATCAGATATATTTTAGAAGTTGGATAGCATCTATATCTTTGAATTATTATAAGATTTGGCTTTGCAGAAAGAAGGCAGAGATAAAAGTAAAATAAAACCAATCCTCAGGGGAGTTAGGAAACATGTGTCCCATGTCACTGCTTCATGCTACAAAACCACCACTTCACTTACTGAGGGCTTATCATGTGCCAGGTAGGAAACTATGCCCTTTCCACATAGTGTCGCTAATTCTCCCCAAAACTTTGCAAAGTAGGTATTATTGCTCTTGTTTATAAATGATCAGGGATAATTATATGCATTATCCAAGTTGCTCAAGCTATTAGAAGCAGGACAGAACAGGCTTTTAGCCTCTAGTGAATGTGACTCTAAACCCCACATGTTTTCCATTACAACAGTCTACCTGTCACCTAAAGCATATAAAAACAATGTGTGTAACCTCTGATTCCTGGATATTGCCCATTCCCAAGCCTCTGCCCTGTGTGGTCTAACATCTCAACAGTAACAAAAGCTGACCACTGGTTGAAAGGCCAACTCGCAAAGACTCACATATTGTTCATCTCAAGACAGGAGGCCGGGCTCAAGAAGTCACTTGAAACTTAAGCTCATCATAGAGTGCAACTTTTCGAAGTCACATTATTCACATTAATTAACTATTATAATCAAAACCTTCATTAAGCAGCCTTTGGACATGAGATGGAAAAGATATGCTAAACCAAAAGAAAAATGTAGACAAAGAAAGGCATGAAAGTAAATATAATGTTTAGGAAATATTGATATGTTAGTCTGGCAAGAGTAAAGGATGTGTGAAAGGATGTTTGTTTAACTGAACACAAAAGATCCAGGATGTGGGCTCTCCCACTAAGTGACTGTGAGCACTGGAACAAGCAACTTAACATTTCTGGGCCTCAGTTTTCTCTTTTGTAAAATGAAGAGTTGATCTAGACAAGGGGTCAGCAAACTTTTTCTATGAAGGGTCAAAAAATAAATATTACTTTAGGCTTCTGGGCCACATAGTCAATGTGGCAAGTATTCTACTCTGCTGTTACAGTACACAAGCAGCCACAGGCAAAACAGAAAGCACAGCCATGGCTGTGTTCCAGCAAAACCTTATCTACAAAAACAAGTGTCACACTGCATTCGGACCACAGGCCCTAGTTTGCCAAGCCCTGAACTAAACAACAATCTCTAAGATCTCTTGAATCTGAACAAATCTAAGATTCTACACTGCTAGAGCAGATCGCTGTAACCAGCGCTGCTATCCGATTGTTATGCACAGGCTGTTTAATAAACAGCCACCCTAATAGGTTGAAGCCTGGGCCGTATCAGGCATTAAAAATATTCCGAACATGCTCTCTACCTTGAATCACATCTTGAACATGGACCTCCCTTTTGGGTTCTTATGATGATTTGCTATGCTTTTGTTTTTAATCACAATCCAGCTTAGATCAGAGTATGGGTAGCTTAGTAGGCCTAAGAGAAATTCTGAAAAATGTAAACATTTGTCAACATTAACCGTTTTTGCTAACCTGAACATGGAAATGCAAATGAACAAAATTATTCAAAAGCAAGGAGAAACTGAGGAAGAATACAAAGGAAATCAAGAATTAATAGCTCACAAACTAGGTAATTTGATTCCAAAATCTCACTATGGATATAACTTTTTTTTTTTTTGCGGTACGCGGGCCTCTCACAGTTGCGGCCTCTCCCGTTGCGGAGCACAGGCTCCGGACGCGCAGTTCAGCGGCCATGGCTCACGGGCCCAGCCGCTCCGCGGCACATGGGATCTTCCCGGACCGGGGCATGAACCTGTGTCCCCTGCATCGGCAAGCGGACTCTCAACCACTGCGCCACCAGGGAAGCCCTGGAAAAAACTTTTTATGAACTATTAGGAGTCCCTTTCAAGTCCCCAAAGCACTTGTCTTGCCTTCCTCGATGGTTAGCATTAAGAGCAAACTCCACCTCCATGAGCGCCCCTCCCATGCCCTATCATAGGCTAGTTATCAGCATACTTTTGACACTATTGATGGAAAAAATCCTTTAAGCATTTCTAGAAGTTGTGGTCAAATTTACCTGTGGCCAATAGTCATGATTACCCAGTGCAGGGAAAACCTGGAGATTTGGAAAGAGACTCTGGACTGTGGTTGTCATATTAGCAATCACATTTATGACCGTGTCTGTTGAGAGTTCACGCACTGGAACATGAGGTGGGCTATCCCTGAAAAGGAGACAGAATCATAGAGAACAAAATCAGTTTCTATAAAAAGTCACTAGACTCCCGTGTAATGCCTTGCTGTATTGTCATTGTCAAATTCCGCTATAAATCAACAGATGATAAAGAGTTGATAAACTACTCTTCATTTACCTTTGTCCCACAGGGAAGCCTATAAAAAAGAAAATTTGTGAAATACAAAAGATAAACTGGAAATCTCAGTCTATTTCACTGCCTGACTGAAGATTTATAAGAGGCAAAAAATTTTAGCAATTAAAAGCACAGATTCCAGGGCCAAAAGTGCCAGGTTTGCCATTTATTAGTTGTGTGCACTTGGGCAAGTTACTTAGACACTCAGTGCCTTCATTTCCTTATCTGTAAAATGGGAATAATAATATCCATTGTAAAGATTAAATGAGTTACAATGTATAAATTAAAACAGTGCCACAGTCATTACTTCAGGTCCAGGAAATATTAGGCCTCTTCACTCTGTCATGATGGATGGAATTTGTTAATTATACCACCAGAAGATGATGTTTGCAAAATCGCTATCACAGGTTAACTCCCATTGTTGCCTTTTGTTTTTGGATTATTTAACCAAGACCTATTATCACATTAATAAACACCTCAAGACACTGACACAAATATGCTGTTTATGGATTCATCTCTTAGTTAACATGGACATATTTCTAGAGCTTGTATTCTAAACAAACAAACAAAGAAAGAAAACTGGGTCTTTTAAAGTTTTTCTTAACCCTAATAATGTTGATTAATTTGATCTAGTATTTTTTTAAACCCCAAGAATTCTTAAAACGTAATATATATTCTTATGAAATTCGGCATTCTAATGAAGCTTAGGACACTGTAGATACATACTGAGTAACTAAGGGTATTTATATAATCACTCACCCTGTCCATATCATAAAAGATGCTTCCTGTCCTGAATTTTTAATAAAATCAAATGCTGACAAAATGAGGTGATAAGGAGAATCACATAGAACATCTCCAAAAGGGCCAGGATTGGAGGCATTTGCACCTTTCGAGGAAGTGCACACTTTCGTGTGGTCATCTGTGATGTGGTAAGTAGGGTCTAAGTGTAAGTCAGTCACGTGCCAAAACTGTCCTGGTGATGAGAAAATAAATGCTGTTAAATCTACTTCTCTTTTGGAATTCCCATACCAGTATTTACAGTAAGACGAGACAGTTGCTCCACCCTGTGATAGAGGAAAGCCCTAGTCATTTAAATATTCATATGCCCTGAAGTTAAATACACTCCCTGCCAGAAATAAGGATTCTAAAGACAATAGGAAGACTTTACTAGAATTTACTATTTACACACATCAGAACTGATGAAGTCCCTCAAAGCATGCCTACTTAATAAAGACTACATGACAAACATAAGTTTGCATAGTGATATATATGGAGACATCCTTCTGGGAAGTCAATAATAATCCCATATTGTATCTTAATAGCATGTCTCCTTCCTTGTAGCATTTGAGGTTTTAGAATTTATTTATTTTCTTATAGAAAAATGGACAAAAATATGATGTGTTTTGTTACGGTCACACAGTGAATAGATTGCAGAACTTGTAACTAATAAATCTCACTCCTAATTTCTTGTAAAACCTTGCCTCTCAACATTAATGAAAAAAAGTCTTCAGTTTAGCTTTCAGCAAAAAATAGCCACTGCCAGAGGTTCTTAAAAGCTATTTAACAGAGGAACATCTTCTATCATGCACTTGTATAAGATGTTCATAATATTAAGGGAAGCATTTGTTAGAGAAGATGCTTCCACTGGGTTTTCAGGGAGAAGCCCAAGACCCACTTGATAGCACCCCTGACTGGAAATCATCTTGAGAAAGATTCTTTCATTGAAGGAAACACAGGTTAATCATAGTAGTATCTCTCTTTATTAAGTATTTACTATGTACCAGACATTGTGATAAGCAATTTAAATATACGGTGTCATTGCATTCTCAAAACTACTCTCTGAAGTAGGAATCACTATTCTCATTTTAGAGTTGAGAAATTAATGCTGGGTCAGTTAGAAAATTTGCTCTAGTATATATAGCTTAATAAATGGCAGAGACAAAATCTGACCCCTCATTTTGAAGGGCCCTCAAGTTTGCTTATACTTAATTCACATATATCTTCAGTGATTTTGCTGCCTTCTCATATGCAACCAATAAACTGTTTTAATATTGAGACTTTTTCACACTTCGAATTTAGAGCTCACTCTGATTAGGACTAATTTACAATAGGAAACATCAGAAGTGACATAGCAGCAGTACTACACCAGAAGCATGGAGCAAATAAGTAGAATGCAAACTTTTATCTATACAAATGATAAAAGCTAAGTATGATAAAAGCTAAGTATGCACCTGAGCAAACACTTGGATAAAACCCAAAGCTGGATAATAAAGTAGAAAATTGAAAGCAGTTAACTTAAGGTGGAAAAGGTGTACTACATTTAGGATGTTATTTCTTTGCAAAGTTGTTGTAATTTTATAACACATTTAAGTTCACAGCTAAGAAGTGGTAGACAGAAGATCCAGAACAAAGTAGTCATTAAATAGTCTTTATGGTCAATTACTTGGTATTCAGCCCCCATTTGAAAACATTTGCCAGGAGTTATTTTCTTCCATAATGCAGAAAGCACTGCAACTCTTTTTCCAGCTTGGACATACTTTACCCAGCACATAAAGTGGTTTGGCAGATAGCTCAGAATCATCCTGGTGGCTGCCCTTCCTTGGGGTATAAATATATACTGCATCTCTATTTTACGTAAATATGTACATTATTATTCATAGAATGTTAAGGTATGTAGTAAACTACACACAGAACAGCACAGTGTTATGGTTAAGGATGAGGGCTCTGGAATCAGACCGCCTTACTTCAAATCCAAGCTCTTCTTCCTAATCTAGTTGTATGACCTCAGCCTGTTTCATCTGTAAAATGGGAATAATATTATTGTCTCCTGAATGAGGGTTAAGTGACTTAGTAGCAGAAAGAGCCTGGCATCTGGTAAGCTCAACATTAGTTGTATTGTTATTCATTTGTAATGTCAAGCTTGCATCTGAGATTGAATTTCCTCATTTCCAAGTAGTAGCTGAAATGTATTGAGTACTTACTGTAAGTTTAATACTGTTTCTTATGCTTTACGTGTATTGACTGACCATTATTTCCATTTTACAGGTAAGGAACTGCAGCACTCAGAAATTAAGTGCAAGTCACGTATGTCATATTCAGGAAATCTGACTCCAGAGTCCACACGGCTCTTAACCACTGCACACAGTACATCTCTGTGCGTGCTCACAGTCAAATGTCCTTCCAGAAAAAAGAAGTCCTTCCGTCTCACTTGCCTCGTGTAAGATAGATAACAGCTACACCTATAGGGGATACTGTGACAAGTAAGGGACATGAAATTATTAATATATTAAACTTTGTAAAACAAAACTGGAAACACATTAAGGACACATTCCTCTGATGTAACCTGTTACCTGGATTTATATATCCCCAGCATCTAGAATACGTCTGACCTATAGTAGGTCCTCTACAAACATTCTTTAACTGGCACAGGCAGATTCAGAATTTCCTCAATATCACCTGGTGACTCAGTAATGAAAGCTGAAAGGAACCTGTCTCTCCAGACTTGCAGTCTAGCACCCTTTCCACTACATTGGATTGCTAGACAGATAAGTGAGGAATAATTATTTAGGTGCAGTGAAGGGTGTCTTTAAATAGAAGCCAAGAGTGGAGCCCTGACAGGTTCTTAACCTGGGATTTATGAATAATGAACCTCTGGAGGCCTCACCTCCCACCTCTAATGAAAATTATACAAAATACTGTGTGTGTGTGTGTGTGTGTGTGTGTGTGTGTGTGTGTGTCCAAGGCCAGAGACCTGGCCTGTGGCAGAGCCCACACTTCAATTGATTCTCTGGTTCGCAGTCCAATGTCCTTTTCACTACACAACAATTGCTTTCTTGTTCTGCAGATAATCTTTAAAAAGATTCCCACATATGTATATGTGTATATGTGTGTGTGTTGTAAACATATCTGGACAAATGCTCAAAACAATCTTATCTTATCTTTGGGATAACGTATCCCAAAGAAGCTAGTATATCATAATTCAGATGTTTGGACATATGGTTGTTGTTTAAAATAGGTGTTTTTGTTTATTTCTTTATAATGTCAGTTCCTACCAAATACTCCATCAGGTCCTGACTTACTAAATTTAAAAACTTGTAGCCAAACAAAACCAGGTGAAGTGTCCCTGGGCTATTGTCCTCTGACCACTGGGACTTGACAGGACAGAAAGCTGAGACCAGGAATTGGCGCGTGTATTTGTTTCCCAACACACACACACACACACACACACACCACGGTGTAAAGAAGTCCTAGCATTTGGGGTGGGAACAGGGGGAGAGGGAAGGTCACATCAAGCGGAAAGCATATGAATTAATATATCCAATGTGAACCTGCTGAATGGACACTTCAGCAGGTCTTTGAACCTTGGTTCCCCCTCTCCCTTTCTCTTCCCCAGGTGTAGCTTCCCTGCAGAAACAGGGTGGTGTGAAGTGGAGACTCAGCAGACCCCAGAAAGCTGTCATTGAGGCCTTCAGCAATCAGATCCTTAAAACCAAAAGGTGCATTTGCCATGGGTTGGCCTCCTGCATCCTAGGACATTTTATCTCAAAATCCTAAACAGCCACATAATTAAAGAAAAACAGCTTTAATGAAAGCAGAAGCCAGCAGCATGCATAAGTATTTGAGGACAATTTCTTGTTATCACTGACAGTTGGGAAATAAGATTGACAGTTCTTGCTTTCAACTGCCTGACAGCTGAGTCATGAGGACTTGGCTCCTGAACAAACAGGAGGCATTTTTTGCCCAGGCATTTCCGAAATCATGTGAGAGTCAAGTGATGGAGAAGAGAGGAGGTTTCAGAGCCAAGTACTAAGCTGTTTCAGAGACAGCTATGCCCAAACCACAGAACACAACTCCACCCATCCCATTTCGCCCCCTCTAGATAACAAAGCAATTATGTTTAAAGTTGAGTCAGGGAGGTGAGGGTGGGCACCTTGACCTTTAGCACTGAAGGCTCAGGTGGCATCACAAAATCTCTCATCCAACGTTTATGCATTCTGGACCAGTGGTTCTCAGACTCTAGCATCTATGACAATCACCTGGACGATTTGTTAAACAGATCGTTGGGGCTCAATTCTCCGAGAGTTTCGGGTTTGGCAGGTCTGGGGTTGGGCTAAAAACTTGCATTTTTAACGCATTTAAGCAATGCTGGTGCTACTGGTGCCGGACCCCACTTTGAGAACCACTTCTGTACAGGCGCTGGGCTAAGCGTTGGGAATGAATTAACATCGGCCCTGCCGGCGGGGAGCCCAGGGGCGTCCAGGTAAAGTGAAGGCCCCGTGCGTTCTAACGTAGACTAACCAGCGCGGAGCGCCAGGGCCGCAACCGCGCTGGGGTTGGAGGGGTGGGAAGAAAAGGCCACCAAATTTGACGCGCAGGACAGAAGAAACTCAGTCCCACTGAAATTTACGCTGCTGAGAAGCTGAAACCCCGCAGCTCCCCCTCTGCTCTGGGCAGATTCAGGGCCTCTGGAAATGCGGGACACCCAGCCCCCAGCTTCTTTTTTCCTTGAGACACCCAGGTTTTCCTTCCTTTCCTCCGGGCACAAAACACACCTGGAGACGCAAAGCGAAAACAACTGCACGGGAGGAGCAGCGGCCCCCACAGTCCGCAGCCAGTCCCGGCCTCCCCGCCGAGCCGAACTGGCGCTCGTGTCCTTCCGTCGCCCTCGCCCTCCCCGCGCCCCGAAGGGGGAGTCGCAGCCCAGAGCCTTGGCTGGGGCCACTGCTGCCCACACGCACTTTTCTCGGCTTTGCGCAGGCGCTCTGGCCGCCAATCCCGGGCAGCTTCCAGCAGGATAAGGGTACAGACGACTCACCCACCGCCGGACTGGGACTCGGGCCGCCAGCGGGAGCCAGAGGCAGTCCGAGGCCGGGGCGGCAGTGCCAAGCAGCCAGCAGGCAGCAAACGAGCGCGCCCAGCCGCGCCATCGCGGGTCGCGGCCACGGCCCTGGGAGTCCCGAGGCTCCACACGACTGTAGGGCCCGGGGCTGGGGAGGAGGAAGACCTCTGCTGGGGTTGACGCCCAGTGGTCACGTGAGAGGGCAGAGTCCTTAATGAGTAGGCTCGGTTGACTTTCAACAGCTGTCTAGCTATAATCCGGCTTTTCCCGTTGCTGTTTGTGTCTCAACGTCAGTAACTGGCCTGGGAAGGAATGTGCTTGGAGCAACCCCTCGCAGATCATCTTCCCTAAGTGCCACCTGACCCTGAGCGCATGGGACTCCTCTGCAGAAGTGATGCAGAGAACCTCGAAGTGTCTCGATTTCAACTAGGTCAGCAGAGATTTGGGATACAGTGTGGGCCCTCGACCAGCAGTGTCAGCACTACCTGGGAAGTCTAGTTAGAAGGGAAAATTCCCAGGCCGGGCAGGGACCTACTGAGCCACAAACTCTGAGGGTGAAGCCTAGTCGTTTGTGTGTACAAGTCCTCTACGTGACGCTAAAGTGATGGTGATGTTTGAGAACCACTGCTCAGAAAACACTAGGTTTCAGTTTTTTATTCGTTTGGCTTTTTTTCTTTGTTTTTGAAACTGAGAACAATGTCTCAGAACCATATTCTATGCATTCCAGAGATATACAAAAATCATAGAACTGGTTGATTTTACTCTTTAAGGAATTTTTGAAGATACTCAGTCTGACAAAGGAGCCAAGATCCCCAAACTTCGTTGGGTTCTGTGGTCCTTCTATTACCATTTATGAGGATGCTGACTTCTTTAAGATAAGGGAACATGTAGTTTAAATTTGTAGGGCGTGGAATTCCTCTGAAGAAGAAAAAACCCTCCAGAATTACTAACCTCATAAAAGATGTTGTAAAGTGTATTTGTTTCCCAACAGAGAAAACCTTATTTTGTATGCTGTGTAATTTAATGGGAAAGTGTCTCATGAAACGGGCTTTGAAATGGGAGTTAGGGTGCCTCCATTTTATGCTTCATAGGCTGCCAGGGCTGTTCAAGTTCTGCTTCAGCTTTAGGATGTATCAAAAGCCTTTGGAGAACCAAAGTGCTTTCCTATTGTGGAAAAAATTGTCCTTGGAGTTTCTCAGTCAACAGCCTCAAGAGTGTGGAGGAAAATGGAGCAAGATTTTTTTAAAAAAAGGAAAATGGATGTGAGGGAACAACTTTAAGGACAGCAATATAACTTTCATGTTTCTAGGACAAGCATTTTGAAAGATAGAAAAAGGATTTTAAAAAATTGTAAAAATAGCAATTCTCGCTCTTCTTTTGCCAATTTTCAGTCAGCTTTACTGGAAGTAAATTGGTTGTGAAATAATTCTTCTTAAGTAAGCATAAAATATGGCGTACACATTTTGAAACCTAAGAAGTGCTTGCAGTTTTAAAAAGGCAACATATTGAGTTAATGGGTAGAAACACTATCCTCCCTTTGACTCCCTCTGCTTTCTGTTGTTTTCCTTTATACCCTCTCTCTGAGGAGCACAAAGCTACAGTGCCTTACCATCTCTGGGTGTATACCTCACACCTGGGCATGTATTTGTAGGTCCCCATGTTCCAGGTGTAGGTGTAATTTGTTGTGAGCATGTGTATCTGGGTGAGAGACTGCACCAGTGACAAAGTGGCTCGTGACTAGATTTCACAAGACAAACTTTAGCATAGTCAGTATCTGAGATCTTGGAATTTCAGAGATGTTCTTCCAGGGCCAGTTGGTCAAATTGCCTTTGGGCTTAGTAGTTTTTCCTTTTCAAATGTGTTGAAAAATTTTTAAAGAGGCAAACCAGAAAAGTTAGTACCTTGGCAGGTTACTGTATGAGATAGAATATAGCTTGAAGGAAAATGATTTGTAACTACCTTGTAAACATTTAGGAAGTAAATATCCGTGTTATTTGTCTTCCTAGAAAACTGCATTTGATCTACCACTGCAACTCTTGAGCTTTTAACCCAGTGTAACTTTGCTTCCCACTAGGCCATCCCAAAACTTTTCCATTTTTCAGACAGTTGTTACGGAAATGAATGCCAGGATGTTATTTGACCTAATTATAATGAGACGAAGCTAAATCCCTATCCTTGCCCTTGTATCTTTAAGAATAGAGAGGCCAGAAGCTGTGCTTCTATCAGAGCATAGGCTGAAATCACCAAGAGAAAGCAGTCTTCCTCCAGAAGCAGAGATGAAGGTTTTCAGAGCTATTGGAGCAAACACCCTCTCTATGTTCTGTTTCATGCTTTTAAAGACAAAGGTAGACTCTAGTTTTAGTAATGGTAACCTGAGCTAGACCATTATATCCTGATATTCAGTAATAATTGTGCATTCACGTGTTAAATCCTATAGCTGCACTTTAGATTTTTTCTACTCTTTACTGCAGTAGTTAAAAGTAATACAAGGGCTTCCCTGGTGGCGCAGTGGTTGAAAGTCCGCCTGCCGATGCAGGGGACACGGGTTCGAGCCCCGGTCTGGGAAGATCCCACATGCCGCGGAGCGGCTGGGCCCGTGAGCCATGGCCGCTGAGCCTGCGCGTCCGGAGCCTGTGCTCCGCAACGGGAGAGGCCACAACAGTTAGAGGCGCGCGTACCGCAAAAAAAAAAAAAAAAGTAATACAATAGTCAGGTAATAGTATCATTGTGTTGAACTGTGTACGTTAAGGGAAGTTTCCTCATACTTATATCTGTAAGTTAATTGGACCTTGAATTAACTTATAGAAACTTACTGAAAATATTGGGTTGATTAAAAATGAATACTGAATGTCCTGATAAATATTTACCCTTTCCCTGCCCCATGTACCAACCTTCACAGAGGCTAACAGGAAAGTTTTCCTAAGAAGTAATTCAGGGAAAATAAAATCTTACATTTTTGTTTCAGAAGAAAATTTAGCTGAAATAATTAATTTTTGAGAGGAAATAAGCGGGAAGATTGGAAGGTTTGCAGTTCTCAGTATTATTCACTAGTCAAGAGAACTTGGACATGTTCATCGAATCTTCAGTTTCCTCATCGGTAAAGTAAAAATAATAATATCTGCCTTACCTGCTTCACATTGTGGGTTTGAAAACATGTACAAAAATCATCTTATAAACAGTGAAATACGAAATAATATTTGTACTTTACAAATGCAAATCTTAGCCAGTCATAAACAGATATATACCTTCCTTTGGTCAACTCAGTTCCACCAACCTCGCACACCCCTGCTTCCCCACCACCACACACACACACTGGCACACACACACACACACAATGCCCTCTGCACACTCCATTTTATCCATTTTAGCACTTATAGACTTTGTTCAGCTCAGTGTACTTGTCTGGAGATACATCTTTATAGTGTTAGCACAAGTTCGTGTGCCCAATGCACAATGAGGCCAAACAAACTGAAACGTCAGAGTCTGGAGCAGAGAAAGGTTTATTGCAGGGCCATGCGAGGAGACAGGTGGCTTCTGCCCTAAAAGCCCTGAGCTACCTGAAGTGTTTGGCCAAACATTTTTAAAAGCCAGGTGAGGGAGGTGGGGTCGCAGGGTATGTGATGAGCTCATGCACAATTCTCTGACTGACTGATGGTGAGGTAACAGGGTTGTGTCACAAGGGTTCACATTATCAGTCCTTAGGCTCCAGGAGGCCTGGGGGCTATGTGCTCATGGTCATCAAGTAGTTAACATCTTCCGTTTGGTGGGGGGTTTTCACATCTGGAAAACAACTCAGGAAATGTGCATCAAATACTGTTATCTAGGTACTTCAGAGAGGAGCTAAAGCAGAGGATATGGAGGAAGGCCTGTCCCAGGAAGGCCCCATAGGGTCCTCCTCGGTTACAATAGTCTCGGATAAAATTCACTCCCTGGTCCTATTTACCTTTCAATAAGAAGCTTGAATTACATGACACTTTGATTATATGAGATTTTGATTATATTTACTCTTTAATAAGACATTTTCATGTGTATCAGCTTGCTTCTTCAGACTGCCTGTTTCTAGTAGCAAGAGGTCATTCGTGCAGTCCAGCCCACCATAACAAAGCTCCCTTGGATCCTGGACATCCCAAATTCTCTACAGAAGTACCAATCCAAATTTTTCCACGTTTCCCTGGGCTTCTGATTATTTTTTAAATTAGTATTTTAAACAAAGTGCTAACTTCCCCAGCCTGACTTTATGCCATAAAAAAAGGCTATTTAAAACTCTCTAATATATAGTTCCCAGCCAGATTAGTGATACTAACAACAACAAATTTCTCATGGGTGTAAGATTTTTATTCCAATTTGATTTGCATTCCATTGGAAATTATAGAATGTATTCCCTTCTTTATTTTTAAAAAAAGTAGTTTACAATTTTAATAGGAATTATAAAATGTGATAAATCTGCAGATCAAAAATGGCTTTGATTGCTTGCAGTAACAAGTCTTTAAAACAAGTTTTGAAGTCATCATTTTCCACCTCCACACCAAGGATAACCTTCTAATTAGTGATCGGCCATGCTGTAACAGCAGTAGAGCACTGAGACTTGGGTAAACAGAAAGATTGTAGAACTTCTCCAGCCCCAGATCAGGATGTTTTCTATGCCTTCTCATAGTGGCGAATGGCAACCACATCGCCAAAAGTAAGAGTCTGAAAGATTCAAAAGATAACCAAATCTTTTTACACAGGTACATCAGTAGCTGGAAATTTTAAAGATTATCATGTTATGTTATTTTAAAGATTATCATATATATGATTTAAGTATTATACAAAAGAATAATGGCATTTACAAACATTAAATGTTGCATAAGTCTTCATTTTTTGAAAAGAAACCCTTATATTTATCTCGTGAATGACATGTATACACAGTTCATGTCTCTAAAAGAAGTATGAGGCAAAAACTGAGATTATCTAGATTCAGGTCAAAAGATTTCCTTTTGCCTTAAATTATCAGGGTAATTGGAGCAGATTAGCTATCTGCTTTAAAAAGTATATAAAATTTATAGTAGGTTTTCATAATACTTTACAATTCATGACCTAGATAAATTTTGAAGTTTTTTGAAAACCCAAATTATTTGGACAAATGTTATTTGCAATGATTTGTTCCACAATCAGCAGGAAAAGGTAAATGTACAAACGTTCTCGTTGCTTTGGCTGTCATGTTGTAGCCTATGTGAACCTTGGTGGTTATGTGGCTATAATGTGCAACATGGGCTCTTGTATCTAATCCAACTTGAAGAATTGCTATAAATCCTCTTTACAAAATTTAGTGTTTTTTAGTGTTCATCATTTTCATGTAGTCCTGTGATTTCCAAGAGTATAGTGTGCCCTTGTCATCCATTACTTTCATTTCCTTGTTTGAACTCAGGCTTGCCTGATCACCGTCATACATGCCAAAGCTGAGCTATCCACTTTTCTGTATTCAGGAAAAAAATAAAGAAAAAATCATAAAGGAGAACTTCAGATTGAATCCTTTATAAATGAATTTTTTTGTTTGTTTGTTTGATGATGGTGATGGTCACTGCAGGAAAACGTGGGCAAATGTTCATCAACATGGAAGGAAAACTGTCCCTCTGCTCCCCACACCCACTTCCACCCAGGAAATGAAGAATGAATATGTAAGCCCTCTATCTCAACCTAGAACAGCTAGCTGGTAGTCAAGGGAAGGAGAAGAAAACTAATCAATAGTCTTAAATAACAAAACCAAAAGACCCTTCCTGCTATTATCTTAGAAGGAATATGTAAAGCAACCCCCCGCCAAAAAAAAACCCACAAATGATGTATTGACTACTTCAATGTCATCAAAATTCCATTTTAGAGAAATTATTTTTAAATTATTTTTTATTTTATAATTTTTACATGACTATCCAGTATTGAATAGACATGTTTTTAAAGCTGTCTGATGCATTAAAAAGAAAGACTGGAAGGAAGTAATACCAAAATGGTTCTAAGGGGACATTAAAAAGGATTTTCATATTTTTGTTACACTTTCCTGTTATATTCCAAATTATCTGCACTGAACTTGTGAAACCTTTATAAACTAAAATATAAAATGTTTAAAGCTCTCATTTATTACAGAAGCTATAAGGTAATTTTTCTGAGTTTCAGCAAATGATAATATAATATCATCTCTATATTTTCATGATGATTGGTTTTATATTCAGATTTCATTGGAGGATTAGACATTACGGTAATCCAACAAATGTTCTTTTGACACAGTTTTAGCTAAATCAATGGCAACTTTTTAAAACTACACTTAAGTAGAACTTTTCTCTTTTTCTGTAATTAAAAAAGCAGAGTGGAGGAAACAATTAGCTAAGATATTTTTATTTCTCCTGTTTTACACATGATTAAAGAACCTTGCTAGTGATTTAATGTTGTTAAAGAAGGAAAGACAGGAGAAAAGGAGGGAGGGAGGGACAGGGAAGGAGATGGGAAGTGAGGGGGTGAGGGGTGGGCAACGAAGCAGGAAGGGGAAATTGCTCCTACTTACCATGACCATTTTGCCATTCTTAATCTCTCTTACAAAATTTGTCTCTTTGCCATCCCATTTCTGTACATGGACAAGTTTGTCTCCATCCAGGCTAACAACAGACTGAAACCAACAACAAAATGCAGAATATATCAATAGGTACACGTCAGATTTCTGATATGGAAGCCAAATGAATTGATTTTTATCTATTTAAAAATTTTTTTAACATTTATTTATTTATTTTTGACTGCATTGGGTCTTTGTTGCTGAGAGTGGGCTTTCTCTAGTTGCAGCGAGCAGGGGCTAATCTTCGTTGCGGTGCACGGCCTTCTCATTGCAGTGGCTTCTCTTGTTGCGGAGCACAGGCTCCAGGTGCGGGCTTCAGTAGTTGTGGCACACGGGCTCAGTAGTTGTGGCACACGGGCTCAGCAGCTGTGGTACACGGGCTTAGTTGCTCTGTGGCATGTGGGATCTTCCCGGACCAGGGATTGAACCCATGTCCCTTGCATTGGCAGGTGGATTCTTAACCACTGTGCCACCAGGGAAGCCCCTGAGTTGATTTTTAAAAGAGTGATAATTGAATAAATAGTGATCAACTAATTATCAAAGTAGTACAATTTCCTCTGTTGCTTCCAGAGTCATTATTATAAAATCTCTAGTAATTCATAATTTGATTGAAATGTGTACATATAAATGCAAAAATTTACGTATTAGAAATAAAAATCCTGAACTAGTGCTTTCTGACTAATCATCCTACTCTTTTAAACAGAGTCTTAGAATGAGGCAAGCTATTGATTGAGTCAACCTGAGGCAAAAGAAAGATTAAACAAAATGCAGTCTTTCAAATGAACACTATTAAATACTTTCTGAAATACAGGTTTAATATAAAATGAGAAAAACACATGGTAAAGAAACAGATTCAGGGCTTCCCTAGTGGCACAGTGGTTGAGAGTCCGCCTGCCGATGCAGGGGACACGGGGTCGTGCCCCGGTCTGGGAAGATCCCACATGCCGCGATGCGGCTGGGCCCGTGAGCCATGGCCGCTGAGCCTGCGCGTCCGGAGCCTGTGCTCCGCAACGGGAGAGGCCACAACGGTGAGAGGCCCGCGTACCGCAAAAAAAAAAAAAAAAGAAAGAAAGAAACAGATTCAAGATTTGAGCTATAGTAGGTGCCCATTATTCAGAATATAAGCTATGAACACTAGGATGCAAAATTAACTCTTGGTCCTTCTCTCTGAAGTGAAATACTGAGAACATTTTTCACTTCCCATCATCTAGAAAAAAAGAAATATTAGGACTTTCTCTCTTTTATTCTCTCCTTCCCATCCCCACCCTCAGAGAAGGAGCAGCTCCTCACCTTACAGTTTCTGTCATCTGGAGTGGTTTCATCAAACTCTTCTCCCAGATGGAAACTAATCTCCGTGTTCTTGAATGTGCTTTGAGTCCTGATCACCACTTTTTCCCCCTCCTGACTGATGATCACTGTTGGTTTAGTCACATTTCCCACCTGCCTAGTGGCAAAGCCCACACCTAAAATAGCAAAAGGAAGCAGTACAGTTGGCTGCAACTTCCAAAATAGCTCACAAAGCAGGAATCTACCTTCCTATTCTGGAATCTATGTCCTAAAGCGGAAGTTTCATTAGAGTATGTTTAGCCCATCAATTATGCAGGACAACTACTGAGCCGTAATAATAAGCGGATGCTTATTTGGAAGCATAAATAGTAAAAGGATGCTGAAGAAAAAGCGGAAAAGGTGCAGAAGCTTCATGTCCTCCCCAGAATACTAAATGCTCCGTTATTTGGCCCTAAGCAAGAAAGCAGGCAAATGCTACATTTAAATATCCATTCTGTGAGAAACACACAGCGTAGCACCCTGATTACGACAATGTGATCTGTCTTTGTCTCTTGCTAACCTGATGGGTGAAGAAGGAATCTGCAAGTATCTGAAGCTGCAGGTTAAGATGAGAAAGCACATCTTATTTTTACCTACCTAGAGCCTTCATGTACTCGTCAAAATTCTGACTGTCCGTCAACTTCCACGTAGCACAGAAAGCCTCCACCATCCTTACCCTTTTCCCGTTAGCTTCAGAATCAGATAAAAGAGGCAGAGGCAAGGATCTTCGGATCTTAGGGCCACTGCAATTCGGAAGACCCCTTTGCACCTCACGGCAACTCCTGCCTTCTTATTAAGAAAAGAGGCAGGCAGAAAGCCAAGGATTTGAATTGCAAACACATCCCTCCAATGTCCCTCTTTCCAGGAGGCTGTTGCAGGGGGAGGAGATGGGAAGGGGGGCATTCAGCGAGGTTCCAATCCTCTTTGTGATTGGCTCAGGCCACTGGGTTAGCGGAGTAGGTCGAGTTCCTCCCAAACCTCACACTGCAGCCCTTCTGCCTGAGAAATCTCTGCAAAGATTCAGTGAGGCTGGAGGCAGGGAGCGTATAATGAGAGAAGGTCTTTCAGGTTCAGCCCGAAAACTTGGCAAAGGCCATTTCAGACTGTGAGGAAAGAAAAAAACGCACAGTAGGACATTCAGATTGATTTCCGTTAATGGCAAAGCTGGTTGCAAATGAGGACCCCGCCTTAAAGAAAACCACTGAAACGCCAGACTTTTCAGACAAAAGAGACTGAATAGTGCCTTTTATTTTCTCTCGTATTTATAGGGAGAGCAAAACATGAGCTAGAATTTGCCAGACTCGGGAAAGAGGAGGGGGAGGGGGTGTAAATACCTTCCCTAGATTGTACTGCTAGAAGACCACTCCGGCTGAGTACTAATGGGACACTAATTTTGGCCTCTTCCCAGCACAAACTGAGTGAATTTAAAGATCCCATTTTTCTTTCTAAGGCTATGAGAACGAGACTAAGATAGAAAAGGGACCTAAGGGCGAGTATGGTTAGGATTCACTAATGAGCTACAAAAATAAAGCAGAACACGCTCTTTTTCCCCACTCTTTCAACAGATTGTAGAATCGAAGTGGAAAAACTGGACAGAAGTTCATTTGGTAAGATTTTAAATGACCTGCACTATAGAACCTTTTGATTTCCTGAGGCCACATCTACATCTGTATACTAGTTGTGAGTTAGCAATGGAGCGGGGGCAAGAATTGGAACAGAGGTGGGAATCGGAAGACTTTGGCTTCAGTTCGTCCTGGCTTAGGGCATCTCAAGGATGGCAAGCTATCTCCAGGGTTCTAAGTAATAACATATTTAAAGGGGGACTCAGACTCCCCTTTACCCAGAGTTTCTTCCTGCTTTATTAGTGCAGACTTCTGATGAAAAGCAGGTTCCCCCCCTTTCATGGGGACAGATCAGGGGACTCTGACTTGGCAGTCTCTGCTCTTCTCTCTCTCTCTCCTCCCATTTCAATCTCAGCCCACTGCCTTTTCAGCTTCTGTCCACACCAAATACAAGAGACAAGGCTCAGAATGCATCTTACTCCAACTGTCAGCTCTGTGGTTCTACTTTGGTGTCTCAAAGGTACCGCAAAACATAAACTCAATCTTTCCCCTCACCTGGTCCTCCTCCAGTTTTCACCATGTTTGTGAACGGCAGCATCATCCGCCCAACTGCACAAGCCAGGAAACTTGAAATCCTCTCTAACCTTTACTCTCTACATCAAAGTCAATGTCAGAGCCCATCTATTTTCCTTCCTGAATGTGTCTCTAACCTCTCACTTTCCCCCTATCCCCACAACCACCTTCTTAATTCAAGTAACCATTGTCTTTTACTAGTCCTATGGCAACAGCCTCTTAACTGTTCTCCCTGCAGCCATGCCTGATCTCCGCCGTTCACTAGGCTGAAGCCAGTGACCTTTTAAAATACAAATCTGCATCTTCCTAGTGACTAATGGTGCTGAGCACACTTTTCATGTGCTTCTCTGCTGTTAATCTATCTTCTTTGGTGAAGTAACTGTTCAAATCTATTGTCCATTTTCAACTGGATTGTTTCTTTCTACTGAATTGTAAGAGTCCTTTATATAGTCTAGATAAGTCATTAGTTGAATGTGTTCTTCAAAACTTTGTTCTGTTCAGTTATAGATACAGAGAACAAACAGATGGTTGCCAGAGGGGAGGGGGACTGGAGGGAGGAAAGAAATAGGCGAGGAAGATTAAGAGGTACTAACATTGCAAAATAAATGTCACAAGTATGAAATGTACAGTGTGGGGAATACACTCAATAATTATGTAATATCTTTCTATGTGACATATCATAACTAGACCTAACATCGTGATTGTTTGGAAATGTATAGAAATACCGAATCACTGTGTTGTATAATAGCAACTAACACAGTGTTGTAGGTCAAATGTACTTCAAAAACAAACAAACTCATAGGAAAAGAGATCAGATTTGTTGTCACCAGAGGCAGAGGGTAGGAGGAGAGGGGATTGGATGAAGGCTGGTCAAAGTGAACAAACTTCCAGTTATAAGATGAATAAGTACTAGGGATGTGACGTACAACATGATGACTATAATGAACACTGCTGTGTGTTATACAGGAAAGTTGTTAAGAAGGCAAATCCTAAGAGTTCTCATTGCAAGGAAAAAATATTTTTTCTATGTCTTTAATTTTGTATCCAGATGAGGTGATGGATGTTCACTAAACTTATTGTGATAATCATTTAATCTTGTATGTAGGTCAAGTCATTATGCTGCACACCTTAAACTTATACAGTGCTGTATGTTAATTATATCTCAATAAAACTGGAAGAAAAAATGTTGTTTAAGTTTTTTGCTTTTCATTTTCTCGATTGTGATAATGGATACATTGCTGTGTCAAAATTTATCAGTTGTACATGTTAAATGTGTGCAATTGATCTTATGTCAAATATACTCTGGTAAAACTATTTTTAAAAAGCTAAATCTTATCTTGTCCCTCTCCTGATTAAACTCCAAATGGCTTTTTCCTGCTCTCAGGTTAAAGACCAAAATTCCTATCATTGCCTGTACCAGACCTGCCTCTAACTTTTGAAGGACTCGGAGTAAGACTCCAAACAGGGCTTCCCAGGTGGCGCAGTGGTTGAGAGTCCGCCTGCCGATGCGGGGGTCACGGGTTCGTGCCCCGGTCCGGGAGGATCCCACATGCCGCGGAGCGGCTAGGCCCGTGAGCCATGGCCGCTGAGCCTGCACGTCCGGAGCCTGTGCTCCGTAGCGGGAGAGGCCCACATACCGAAAAAGAAAAAGAATCCAAAGAGAGGTTCACATGCCATATGCCTAAACAGTAAAAGTTATGGATCAAACGATGCCCACAGCCTGGCCCAGCATCGAGTCAGGACTCATAGCCACCCTTCCACCCTTTCCTGACAGGCTGCCCCATGGCTGCCCACAGGCACTGGCACGGATCTGGTGGGGCAGGCAAGTGGAAGCTTGTCTGGAGCTCAGGGTTTCCAGTCAGTGACTAGAGTACCCTAAACCTGCAATGCGGACTAACATGGACTTGCTGTTGTGTTGACGTGAGCCTGAAGCTGCCAAAGGCTATAGTGAAAAGTCTGAAATGAAACAAGCCCAGAGGAAGCAAAGCTTATACATCAGACACATCCGACATCATTTGAGCCTTTGAACCGAGTCCCTGAAGATAGCCCCACCTATGAATTTTTCATACGTTCTCTTTTTTGCTAAATCTAGGCAACTAATTAATCGATTTACACAAACCATCCTTATGGTAGAAGTTCTCAGACCAATTTATTTTGTTATGTCAAAATATTCTTATATGTTCCCCTTAATAAAACATATTTAAACTGGTAGAATGTTTAATTATTATTCTAAAATGTAATAAACCATTTCTTTTTCATGGTCCAAGAATATAAGATCAGGATTGTTGAGAGCAGGGTGCACGTATTAGACATCTTCATCTTACCTCCTAACTGATCATGATGCTGAAATATTCATCTGTCTCATTTATTTCTTCCACTCTTTAGATAAGGAAAGGAACTGATGATATATTTATTTTAACTTAAAGCATATATTTCTGTAATTCAGATTTTTTTACACCTTATATAAAACATACAAGCTCAGCAATTCAGAGATAGGTTTTTTGGAATTGTATATTAATTTAGTAATAAGCAGGAGAGAATATTGTTATCCAGATGTCTATAGTAGAAATTTTAGGAAAAGCCACTTGACTATTTTGTAATTCCCTAAACTGACACATTTAATCTTACTATTTTTAATTGCTCAGGATATAATAGATTTACAGCCAAGAATAGCTGCTTTCAACTAATAGGTAATAGGTAATAATAAGTCATTTGCTCTATTTATTGAGGACTTTATTAGAAGAGAAAGTGAAAGAACAGAGAAAAGACTGTGCTGTGCTAAGGAGGATTCAACTAATGGATATTTTTGGTAACCTAAATGGGAGGGAAGTCCAAAAGGGAGAGGATATCTGTATGTGTATGTCTGATTCATTTTGTTGTGCAGTGGAGGCTAACACAACATTGTAAGGCAGCCATACTCTAATAAAACTTAATTTTAAAAAAAGATATTAATTTTAAAAAACTAATAGATATTTTTTCAATTCTCCTAAACCTAGGAACAATTTATGATCTTGCTGTGGCTTCTATAATATAAATGCATCCACAGACTTAAAAAAGGAAACAATGTGACAGATTGACCCCTCTCTCAAGGCTATGACCTTTATGTATGGGAATTTGGACTCTAAAGAATCCATTATAAAGATTATTTTTAACAGTGAAATAAAAGGAACAAAGAAAAATTGCTTTGGGAGATCTTGGCAAAATCTCCACGTGGGGCTGAATTTCCTGGCACCTGCTTTATGGAAATTTTTCCTTCTCGAGAAAATAAAAAGTTTTAATAAAACGTTAACACTGTTCTTGAGCCAAGTAAGCCAACTGGGGTCATGACACTATTTCCGATAAAATATCCAAGGATCTGCACCAAAAGAGATTAAGTAACGTTCAAAGTACTTGCTTGAGGTTCTTTTTGTTACCAAATGGCACAAAATAAAATAGTAATGGAAGATCTCTATAGTTGGAAATGAAATATGATTACACCATGAAGGCACTCTTGGCCCACAATCTCTCCCATGATAGGTAATATCTTCAGACAACACCCCTTGCTGAACCAGTGGTCTGTCTGTCATGTGAATCACACTCTCTCCCCCCAAACAATTAAACAGCTAAACCAGCTCTAGGCTTCAGGAGTGATGAAGATTCCAACATTCAAGCAGGAGTTAATGTGCTATGGGTAATGGAATTCAATGGGAGGAGGTGTGTGGGAAAAGACCTGTGAATTGTCGTCCCTTGGTGCTGTGAAATTTTTATATGATTATACTTTTTAAAATGTGGACTAAACCAGAGATGAGATGCACCTCCAGGTGTGGCACAGTCTTGAAAAGAAGGGCTATATTCTTCTACTGGAGAATGAAAAGCTGATAAAGACAAGCTGTTGAGGTTTGGACTATCTTTCCAATGTCCTTCTCATTCTTTTTGATTTTCTGCAGTTTTTTTTTCTCCTTTTACCTCTCATTACCTGAGTATTCCACTCTTCACATTTTCTTGGGTATAAAATGTAGAAGAAGTCCTTCACCTGCTTCTAGATATGACAAATCTACTCAGGAGAGAAATTTATTCCAGGTTTGTTATGAAAGAGTTATGGACCTTCCCTCTCTGGCCATTTATATGCCACAACTCTGCTGAGAAAACTCCACTCTCCAGTCCCCTAGGTACTTTCCTCTTGTCTTTTAGAGGTTAGCTCAAATATTATTCACTCAAGGAAGACTGGATCAGAACCCCAATTATGTCATCCCATGGTTTTATGTCTTTTTAAACATATAAATTTAATTTAAAACTTTTGTAGTCAATTGTTTAATATCTTTCTCTCCCATTAGAACATGAGTTCCCTGAAGCATTTATTTTAGCATCTATGTATTTTATCCTCCATTGTGCTCTATCCTCATTGTCTATCACAGTATCAAGTTCACAGTGTTTGTTCAACAAATGTTAAAGGCATGAACAAATATAGAGCATGGACATAGAGGATCATAGAACTTCAAAAAAGTAAGATTGTAAACTATTGTACAAATGATCTTTTCCAAGTTTCTATTCAAACTTTTCCTCTCTTTGCAACCTGTATAATCTCCAGAGAAGGATACCTAAACCTCTTCCTCATTCCTGTCATGTCAATTTGGGAAGAAATTAAGGCTCAACTTTTCTAGAGTTCTTTTCTTTGAAGTAAAAGCACATAGACTAGTCTGAGCGAACCTCTAAATGTATGATGGATTTATTAAATGCAAAAGGAGGAGAGTTTTGTGCAATCTCATATGTGGAAACCTGGTGCCAATTAATATGCACAGAACTTGTTCTTTCGGTGGATCTGTTTGATGTGAGTTGTTGATGTGTAAATTAAAAATTTAGAAGGTTTTTTTTTCTGGTTCATATACTCCTGGAAGATCTCTATTGCTAATTCTGCACATGAAATGTCGAAGTAAGCTTTGAGTAATGATTATCAGACCGGTGGCTATAAAAGGAAGGTATTAAGGCATTAATCAGTTTAAGATTAAAGAAACCACTCTAGCTATTTTTAACAGAAACAGGATGAAATACAGGGAATTACACACTTATAAAATTCTTAGAAGTGTTGGAGGACAAGGTTTTAGGCTGATCTGAGCTTTCAGTAATAATTCCAGAACATACCACCGCATCATAGAAACTGGTCTGCTAAGGAAAACATTTTCTCTACTAAAATCAGAACGCTGGGGAACCAGGAAGCTGCTTTCCCATCTGCTGACTCCAGAAATCTCTTGCCTTAGCTGTCATCCAGGAATGAGGGAGCGTCACCCAGAAATAGTGATTCCAGAGGCATGCTACATGGGCCAGATCTCAGGAGCAAAATGGTTGTCTTGGGTTCATTCTCTCTCACCACTTACCTGAGTTTTGAATTCAAGTCCTACTCAAGCATGTATGATAAGCAGGGCCTAAATCAAGTGCAGATAGAGAGGAGATTGGGAAATGTTGTTTTGCTCTCTGGGGCCTCTGCAGAGTAGAGAAGACCACAGAAGGCAGTGGGAGCAAAGGTCAGGTGAGTCAATCTATCACACCCTATACACAACTCAGAGATAATTGGATATATTTTTTAAATGTTTGTTAAAAGGGGAGAATAAAGAAAATATAGAGATCCTATATGTCTGGAAATATTTTAGAGTAGTGAAATGGGTAATCATTAGAATCACCTGGGGAGATTTATAATAACGCAGAATCTAAAGTTACCCAGAGAGATTTTGATACAGGTGGTCTGGGGTAGGGCTGAACTTTGTACTGAAAAACAAAATTTTAAGTTGAAATCCTATGTATGCTGATGCATTTAATGCCTTATGATTTATAAAATAAATAGTATACTCCAGTCTGTCAGAATCACATTAATAAATTTGGATTGTAATACTTCTTCAATGCAAAATACAGGGTAAGACTAGGATAGTGATGTTACTAGTTTCTTGACACGACCATTTCAGAAATGGTGTGTAACTTATACCAAGGATGGCTCCACATTTAAAATTATGTGTGTTACACAATAAACTTATACTACGCTTTAGGTCAATTATATCTCAATGAAACTAGAAGGAAACAAATTTAAAAATGAAAAATAATGTGTCATGTGATAATCAGCAAGAAAGAAACATGATCCAACTATCCTAAGGATGAAACATATTAAACCAATGTTAACAAGTAAAATTCTGAGTTGTAATGGAGAGTGTAATCTATCATAATCAAATTATCAGGATTCATAAAATTAAGGAGCTCTCTATAAATTTAAATGGAGACATTTCTGAAGACATTGAGAAGTCTTATCCCAAGAGAGCATCTGGTCTACCTGGGCCTTCTTGTGAATAAGATATTTTCAAACACATTTTCTAGAAGAAACAGAATCCTTGAATAGTACGTTCCATCTAAAATTTAAGTCTCTACAACATGCAATTTTCAAGACAATTTATTGGAACAGCTCTTGATATAGTTTGACCAGTAACATAATTAAAAATTATAAATGGGCCATTGAGATTCATGGTATTTTTCACCCAATCACTAATTGGAAAGCACAGGAGTATAAGCATATCTTTGAATGCTAGTGATATAAAAATAAAATAAAATAAAAATAGGGTATTAATTAATTTATTTTTTATTTCCAAAGCAACTTATTAAGTTGAAACCATTATTATGATTGCATTATTTTTGTTATTGTTTTTAAGCACATAGGAATAACTTTACAAATGTTAGTACCCATCGATTTGTTGAAGGGTGAGCCTCCATTTTGAAGCTGTTAAGAAAATGCCAGAATATCATAAATTTTCTGCTCTTCATATTAATTTACTATGTTTGGAAATAGTTAATATCCTGAAGAGGAGACAGTAATAAATAGAATTATATTGTTTGAAGAGAATTTCTAGAATGCAGGGAGATATTATGAATAGTAAAAGTGGAAATAATAGGCACGAAGAGAATGAAAATACAGCCTAATTACGGGTATTACTAAGAAAGACATCTAAACAACTGGAATAAGATATGTAATAAAGAAAATCATAATTGAGAAAAACATTCTGTAGCTAAAAATAGGCATCAGTATATAGATCAAAATGTTCATCATTTGACATAATTAATGAAAATAGAACACAAGATCTTTAATTCTAGTAATATATTTGAATCAAATATAATTCAAATAAGTATATATAAATATAAGGAAAAATCCAATAAATATTCAATCAGAGGAAAAGATGCATAAAATGTTATAAGAAGTGTGGCTGACGATAGTCTTTTCATTGTAGCATTTAGATACCAAATAAATATAGAGCAGTGTTACAGAGTTATTGAAAAAAGTGGTGGCTCAAATTTTTTTTCATCATATTGTGGATGTAGAAGAGATTTCCTTTTTGAAAATCAATCGATGGTCATTTTCATTATACCATTTTCATGTGCTACTTGTCTGCAGGAAGAGAATATATTAGTCAATGGACTTGAGAACACAATTTACTCTGCAATTATATTTCTCTTGCAAATCAATAAATTCTGATTGCATGTATCAGTCATGGCAGCCTAGTTGACTCATGTCTGTCCCTGAGACAAGATCAAGGTTTGCTGTCAAATTGTGTTTCCAGATCCTCAGGATCAAAGTCCAGTTTCTGAACAATGACAAACACTTTTCTGTTTTTGTTGTTGAAATATAGTTGATGTGCAATATTATGTTAGTTTCAGGTGTATTACATAGTGATTTTGCACGTGCATAAATTATGAAATGATCACCACAATAAGTCTACAAAAACTTATTTTTGTCCTTATACAAAGTTACTACAATATTATTGACCATGTTCCTTATGCTGTATATTACATCCTCACGGCATATTTATTTTATGAATGGAGGTTCATACCTCTTAGTCCCCTTCACCTATTTCTCCCCTCCCACTACCTTATGAGTCTGTTTTCATGTCTTTTTGTCTGCCTGTTTGTTTCATTTTTCAGATTTCACATATAAGTGAGATCAAATAGTGTTTGTCTTTCTCTGACATTTCATTTAGCATAATGTCCTCTAGATCCATCCGTGTTGTCACAATGGCAAGATTTCATTTTTTTATAACTAAAATTCCATTGTCTGTGTGTGTATATATATATATCACAGCTTCTTTATACATTTATCTATCATTGCACACTGAGGTTGCTTCCATATCTTGGCTGTTGTAAATAATGCTGCAATAAACATTGGTGTGCAGATATCGTTTTGAATTACTGTTTTTATTTTTTTTTTGAGTAAATAACCAGAAGTGAAATTGCTGGATTGTATGGTCATTCTATTTTCAGTTTTTTGAGGAACCTCATACTGTTTTCCCTAGTTTCTGCACCAATTTACAATTCCATCAACAGTGCAAGAGGATTCCCTTTATCCCACATCCTCGCCAACACTTGTTATTTGTTGTTTTTTTGATGACAGTGGTTATGACAGGTGTGATTTGGTTGCTTATTGTGGTTTTGATTTGCATTTCCCTGATAATCAGTGATATAGAGCATCTTTTCATGTGTCTTTTGGCCATTTGTATGTCTTCCTTGGGAAAAATGTCTGCTTAAGTCTTCTGCCCATTTAAAAAATTTTTTTTATTTGAGTTGTATGAATTGTTTGCATATTTTGGATAACTACTTATCAGACATATCATTTGCAAATATCTTCCCTCATTCAATAGGCCGGCTTTTTGTTTGGTTGGTAGTTTCCTTTGCTGTGCAAAAGCTTTTTAATTTGACATAGTCCTATTTGTTTAGTTTTGCTTTCATTTCTCTTGACCGAGGAGACAGATCCAAAAAACTGTTGCTGAGACTGATGTCAAAGAGCATACTGCCGATGTTTTCTTCTAGGAGTTTTATGGTTTCAGGTCTTACATTTAAGTCTTTAATCCATTTTCAGTTTATTTTTGTATGTGGTGTGAGAAAGTAGTCCAGTTTGATTCCTTTGCATGTATCTATCCAATTTTCCCAACATCATTTATTGAAGAAGGTGTCTTTCCTGTAGCTTTGTATAGTCTTGCCTTCTTTGTTGTAGATTAATTGACCATATAAGTGTGAGTTTTTTACTGGGCTCTCTATTCTGTTCCATTGATGTGTCTGTTTTTGTGCCAGTACCATATTATTTTGATTAATGTAACATTGTAGTATAGCTTAAAATAAGTGAGCATGATACCTCCAGCTTTGTTCTTTCTCAAGATTGTTTTGGCTATATGGATTTTTTTCTGTTTCCATACACATTTTAGAATTCTTTGTTCTAGTTCTGAGAAATATCCCCTTGGTATTTTGGTAGGGATTTCATTGAATCTGTCAATTGTCTTGGGTAGTATGGCCATTTTAACAATATTAGTTCTTCCAGTCCATGAAGTTGGTATATTTTTCCATTTTTTTGTATTGTCTTCAATTTCTTTCATCAATGTCTTATAGTTTTCAGAGTACAAGTCTTTTACCTCTTTGGTTAGATTTATTTCTATGTATTTTATTCTTTTTGATGCAATTGTAAATGGGATTGTTTTTTAAATTTCTCTTTCTGACAGTTCATTGCTAGTGTATAGAAATGAACACATTTCTGTAAGTAACTTTGTATCCTGCAACTTTACTGAAGTCATTTATTAGTTCTAATAATTTTTGGTAGCATCTTTCAGATTTTCTATCTATAGTTGTCATCTGCAAAGAATGACAGTTTTACTTCTTCCTTTCCAATCTGTATTCCTTTTAATTTTTTTTCTTGTTTGATTTCTGTGGCTCGGACTCTCAATTCTGTGTTAAATAAAAGTGGTGAGAGTGGGCATCCTTGTCCTGTTTCTGATCTTAGAGGAAACGCTTTCAACTTTTCACCCTTGAGTATGTTTTTGGCTGTGAGTTTGTAATATATGACCTTTATTATGTTGAGGTATGCTCCCTCTGTACTGACTTTGTTGAGGGTTTTTATCATAAATGGATTGTGGATTTTGTTGAAAGCTTTTTCTGCATCTATTAAGATAATCATACAATTTTTATTCTTCAAATTGTTAATGTGGTATATCACGTTGATTGATTTGTGGATATTGAACCATCCCTGAAATGACTTTCAACTCATAGGAGAGATACACACACATACACACACACACACACACACATGCCTTCCCTGAGGGAGAGGATACTGAGCGTGGAAAGAGAGGATGTGTTCTCTTTAAGAAACCATGTTCAAAATTGCCATTGTTTTGACTTAAAAATCAAGAGAAAGCATACAGTTTTTATCAAAGAGAAGATGGGTCATAAAATATTGAAGTAATGCTTCAGTTCAAGATCTTGGGGATCCTTCAGGAGAGAATAGTCATTCTGTCTCTTTAAACATCTTCTCAAAATTTTAACAGGTCAGAATTGAGTTAAATTTATAAATTTTTCAGAAAAGACTGAATCACTATGATATGCAGTCTTTCCATTTAGAAACCATAAGGTTTTAGCTCTACTTATTCAAAAGTGTGATACTTCTTTCAGCAATGTGTTTATCTTCCATGTATAAGTTTGTGTTCCCAATCCTTTTACTCTCTTCAAGATAGCCTTTGGCTGCAAAAATAATTTAAAACAAAATGAAGCAAAACTGCATATTCCAGGGATTATCACTTTTAATCTTAAATCTGTGCCAATCCAGCATTTGGATAAATTAATATAATAATCCTTGGATGCCCTATATGAAAAGCCTATTAAGAGAAGATTTTCTTGTTTTGACTACTGTCTAGGTTCAAAACACAGGGTTTCTTCCACTATTTATCTGTATATTTATCCTTAGATAAATTATCTAAACGCTTTATCATTTGTATCATTGTCTGGAAATGATGATGTTGTTTTGGATCATCAATTAGTCTTCTTCTTTCTCTAATGTCCCAGGATTCTTCCATACTTTTACATTATGTTGGTCCATTTTCAAATTTAACTTCATGGAAACTCTGGCAGAGAAGTTAAGAGAACTTTGACCTATTTATGTTAACAGTCACCTTGTAGGAGCCTCATACTTCATTCTTCCTGCACTCATCCAGATGCACTCAGCATTTAACAATCACCCAAATGCACTCAAGATTCTAAATCAAGGCAAACAAAACAATTCTATTGATGTAAAATTTTGAGATTAAAAAAAAAAAGTAATCTCTTTAGGAAGATGGAATTGGGGAAAAGAGAAAGAACTAAATAGCTATGTTTGAGTTTCCCAAGTAAATAAAGCTAAATTTAACTGGAAATATCACAAAATTCTCTTCAACATGACTTTTATTAAAATTTTGATTATTTACTTAATGAGGAACTGTATACTAATCATTGGCAAAAACTTTCACTTAAAATTGATACAGTAATACATGTGCAATTAACTAGAATTAGCTTGCATGTCTAGATTTTCAGCTTGAGCAATGACAAAGGTCTTTCTGTAATTGATTTGCATAGCTGGCACACACCCTATGGGGAAAGACAGCAGCCAAATACAGTTCAGAATTGTTGCCAAGAACTCTTGTTACTTGATTTGGAAACTCTTAGGAGGAACCTCTGGGCTCTATCCTGTCGCACTTTACACATAGGAGATACTTAATAAGCATATTTGAATAAATTAATGAATGGGGCGTTGTGGGACTCATTCTGAGTTTGTGACACTAGTGGCCCTGCTTTATAACTTCACAAAAGAAAAACCCAAGAAGAGAACAAAATATGATGCTGGTCCTAAAGGAACTTGTTTCTTTAAGAAACTTTTTAAAGTACCGTGTAGCTCTACTATTTCCACTCTAAGATTTAGAAGTAGCCTTGCTAATTGCTGTCCTAATGAGCAATGATCTCTAAATATTTTTTATTTTGCATCCCATCAATAAAATATATTTATCTACCTCATATTTGTGTATTTATTTATTCATAACTTATATACATATAAATGAACACAGTATGCATATTATAACATATAAAATATAAATTGAAGAGAATGACATGAAGACAAAATACATAAATTTTTATATATTATTTTGCTAATTGTAGATGGCTTCATATTACTGTTAACTACTATTTCGAGGCCAAAATACACTCAGGGTTGAAATAGGATGAAAAATGAGGGACTCACTGACTGTCATACACTCTTCCCTCAGGATCCTGCAGGACACGTGACTGATGTGTGCCCAAGTGAAGGACCAATGTCAATATATATATATATCTTAGCAAAGATTTAGATCTAATCTTATATAAAATTAAATATGAATGAGGGCATTAATATTTTCTTCTGGCTTCTTAACAGATCATCTTGCTGACTCACAGGGATTCCTGTAGCCTCCTTGAGCAGCCCGTCAGGAAAGAAGGCCCACAAGCCACATAAAGAGGAGAGAAACCCCAAGGACAGTGGGTATGAATTTGCAGCCCAGAGCCTATATATAATAACACATATCTTTGTTCTTCTGTAATTGAACTTGATTACTAACTTCACTTCCCATTTTTACCTAAAAGCAGAAAACTTTATATGGTCACTTTTTTGCACATTTAGTAAAATTTGTGATTATTGAGACATTTTAGGTTTTCCCCAAGTCGATTCAAGGATTCCCTCCTCCTTCTCCATGAGGTTGCATCTAAGGTCTAAAGACAGGGAATGAGATGAAAGGGCAAGGGGCCAGGGGCCAGGGGCCATGAAGGAAGTGCTTGTTGTGGTGGCATCACAATATCTAGTCCTCAGTCATCTTCTTTGGACATTGGCCGCGCTCACCCTGCAGTGTATACAATGCTGAGGTTTCCTGTCCCACGTGAGAGAAAGGGCAGCGTCAAGAAAGATTCCAAGATTTTGGCAGGAGCAACTTATTGAACTGTAATTCCATTCAGAGCGTTTAAAAAACCTAGAGAAAAACTGGTTTTGGAGGGATAAATCATTTTTCATTTGGAAATGATAAGCTTAAGATGTCTATTATGGGGCTTCCCTGGTGGCGCAGTGGTTGAGAGTCCGCCTGCCGATGCAGGGGACACGGGTTCGTGCCCCGGTCCGGGAAGATCCCACATGCCGCGGAGCGGCTGGCCCCGTGAGCCGTGGCCGCTGAGCCTGCGCGTCCGGAGACTGTTGCTCCTCAACGGGAGAGGCCACATCAGTGAGAGGCCCGCGTACAGAAAAAAAAAACAAACAAACTGATGTCTATTATGTATGCAAGGCAGGTATCAAGTAGCCTTTTGAATATGGCAGTCTAGAGCTCAGGGGAGAGATTTAAGGATAGGATATACATTTTGGAGCCACCAAATCATATAATTGATCTTTAAAGCCATGGGACTGGATTAGATCATCAAACTCTTACGTTCCGAAGAGTGAATGTGGACAGTACAGAGAAGCGATTCAAAGACTGAGCCTTAGGAACTCTTCATTAATAAATCAGGAAAAGTAGGAGGTTCCAGACAAGGAAGCTAAAAAAAAGTTGTCAGTGGAGTGGGAGGCAAACAAGGGTGGTGTTATGTACCAGAAGCCAAAGGAAGAAGAACTTCAAGGGGAGGGACTGATGAACTTTGTCAAATATGGATGAGACATTGGGAGAGACGAAGACAGAGCTGATCTTCAGACCGGGTCATCTGGAGGCCACCGATGCCTCTGAGAGTGGTGATGACAGTGAGTTCAGAGAAACTAAGAGACAAATTGGACATAGTGAGTACAGACAAGCCTTTTGCAAAGTTTTTCAAAGAGAAGAACACATAAATTGGGGAAGTGGCTGGAAGGTTATGTGAAGTCACGGAAACTGGTTTTGTTTTGTTTTGTTCCCGCTGCATCAAGCCTCATGCAGAATCTTAGTTCCCGACCAGGGATGGAACCTGTGCCCCCTGCAGTGAAAGGGCGGAGTCCTAATCACTGGACCACCAGGGAACTCCCAGTTCATTTGGTCTTTAAAGAGGAGTATTACAGCATGCTGGTATGCCAGTGAGAATCATGCAGTGGATTGGGAATGATGACCAGAGAGGCTTGGACAACAGGGACAGTAAGGCTATTCCTAATGATAGCCTCCTAGGGGCAGTCAGTGTCAGCCCTCTTTACAGCCTTCACAGTGAAGGTATCATTGACTGAGAGTGGTGGGGAGAAGTGGCGGCCTCAGCAGAGGCATGGAGCGCTCTACAGCGTGCCTGAGAGCTTGCTACGGGCAAAGTCAAAGTTTGACATTGTAAAACTTTGTACAAAGTGACACTATACACCGAAGTGCAATAGGATAATATACTTTGTACTGTTTAACCATTGTGTTTTTCACCCCGGGAGTGCTCTTTTGTTCCATTACTGTTTCAAACCAGACTTCAAGGCACCTATTGTCACCACTGAAGACAGGGAAGGAGAAAGGCAAAAAGAAAGTTTTGGAAGCTAACACTTCGGAGTTGAAAAAGTCTGACCTTTTAAATTACTTGAAGTTCTCATGCAAATTAAGAAAAAAGGTATAATTTCAGGAGAGAAATCCTTGAGAAGGTGGAAAGGTTTGAGAACTACAGGGCAGTGAAGGAGTTGTCTTAGGAGCAGGGATATTTCTTCCACTGAAACAGGAGGGATGGCAAGCACATGGGCACAGAAGCAGGAAAACTGGTGGATTTAATGCGAGAAAATGAGAAAACACCTGTCTGATTTTCTTCTATGAAATACATTCATCAGCTGAAAACAAAGTTTAAATGAATTGAGATTATCTAGAATTGACAGAGATTAGGTAGAAACCACTTGGCGGAACTCCTATTTGAAACCAAATTTGAATTTAGAAAGATAAAGTTACATTTCTTATACAACTGGGTCTTGTGGGCTAAAGCACTACCCACTGTATGCAGAAGCCTGTCTATAACAAATACATGCACTACAGAACCAGATCGTATTGAGGTGACAGAAGGGAGAGAACTGGCATGTGGGGATGAGGCAGACTCCAAAGTCAATACCAATTTCAGAAAAACTGCTGGATTGAGTGTAAGCAGACTACTGACTGCTTTGCATTTTCTAGGTAGATGCAGGGGAACCTACATAAGGAAAGAAACAAGGGTCAACAGTCTTATAAATTGCCGCAGAGATTCAATTCTCTGAATCCCTGGAGAACACCTAGGAAGGAGTGAAGGTTTTATTTAGAGCCCATTCCTTAGGCTCTGAATTTCTTTTCAAAGCTGTCTACAAAAGCACAGCAAGACAGAGCTCCAGTTACCTTGCAGAGCTGTCATCAAGCAGCCCGGCGACAGATCGCGCTTTGGGAGAGAGGTTTAGACTCCATGGTAAAGCCAGAGAGAACGGCTTAGTCCCCAAGAGAAAATTGTTTCAGACAGCTGTTAAGCTTTAAGTCTGGAATAAGCATTTTTCTCTTTCTTTGCCTTTATGGAAGCAGCATTTTATTCTTGGCTGAGACTTAAAAAGAGACTATAGCTAAAACAACAGAGACCATGCAGGCTTAGGCAGACCCAACAAACCAGAGAGGGGCCCCCGACCCTATGCAGCCCAAACTCAGCCAGCGTTTTCTTGATGGCAAAAGAATCGGCCATCACTATTGTGGAAGGAGTGGATACAGCTTTGTTTGTTGTGTATAAACTCTAAGTGCCGTAAAGTTTGGTTTACTGGGTGGAAGAGCGACTATTCCGATTCACACCTATTGCCCTGGCATAATTATCCCTTTCAAAGGTGTCAGAAGCTTAGACAAAGGGTACAAAGCACCCTGTGTATAAGCAAAGCCAACTCTTCACCTCTTATGCAAGAGCTTTCACTGGAGCTTATTCCTGAAGAACGGCTTCCACCTGCATCACGGCCAATGTCCCCAGAGACAGGCAAGAAAGGATGGGAGAAGTTTAGGCCAGCACGTGAAGGTGGAAAACCCCTATAAAATGACTGTCAATGCTAGTGAAGGGCATTGCATATGAAACCCACTACTTAGGCTTAACCCTGGAGCGAGGGGAGGAAATGTCACCCAGAGAAGCACAGGCTGCATTGTGTCATGAGGAAGTTACTATTCTCATGAAATAGATTCTGTATAAAAAACTGGTTTTCACCCTTTTGGAGACTGCAGACAGGGACAAATATACCTACAGAGAAGTCAGTTTTCTTCCCAGAACACAAAGACTTATTAGAACAAAATAATATTTTGCAATATAAATCATTGATCCTTTCGTTTTGCTCCTTAGCCTTCTAGCAATCAGATTAGTAAATTACTTTGCTAGTCGGCTAAGCCTCCGGGGAGGAGCCGTGCCCACAGAGAAGAGCAGGGAGAGGGTGCTGGGGTGGAAAGCTGGGGAGGGGCAGTGGATTCTCAGTTACAGGAGCCAAAACATTTGGGTATGGGCACCCAGGGACATCAACAATAGATCTTCAGGAAAGCCTGAGGAAATAAGAGCCAGTCCGTTAGCTCAGATCTCAGAAGATCCATAGGAAGTAAAGATTACCTGGGCTGGGGGGAAAGGATGGGAGAAGAGAAAGAAGGAAGACGAGCAGGAAGCCAGAGAGCTTGGGAGCCAGTGAGTCCCCGCTAAGGCCCAGTGTCCTCCACCAGCTTCCTTTCCCCGGCCGAGTTCTAAGGTGGAATACAGGACAGAAATCCTCTACTATACATCTGGATGGATCTGAGAGACAAAGAGTCAGTGCCTTGGTGCTCAAATGGAGTGAAAGGAGTTGAGTTCCCTTCTTACCCAGCAGCACAGCTGAGCATTAAATAAAAGTGGCCTTTTGTATTATCTAACATGTCTGACCCAGCATTTTCCCAAGCTAAATGTGCTGAAAAGAGGTGTGAAAATAGCTAAGTGTGAAGTGAAACGAGAAAGGCCTTGTAGACAGGATGTGGTAGTAACCTGAGTAGAAACTTTAAAGGAATGTGACTTCTCAGCAAGGATGCTAGCAAGCAGGCAAAGATGATGAAAATCAAGGACGAGATGCTTCCCCACCTACCGTGCTTCCCTATGACCCATCACCTCTTAGGACCAACATCAAGGATGAGAGCAGAGGTAATAATAATAGTATAAAACATATAAGGCTTTCTCTAGACCGAGCACCATTCTATGCAGTTTACATATATTAACACATTTAATTCTCACAACAACCCTATGATGTAGGTACTGCTATAAAACCTATTTTACAGATGAGGAAACAGACACACAGAGGTTAAGAATAAAAATCCTGAATTAATTTAGATTAAGTAGAACTTACTGACATCAGTTTCATGACCTCTTCTATACTAGAGTGATCAAAGAAAAAATGTCAGTATACATATATATTCATGTACATTTATGTGTGTATAAATTTATTATAGCTGAATTTTCACACAAAGATTTAAACTCACTAAAAAGATGACTAATGTGAATTTTTAATTATGAGGTATTATGTATAACAGGTAATTGAGAATCAAAGTAACAGCATATTTAGCACAAAAAAACAGAAAAACTCAGAGTAACTTAAGCAATCCAGAACAGGAAAAACTCCACAGCATAAACCTAGTCTTTCAACTTTTCCTTATTATCCCATTTATTAGCTACCTCCTGACTTCATTTATCTCTCTTCATGGGCCTTCCCCAAAAGTAAATCATTCCAGTCCTGCCCTTATCAACACCTTAAATTCTTTCATGACATCCAGGTTTAGACAAAATTTCTTGTCTTCTCTGTTCGTCCTGCCTTTAACACTGCTGGATCCCAGAGTAAGAGTAAAAATGGAGGCCCACATGCTGTTAAATATATGTCCTGTCTCCCTGCCTTGACAAAAACACCTTCATAATGATTCCCTGCCTTGACAAATACACCTTCCTAATCCAAAGACATATGTAATTGTATGATTTCATAAGGATGAAAATTAGCAAAATGTCGAAGACCAAAGAATTGTTATTATTGCACACGTCTGATTGCACTGTTAATGAACTATCAATGGATGGATGACTAATAATGAAAAGCATAATTTATAAATTATACAATTATTCAAAAATATATTTTCTTATGTTCATTTAAGCAAAATAATTATATTGTGATAATCGAGATTTTTCGCTTATTTTGTGTTCTATTGGCAGCAATTATTCTAGAGGATTAAAAGATAGTATGTACTTATATTCAAAGTATACAAAGTTTGAATATAGGTTTTTAAAAATAAATTAAAATTAGATAAACAATAAGGTCCTACTGTATAGCACAGGGAACTATATTCAATAGCCTGTGATAAACCATAATGGAAAAGAATATGAAAAAGAATATATATGTCTAACTGAATCACTTTGCTGTATAGCAGAAATTAACAACATTGTAAATCAACTATATTTCAATAAAATTAAATAAAAATTTTTTTAAAGATACCACCATATTCTGTAGATTCTAGTAGTCCTAACGCCCTAATCTCATAGAACTCCACTGGATTACAAACATCAAAAGTGAAAAAATTAAAATTAATTCAAAAAAAAAATTAAAAGTATTTTCAATGTTTTCAAAGCACTTTTCTTCTTAAATATCTAATTTTATCTATTAAAATTATACAGCAAATACAAATTTTAAATTAATGAATATTAAATTTATTAAAATTAATGAATACTATTTTATTTAATTTTAAAATTTACATAATCTCATTATATATGTTAATAAATTTAAAACTACTCATAATTCTAGCATTCAATTTTCATCTAGTTGAACTGGTCTCACAATTTACATGACATCTAAAAGTAATACAGATTGCTCTGTTCCTTGCCACTGTGGAGGGAACAAGTGTCAGTCCTGGCCAATCCAAGCACCTTCTTTCTGTAGCTAAAAGGTTCAGTACTGAAACATGTCTCAAGTCAGACTGACCAAAGTATTCCAGAAATTATTTGCTGGAACTGTTGGGGAACAACAGTCTCCTTCCCCTGTGGGATGTTTAAGCTGGAAGTCACGCATCTGGAGTCATTGGTGGCCATCTTGTCAATCATACATCTGGTCCTAGGGTGAAAAATCAAAGTCAGGCAGAGGTAAGCAGAACCAAACGAGAGGGTCAGAGCCCTGTTGACTTGCTTGAGCTCCTGGCCACAGCCATGAATAAACCAAACACACACACGAGGGCTAAAAAGTGTAGTCAGAGCCCCACAGAATTATTGAAGGCTCTGGACCCCCTTTTTTACAAGTTGGCTACACTTCTGGACTTACAGTTATACAAATCAATAAGTTATTTTTGCTTAAATCCAGATTGAGTGTTTGCATCTTGCAATCAAAGAGCACTGCTGAATACTTTAATCTATAATAACACAATTAAGATGATTAACTCTTGATTCATACAACAGATGGGTCTAGATACTATTTAGGTGTGCCAAGGTGGGAGAAGATGGAGCAGGAGCGTGTGCTCTGCCCTCAGTGGTGATGTGGGTGGTGCAAACTGTACCGTCATAAAGAGTGTGCATTACAGACCCTCATCCCAGCTAGTTAGTAGTAAGTGAAATGTGAAGCAAAGGTTAATTGGTTTAGTGTCCTCAAATAACAGACGTTTAAGAGTTCATTAAAGGTTTGAAAATAGTGAAGGTACATGGTATGAATGACATCGCATGACATGAACAAGAAAGTCACCATTTCACTTTTTTGTTTTTGGCCTTGCCACAGGCTTGTAGCATCTTAGTTCTCCAACCAGGGATTGAACCCGAGCCCCCTCCATTGGAAGCGCAGGGTCTTCACCACCGGACTGCCAGGGAATTCCCAAAAGTCACCATTTCAGAACCCCCGTCTCTGCTGCCAGCACCTTCTTACTGGTTCACACCTTCCAGAGAACTCAAAATCCTGAACTTGTGGGACAAGTTGCAGTATTCCAATTATCTTATTTTGAGAGATAGATGTTTTTAAAAATAACAATGAGAAAACTGAGGCAGTAATATTTATGAAAAATAAAAGAAAAATGGAACACTTGGGAAAAACCATCTTAATTTACCAATCTCTGTGAGCATTAGCACATATATAAGAAATATTAAAATACAGATTAAATACAGTTTTTCTTTATTGTGAAATATGCTTGACTACAAACAGCAAACTTAGAATAACAAATCATTAAGTTTTAAAATCCTGATAATCATTGCCTAAGTGACTATGTAATCCCAACAATAAAGTTGAATTAATTCATTATTGAAGAGACACGGAAAAATACTAATTTGATTACATTAAAATGTTTTTTGACAGTATATTAGAAATCAAGATTTAAATCTTTTCACTGATTTAAAGGCAATAAGGATGAACATAGGAAAAAGGTGTTATATTTGAGAGCATAATGATAGCCAGTTTTTAAAAGTATGCTGTCATTCTTACCAAATATTAAAAACTTATGACTGATCTTAGGCTTGGTAAATCTTAGTTACTGGATATCTTTTATTTTTAATATATTCTCAAAATTCTGTAAAATACTATGAAATATATAGCTAGAGATAATATAAATTTATTTATTTATTTATTATTACATGGTAGTTTTGTTCTATTGTGCTTAACTCATCTAATAGAAAAAGTATGTTCTTAGTTAAAAAAACATGTTTTATGCCTAATACCTCCATATTTCTTGGAAATTAAGTAGTCTAATTATAAGTAGCTATGGATTTATTGTAAATGTATCAAAAAAACTAGAAGAATCTCTCAAGAATCTTATATGAAAAATAATGTAATTACACCATCCAGTTACTTGACTAGTGAAAAAGTCAGTACTTTTAGGTAAACTTACAAGTAGTTGGGTTCTTAAAACTATACAGCTAGGAATTTTAGAGACCTGTGGGCATTACCACAAAATTTATATATACCTCTGGAAAATGCACCTGAAATAAATTTCTTAATTTCCATAAATAGAATCTCATGTTCAAAATTTCAAAATAAGATACAGAATTTAATATACAATGGTGATGAAACAAACATTTTAACAAACATTGATGAATTTTTTATTCAGATTTTTGTTTTGTTTATATATATTACACATGTGTATATATACATATATGTTAAGGCATGTATTACAGCAAATATGCACTGTGTATACATGTATGTGCATATACATGTATGTATATATACACATGCATTCTTCATATAGAATGAAGTATTGAGTCAACACAGTCTAGAGTTAAGTCCTTGCTAAAGGAAAAATCTAGAAATATTTTTCATTGTGGTTCCCAAAATGGGATTGCTAGACCCATTTTCCAGTGTTATTAAAAACTATTTGAAGCATGTTAAGGACTACTTAATATTTCATCAATACATTATCGAACTGCTCATTAAAATATCTGTATCTTAACAATTCCACCAGCATGAACCAATAATTTATTAAGATTAAACTCAGTATATGCTAGGCTCTGTGCTAAGCACATTACAGTAATATCACTTAAACCATCGTTAATCTCCTTATGAGGTACATGCTAGTGTTATTTTCATTTTACAATGGGAAAACGGAGACTTGCCTGAGGTTTACCATCTTAAGAGATACAGCAGCTATTCCAGTCAGGTTTGTCTGTCTCAGATCTCATGCATTTAACCACCACACCATATTGCTTTAACTGGGCTAATTCAGTAGTCAAAAAAAAAAATTTTGTATTTTATTCACATTCCCTTATTTTTTTCAGACATTTGTTTTTCCTCCTTTGTGAACTATTTTCTGATAGCGTCGCTCATTTATTTTTTAATTTGAAAAATGCTTATTGTTTCTTCTATATTGTGTAATTGTAAACATTTCCCTAATTTTTATCTTTCTTTTGTTTTATATAATGAATTCTTAAATAATAAAACCTACAGCATTTTTCAGAATAGAATTTTTAGAAGAGCATCTAGGCTAATTCCTTAATGTAATATTTGAGGAGAATCAAAGTCACACACTCAGCTAATTGCTAATCTCTGAGTATAACCTGGGAGTATAACCAGTACAAGCTGGGAGGCAAAGTATATACTATATTAATATTATAATTCCTAATTTGACCAGAACTTTCCAAACTGTTTTAATGATCCAAACGATCATTATTGAATTACATTATTTTTACTCTTTTGTAAGATTTATTTACAATTAAAATGTGTGGCTATCTTGCTCAACTAAAACATAAAAAGAACTAAAAAAAGTATACATACATACATAAGTTATGTTTAAGTGATATAAAATATGCAGAGATATGTAATATATATCTGACTTTTTTTCTCATTTTCTATTTTCTACCTAGATCCAGGAATAAATAAATACAATTAAAGCAAAAAGCCACCATGATTTTCTTGGCTTTCTCTCCCTCATTCCTATTTTGGAAAAAATCTTGACCTTGATCCAGATAGGTGGCCAAAGGCTGAGTATTACATTTACTTTGCTTCCAGTCCTGCTGTGAACTTCTAGATTTACTTTTTTTCTATGCTAGATGAAAGAAAGGAAGAATAAATAATTGACAAAATGAATTCCAAGGAGGAAGTCCAAACATTTGCCAAAAGCAAAAGATAATTTTTTTGCTTTATGCTAAGCTTTTCCAATTTGTTGTCTATAACCATAAATATTTATGATTTAGAGTTTATTCTATCCCACAAGATAGAATATGATTTTGGAAGTTCCCCTCACAGATAACTTGTGTTCGTGTGAAGGAAAAATAGGGTTACACAAGCAAGGTATGTTTCCAAACAACAGCAAAAATTCTCACACTCTTAAGTCCTGTTTTTGTTTATCAAAAAGAGACGTTGTGGGCTTCCCTGGTGGCGCAGTGGTTGAGAGTCCACCTGCCGATGCAGGGGACATGGGTTCGTGCCCCGGTCTGGGAGGATCCCACATGCCACGGAGCGGCTGGGCCCGTGAGCCATGGTCGCTGAGCCTGCGTGTCCAGAGCCTGTGCTCCGCAACGGGAGAGGCCATAACAGTGAGAGGCCCGCGTACCGCAAAAAAACAAAAACAAAAAAAAAAGAGAGACGTTGTGAATGATCATGGAAGACAATCCCTCTCACTCCTGTTGCCACCTGCTCCCTCCCACACTACTCCAAACACACACCCCTCCCACACACACACATGCGCACACCCCACACACATATACAAAGCCGAAAATTCAGCCCTCAAAGTACAAGAGGACAGATTGTAGAAATGGGTTTATATATAACAATGTAATATTAACATTTTCTGGAAAATAGTGTAAGTTATAGGAAAGGCAAATTCAAACAGGAGCAGTAAAGCATTGTTTAATGTTTTGGTTCTTTGTGACAGTGATAATAGGAGCTGCATTTTAATGGAAGGTAAAACACTGCTTTGTAAGGTGAAAACTTTTTCTTTGACTCTACACTATATGACCTCAAGCGTACCAAGCTCTTTACAGTGGAAAAATGTTTTTCAACAGAATATTTGGCAAACTGCAAAGATAACCTCACGTTGCCAAATGGGCTCACAGCTGCTTCCTAATTTACTTTTTCCACAGTTTGTTACTCGATGTTACACATACTATTGTGCCATCCTAGACTAATTTGGCTTCTCAGAACTCTCACCACGGGACTTCCCTGGTGACGCAGTGGTTAAGAATCCGCCTGCCAACGCAGGGGACACGGGTTCAAGCCCTGGTCTGGGAAGATCCCACATGCCGCAGAGCAACTAAGCCCGTGCACCACAACTATGGAGCCTGCGCTCTAGAGCCTGCGAGCCACAACTGCTGGGCCTGTGCGCCTAGAGCCCGTGCTCCACAACAAGAGAAACCACCGCAATGAGAAGCTCACCCAACACAATGAAGAGGAGCCCCCACTCACCGCAACTAGAGAAAGCCCACATGCAGCAACGAAGACCCAAAGCAGCCAAAAATAAATAAATAAATACATTTATATTTTAAAAAATCTCACCATGCCTGTGTTTCAATTTTACTGTTCCTCTCCTATTACCTTCCAAAATTGTTGAAGTCAACCATTTCTGTACACATAAAAGCATAATATAGAAAATATGGTGCTCATAACTAATGAGCATAACTAATATGCTCATAACTAATATCAGCTCATAACTAATATGTCTGAAACATGTTTGTTTTCCAGTTGATACTGGTAGAGCCAACAGACTCTGAATTCGGTGTGTTCTTCAATACTTATTCAGTAAAGAGAGAACCATTCCCACTTAAGTTTCCTAGGCAACCATTTGGTGAAAAACCTGCAGTAATATATTTTTTCTATTTTTCTAGAACTGCCTAATTTGTTCCCCTTATTTTCCAATATCCATTCCTCCTCACATTTCTCTTTATTCATTATCTTTAGTATTTCTTCTTCTCCTCTTGCTTTTCTCTCTTATTCTCTTTTCTTCCATTAATTAGCTAACTTTCCTTTAGGAAAGAGTTCAAAACAAATACTTGCCTTTAAAGTTGTCCTATTAACTACCATCTGGTTACTGTTTCATTCCTTTTTAGAAAATCCTCATAGGCCTTTCGTGGATTTGGAATTTCTACTCTCTTATGCTACCAGAGCATGGTTGTGTCCCCAGCTTATTAAAATACAGAAGACTTAGTGACAGAGACAAGAGGGGTTCAGATTCTAATTTCTACATCCACCTGCTTTCTCTGAAGACTGAGGGCATTTGAAATGAAATTTCTTAATGCCAAAAACAAAGAGAAAGGGCAAAGAGGAGAGATTGCTTTTGTTAGCAGATTACTAGCTAAGGTAAATTAGATATGCAAGAAATACATCACCTGTACCGGGAGGGGATGTGTGAAAGCTGAGCTGGCATTGTACGAACTGAAGTTTCTTGCAGCATCTAGGTCCTTTTCTCTGATATGGAGATTTTTTTGACAGAGTCGGCCAGTTTGGGTTAGTTGCTACCCATTTCCCATTTATTGACTGAGCAAAAAGTGTAAAATATTTTTACTTATATTACTTAAGAAGATAAAGGAGTTTGATACTTTCATTGCATCGGTTCACTACTCAAAAAACATATGTTTCCTGTTGCCTATAGGATAAGGTCCAGATGCCTTTCCCAAGTCTCTAGAATGTACTCTGAATCTCATTTCTAATCTTATTTGCCATATCTCCCACTACTTCTCTGTGTACCTCAGTCCAACCACACTGGCCCATTTCTCTCCAAATAGGACATGTGCACTTCGCCTCGTCTCAGCCTTTGGTCACATCTGAAACACGCTCTTCATTCGGGGAGGCAGTAGATACTCTACAAGAGCACCCAGAAAGGCAGCCACTGATGGTTTTCTGTCCTCTCTCTTTTGACCATTGTTGCCAAAAGACGTCAAATGTGGTTAAGTCCAGAGACATCTAAGAATAGGGGTCAGGTGGGGTGAGGAGGAACAGGGAGGTTATTTAGAAGGGTGAAAGTCTTAAGAAAGGGAGAGGAACGTCCTTATAGTCGCCAGCCACTCAGATGGGGTGGCTCCTTATTTAGCGTGATGGGTAATGTACCAGGACATGTGTCGATGTGGAGCTGCCTATGTCTATATCTCGAAGGAGCAGTGAGGGGAGGGTGAAGACAGCTTTGGAAGCCACTCAACCGAATTAAATTAAGTGACAGTTTTATATGGCATTACTTGCTATAGAAATTCTGATCATCCCTTCACTTATTGCTGATAATTTATATTATCAATCATTTGTTGCGTATGCAGTTGTGAAGACTGCACACACAACGGCCAGTCTGTCTCTTCTCAGCCAGAAAACTGAAATAAACAGCACAGAAAAAATTAAAAACAAAATATGAATTTGTAAGTTAAAATATAAATGCCACTACTGCTGACAGTTTTCTTCCCTCAAAATACCTCTTAAAATGAGTCCAAAAATCAGAGGCTATCAGAATTAGAATTATTTAAAAGACTTTTCAATAACTTTATTCTACATATAAGAAAGCTAAAGTCCAAGAAATAAAGATCGCTTGTATTTGAAAAAGAAAAATCTGTGAATGGAAAAGAACCTCTTTTTCTATGGGTCTATGTGATCTGATGGAGCAATTTGTCCCCCCTCACCCTCCTCCTTTATACTATCTCCTGGCCAAACACCTAAGCATCCATTGCTGCAGGGAAGCAGGCGTTCACACTGGAAGAATGGGACCATTCATTTAATTACCAGGAGGGAGGATAAACATTAGAGGAGGAGACCCAAGGCCATCTTGGCTGTGGGAGCCTAGTAGGAAGATGGCGTCCGCGTAGGGAAGGCTGGAGCTGGGAAGCAGGTGGGCCACACTCAGTGTAGAGGAAGTTAGTGTTTCTTGTCCTCTACATTTAGTGTCATATTTGTTTTAAATCCAAGGAGTGACAAGAGGCACGAAGAGAAGAAGCTCATCCCCATGATTAAACCAAAGCCACCAAAAAGAGGCAGTGTGGCAGGCTGGGGGTGGGGAGCAGCCTGGAGGGGGCAACATCGATGGAAGTAAGAGAACTCCAAGGGAAAGGAAAAGGGGGAAGAGGTTCAGAGCTGAATTCTGCACCAGCTAAGTATGCTGATTGAGTGGCTTAAAGTCTTGTCTTCGAGCACACCTGCAACTTCAATCATCATTTTAACCTTTTAACTAATCCGTGCCTGTTTCCTCAACTATAAAACAGGGACAATAATGCCTATATCATGGGGTTGTGAGAATTAAAAGAGCTAATATGGGTAAGACACTTAGAACAGTGACAGCGTCTGGCATATAGTAGTCGCTGTATGAGCGTTCTCATTTGTGGAGATGATATAGGTTATGTGTAAAAGCACAGATTCTAGATTCAACCCGTTTTGGTTTGAAACTTGGCTTTGCCATTTACTAGTGTCAGAGAGGAAGAAAACCTCCTCTACCCTTCTACGTTCTTCTGGTTGGTCTAAGAATTAAATTGACGTGAGACGTTAACAGGAGAAAATCAAATTAAATTTCATGAAGTACAGAACTCCACATACATGAGAGGGTCAGAGACAGGAAGGTAAGATGAGGTTTATATGCCATCCCGAGCTAGGGAATGGGATTGGGGCCTGGGGCTTCCAAGGAGAGGAAGGTCATTCACATGACATACGAGGAAGAGCAGATGTTGGATAATGTTTGCCCTGCCATATAGATGGGGCCACTTAGATAAAAGTTATCTCTGGTAATAACTCTTTTTCTCAGAAAAATCCCCAACTTAAATCCTTTTAGGGAGTTAAGGGAGGGGCAGTAATTCCTCTTGAACGCATAGGGTCTCCATGGCCTTTACCTCAAAATAATTTACACGCCAAAGTGGCTTATCTTGGGGAGGCCTGTTCTGAAACCTTAGGCTAGTGGGACCTTGGGCAACAACTCCTCCAGGCCTGTTTTTTCACATGTAGGGCTACAGTTAGAATTAAACAAACTCACATAAAGCACTGGGCACAGGGCTTCCCTGGTGGTGCAGTGGTTGAGAGTCCGCCTGCCGATGCAGGGGACAGGGGTTCGAGCCCCGGTCCGGGAAGATCCCACATGCCGCGGAGCGGCTGGGCCCGTGAGCCATGGCTGCTGAGCCTGCGCGTCCGGAGCCTGTGCTCCGCAACGGGAGAGGCCACAACAGTGAGAGGCCCGCGTACTGAAAAAAAAAAAAAAAAAAAAAAAGCACCGGGCACAGTCTTTAATGCATATTAAGTGTTAGCTGTTCCTGCATTATCTGTCCCTTCTCCTCCCTCTTCACCCACAGGTGGCCCATCACTGAATGGGGAACTTCGCGTCCAGTGAAAACACTCCAGGGATATCAAGAAGCTGTGCTCAGGGTCTCTTACCCCAGCGGGTTCCTTGCCAAGACTATTTGGCCAGCATCTCCTTTGTGCACTCAACTTTCCCACACAACAGACAGAGGGATTTGTGGGGAAAGTTTCCCCTATTTCCCTTCCTGCACTTGGAAGACCAGGAATAATCACTAGGATAATCCTCATTTGGTTTTCATGAGACCCACCTTTCTCCTAAGTGGAGGGGGAAACTGTTAAGTGACAGAATTTATTTTGAATTAAATCAAAAATATAGCCACACATTCACATACCATTTACTGCTAGGGGCTTTTCAAAGTCTCAAAGTCACAATTGAAAACAGTGCTTTTAACTTGAAAAAAAAAAATCAAAGGTCAATTTTTAATCTAAGATTGTAGAGAATTGAGAACTGTTTTTTATTTTACTTTAATGAATAAAGCATCTGTGCATAGCTATCTTAAATTTTAAAAAGAAAGAAATCCAGTCAACCCTGTTATACAGAAAAAAGGAACTTTTTGTTGCATAGAAGAAAAAGTTGTGGTTTTTTTAATTCCTAAGAAGCGCATTTTTTAAATGTATTATAGCACCCTCTTTTGGTATCTAAGAGCATAAGGTGTCTTAAACAATCAGCCAGGGATTAGCACACTTTTTATTATAATTTCCGTTCTAAACTGTCTCTTAGAAAAAAATCGTGTTTAAAACACTGTGGGTTTTGTTTGCTGCTGTTGGTTTACTTTATTTTTGCAACAATCCTGAGCAATACAAGTAGCAGAATTGGTAAAACAAAACAAAACAAATTGAAAACCTTAGGAAACCTGATTAAATTTGACTTTTGTTAAATTCATAAGCGATGTGATGCTGGCTCCACCTAGTGTCGATTTTGAGTAATTCCGAAAACCGAAAATTAAAAACGAAAATAATTTCCCTAGAGGCCTACAGTCAATTTAGGTTAAATTTAAGTTAAAATCCTAGAACCAAATCCACATTTCTTGACTGATAGCTCTCTGCTTTTTTTCCTTATTGTTATACACAATATTCAAATATCAAAGAAAGGAAAGATTTAAAAAGCAAATCCCTTCCACTAACAGAAATCCAATTTAGGTGAAAATTTTATTATAAAACAAGAATTTTGAATATCTAATATATCTGAAGCACCACAAGAGCCTTCACAGAGCTGCTGAAGTCAATTCCATACACTCTAAGTTGGGGCAAAAGTTTTTTCCTAGTTTCTAGCTCTGAGAAGAATGGTTCCCAAGACCTCTGTAGCCATCCCCATCCCCATCTAGCACTTTAGGGGCTTCTCTGCCATGAATACTGCCAAATATTATTCAGCCTCTGAATTGCATCTACATGGAACAAGGGAAGTCATTTCATTCACCTATGTGGCCCTACTTTTAAGATACTTATAGTTAGTTCATGCCAGATTATTTTTGTGTCTCCTACAGAATGTCAGTGTGCCCTTTTCACAATCATGACCAGCCCCAGCACAAACATGAAATGAATCAAGTGTGAGCATGGTGCCTCTCTTATTTTCAGTTCCACTTTATCCCCTTCGCCTCATTTCCAGGTACTTCCTCCCACCCTACAGAGCCATAGGCTCCTCACCAATTTTCCTTTCCTTCAGGGTCTCCCAAGTTAATAGCAAATTAAATGGTAATTGTGCTTGCCCTATAACATCTTTTCTGGAATAAGGTAAAATATGAATTAATGAAGGAGTGACTGAATAAATACATGCCAAACAAATAAATAAAATTGCTCGTGCTAAGATATCAATGTCTTCTGCCTATGTACAACTTTTCAATTTTCTTAGGAATCCTAAGTGGAATTCAGACAAATTTAATAAGAGTTGTGGATGGGACGGTCTGAGGCAAAGGGGCCATTTAGAGCAGTAGAGGCAGTGCATATCCTGGTTCTGAGAGCCCTATCCCAGACCACTGTTGCCATTTTCTTACTTGAGTGAATTCCCAAAGGCACTCCCTGAATCCATTTTCTTCATCTGTAAAATGAGAAACATTAACAACCATTTTGTATGATTATTATTATGAAGCTTCAAAAGGATCTACTAGGGTGCTTAGTAATCACCAGACACTCAAAGTATGGCTATAATAATAATTTTCCCTATTACTGTGTACTCAATGAGCAATCTGTTCTAGGATTTTAACAGGTAGCAACAATACATTCTCTAGCCCTTTGAGCCAATGCTTCCATTTTTAAATAGCTGCAGATTTTCGATGTTCTGAGAGTCATCAAGAGTAACTCTGGGGGCTTCCCTGGTGGCGCAGTGGTTGAGAGTCCGCCTGCTGATGTAGGGGACACGGGTTCGTGCCCCGGTCCGGGAAGATCCCACATGCTGTGGAGCGGCTGGGCCCATGAGCCATGGCCGCTGAGCCTGTGCTCCGCAACGGGAGAGGCCACAACAGTGAGAGGCCCGCATACCGCAAAAAAAAAAAAAGAAAAAAAAGAATATATGTCATTACTAGCAACGATGAGGAGGGACATGGCTTCATTTCTGGTCTTCTAAATGAGAGATAAATATCTTCCAAGTGAGACATAAATACTATGACTCAAGATCTGTTACTTTTTTTCTCTTCTACATTTTCATGGAACACGTTACTACTCATTTAAATACTGAATCAAAATTCTGTGTCAGTAACTGTCATAAAACACTACGGAGGTGACTCGTTGTTAAAAGGTAATACTCATCACCTGTCAGTGGCTCATTAGCATGACTGAATAGGCACTAATGTGGTAATTACCATGAATTGTCAATTTCCATCAGAGTGTCTTCTCCCAGCCCTGAGATTGGGGATGTTTGTGAAATCACAGAGGAAGGCAGAAGATGGCCAAGTTAACAAATCCAGCTGCCCACCATCTCCACTACCAGAAAATAATGGCAAAAACATCTAGAATAAAAACAATGATGATGATAGCTAATATTTATTGAATAATTATTCTTTGCCAGACATTAGCCAAGTGTCTTACATATTCTATTGCATTTACTACTTCCACTCACCCTATAAAGTATGTACTATTATTAATACTATTCCAAGAGGATAAAACTTAGAGACATGGTATAAATTGCCCAAGATCATACAGCTAATGAGTAGCAGAGCTAGAATTCAAACAGGTCATCTGAATCCAAAATCCACATGCTTGACAGTTTCACTCTGTTCCAGGGTTTTTCAGCCTCAGCACTATTGACACTCGTGGCTAGATAGTTCTTCACTGTGAGGGTCTGCCCTGCAGAACTGAAGGACTCTTAGCAGCTTAGCAGCATCCCTGGCTCTGCCAACTAGATGCCAGTAGCACCTTCTCTCCCTGGGCCCCTCCCTACTAGTGGCAGCCAGAAATGTCTCCAGATGTTACCAAATGTCCTCCAGAAGGCAAAATTGCTACTCCCCCCAAACTTGAAAACTCTACCCTAACTCCTCTTTATACTGATTATATAATAGCATGTCATTAAATAACTTCCAGAAACCTATTTTAACGGCTATAAGACATTTTATTGAATGTTAAATTAGTACTATACCCAAAATATTACTTTTGATTATTTTTTAAAGAAAAATTTATGTTTAAGAACTTATAACAAGATTTTTTGAAATCTACCCCTTTGGTGTATTCTCAGATTTAAAGATACACTTTGTCAATGAAATGAGAAGCAGGAGGTGTTTTATATCGCAAAGATTATTAACTTCCCTTGCTAAAATGTGTCACTGTTTTTCACCTGTTATACTACAGGAGAGAAAATGAAGAAGCCTTGTGTCAGTAAGAAGTTTCTTTAATAGTGAAAGAGTTTATTTGATTACTGTATACAGACATGGCCTAAATCAACAATCAAATAAAATATGGCATGCATATATATCTGAAAATAAAAATAAATTCATTAGTCAGATTTTCTTTAAAAATTCAGAATTCTTTGATTTTCCTAAACTGTCTAATAAATCAAAATTTACTAAAGCTTTGGTTTTGGTTTCATTCCTTTTAAAATATATACTTAAATAAATATTAAAAGCAAGTATTTTGCTATTTCTACCTACACCATTCACTAAATACTTAAGTGCTTACTATTATGTTAGCTAGTTTAGGAAAGATATAAAAATTAATGTCTGCATTCCTGAGGAAATTATCTTAGAAACAAGTCACATACACAAAAGCCCTAACAATAAGAAAGGACAGTATAAAGCAACTAGTAAAGTGTTTTGTGTAATTCACATTAAAGAAAAATATATGCACACACACACACACACTGAAGTTAAGGAAGACCGCGAGATTCATTTAATAGGCATATTCCATATAAACTACTCATCATAAATTTTCCATTTTAAGAGTCCACATGAAAAATCAGTATGCAGAGACTAGAAGCAAAATACAGCAAACAAAAACTTCCTAGAGATGTCTGAGTTGTCAAATTTTACTACCTTTCCAAATCTTTGTAAGGTTTGAGAAGAAAATGGTGCATTGTTGGATAAAAACAAACATACTTTTACTGATGCATTTTTTACTATTCTATCTCACCAAAACCACAATTTCCTACAAATCCCATGAAGTTTTAAATTAATAGCGCTTGGCTCCTATTTACCAAGAAGTGGTTTACCCATCACCATAAAAATGGAATTAAAAATATATCTGGCTAAAGAAATCCAAAAGAGAACGTTGGATTTTGTTGGGTTTATTGACAATGATATGTATTTAAGTGACCGTGCATTCTTACCCTCTCTCTTGGGTGCAATTCGGAAGTAATCTGCCTTTTAATAACCTACACTGGACATTACGGTTGCAATCCAAGTGAGCAGTGTCACAACAAAATTATCTAGTACACACACGTTGCTTAGGGCAGCAATGTTACCATAGTTACTACCAGATCAAACATCTCAGGAAAGCAGAGCCACTAAGTCTTTCAATGTGCAGAAATTCAGCACTTTTGATACGTAATGAGCCTTCATTTTCCTTCATCTTTGGGCTTTTCCAATTGGTCTTGTGCTGTTTCTTTATCTTTCTTTTTCACATCTAAAAAAACAAATAATTTTCCATCATATAGAGAATATACTGAAATCTACTTTGTATTATATTGGAATAAAACAGCTGGTTTTTCCTTTATGCATCCTAGTCATTTTCTACTTGATTAGGACATACTTTGCCATCAGTGCAGATGTAGAAACTACACAAAGGAAAGAGATATGGGTCTGTCTCTTAGTTACCTTTCTCTCCCATTCTCCAGACTTATGTGCCAGGCGGTCTTCAAAGGTATTATTACAATCTCCATTTATAGATTAGTTTACTGAAGCATAAACAGGTTAAGTGACTTGCCCAAAGTCACCGAGCTAGTAAGTGACAGAGCCACAGTTTGGATGCAGACTGACTGACCCTGCCCTTCCCCATCTCTCGATGTTGGATCACACTCTCTAGCTTCCTTACACTTTTTATCTCCTTTGCTCTTAGGACTTAATCGCACTTTCTACTTCCAGGAAAAAAAAGTCAAACAATCAGATCACACAAGCTCGACTTTCTGCCACCAAACCTCTAAAATCCCCTGCCGTCTCGACTTTTTCCTTCTGCCCATGTTACAATGGAAGATGTGCTCCTCAGGACTGACTACATGAGTTGTTGGAACCCAGTGCAAAGTGAAAACACAGCACCCCTTATTCAAAAAATATGGAAAATTTCAAGGCAGCAACAGTAGAACAAAACCAAGGGCGAGCCTGTTATGAGCCCGAGGCCCTGCGCAGCTGCCCACCCAGCGCGCCCTTGTAGCTGGCCTTGGTGCTGCTCCTACTGTCCAGGTCTAATTTCTTCACAAGCCAGGATCTTATCCATTTCTGCCTCAACAGCACTCTCAAGATCATCTCTAATCCCTGCATTTCACCTGACTTTTGCTCTTTCTCCTGGCGCCGTCATTTCCTCAAGTCACTACCATCTTCAAACTAACGAAGGCCTTCTTTCCACTGCAATTCCTCCACTTACTGGCTTTTCTTTTATCCTTTAAAATATATTATATCTTTTGCTGTCAGCATTTTAAAACAAAACTATTGTTTCTACTACTTCCGCAAAATGGGTCCTGCCAAAATCATCAATGGCATCTTTGAAAAGAAATCTGATAGACCATTCAGTTCTCCAACTTTCAAGCACTATGTACCAAGCAGTGAAAAAAAAAAAAACAAACCAAACAAACATACATTCCAGCTCTCAGGGAACTTCTTGTGAGGAATATGCACAAGAACTAAAATAAGTAAAATGAGTGGCATGTGGGAAGTGAGAAGTGCTACAGAGGACATTAAAGATCAGGAATTGTCAAGAAGTCTTGGGGCCTGGAGGTTGCAATTTTAGATAGGGTTGGCTGGGAATGCCTCACTGAGAAGGGGGTCATGTGAGTAAAGACCTGAGGGGGTGAGAGAGTTCGCTAGCTGGGTAGCAGGGAGAAGAGCATTCCAAGAGGAGAAAATGTCAAGGTCAGAGGCAGCAACGTGCAGGAAGAACTGCAACTGGGACCGTGCAGAGAAAGAAAGGATGGAAAATGGGGTTGGAGAGGAACCAAGAGACTAGATCTTTGAAGGAGAAAATGGCAGATTTCTGAACCAATTTTGAAAGTAGGGCTGACAGCATTTGGATGTCTCACAGGCATCTTAGACGGAATATGCAGGAAGCAGATATCACTCCTCTAACCCTCAAAATTGCTTTTCTTCCATGCTGGCCCTTCTCAGTATATGGCATCACCATCTACCCTGCTGCTCCAGGAATTATCCTCCATTTCTCTTCTTTATTACTTGTAGTCACCTCCACCACCTCCAATTCACCAGCAAGTCCTATGAATTCTGCCTATAAAATATATCCCAAATCCACCCACCTTCCTCCATCTTCACTGCCTCCTTTATCCTTCTCTAAGGACAAATTTGACTTGGGGTCAATTTTCTAGCTCTGTTACCCTGGGAACCGGATTCAGGTGGAATGTCAGCCTGGTTACTAAGCGTATGGTAAAAGTGACCCAAATGGTAAAGTACAACTGTCCTGAGAGAAACTATATGGTAACTGTAAATACCTGGTAGGAAACCATAGCACTGGGATTCTGTAAATGCCATGACACTTATAACTGAGCATGTCCCTTGCAGAGAAGTTAGGAAGCAGTGTCCAAGGACTTGTTACAAAGTATTAGCCCCCATGGGACATGGGGCTTCTAACCCGTTGCCCCCATTGGTGCAGATCTTGTCCCCTTGCACCTGAGTTCTCAGTGAGTGGTGGGGTGAAGGTGCATAGAGACTGGCCCCCAGGACTGCTTATGTGGATCGCTGCAAGGACTTCCACAGAAGGAGATGGTGTAATGCAGCCCTTCTGACCTGCTGTGTTTCTAAACCTGTATACTTCTGAGCAGACTGGCACCAGATGTGGTCTTATGAGTCTGTGGTCTTATGAGTCTGAATGTTTAATTTGGCCCCAAAACATTTCCTAATGGGGATTGTACCTCCTAACTCAACTATATCCATTATTTCTCTTCTACAATCCATTCTCCACATAACAAAGTGGATATTCAAACAGGAACATCACTCCCCTGCTGAAAACCCTCATATTTAGAATAATATCCTCTTTATTCATCCAGGTTTCTGAAGCCCTAAGAGATCTAGTCCTTGCCTCCTCTGCAGTGTCACCTCTACCACTCTCCCTCTTACCCACTGCCTCCGAGCCATGGTGGCCAGATTTTATGCTTCTTGACACGTCCACCTTGTTCCACTCTAAGAGCTTTTTACAAGCTGCTCCTTCTGCAAAGAATGCTCTTCCCTCTGATTCTCCTGTGCCTGGACCATTCAGTTGTTATTCAAAACCTACTGCTGCCATTCAGACTTCAGTTAGGACATCTGGAATTTCTCAGTCTAAAGTAGCCACCCAGTAACTCTCTAACGCAGCATCCTATTTTAATTCTCTGATAGAACGTATCACTGTTGACTTACATATTTATTTGTTTACACTCTAACTCTCCCATTGGAATATAAGATGCATAACAGTAAGAGTTTATGTCTGTCTTATTCACTACTATATGGCCGGTTTTTAGAATGGTGCCTAGCACTTGGCACTAAGTTGAATGGTGGAGCAAATGAATAGTTAGTGATGGTGGGAGGTAAGAAAGGCCCTTTGTGACATTTACAGTCTCCTACACTGCCACCCTCTGTCACCTCTTGCTGATGTGTTACAGGGCAGCATCGTCCTCCCTACCATGGTTATCAACTTGTAAGGGATAGATTAAGATGGATTATAAACTAGGAAGATTTCAGGCAGGTTAATTTCACACAGGATGCAGGATGTCTGAGATCCTAGATTTATTCCCACTTAAGAATATCAAAAAACAAAAACAAAAGAGGATTGATCTGAGAGAAACTTGCAGATCTGTCCCAGAATGTCTATTTTTAAATGACTAAAACATTGAAATCATAATGTCTGAGACAGGCCCTAGATTTTTGCTATTAGCAATTGAAAACTATTCATTTTAAATCCTTAATGTCTGTACTTAGCTAATAAAAAAGAAGATAGACCTTAAAGCTATTTATGTATGGCTTTGTTAGTGACACATTGTTTATGCCATCTACCTACATAAACTTACTTCCTTTTTGTGTATTCTTTAACATCCGGTGTTACTATGTTGATTCACTTTTTAACATTTTGAGTTTCTTAGTTAATACCTTCAACTTTATTTCCAAATGATTTAAAATATAAAAATAGAAACAATATTCTTTCAGATAATGGTCTCTTCAGTGAACAAAATAAAATGAAGACACTACTAACTTTCTTACAGTGTATTTGTTCTCTTTTGCTTAACTAAATAATGTCAATAAGCATTAAGGTTTTGTGTGTGTGTGTAGGGACTATCAACTTTAATTAGACCTGTTACATGAACAAGTAACTTATCTTCTCGACCTCGCTAGTTGAGGAGGCTCTTCAACAGCAATATCATGCCCTGATAATCAGATTACATTTTTTAACTTAAAAGGCCAAAAACATTATACACATATTTTTATTCCTCTTCTTTCATTTCCTCCATCTTTTCTTTTATCTTATGATAGTTTACATGTATGTGAATACTTTTTTACTATTACTTTAGTACCCTTTATGATACATACAATGATTTTTAGAAAAAGGTGAGGTAACCGTGGGACTCCAAGGTCTGGCCACAGTCCCTGGCCTAACAAGGATATTAAGTATTTCATAAAGATTATACCAGGAACCTTTGTAATTTTACCAGGTAGAAAGTCACCTCCTGAGGCAAAGAACTAAGAGCCCTCTTCTAGGGTTCACATGAATAGGGTAGAGGTGCAGAAGCTTCCAGCTCTCTCTTGCCTCATTGCCACCAGTAATAAATTTCTACACACACACTGGAGTCCACTTTGAAGTCTAAAATGGGGTACAAAGCACAGGTATGTTGGTAATGACTTGGTACTAAAACTCTCTTTAAGCTACTTGAATGTTTTTAAGTGAAGGGACTCTTAACACTTTACTGTAAGTGTTATTATATTTATTTTCACAAGACTAAACGCTGGAAGCTTTATGAACTGTATGTAAGCAACAGGGTGAAAGACCCAAGATTTTCCTTCATTGGTTTGATAGCTCTCGTTTTTTCTGAATTCAACTTTTTCTACTGATTAGAGAATGATTAACTTTTAAAGTTCCTGTTTCTAGTTGATAATAAACCTATTCTTAGCTATGAGAAATAGAAGAGCTTGTAGAATACTACAATGAAGCAGAAGCTTCAAAAATGATTTGCCAATGGATGGCAGAAGAAAAATTACTTTATTTCTGAGAACTTCTCAAGAAATTTTGTAAGCTGTTTGAAGGAATGGATTATATTTGTTCACCTTTGTATTCCCAATCATTAGCACTGTGCATAACTATACACATCCAACAAATAAATGTTCAGTTTCCACATTTAATCTAGGAGATAATAAGAGGAAAAGTGCACTTTTAGAAAGGCTGAAAAAAAATTTACTTAGCTTTAAACAAAAGCTGAGAAGCTTTAGTAAACAAGCTTAACTAGTTAAAGGGGAGACTGTTCCAGAGGGAAGGATGAAGAAGAGAGAATAAGAGGATTTTGAGTGTTACCTTCCTTCACGGAGAGGACCTCCGGTTTGAGGGGCAACTCCGAGGTTCCACTCGTGGCAGCTGAACCCTGGATGTCTGGTAGAGCATTCCGGCGGCCTGCCCTTGCTGATGATGCAAAATTGTTGACCATTGGCTCCACATCCGTCATTTCTGATGAATCTGTCCTCATAGCAACATCTACAAATAGAATGTGCACATGAAGAAGAGGATGAGCCTAGTCCAAGGTCCACGTTCACACTGGTGGGGGTTAAAAGGCATGGCTACATCAACAACATGGAAACTTTGAATATCTAATCATTGATCGTACCCTGCATCTATGTCTATGCTAAGGTCCTGGAGCTTCTATTTGCACTTTTGTACACTCGCTGAATAAAGCAGGAAGGCCTCAGTGTGAGCCAGATTGCTATAAATAACCTCATAGCCAAAGGAGCCATTTGGATGCTTTAGGGTGCAGTAATCTCTTGCCTTTGATTCTGCTTTTCTATGGATGCATCAGCCAAATGAGGGCTTGGAAGGAAATGCAGACTGACTTGCTGGCCACTCCTGTGGAGACTCTGCCTGCCAGTATTTGCTTGTAGTGCTTGCTTAGGCTGAAACCAAATCACTATAATTTGTAAGGACCAAACAAAACACACTTTTTTCTCTTTAGAAATAAGAAATTCAACTTTATCTCAAAGGCTTTTTACCCCAGTGGCAGCTGTGTATTTCTATCTGCTCTAGTCTCAGACCTAATTTTCAATAGACTCATGTCCGTGTTTGGGAGAGTAGAACCTGTGTTACCTTTTCTTGCCTTCAAGTGGACATGGTAATAACTAGTGCTTTTCTAAGCATCCTTTATGTTCCTAGCAATTGTCTCTCTCTATGAAAGAATTCTCAAGAGACCATTCACTATACAGCGAGGGAGGTAGCAGACATTGCTTATTCTAAAACTAGCCCTCTCTTTTATTTATTTATTTATTTTGCAGTACGCGGGCCTCTCACTGTTGTGGCCTCTCCCGTTGAGGAGCACAGGCTCCGGACGTGCAGGCTCAGCGGCCATGGCTCACGGGCCCAGCCGCTCCGCGGCATGTGGGATCTTCCCGGACTGGGGCACGAACCCGTGTCCCCTGCATCAGCAGGTGGACTCCCAACCGCTGCGCCACCAGGGAAGCCCTAGCCCTCTCTTTTATATGATGTTTTCTAATGAATCTTTCCTATGAAGTCAACACTGAAGAGTATCTCAAAAGCAGCAGCAAACTTTTTTTTTTTTGAGAACCCATTAAATGCTAGGCTCTCAGCTGGGCCTTGAGAGTACAGAGGAATGAGTTATTCTCCTCTTTTAGGGGACTTGTACTCTCCAAGGAGAGAAAAAAGGTTTACATACAAGGATAGATAACATCATAACACAGAATGTGCTGAGTATCAACCAAGAGATGGAGATACTCAAGGGCTGAAATATATGAACCTTGGCCTACACGAAGCAAACCAAACTCTTCACCTCAGTTAGAAGGGAGCCCTTTCCAATCAGTTAACTACAATTCAGGAAATGCTAAAAATGAAGTGAAACAGTCACAAAGTATGATGCATTTGATATTAGAAACACAATTTCTTTGGTCCATAGCAACCAAGAGATGACCATCAAGCTTAGTGTGGGCCTCAGGAGTAGAGTCTAGGCTACTTCCCCAGATGGTCTCATCTTTCCAGGAATCATGGACAATTTGAGAACAATGCTAGATTTTCAGACATAATTTTGGACTTCTAACTGTTGAGTATTTGCCAATTGTCTGGTATTGACAACATAAAGTAAAGAGCACTGGACTATTAGTCAGAAAGAACACTCCATGACAGGCTTGCAAGGTGATATTGGTTCATTTCTCCGAGTCACAGTTCCTCCCGTATATAATGGATATAAACATTAGCCTGACTGATTCACAGAATTCTAGTGAAGAACAAATGAGATAAAGAACATGGAAACTCTTTGTAGCTATAAAACCATATGTTTGATTACCAGCATCACTGTTCATTTCTCACTAAGTTTTATTTACGCCACCACCTTCTATGTATCCCCCTTAGTCCTAACAAGAAACATCTTCCTATTGAAAGACCTCTTGAGTTTTTTAAAAGGGAAACCAGAATTTATTCAATGCTACATGAACACTTTCACATCTATTATCTCAGATAAACCTCCCAATAATCCTTGTGAGGTAGTGAGAAATAACCCCCACTATATGGATGTGGTAACTGGGGCTCAGAAAGGTTAAGTGACTTATTTTAAGTTGAACAACTGCTAACCTAGTACAGAAGGATGCAAATCCAGTTTCAGTTCACTCTGAAAGCAAGATGACATGGATTACCACAAAACTATCTTTCTAAATTCCGGTGATATACATAGACAGCCAAACAACAGCTACTTCAGATTCTGCCCTTCATTACTTTTTAAATAGAAAAAAATATATACAGTTAACCCTTGAATGACACCAGTTTAAACTGCACAAGCCCACTTATATGAGGATTTTTTTCAATTAACATATACTACAGTGCTACACAATCCACAGTTGGTTGAATCCAGAGATGGGGAACTGCAGATATGGAGGTTGGATTGTAAAGTTATACACAGGTTTTTGGCTGTATGGAAGTCGGTGCCCCAACCTCCATGTTGTTTAAGGGTCAACTGTATATATATGTGTGTGTGAAAAAGAAAGAGATTCCCTGTCTTTTCATAGGTATTCCTCTCTGGCTTGAATGTTTGGTTATCTGTGAGCCCCTCGCACTACTCCCCATGACACACAAATTTCAATTAGAGATTGCTTCTCTATAGGTCGTGAGGAGTACTTGACACCAGTTTGGAAACAGACCCCATTTGCAGGCCCCCATTCTGTCCCCAGCCAATTAACATCACATCAAAAGCCATGGCCATGATGAAGTGTTTATTTCTGTGAAGGATCTTCCTGTGTAATCGCAAAGAAGGTAACCATGCTAAGCTTGGAGGAGAAGCTCCACGAATACCTTGATTATTACTGTCCTGACAGTCCAAAATCGTAAAACTGAAGATAACAATAGATATAAGAATATTAAGATACACTCTTTAAAATACTTGAATGCTATATATTTTATGTTTAGCAAAATGGGATTTGTCAAAGGAGTACTGAGTTAGAATTTGCATACTGTCAGAAAACTTCCAAAAGGTGGCCTGTAGAGTGGGCCATCAACATGGAAGAAGACATTCTGGGCTCCAAGTTTCTTCTTTGCTATTGGCTCCTATCTTGAAAGTTTTTGCTTTTGCCTTTATACTATTATTTCTGGCACAGGCTTTCTAAATGAGTCCTTTTTTGTCGACTGGTGTTAGAAAACAAGACCATCACAAGCCAAAAAGTTTGTCAACATTATACTCATTAATTACCATTTTAAAATCAAAACAAAACTGGATATGCAGGGAGGTCAAGCAACAGGTTACTTTACTCCAGAGCTTTCCTTGGTCCTTTTCCAAACTCTTATTAGGCACCATCTTCCTTTCAGAGCCTGTCACTGATGCTGAGTGACCAGGATGTCAGGCTCCACCACAAGATAGATAGTTTGCCCAGCCCAGACCCACAGGGCTGTTGGGACAGGGAGCTTTCTGATCTTCCCGACAGAATGTGCTGGTGACTTAGAGACACTGGGAAGAGAGTCTGAATGCATAGGGTGATTCTTAACTGGGCTCTTTTAATCCCCTGGTAAGAAAGTTTATTGCAGCACTAGAAATAATCTGGAAGTCCATCAGGAAAGGAATGATTGAATAAACCATATATATTATATTATGGAATTTTATATGGCTCTTAAAAAGAATGTGTTAGATCCAGTCAGATCTACTTACTGAGATATGTTCTTGACACACTGTGAAATAAAGCAAGTTTAAAAAGAAATATTTACAGCATGAGGGGCAAGGAGAAAAAGTAATGAATGTAATGTAATCTCAACTTTGCAAAAAGAATAAAAATTCTAGTTTGGAATTTAAGAGAGAACAAGGAGAATACTAACCACTGTTGGTATATCCTTACATATTTTAACTTGTAATAATGTGTTAAAATAATATATAAAGGACTTGAAACACATTCACCTGGCAAAATTATGAAAAACACCGAATGTCTCTAAAGTAACATTTTGATAATTTTACCCAAAATAGTATATCTTCAAGTGAAAGTCTCTCACTACCCCAACTAGCCATCCTACTTGTCTATTGTTATTATCCTATGCAACACTGATTGCGTATGCAGTAAATATATATACACACATATTTTATATATATATATATACATATACATACATACATATAAAGTAGAGAGAATTGCTCTCTTCAATGCTTTGTGACATTTAAAAAATATATAACCCATAGAAACATGAGGAAACACTACGAAGAGAAACAAAAGAGAGATTAACTTCCATGTTCTTTCAATTTTCTGGGCTTAAAGCTAATTGTGTCTGTGTTTGCTAACCAAGGCAGCTGACTCACTGGCAACTCTTCCTCTTTTTCGTCTACAGAATTAGCAGTGGAATTTGTATGAGTTCTGCTTTGTCAACTGTGGCTGCTTACAGGAGCTGAAACCATTTGGACATTGGGAGATTTCAAAGAAGTCCTTGCATGGCCCATGGCAAGGTAATGTGATTTACAAATGCCTGGGACACACTTTCTTCTCTACCGAAAATACACAGTTTTCAGGATGCCTTAACAAAATACCATTACACAGCCACATATACACACATGCCAGGATCTTTGCAGTCTCCAAAATATGAAAATGCAACACCAGCATAGCTGAAGAAGACAAAGACATTCAAGCTAAATGGAGCACTGCAGGAATATATATATTTATATATAAAGAAAGCACTAGTCAGCTTCCAGTGGGCTAAACATTTCCTGCTAGGAGTATGTTATAGTATGTTATAAGCATAATTATAAACAAATAGAAATCTTTGCAACCTCTTTCCCTTTCAACTGACACAGTCCATCTTCTTAGCTCACACTCATTCTTTTCTCCAAGTTCATTATTGAAGCCCAGCCCACAAAGAGGCAGATACCTTTTTTTCTAATCTCTGCATCCACGTCAGTCACGTCATCCACCTCAGTGAAACCACTACTCATTCTGCATGTAGGACTTGGAATAAACTCTTTACCCTCTAAATCAGTTCTCTGAAGTATGAGTCAGGCTATCTGAGAAAACACTTAAAGTAAACAAACAAAAGAAGAACATGTATTTTGGAAAGTCAGTGCTTTTCTGGTCCAAAGACAGAAAGAGAGGGAGGGAGACACACACCGGTCTCAGGTGATAACCAAATATATCATCTGTCTCTCCCCAGCTTTCAAAATCTTAATACCTTATGCTAGATTTCTCTGGTTTGATTTTCTGTTTCGGAATATGCAAACCTCTTCCAAACAAGGCAAAAGAACTATAACAGTTGCTTTTTAATGTGGACCAATGAACACAGATAATTATTTATTCATCCAGTCAACATTTATCAAGCTCCTGCTAAATTATTACGTGCCAGGCCCTGTGCTAGGCTCACAAGCTACAGAAAGGAACCCATAGTCTGGTGAAATCAAACACATTCTGGTCTTTTCAGTTACCTTTCTTGATCTTAAATCTTATTCTTTGGAAATAAAGTAAAAGTATCCACCTCTACGGGCTTCCCTGGCGGCGCAGTGGTTGAGAGCCCGCCTACCGATGCAGGGGACACGGGTTCGTGCCCCGGTCCGGGAAGATCCCATATGCCGCGGAGCGGCTGGGCCCGTGAACCATGGCCGCTGAGTCTGCGCGTCCAGAGCCTGTGCTCCGCAACGGGAGAGGCCGCAGCAGTGAGAGGCCCGTGTACCGCAAAAAAAAAAACAGTATCCACCTCTAAAATGTGAATCCTTTAATGTAGCTCCTATTCAACTCAGTATCAAGACAATTTTAGGCTAAACAGAGTTTACACGGAATGTATACATGTATAAAAATTGTTTTTTTTAACTTAGAGACCTTTCTCTTTTTAAAAATTCCTCCAAATTTCTGTGCCTCAAGTACAAGCCAAAGGGAATCCTAACTTTTGCCTGTTGACACACGTTTTTTTTCCCGTGCTTAGTTAGGTTCTTGCTTGCTAATATTACAGATTCTTCCAACACATATTGATATGTACATGTAAGCTATTTTTTTTTAATTAATTAATTTATTTATTTATGGCTGTGTTGGGTCTTTGTTTCTGTGCGACGGCTTTCGCTAGTTGTGGCAAGCGGGGGCCACTCTTCATCGCGGTGCGCGGGCCTCTCACTATCGCGGCCTCTCTTGTTGCGGAGCACAGGCTCCAGACGCGCAGGCTCAGTAATTGTGGCTCACGGGCCCAGTTGCTCCGCGGCATGTGGGATCTTCCCAGACCAGGGCTCGAACCCGCATCCCCTGCATTGGCAGGCAGATTCCCAACCACTGCGCCACCAGGGAAGCCCCATGAAAGCTATTTTTATCACAGAGAATTTTTGACAGCTTAAACCTATAAAATTCAAAATGGAAAGTCAAACTCGTTTTCCCATAATCTTCCAAGTAAAGCAGTAAACAAATCTGAGTACCATTCCCGCACAATGACACTTGCTATACTAAGACAGGGCCACTTAGAATAATAATATATGCTGATGTGGCTATAGATGAAAAAGATTAACTGCAGCAAACCATGCAACCCCCTTGAGCGTGGGAGTCACTGTCACTATGAGATTTGCCACAATCAGTAAGGACTCCCCCGCCCCACCTGAAGACCTGGGACGGTGGCATGGCAGGCAGCTCCTCCACACGCACAGAGGAGGAGTGGTTAACTCCACAAGAGAGAAGGGGGCCTCTGAGTAGGGTCCCAGAGAATGAGTAAGCAAGTGCCAGTGAGAGGCTGCTCTCAGGCCATCCACTTCTTATCTTGGCCCTTTCCAACCACTCTTGGGACACAAAGTGTTCCTATATTTCGAAAGGGGCAGAAAGACTCTCCAAGCTCACAGAAGCCCAAGTTTTGCACTGGTGAGAAAATCATACAATTTTGAAGTTCATGTGATCTGTTTGCACCCTTCCTGTCTCACCATGAACACAGGACCCTGAGAAGTTGGTTCCCCTTTTAATGAGACAGTGGTTTTTAAATGTCAAGTGACTTTTGATGACATCAGTAGGAAGGGGAGAAGGGGAAGTTAACTCTGACCAATGTGGTCACAGTAGAGATGGCTTTGTATCCCTCTGCCTGGTACATGGACTGGGACATAGTTGTCTAATAAATTCAATAAAAGTTTAATTAATAGCTGATACCTATAAATTATGAGCAGGCAAACATAGCCTGTGAAGGTGCTTTTAATTATTAATATTCTTAATAAAAGCTGAAAGTTCAATTATTAAATATTAAAATGAAATTTGTTACATTAACATTAAAATAGCTTTGGAGGCAGGCTGTGGACTTTGGCAAATACAATGCCTTGCAGGTGTAAGTAACACTGACAGTCATATGCAGAACAGTAGTTAAAGCACAAACTCTTATAGAACCACCCTCATCCAGAGCATCTGGATAGTTATACTCTCCAGACACCAGCCCTCTCTGGAAAAGATCCATATATGTTAAACTGTCAACAGCCTTGCATGCAGGACCACTCAATCCTGTCTGAAACATCTGCAAGACATTTGTTCTACACCAAAAGGTCCTTGATATTTGTTCATATTTGGTCCTTTCCAAAACATCCATGGAGACACTTATTTGGTCTTGATATTTGGTCATGTCCAAAACCATTTGGCATGGACCAAATGTCTCATGGAGCTTTGGACAGGACCAAATGTCTGCTGTGAATAGACTTGCCAACTTGAAGTCAGCTACATATAATTCATCAGGCTTCCCTTGTACAAATATGCAATCCTCTAATACTTTAAAAGACCAGATTTAATTAATTAAGACAAATATTTGGTGAGGTGTAATAGAAGGAGCAAGGAATGAGGCGTCAGATATTGGATTGACTGTAAGTTCTTTTACGGAAAAACCCAAATGAACTTTTTGGCTAACCCAATAAAATGGGTTAATAAAATGGTCTTAATTCTCCTTTACCATTTTCATGCTCAACAAGCGGAAAAATAAAGCCCTTTTATCCTCTGGGCTTATTTTCTTTGCCTACGATTACTATCGAGAGTGACCCACTGATGACAAAAAATAGTCCCATAATTACTCTTCCAATTTAAAGGTAATTTAAAGCAATATCTTAAGCATGGACACTTTCAGTTACATGCTTTTATTTCAGAAAACTTCATAGCATACATGCTTATCTCTCTTCAAAAGGAAAAATGCAGTGTGAACAAAACAACAGAACTCTTTTTATTAACATACAAAAATTTATACATGTAAATGTGTACCACATCCTTCAAAGGAACTTTAGGAAGCTACGTATTTATTCCACCTCTCAAAATATTTTTGTGACTTCATAAGTGCAGCTCATTTTATATTCATATATATATTATTTTTAAAATGCAACATTATATTTTACAGTTTTTAATTATAGTTCTTAATTACCAACTGTGTGTCCCGTTTGTTCGCCCATCTCTTTCATTGCACTTCAGTTTCTTTTCAAAGCCTCCTTAAGCAATTTAGATTTGCATATATTCAGAAGAAAACTGAATGTTCAGTTTTCTGAAGATTTCAAAGCAGTTTTGAGCAGTGACAGCATTGCTGAACTACATTAGTACACCCTTGGGATGAGTGTCTTTAAATTAGTCCTTATGTTTGTTAAGCAGTCCATATGGAGCAATGAAAAGTTTGTCCACCTAAAAGTGTACATCCCTGATGTTGAATCCTGCATTGCCTTCTAATAGACTTTCGACTTCCAGAAAGGCTTCTCAGTTAGTTGTTTCCACATTTATCAGAAGTAGGATTAATATTACCTATTCTACTACCTTAGAACCGAACTAATGAATATAAATGTGCTTGGTTAACAACTACACAAATGAAATTTGTTTAGAAATCAGTCATATTAATTTACAGGAACTATAATAGATTATCATTATGAACATCAATTACCCTGTTAAACTATGGTGTTGATGTGGCTCTGGAGACAGCCTCTGATGATGTGAGTTACAAAGACAAAAAAAGATTAACACTGAGACCTTGCCAGAAACTTGGTGTTTAAAAACAGAAAGAACATTTAAAAAAAAATTATTTACAACCTCCCTTCCACCTCCCCATTGACCAACCCAGCCCCACAGACACATACACACCCCTCAGAGTTGGCTACTTTTCTGCAACAGCTGTACCAGATAAGCCACCTGTCACGGAAAGCCACATCTCCCTTACACTGTTCATTAGAGAGTTTCTCCCAGAAGGTGAACTCCCCATATACTTTCAGCACAAACCCTGTTTAAGTGTTTCCTTTACAGGTAATATGGGATTGAAATTCTCAGTTTCTTCGTGATGCCTGAAAAAGAATTCTTCATCTGAGTAACAACATAAAGACATAACATGGTGAGGAAAGAAGGGTCGCAAAAGATCATGTGAGGGAGCTCTGCTTTCTCAGTGAGGCTTGTCCTGACCACCCCATTAAATGGTGTTCCTACCCATAGCTCCTAAGAGTCCTTGCCTCTCTCTCCTTTCCCTGAGCTCTTAGTAGCTTCCAACACATATTATAATTATAACTTACTAGGGTTGTACTTGTTGCTTACTGTCTCCCTCTACTGGGATGTAAGCTCTACAAAGGCTTTCTGTAGATTTTTCACTGATCTATGCACTAAAGCTATGCCTGGCACTCAGTAGGTACTCTGTAAAGTTTGTTTATTGAATGGAACAATTATCTTTTCATTTTTCTTTTTCAAAATGAATTCTTTTCTTTTTGCATATGAAAATAATACATGTTCATTATTGGGGTAAAATGACGATTCTGAAAAGAGAGAAAACAAATTGCCTTATATCCCATTATCCAGTGACAGCACTGTTATAATTTTGGTGCATATCCTTCCAGAAGGTTTTCAGTGTTCACATACACAAGCATATCACATACATATAAGTATGTATTTTGAAGTTAGATGATATTTATTTTATATCATGTTGCTATTATATCTTAAAACTACAATCTTTTCCAGGCCAAGATAATTCTAAATTTTTAGTAAAAGTTTTGAAAAAAGAAAAATTTCTAGAAAGCTAAAATTTCAGGATGTATACCGACTATAAAATATGCAGAGCCAAAAGCCAAATGCAATAGCAAAAGTAAGGGACATGGCTAAGGACAAATCATTCACAAACCTTTCCTTAATTAAACTGAATAAAGTTAATATATAGGTAAGAGGCTTTTGTAAGGGTACACAACTTTAAAAGTTCCAGTAGTGTCTTTTTCTTCTATTTCCTCAATTTAAAGAAAAATTCTTTGGGATGTCTCTTAGTGTCTTTTTGAACGAATTTAATTTTCATCTTTTTTTTTCTTCCAACTGAGAAAAGGGGGAAAATAATTGAGCCTTTTCAAGCTCTGATTTGTTCTCTAAGTTCTCTTCAGTATTTTATTTTTCTTCGCAGGAGAAGAAATCACTGTAGAGTTTTATTAAGCCCAATATTCAATCAAAATCACAGTGGCAAAAATTTTAAAGTTGTTTTGAGGATTTTCTGGGTCATATGGGCAAAACAAATTCCCAAATAGCAAATACTTCAGAAAGAAAAATCATACCACTGAAATATTTTTGTTCATCAAATTATGTATATTGGTATTAACCTAAAATTAAGTTAATAGAAGTAAAATTATTTATATGGATGCATTTAACTTTTACAGAAAACTTTTGAAAAATAAAAAGATTGTTATTATATTTATTTATTATATAAGCTCAAAAGAAAAAAGTCCTTATGAAAAATTGTGTCTAAAATACATTCAACTGACATAACAAATAAAAAAGTTCAAAAACCTATACATAAATGTATATATATACACATAATATTAATTTAAAAAATATATGCACAGAAAAACATGGCAAGGGAAATACACCAAAATTTTAGCAGTAGTCCTTTCTTGGTAGTATTACTATAAGTGTTTTCTATCTTTTTCTTTGAACTTGATTGTGTTTTCCAAATTTTCTATAATGAAGATTTTTATAATATTAAAAATGGCACAAACATGTGTTGAGTACTGTTTTAAAGCCTTTTAATGAGAATAAGCTTATGAGATTCTGTGCTGTAGGGAAGTCATTATTGTCTTTATTTTAAAGGTGAGGAAATTGAGGATCATAGAAGTAAAATGATTTGGCTACAAGCAACCCAGCTAGCAAGTGACAGAGCACAACCAGAACCCATTTTATTGGGTTAGCCAAAAAGTTCATTTGGGTTTTTCCGTAAAAGAACTTACAGTCAATCCAATATCTGACGCCTCATTCCTTGCTCCTTCTATTACACCTCACCAAATATTTGTTGAAGAAAGACTCAGTCTTCATTCAACCAATTGTTACTAAGCATCTAATATATCCTTAACTCGGTGCAGAATTCTGGGTAAGTAGTGCCAAATAAGACTAAAGACCGTGATAGACACAGTGGGGATACACAAAAGAAGTGTAATACAAGGTCCTCACTCTGGAAAAGTCTGTGACCTAATATACAAATAAAATACACACCATTAAAAGAAATGTAAAAATAGAAGTCAATATATGATATATTTAAATAAGTGGTATAAATGAAAATACTATAAAATGTAGAAATGTTATTGAATTTGGGGGCTATTAAGAGAGACTTCACATATTGGGCCTTAATATTTGAGAAGGTAGAAAGAAAATAAAAAGGCTCTACCAAGCCAAAGAAATCTTTAGCTAAATCATGAAGATGGGAGTGTAGAAGGCAAATTACAAATAAAGGAAAAGGAAACATGGGGCTATAATAGAGTATTATGCCATATAGAGCTGGAAAAATAAGTTGGACCATGGTCATAACTAGAACCCAAGTTGCAATGAAATGAATTCTATTATAAAGGATACTGTATTTATTCCTGTGAGCCCTGGGGAACCATGAAACTTTCTAAGTCACATAATAAGGATGTGTACTAGATGCATTGTTTGAAAACTGAAACTGAAGTGAAGGAGATTAGAAGGCTATTAAAAAGGGACATTTGTAAGCAAACCCACCATAATAGGAGGGATAAGCGCTTTACAAAAAGTATCTGTAAATGCACAGACCAAGAATAGCTTCTTTTTTAAAAAAGAAGAGAAAAGATAGGGCACCATCAGTTCTGAAGATTCATTACAAAGTTTCAGAATTTATACTTTCAGACATGAAAATTCATTACAGTATATGAGTTACTAAGATAGTGTGGTATTCTTCAAGGATAGACAAATAGAAAAATAGAATAAAATAGAGATTCCAGAAATAGTCACATATACATATGGTTCCTTGATTTGTGACAAAGGGAGTAACTACTAATGTGGTCTCTTGTAACTATGGTAAGGGTTTAACTATTGCTGGTGGACTTCGAAGATTCACAGACAGGAAACTAGATATTGATGGGAAGGTTGTCAATCATGGAAAAAATGGTGCTTAATATATGACTACATATGAATACAATAAAATTCTAGGATTAGTAAATAAATGGCTTCAAGTTATAGTGTATTCCTGTGAATCTTGTATTTAAATATTTTCATACAAGTTGAAAGAACAGGGTATAACCTCCACTTGATTTCAACAATTGTTAACAGTTTGCTATATTTAATCTCTCTCTCTAAACACACACACACACACACACATACACACACACACACAATTCTCGTTCAACCAATTGAAAGCAAGCTGCTAACACGACACTTTCACGTCTAATATTTTAGCACGTCTTAAGAATTACATTCTTCTATATATCCATAATAACATAGTTCCACAATGTTCTTTTTTGCTCGTTGCAATTGTGTCTTAATTCCCCCTTTTTCCTGGATATAATCCAGCCTTTAGGAATTTTTGCAGGGGGTGATCATTGGTTTTTGCATGTCTGAAAAAAACTATTTTATCTTCATTCTTGCAAGGTATACCACTCTAGGTTGAAGTTACATTCTACAAGCACTTCATGATACTATCCTCCTTTATCCCTTTTTTGTTGTCAGGACGTTTGCTGATTGTGATCGTTAATTTTACGTGTCAACTTGACTAGGCAACAGGGTACCGAGAGATATTTGCTTAAACATTATTCCGGGTGTGTCTATGAGGGTGTTTCTGGATAAGATTTGAATCAATAGACCGAGTAAAGCAGATTGCCTGCTCCAATATAATCTAATCCACTGAAGGCCTTAATGGGACAAAAGGCTGAGTCAGAGAGAATACGCTTTCTGCCTGACTGTTTTCTAAGACATCCATACATGTTTCCCTATCTTCAGACTCAGACTTGACTGGAACTTACATTATCAGCTCTCCTGCTTCTCAGGCCTTCAGACTTCGACCAGAACTATACCATCAGTTCCTGGGTCTCCAGCTTGCTGACTACAGGGCTTGGAATTTCTCAGTCTCCATAAAAGCATGAGCCAACTTCTTATAATAAATAAACATACATCTAGACATATATATTGTCTTCATCTGCATCTAATCTGCTGTATAAGCTATACACCAAGTTGTAATTTCTAATTATTACATTTTTCAGTTTTAGACAATCTGGCTCTTTTTCAAGTCTGCTTCATTGTATTATAGTATCTTATTCCTTAGTTACACATAATTTAAATATACTCATTTATTCTTTTCAAATATACTAAACCTATGTTTCTAAATGCTATATAAGTAATTCCAATATCTGAATTCTTTATACTAGTCTGATCCTGTTATTTATTGTTTATGTAGAATCTCTCTCACGGTAGCTTATTTCCCTGCATGTTTTATGATTCTGGGTTGTAAGCTCATGTTTTTTAAAACTTTTTCCTTGAAATTATGTGAGACCTGACTTAAAGTATTTTCCTCTACACAGGCTCTGAATTTGCCTCTACTGGGTGTCTGGGGAACTACCAAATTCGTTAGCTTTAAGTTCTCAGCATGGAATTTTTCAGACTAGACAGACTACAGAGCTGCAGACCTGTGTGAGGTTCCACTTTTGGTAATAAATGATCAGGACAGCCCTTTCCTCTTTACCACCCAAGGCAAGGCCAAGACTGGCAAGTATTCTTACTGTCTTCCTTTGAAGGTTAGAGGTTGCCATATTACCCATTGAACAGACTAAAACTTATGCTGATTTCCCAACTTGAGTGGGTCCGAAAAGTTTCTTTCCTTGTCTGCAGATCACAGCTCTTTAAAACGAAAGTTGTGAGTCACTAGGGAACCCAGGGAAGCCTCTGAGTACAGTACTCACCTGCCTCTAGATACGTGGTTTCTCATTGTTCTGGGTTTATGAAGTATTCTCTTATTTGCCAATACAAACATTCATTTAAAAAGAGTTTTGAAAATACTTTATCCTACCTTTTAGGGTGCTGTGTACTAGTATAATAGAATTGTTAATTGACTATACCCAGCACAATGGTGCTGTCAGCTTTAGCGTGTGTTTGGCAGTTGGTCTCTGAGGCTCCCACCTGTAAAGGCAGTGAAAACGCAGCACGATAACTAGTCCGTGCTTCAGTCTTGTTTACCAAGATCAAGCTAGGTCGCTGAGTCTAGCCTGGTGACTGTCCCTGGCTGCTTGGAGAAGCTACACAGACATCGTTTGTAACTGTGCACCTCCGGAACAGGCCCAGAGACAAACTTTTGTGAGGTCTGTAACAAGAAGGAGCCTGCCACCCCGCACAAAATTAAGCATGGCATCCTGGTTGGTGTTTTTGTTCATGAAAGGGTAGTGACCTTGCTGGTTTCCTGTGCTGCTGCTTTCCTTGCCGCTGTTGCTTGTGCTCTCCTGACCCCCAGGGTTATCGAGGTGCACATCCATGGTGGTCTGTGGCCCAGGGGCTGATGGAAAAAAAAAGGGAACAGGAGGAAGGAGCATTTGGTACTCGACTGCTCTCCCAATGTAAATCCCATAGCCAATGCACCTAGGCTTTGCCTAGCACTCCTGCTTTCCAGAATACCAAAGGGCTAAGCTTGCAATCATGGGCCTTATGGTCTCCATCCAAGTCATAGGCAAAATGACTCTACTAGATGTGGACTCTTATCCCAGGGATACTGTCATTCCCTGGAGGAAGAGATGCTCACTGATGAGGGAGGCCATTAAGCTCCTGAACCTTCCCCATAACCACCCAGAAGGTCTGCACCACAGGTGATAGTGCAGACACAGCTGAAAACTTCAACTTTACATGGCTAGAAACCCAAAATATTCCCAGGAAATTTGTACAGAGGAAAAAAAAGAAAAACAAGACAGGAAGCCCACATGATAGGAAAGGGACTGTAGCAGAGGATGGTTTTGATCCATCACGTCTGGGCTGTAGGCCCAGCACTTCTTCCCGCACCGCTCTGCTGCTTACGTCTGTTGCAACAAAGATTCTAATTCTCGGGATTATAGGGAAATACTCATGGTGCCCTTGTGGTGCCAGATTCAAACCCAACCTAGGCCCAGCGTCTTTAGATCATATAAATCAACCATTGCTAACTGTCAATACTAATTTGAGGGTCTCTGGAGGAAGCAACTTATAAATATAATCAGGGTAGAAAGGATTTCCGCCCCCACCCCCAAGTATATCCAGTGACCAAAAACGATAATAAGATAAACAAAATAAGGAAAGAAAGAAACCTGGATACAGGGAGGAGGACACTAAGAAAACAACAACCTAAAACAAAGGCCCACAGTTTGACCCAATTGAAAATACAAAATTTACTGAACGAATTTATATAGCAAATGATGAAGGTTCACTGATTGCCTTCTGTGCCTCTCCATAGAGGCTTTGAATTAACTCTAATATCTGCTGAAATTCACCAGGTGGCAAACATTTATGGCTTTAACCAATACTAGGGCTAAAATTACAATTATACCTGGGAGTTCCATTAATTTAAACATCGTATCCCCCATAATGGGGTATTTACCTATGGGAGTTACTGAATATAAAAGAGGACAAATAGATATGCTTCACCTTAACCATCAGAACTTTGTCTTGCTTAAATTCCCCATGGTTATAGCACTCATCGCTCTAAAATATCCCTTGGGCCTGGGCATGGATACTCTGACCCAATGAAAAATAAATGAAAATTAAATTAAGTCTTTGACACTTACAAATTGGTTTGACAAAATGAGAACCCATGACCTTCCCCACCCCTTCCCCCAGTTAAAATAGTTAACATGACTCAAGGTAATTTAAAACAGGGTCTTCCAGTATTAAAACTTGTTTTATAAGAGGAACTGAGTGAAGGGTTGTTATTCCCACTGTTTCTGCATTTAACAGCCCTATTTGGCCTGTTAAACCTGAAACAAAAGAATGGTGCCCCATAGTGGATTGCTGCAACTGTAAAGCCATGGTCCCATCCCATTAAGGCCTCTGTACCCAACAACTTAATTATTAAAATTGCTGACTCCATCCAATCAGCAACCGGTCTATATTTTGCTGCTATAAATTAGGCTAATATGTTCTGTACAATGCCTAGTTCAACAGCCTCTCAGCCACAGTTTGCCTTTACCACTGAAGGGACACAATCCACCTTTAAAAGGATACCCATGGGATACCTCAGCATCCTTGCCATTGCACACAATCTCCACAGGCAAGATCTTAACTGTAACCACCTTTCTCCAGATATGACATTACATCAATGACATCCTCCTCCATGGAGATTTGTTTGACATACTCATTAAAGACATACAAATACTCACAAAGGAGCTCCCAAAAAGGGGATGAACCATTGTCCCACACATAGTGCAAGGCCCTGCCACTTCCATTAAATTTCTGAAAGTTACTTGGTAAATTGAAGGTTCGCTGACATTGTCATGAAACAGGTATTGACCCTCTCAGCAACCACAAGGTCAGTACAAATTCAACAACTTTTAGCCCCTTTTAGGTTCTGGAGGCAACATATTCCTCATTTACAAATTTTACTTAATGTTTTTGATGCTGTTTCTTCTAAATTAGCCTACCTCAAAGGGGACTCCTTCCAAAAAAGGCTCTAGAAATCTGTCCAAATTGAAATCAACAAGCACTCTAGTTTGTGCCCTCAGAGCCCTCTTTACTGTAGCTTTAGCAAGCTCCTCTCTTGCCTCCTGGAGTCTCTGGACCACCTATGAAGGTTGTAAGTTGCTCATGGACTTCTGATGCAAGAAACTGCCTTTCTCAGCCTGGCACTATACACCATCAGGATAGCCACATACTGGCCTCTTCTGGAAATAGAAGCTATCACAAACCTTGAGCCTGCAACCCTCTGTGCCCAGCTACCCACTATGCCTTGAGTTATCCAAGCAGCAGTTCAACAGCTTGAGGCATGGCTCCTGAGCCTTCCTTGCTACAAGATGGAGTCACACCTGGGCCTTCTAGCACATTTCCTCTGTTGGAGGGGGTGGCCTCCCCTGTTCTCAGTCCCTTCACTAATACCACTATGCTAGAAGAGGTCACCCCTATCCCAGAGTCCTTTGATACCTGGGGAGCCTTTTGGGGATCAACTGAATGGACAGCAATGGAAGTTTGTACACTTTACTAATGCTGGTGCTGCCATGATAAATGATGGAGCTCGGAGGAGAGCTACTCCTTCTCATCATTTAACCAAAATGTCCCTGATAAAAGACAGGACCCAAGAGTCAGTACAACTGGCACACTTCAGGCAATCGACATTTGATGCCATCTACACATTTTTACAAATTCTTAGGCCATGACCTAAGAGTTGCCCCCTTTGGGGTAAAGAACTCCAGGAATCTCTTGCTCCACAGTTACTCAGAATAAATCAAGGTAACAAATTACTCTACATATACTAAGGCCACGATACAAGTCCTCTGCAGGATGCTCTGTATCCTCTTTGGAGTTCTAGATACTACCAAGAGTGACCAAGACACTCATTTCACTTCCAGCATACACAGTGCTGGGCTCTTGAAGAAGACATTCAGTCAAATTCCCACCTCCCCTGGGGCCCCAGGCAGTCAGCTCCAGGCAGCTGGTGAAACTGAGAGGCTTCATGGGTTTCTTAAAGAATTCCTATTTGTCACAAAGTGGAAAATTCTTGCTCACCTCCTGGAGATACCTACTCCTTACACCAATGCCACATGGACCTCTCAATTGCCTTTATTGATTGCAAATGGGGACACCTCTAAAGTTCCTGGTCAGGTGCCTACTTTGTTCCCTAAAAGTCTCAGTCATCACCAAGGTTTAAACTCATGTCAAGGGATCAAGGGGTCACTTGTGGCACAAAACCAAAAATTAAGGATTAGTATAATGTGGTGCCTTGACATTTGATAAAATAGGTCTCGAATGGCCTAACCCAAGTTCCCTTTCCCACTCAGTTCCCATGGGTAACGTCTCCTAGCCAAACACCCTTCTTATTAAAGGCATCAGGCACAATTCCTGCTCATCTCTGAGTAGCAGAATTATTCAAACAAGCCAATCATATCCTCCCACAGGAACCAAGAAGCACCCCACCCTTACTACTGCAAAGCCTGCCTCTCACAGCCCTGGTTGTTCACTTTGTTCCCAAGTGTATCCCCTATGTGGCCCTGCATGGTGTCCTCTTCCCCAGGCTGTGAGTATATATGATGAATAAACTGCTGTCCATTTCATCTGATCTCGCCTGTCCAGTGCCAGGTGTCATGTATTTAGCCATCCCCATAACCCTAGGGTGGGAATCCCTCTTTCACCAATGGGGTAAACAGGAGTCAATTTAAATACCCTACCACCAATACCACTTTCCTTTCCCTCTTGAAAGGGAACGGTAAGTATAAGGAGGACAAGGTATCAGGTTCACGTATATTTTGTGCCCATGCTGACCCTCACTGAGTTGCAGCTTGTCCTGTTTCATCACTGTACACTGGGATCTACTGCTGCTATCTCAGGTACAACTATAACCTCAACTAGAGGTAAGTGCAGCTGTATCCTCTTTGTTCCAACCTCAGGATATTTAGGGTCCACGGCCTATTTAAAGCACTCTGTGTTCTTCTTGAGGTCATTTCAGTCTCTCCTGCACCCCTCTGAGGGCATGGGAACTCCACGAAGCAGCACTCAGGCCCATCTGCTGAAGCTCACCATTGCTTCTCTTTCTAAGGTTATACAGGATATGGAGCTTCTTTAAAATGCTCAGTTTCCCTGGGAATTAAGACCTAGTCCTTTCTACACTTGGATTTCCTAACCCCATTCAAATTTCTACTGCTTAAGCCTCCTCTGGCTCAACTCAGTGAGTCCTGGGCACCATCCCAAAGACTCAGACATTGCCTAGGGTCTCCTCACATCTTGAATTCTTCTCCTACCAGCTAGTTAGTGATTCATTTCCCTCCCAGAAATACCAAAAGGAACTCTTATGTCATCATATACTCTCTCTCACTCTAAGGTCTGTTCTCAGTCTCTAGTCTCAGATGGCTCAAAAAAAGCTTTTGCTCTCAAAAAGTCAAGTTATTTTCTAGAGATAACTTTGACTTGCAAAACTTTGCTCTTTGTTTTCATTTTAAAAAGCTAATCAAAAAGTTAAGCAAACTTTTAACCTAGATAATGTATATGACTCCTCAGTGAATAGTCTCTATAGAAAGCATTAAAGGAAGTATAAAGGAATAAAGAAACCTTAGTTGATAATTAAAATAATTATCATCTATATGCATTTAAAACAGCTACTCTTAGTAGAGTCCTTACTTAGCAAGGTAGTGAATTGCTTCATATACATTATTTTATTTAATCCTTATAACAAATGTCAGAGATACAGAAGGCGGGGAGGATTATCTCCATAATTCAAATGAGACAACTGAAATTTTGTCTTCCAAATATTAGGAACTGTCTCTAAATTACGATCTAAAGCCCTGTTATGTGTGATTCCAAAACATGGTCTTTTAATTATTTCATTATATTGTTGCCCCTCTATTGGGTTGGCCAAAAAGTTCATTCGTGTTTTGCTGTAACATCTTATGGAAAAACCCAAATGAACTTTTGGGCCACCCCAATAGAATCATAGGCCTTATAAATTTGGAAGAGATTAGAATAGAATAAAAATAACTAGAGTAATGAAGTTAGGGATCCAGAACCCACTTAAGAGCTCACCTACTATGCTACTACCATATGCATATTTTCTCTCCTTGATCAACATATTCTCCATAACATTAAACCAAACTCAAGACATTGTTCAATTCATGTGTTATGAAACTTTAACTCAATTTTGAATCATAAAAATGAAAATCATGTGATTGAAATAACATACACAAGTCTGAGTAAAAATTACTTTTAGTTTTCTTTATACTTCTTATTAACTATTACATAATATACCTACACAGTATAATTATATAATCTGTGAACACACACATTCAGATGCCTTAAAATCCTTTTACAGAATAACATGGAAGCAAATTCCTATTGCTTGTGGTATAATTTCATCTATAACTTAATTATTGTTATTTTTAGTTGTGTTAGTTTTACCTTGCAACTTTTCTTCCATGTCACAACAATTAGCAGAATTCACTGAAAATAGTAAAAGGTCAATATAAATGTTTGTTTAAAGATTCTAAAATTTTGGGGAGACCTTCAAGATGGCAGAAGAGTAAGATGCAGTCCTGCCCACCAGAAAGACAAGATCCAGGCTCATCCACCAGAACACAGGCACAAGTCCTCTAAATGGATTAAATGCTACAAACAAAAGACATAGACTAGCTGAATGGATACAAAAACAAGACCCATACATATGCTGTATACAAGAGACCCAATTCAGGCCTAGGGACACATACAGACTGAAAGTAAGGGGATGGAAAAAGATATTCCATGCAAATGGAAATCAAAAGAAAGTCGGAGTAGCAATTCACATATCAGAAAAAATAGACTTTAAAATAAAGACTATTACAAGAGACAAAGAAGGACACTACCTAATGATCAAGGGATCAATTCAAGAAGAAGATATAACAATTGTAAATATTTATGCACCCAACATAGGAGCACCTCAGTACATAAGGCAAATGCTAACAGTCATAAAAGGGGAAATTGACAGTAACACAATACTAGTAGGGGACTTTAACACCCTACTTTCACCAGTGGACAGATAATCCAAAATGAAAATAAATAAGGAAACATAAGCTTTAAATGATACATTAAACAACATGGACTTAAACGATATTTATAGGACATTCCATCCAAAAACAACAGAATACACATTCTTCTCAAGTGCTCATGGAACATTCTCCAGGATAGATCATATCTTGGGGCACAAATCAAGCCTTGGTAAAGTTAAGAAAATTGAAATCGTATCAAGTATCTTTTCCAACCACAATGCTATGAGACTAGATATCAATTACAGAAAAAAAATCTATAAAAAATATAAACACATGGAGGCTAAACAATACAGCACTTAATAACCGAGAGATCACTGAAAAAATCAAAGAGGAAATAAAAAAATACCTAGAAACAAATGACAATGAAAACGCAACAACCCAAAATCTATGGGATGCAGCAAAAGCAGTTCTAAGAGGGAACTTTATAGCAATACAATCCTACCTCAAGAAACAAGAAATATCTCAAATAAACAATCTAACCTTACACCTAAAGCAATTATAGAAAGAAGAACAAAAAAACCCAAAGTTAGCAGAAGGAAAGAATTCATAAAGATCAGAACAGAAATAAATGAAAAAGAAATGAAGGAAACAATAGCAAAGGTCAATAAAACTAAAGGCTGGTTCTTTGAGAGGATAAACAAAATTGATAAACCATTAGCCAGACTCATCAATTAAAAAAAAGGGAGAAGATTCAAATCAATAGAATTAGAAACGAAAAAGAAGTAACAACTGACACTGCAGAAATACAAAGGATCATGAGAGATTATTACAAGCAACCATATGCCAATAAAATGGACAACCTGGAAGAAATGGATAAATTCTTAGAAAGGTACAACCCTCCAAGACTGAACCAGGAAGAAATAGAAAATATAAACAGACCAATCACAAGCACTGAAATTGAGACTGTGATTAAAAATCTTCCAACAAACAAAAACCCAGGACCAGATGGCTTCACAGGCAAATTCTATCGAACATTTAGAGAAGAGTTGACACCTATCCTTCTCAACCTCTTCCAAAATATAGCAGAGGGAGGAACACTCCCAAACTCATTCTATGGGACCACCATCACCCTGATACCAAAACCAGACAAAGATGTCACAAAGAAAGAAAACTACAGGCCAATATCACTGATGAACATAGACGCAAAAATCCTCAACAAAATACTAGCAAACAGAATCCAACAGCATATTAAAAGGATCATACACTATGATCAAGTGGGGTTTATCCCAGGAATGCAAGGATTCTTCAATATACACAAATCAATCAATGTGATACAACATATTAACAAACTGAAGGATAAAAACCATATGATCATCTCAATAGATGCAGAAAAAGCTTTTGACAGAATTCAATACCCACTTATCATAAAAACCCTCCAGAAAGTAGACAGAGAGGGAACTTACCTCAACATAATAAAGGCCATATGTGACAAACCCACAGCCAACATCGTTCTTATTGGTGAAAAACTGAAACCATTTCCACTAAGATCAGGAACAAGACAAGGTTGCCCACTCTCACGACTACTTTTCAACATAGTTTTGGAAGTTTTAGCCACAGCAAACAGAGAAGAAAAAGAAATAAAAGGAATCCAAATCAGAAAAGAAGAAGTAAAGCTGTCACTGTTTGCAGATGACATGATTCTACACATAGAGAATCCTAAAGACGCTACCAGAAAACTACTAGAGCTTATCAATGAATTCGGTAAAGTAGCAGGATACAAAATTAATGCACAGAAATCTCTTGCATTCCTATATACTAATGATGAAGAATCTGAAAGAGAAATTAAGGAAACACTCCCATTTACCATTGCAACAAAAAGAATAAAATACCTAGGAGTAAACCTACCTAAGAAGACAAAAGACCTATGCAGAAAACTATTACACTGATGAAAGAAATTAAAGATGATACAAACAGATGGAAAGATATACCATGTTCTTGGACTGGAAGAATCACCATTGTGAAAATGACTATACTACCCAAAGCAATCTACAGACTCAATGCAATCCCTATCAAACTACCAATGGCATTTTTCACAGAACTAGAACAAAAAATTTCACAATTTGTATAGAAACACAAAAGACCCCGAATAGCCAAAGCAATCTTGAGAAAAAAAAACGGAGCTGGAGGAATCAGCCTCCTGGACTTCAGACTATACTACAAAGCTACAGTAATCAAGACAGTATGGTACTGGCACCAAAGCAGAAATATAGATCAGTGGAACAGGATAGAAAGCCCAGAGATAAACCCACGCACATATGGTCACCTTATTTTTGATAAAGGAGGCAAGAATATACAATGGAGAAAAGACAGCCTCTTCAGTAAGTGGTGCCTGGAAAACTGGACAGCTACATGTAAAAGAATGAAATTAGAACACTCCCTAACACCATACACAAAAACAAACTCAAAATGGATTAAAGACCTAAATGTAAGGCCAGACACTATAAAACTCTCAGAGGAAAACCTAGGCAGAACACTCTATGATGTAAATCACAGCAAGATCCTTTTTGACCCACTTCCTAGATAAATGGAAATAAAAACAAAAATAAAAGAAATGGGACCAAATGAAACCTAAAAGCTTTTGCACAGCAAAGGAAATCATAAACAAGATGAAAAGACAACCTCAGAATGGGAGAAAATATTTGCAAATGAAGCAACTGACAAAGGATTAATCTCCAAAATTTATAAGCAGCTCATGCAGCTCAATATCAAAAAAAACAAACAACCCAATCCAAAAATGGGCAGAAGACCTAAACAGACATTCCTCCAAAGAAGATATACAGATTGCCAACAAACACATGAAAGGATGCTCAACATCACTAATCATTAGAGAAATGCAAATCAAAACTACAATGAGGTATCACCTCACACCGGTCAGAATGGCCATCATCAAAAACTCTACAAACAATAAATGCTGGAGAGAGTGTGGAGAAAAGGGAACCCTCTTGCACTGTTGGTGGGAATGTAAACTGATACAGCCACTATGGAGAACAGTATGGAGGTTCCTTAAAAAACTAAAAATAGAACTACCATACGACCCAGCAATCCCACTACTGGGCATATACCCTGAGAAAACCATAATTCAAAAAGTGTCATGTACCACAATATTCATTGCAGCTCTACTTACAATAGCCAGGACATGGAAGCAACCTAAGTGTCCACTGACAGATAAATGGATAAAGAAGATATGGCACATATATACAATGGAATATTACTCAGCCATAAAAAAAGAAATTGAGTTATTTGTAGTGAGGTGGATGGACCTAGAGTCTGTCATATAGAGTGAAGTAAGTCAGAAAAACAAATACCGTATGCTAACACATATATATGGAATCTAAAAAAAAAAAAAGGTCTTGAAGAACCTATGGGCAGGACAGGAATAAAGACGCAGATGTAGAGAATGTACTTGAGGACAAGGGGAGGGGGAACGGTAAGCTGGGATGCAGTGAGAGAGTGGCATGGACTTATATATACTACCATATGTAAAACAGGTAGCTAGTGGGAAGCAGCCACATAGCATAGGGAGATCAGCTTGGTCCTTTGTGACCACCTAGAGTGGTGGGATAGGGAGGGTGAGAGGGAGGAGATATGTATATGTATAGCCAATTCACTTTGTTACAAAGCAGAAACTAACACACCACTGTAAAGCAATTATACTCCAATAAAGATGTTAAAAAAAAAAGATTTAAAAAAAAAGATTCTAAGATTTTTTTTGGTTTAATTTTAGACTTTATTAATTTTTGCTGTACTTTTTCTTTCCATATTTTAACCAAAAACTGCAAAGAAGTTTGCACTTAATGCAAAGACATTTTCTGATTACTAAGTAGAGAAGACCCCAAAGAATGTAGCAAAGGAAACCCACTATTACATCCCATAGGGGTAACTGACAGTTGACTGCACTGTATTTACCAGATCTTTTAGTCATCTTTATACATTTTTAATTTTTCATTTTATACAAATAAACATGCATTTTACTGTAAAATTCTGAACTCTACCCTTGAAAGCTGTAATTATGATTTGGTGACCTTCTCCCAGCCGCCCTAGCTGTATACACCTTGGCCTGAATATACTTTTAGCTCAGTAACTACTAAATGATCAAGCACTCTGCTTCATCCATCTGCTCTAACAGTGACCTCTTTTGAATTTTCTTTTTTTATGAGGTTTGGATATTTCTTTTTATAGCTTTGCCAACGTAATCATATTACATTCTGACACCAGGCAGTGTAACTTAATTCTTCTTTGTTATGAGCCACTCCACAGAGAGGAACTAGATTTTTCACCTTAACGCTTGATTAACTTGTGGGAAAAAGCAGGCAAAAAACATGAGGTCTCTGGGAAAACTGTTAGCTTGCCTATGCCTGGAGACTAACACAGTGAATTTAAAACAAATTAGCGCTTAAGATTAAAAAAAAATTCGAATGGGGGAGAGCGGGAGAAATAGAGGAAGACAGGGTGGGTAAAAAGCCTATTTACCTAAAATTAATCTTATGCCAGATGAACTAGAGGAGTGTTTCCCAAACCTGCCTGCTCAGAAGACTCACATGGGAAGCTTGTTAACAATACAGGTTCCCAGTGCCTTTCCTAGAACCTTGAATCCTGTGTGTTTGACACCATATGTATTGCAAACACTCTGGAAGATTCTTACTCCCACACAAGTCTGAGAATAACTGAACTGGAGTAAAGGTTAGGTCAGATTCTTCTCCATCTTTCTCTAATAATACACTGAAAAAAATCTATAAATGATGTTGCTTCAGGGTCTAAGAGTATGTATCACCCAAAAGAATGGACTGTTTACTGGTGGTTTTAGCAAAGTATACCAACACATGCACACAGCTTTGGAGATCTACACATCCAATCTTCGACCTTATTAAAATTACCTTGTAGTAAATTAAAAATTAAATTATAAAACTAACTTTGTCCCGACTTCCTCTATCAGGACATACACTGATGGCCTTGGTTACATCAGTCATCCCCTGGGCAGGCTCTTTCACCTTTTACTCCGATAACCAACCCTGAAGTTCACCACTAAATTAGTTTAATATGGTTTTCGCTCAATGTTCTATGTTGGTGACTTGTTTTACTCGCAGAAGATCACACCTCTAGGGTGGCAAGAACACATGGGGTCTAAGTGTGGACAGTGGCTAGTAGGTGTTCAATGAGTGCTTTTTGGGTTAACTTAACATCGATCTAACTGTGCACTCCACCTCATCTGCAGATCCTGTCTGTGCAGATAGGAAGCTTATGTTACTGAATTTGATAAAAGTGCTCTGTGTTGGCATTTTAAGCATTGCTGCTTTAAACCCTAGGCTGGCAGTGTTCCTGAACCAAGAAAGACCTTTCGAGTCATCCTGCCACTTTGATCCATTTCACATCAGATTTTTATTGTTATCCTTTGACATTTGATTAAGGATAATGGTGAATTTTAGTATAGAAAAATTCCCCCAAATTCATCATAATTAAAATAACTGAAGAAAACACTACAAAGCTGACTCTGTTTGTAATAATCTGAAGAGTAGAATAATTACAGAAAATTCTCAAAGATCCTCAGTAGCAGGGGTAAAGTGAAGCGAAAAGGAAGCATGGATAAATACATGGATACATTAAAAATAGCAGAAAGAACTACTCACTAAAGCTTGTTGACCCTGGAGAGTCATTTTGAGAGGTCAGAACATCCTGGATGATATTGACTAAAATATCTCTCGGTCTCTCAAAGAGACTGTAAAAAAAAATGGACTAAGAAAAAGTCAAGATTGAAGAAGATCTCATTTAATTCAACTATATTTGGGAGGAGCATCATTTATAGATGTGCACCTTCTGAATAAAAAAGATCATAAGTAATGTTTTGAAATAAACATTGAAATAATGTTTTGAAATGAAAGGCAGAGAGTAAGGGAGACACAGCATGAACACATCCTGGAGCACAATTTCATTACAACAATATATCTAACCTCTGGTCAACTGCAGACTCTTCCAGACCAAATGCTTTGCACCCTTCACTGTCTTTCTTCATCCATTTCCTCTTGTTCTCCTCCCCAGGCCCTGCTCCTGCCATAGACCTTCCAATGTCCTCTTCCCCTTCATCCTACCCAAACCAGCTTCTGGAAAATATTTACTTAATTTGTTCACAGGAACATGATCTATGTGTGGCTCCCTACAAGGAAAACTCCAAAGTCTCCGACCAAAGAAGCAAACTGTCAACTGTGGCACTTCCAGAAATTAGCTAATGGAAGAGGAGTGGTATTTGGGAAAGACAGGGCAAAGACTATCCTGAATTCTCAGCATTTTATCTTCCACCTGTTTGTAAGGTTGGTGGGGGTGTTGGAGTCTAATCTGTGCTCGTGGTACCACAAATTGCATGACATTGGACAGATTCTTCAACCTCTTTGAGGTTTAGTTTCCCTAGTCCCTGTCATGCAATGTTTCTTCAACGACTAAAGTATGCCCTTATTTTTCATTTGCAGTGTAGGCAGGAGAACTTAGATTCTTACAGTTTTATTTCTAGTAATTAAGTAGCTTTCAGTTGTTACCTCTTTCACTCCTCTTACCTTACACACTTAAACCCACATAAACGTCCCAATCATTTAACAAAAATAGGCAGGAAAGAAAGGGGAAAGCAGTGATTAAAGCTATTCTAATTCATTTATAAAATTTTAAAGGCCAATTTGTTTCACTTTTAAGACCTCTGGACTAGGTGTATTTGTTGCAATAACCCCCAAAACTTGGAATTTTCTGAGCTAGATGGATAAATTTTACTAAAAAAATTTTACTTCTACTGAGAAATGTGAGTTTAAGAAAAATCCATCCAGAATGTATATGACAGCTCTAGTTTCATTTGAACTACGAGTGCTCTGGTTCATGTTACTCATGTGTCACCAGGAAACCGTCCCTGAGTCTTTCAGTCTCAGGGGCGTTGACTCTTAAATTCCAAGCTACATACTCCACCCTAGAGTACTGAGGTTTCTGAAAATCTCAAAACTTTGCACGCTGGGGTCTGCAGGACAGTGACGATATATAATCATACTTCATAGGGTACGGAGAGTGAAGTGTTCTGGCATTTGCAGAAGCCCCTATCACAGGTGTGGAAACAATGAAAACAATACAAGTGTTCATAGGTTTGGGGGTTTTTTTTGTTTCCTTGTTTGTTCTTTACCTACTTGTGTTATGTCACTTTCCGCAGCAAAACCTCTCTGAAGCATGGATAGAAAGCAGAAGTACCTATCATCTGTTAACTTGAATAGTCTTCATATTTTAAAGTATTTTAATTGCCAAGATTAAAATTTGAAACCTGTTTCCCAGTAACTTCTAAATCAGGAGGCTTTCTGTAGTCTGAAACACTATGTTTCTTTGATGTACTTTTTAATTTAAGATAAGTTAGCCCTGTCAAAGCAGAATATTTTCGCTATTTTTTTCCCCACAGGCATTTGTTCAACTGAGGCCAAGTAGAATGGCCATTTTGCTGCTGCATTCTATGCATGAGGTAAACTCTTTTGAGCTTAAGAGTGTTCTCTTTCTTTTAATCCTTTCTATAACCTGCCTCCAGATTTATCTGAGAAACATATGTTGAGTCATTCTCATCTCTATTTTTCATATCCATAGTAGTAATTGTAACTGTAAATAGAATTTTTAGTCTTCTTAAAACTGCATTTTTAAAATATTAGCTGCAACCTGGCTGTCTCTCCCTTTAATTTATTCCAGTGGTAACTTCCATTTTTAAAATTAAGGGTAATATGTAAACATATGATTCATTTTCTAATTCTATCACCATCTATAACTGGGGGCAAGTGACTAACTTCTCATAACACATTTTTAATGACCTGTGAAGTTCAGTAGCTGGGTGAAGATTAATAAGTATGTTTTCCAAATTTAAAAATATATAGAAATATTTCAATAGGCTAATTTAAAAAACTGAAATGTAGCATTTTACACGAGACTCATGAGTCTTAATGTGACCTTAACCACAGCATACCTAATCTAGTTTCTTTTTCCTATTTTACAAATTAATGGAATTGATGCAAAGTCAAACGAATCAATGCCATTAAAGACTGTCAAGAGAAACCAAAAAATGACAATGTATAAGTAACTTGGAAATATCTGAGAATTTGGGGGCTAGAAGGAACTCCAGTCATCAGCAAATTAATAAACAAAAATTAAGCAAACAGACAAACAAACAAAAAGCAACCCTGAATTCAAAGATGAGGAAGAGACCAGATTGCAGGTATGATGGAGATCTGGTTAATTTCAGAATCAAGTCTAGACATCATGTCACTGGACATCTGGGCCAGTACTTATCCCACAATAATGACGGTTTCTAATTTTTTTCAAGGATAAAAACTACTTTTTAACATCATATCACTAGTGGATATGGTGAGTGTAATTTGTAAGGGGAAAAGGCCCAGCCTCTGGGGTGTGTGCAGGAGAGCAAGGCAGCCCTTCTGCTACCGCACTCGATGAAGCTCAGGCCTTCCTGTGGTTAGGGGAAGGTTTCTACTTGTAAAGTCTATTAGGGAAGCACATGTCCATATCGTGACCTTGAGCCTTGCTTAGAAGTGATTTCTGCGTTCTTCTAAGGCTTTATGAAAAAAATAAGAGCATTCACCTCTTTGACTGGAAAGCCCTCTTGCTTGAGAGTAGACTGTTGGGGTGGAAGGAGGCTTAGTTAAATGAGAATTCCAGTTTGGAATGATGAGATTCAGGTCCTAACAATTACTTACTCTTGTAATTTAAAAGTTGTATTCATTGGGGTATGAATTGCATAAATGCCAAAAATATAACAATCATAACATATACTGATTTCTCTATGTGTAGGGAGAGGGATTCTAGCCTAGATTCCAGGGAGGCAGAACAAGACTGAAGAACCTTGCCTGTGGAAGGTGGGCAGAAACCTGAAACAAGGTGGTCGGCTGGATACTAAGGAGAGAGCCAACCAGTAGCGGGCCCCGGAGAATGGGCACAATGAATGGACTTGTGTAGTAATGATGCTGAATATCTAATTCTAGGTTTCTTTTTTCTGCACTATAATTCTCTCATATTATCCTCAAGTCTTTGGTAAAGTTTACTATGCACTACAACCATCTTAGTGATATCTCTGCTTTGGGCAACAAAGGGAGTACCCTGGGGACAGTCTAAGATGACATAGACTAGAGAGAGTTGCAACAGCATCAAAAAGCTTTAGGAGACAGCAGGGAATGGTGAGCAGGGAGACCGGAGCACCAGACCAGAAAAAGTGACAGCTAGCACCCAGGGTAGATTCATAGACTCTGAGGATTCTAAGAAATAGTAGGTGTGGGGAAAACAAACAAACAGAACAGATTGTACCTCCTGGAGTGTGGAAGCTACGACTATGTTTATTGAGGTTTAATAGCAAGATGACTCCTCAAAGTTGAAGAACTTACACTTTTTAGATATCTGTTGATTGAAAAGACATTTAACAGTTGAAAAGGTACTATAAAATAAACATTTTAAAAAAATTAACCCTTATTTTTATAACAATAATCTATATACATTTGAAAAATGTTAGTATATATGATATGTGACAGTATTTATTCAGACACAGATGCATGGCTTTGTGGACCCCCCGACTAATTCTATAGAATTCTAGGGGATCAGGATATTCATTGTTGGCAAACACTGGACTGTATCATAAATCATGGCCCTAATGGCCAGCACCCGTCTCCTGTAACAACCATAATTTTAATCACTAACTTGTCAGCCTTCTTCTACCTACCTTTAATTCCGCCCTTCTTCCATGTGGAATTATAGGCTATTCAAGTTTAAAAAAAATGTTTAACACTTGGGTAATCTAAGTCCCTCAGATAGCTCTTAGAGATCGAAAAGCTAGATAACCATCATTGTCAATGTTCAGTAGACAATTCCAGAGGGTCTCAGCAATATATGGGTAGAATAGAATGCAAAAATCTCTCATGCTAGATTCCATCCCACAGTCCCATCATTTGTTCAGCCCAGAGTCCTGGGAGCCTATTTTGAGTACTGACAGCCCACCTCCAGTTTCGGGCTGTGGGCTTACACATTAATGGCATCCTTGCCTTATCCAAGCGTCATTTGTTAGAGTATGATAGTCACATGACAGAGAATCATTCTTGAGGGGAAAAAAATAAGATATCACTCCTGAAAACTCTAAATTATTTTCAGCAAGGCTGGGATGGAAAGTCTCAATTAGCAAGTGCAATAAAGATGTGACATTTAAAAACAAATTATAACACATTTCCATCCTTCATTGGAATACTGAATGATGACATATTGTTCTTTTATAGTTGCCATTTCCAAGTTTTAATTGCCTTGGTTTAATTGGTTTTAGCCAAAGAAATGTCAATTCGGTAATTACCCCTATGCTATTGGAATTATCTTCATTTAACGAGCAAAGGAAAACTGACTTCTGACAGGGAAAAACAATTAAAATATAATACCGGGGAAATACTGTATCACTGAGGTATTAAAAAATAATATTGTATATGACTGAAACTCAGTTTATTTCATAGGAATCAAAAAAATGTTCTTTTAAAATTCAAAACAGTAATATACCAAATACATAATCAAACATAAATTAGTTAATACAGAATCATGTTCATTCATTTATAAATTTATTAATTCACTTAGAAAATATCTACTGAGAGCCAATGATATGCCTGGCAAGAATTATATAACTACTTTCATGGAATCTAATGGGTGAGAAAAAAATAATCAACACAAATCCGTGTATGAATACAAACTGTGGTAAGTCGTAGATGAAAAATTATGTGGACTTATGTGAGTGTATCAGAACCTGACGCATTGATAATACGAGCTGAGATATGGACAAAAGGAACATCTGGTATAGAGGTAGAAAGAGAGTATTTCAAGCAGAAGAGAAGAGCACAGCACATTTCAGGAACTGAAGGAAGGCCAGTGTGGCCCAAACGCAGAGAAGAAGGTAAGAAATGGCACAAGATGGAGTAGCTCACTTAACAGGGGCTACATCATTGAGGCGTGTTAAAGATTGGGTCTACTATTCTAAAAGTATTGGGAAGCCACTGAAGTCTTTTAAGCAATAGTGTGACAATCAAAATTGAATTTTAAAAAGATCACTTTGGCTACAGCAAATGGAATAGACTGAGAAAGAAGAGTGGATTCAAGAGATGAGTTTGGAGGCAGCTGCAGTATTCCAAGTGAGACATAATAAGTTAGAAGGTAGAGTTTACGCCCTCGATTTAACAATCCATAAAGTCTACAGTTATTTGTGTTCTACAAGTGACCTATTTTCAAAGAATTAAATGTGTCAGAGCTAAAAGGAAAGCAGAGTGATAGAATAGAAGGTATGTGTGCTTTCGAAGGAACTACAGCTGGCTTAGCATTCTGGTCTGAACTTTTCGCTCCACTCCTTGTTAGCTGAGGGATGTTATGTGAGGCATTAAGCTCTCTGAGCCTCAGCTCCCACATCTTCTGAGTGCACATAATAATACCTCCCACAGTTGAGAAGATTAAGTGGGACAATGTGTGTGATGTTCTCAGCATGGAAGGCCAGTTAACACTGAAGAGCCCAGGACACATCAGCGGGTCTCATCCCCTCCTGTTACAGATCTTCATCTTCCTTTTGAAACTTGTTCCTCCTCCTGTGTTTTCTTTCTCAGTGAATAGCACTATAATCCATCCAGTTGCACAAGTCAGAAACCCAGCAGGCATCCTTTCCCCTCACCTTCCATGATCATCAAGTCATACAAAGTCTATTCTCTAAATAGCTCTTGAACCAATGGACCGACTGCTCTGCTCTTTCACTACCCTAGTTAAGGGCACCAGCCTCTCTAGATTAGATGATCCTCTTCACTCATTACCCTGCCTCCATTTTGTAGTCCCCTAGTCCATTCTTTACACTAGCCAAGCAAATATCACTATCTCAGTTCTCTGACTACTCCCCTTATGCCAAGAAAACGTCATCCAGTTCCTTAGCATGGCTAACAACACCCTCCCTGATCTACACTCCGCTTACTTCCCATCCTCACCTCTTGCCACTCCTCCCCCCACCTTGGGTCTGGCAGGTGAAAGAAACTGCTCCCCATTTAGGACGTGTAGTTCCCAGACGTACTCCCTTCACCTCCACACTCAGGCCACCGGCTGGAGCACTCTCCCTCCAAAGCTTCTCTTGATTAGGTCAACAACTACTCAACACTGAGCCTCAGCTCAGAAAAAAAAAAAGTGTCTGGGAGGCACTTTTGCTCCACTTGACTGTATCCCAAGTATGTTGGACAGCCTATAACATGAATTTCATTATTTGAATGAATTGAACGAGTGGTCAAGTGAGGTCTAAGGAGTCTGATTGGATTGGCCAAGGTTACATAGGTTAGGGGTTACCGTGAGGAGAAGATCCAGGTCTTCGGCCACATGTTGCAGTGTCCCCTTCTCTCCATCATTTTGCCTTATTAATCTCAATTGCATTGGCTCTCCTCATTAAGCCTTTGAAACATTCTCTTCATGTGGTTGTGAAATATTGCTCATTTATACTGAGGGTTATAGTTTTTGCACTCAAAACAGACCAATGTCCCCTCCTTCCAAAAGCCTTCCTGGCCTCCCCTAAGAAGTGGTAGCTGTGGCTCGTGTGACACTCTCAAGCACTCTTGTAGCATTTTTTATACTGCTCTCCCTCCCTGTGATACTGTGAATTCTTCTGAAACTAGGACCATGCTGGCTTCATTTTACATCTCTGATACCCAACACTGTTCTTGGGACAGAGTAGTGGTACTTGATATTTGTTGATTGTAATGGCTTTTCAGAGCTGAACAGTATCCAAATAAGGGCAACTAAAGTGATGTAAGGAATGCCAGGGGGAAAAAATGATGCAAGAATAAGAAGACAGACTAAGATGATGATGGCTCTGCTATGCAGAGATAGGGAGTTTGAGAAAAGGCACAGATGGCTCTGGCTAATAACGAAGAATCGAGAAGGTGATTGAGAAGATGATGCCACTGCTGGAACAGGCTGCCTCTCCTAGTGAGAACCTTCAGTCCCTCAGGGACCTTACTGCTTCTTTTTATTCAGGACAGAGAACTGGAGTCAGAAAAGAAGAAGCTCTCACTTTCAGACAGCTGGAAAGGTAAGTAAGAAAGCTGAGTCACAGAGCACTTTCTATGCCTGCTGGGAAGCCTACAGCCAACACTAGAGAAACTGGTTTCATAGGTGTTGCAGGTTCCTGAAATGGCAGAATCATAGTCAGCCGATTGTGATGGAAATATAACTGAGCTGGGGGCAGAAATCCAAGTGTTGGTCCTAGTCTTGCCCATAGCCTTGGGCAAAGCTCTGAGCCTCATTTTCCTCCTCTGTGAAATATAAGAGGTTTGAACTAGATGGTCTCCTATAGTCCTTTCTCATGCAGGGATTCTTTGATGTATGGGCTCAGCACTTGGATTTACTTAATGCAGCTATACAACCAAGGGTAAGAAGACTGTTGATCTGGGTAATGCATGCAAATGCAGACATGCAACCTCATCCTTTTCACTCCTGTAACTTGATGTGGACTAGCTGAAGCACGTATCCACAACGGTATTTCCTCGTTCATACACAGTAAGCACAGCCAAAAGCTTTATGAATAAAAAATTAGAGATATGGTAAGGCTGTAAAGCAGTGGTTTGCAAATATCAAAATCAGTGTGGTAACTTTTGGAAAGCAAGTTCCAACGCCTTGCACCAGATATGCCAAATCAGAACCTTCAAGATGGAACCCTAGGAATGTTTTTTACAAAGCTCTCATGCGATTTTGATAATCAACTAGTTTGGGGCCCATTTATAAAGGAAAATTAGTGTTTCTCAAAGGGTATCTAAGATGCTTATTTAAAATATCTGGGGGGGGCTTCCCTGGTGGCGCAGTGGTTGAGAGTCCGCCTGCCGACGCAGGGGACACGGGTTCGCGCCCCAGTCCGGGAAGATCCCACATGCCACGGAGCGGCTGGGCCCGTGAGCCATGGCCACTGAGCCTGCGCGTCCAGAGCCTGTGCTCTGCAACGGGAGAGGCCACAGCAGTGAGAGGTCCGCGTACCGCAAAAAAAAAAAAAAAAAAAAAAAGAGTTCAGTACAACCTTTTAATTAAACAATTTGCTGAGATCTTATCTGAGGAAGCAAGTTAGAAATATGTCTCAGTTCCTGTTGGTTGGTTTTTTAGCTAAATCACAAATGTTAATGTCATTATAATAATCATAGGTTAGGCAAGTTATAATGATTAGCACCTACTAAGCAACAATATTTAAGGGACATCCTAGAATCATAAAATGATCCAAGGTAGTCATCATTTCTAGTCAACAACCTTCAAAACAAATAGTTACTGTTGAGAAGCCCAGAAGTATGCTGTCCAAGGTCTCACCCAGCTGGTGAGGAGCCCACCCAGCTCCAGACCTTAGTTACCTGACTCTGTTTCATTAATCTATCTTTATACCACGGGCCCTAGACTGTGTGCCCTTCAACTCAGTATGCCGAATGTTTGCTTCAGTGCTAGAATAGGACTACATTAGACCTGAAATATCTTTCAGAGAATACAATATAAAATGCTATTACTACAGATAGATTTTTTAGGACAAAACTTTTTTTCACCCTCATTGGTTCTTCTCAATTCGTCTAATAAAATATGTTTGTGAAAAGATGTGCTTGTCTTGATCTCTTGCTAAACTGAAATAGGAAATGTCTCCTAGAGTCCCCATTCTTGAGTTGACCAGTTTTGGGTATAGCACAATAATAGGCATTTCATAAATATGATGAAACCAAATGGACCATAGCTATTATGAGATCTAGCTTTGATTTTTTTAAAAAAATTCACTAAAAGCATTAACGGAAAAGACCAAGTTGTCCAAAGCCATATAACTTTTAACAGAATTCAAATTCTTCCCTTTTCCTGTTTTCATACCCTACTCTTTTTCTCTTCCTTCCCATTGATGTTATAGACTCTCTAAAATATGTGAACACACAGATATTTTCACAAAGGGAAAAAAGTAAGGAAAATGACATCAAGAAAGAGAAATTGAAAGAAAATAACTTAAACATTCACTAGCTGTAGATAGATTTGGTGAAGGCTATCTGACTGAGGATTTGGTTTGTTTTGTTTTTTGAAGGGTGAGTTTTGTGTCTGTTTTGCTCTCATTCAAATTTTGCATGCCAACTCAGATTGTGTTGCTATATCCTGTCAAGTGTTTTATTGTGGAAGCCATTTCTTCCACAAAATCAATATCTAATTTCCTAAATAAAGAAAAAAATACTTACAAATCTCTGATTAAAATATGCTGCTATTTCTAAGTCAGGTTTAGCAAGAAATTTTTATAAATCTTTTTTTCCTGTAAATTAAAAAAAAACTATGAAGAACCAGAAAAGGTGAAAATTAATTTAGATTATCAAATTTTAATCATTTTGTCTTTCTTAAACTTAAAACTGGTAAACACCATGACTTGCTTGACTTCCTTCAGAAAAGCAGAGCCTCCAATTCTACAATAAAATTTTCTATTAAAAGTTAAGCGGCTTCATTTCAAATAACAAGTGTTAGTACCTAGGACTGCCAGCTACAAAATGCAATGAATAATTACTGCATCAGTGCTATTAGGGATTAATGTCAAGTTAAGAAAGTCATCACATAAAAATAACCGTCCATTACAGCAAACATTTGTAGTCACAGAAAATGACTGTAAAAAATATTTGGCATAACTACACCTTTATTTGGCAAAACATACTGCACTTTGGGGATATGACTGTAGAGAATCTTTTACATCTTTCCCAGGTGCCTTGAAGCGCTGTACCAGTATTCCTAATACCCATGTGGAGACCACGTGGAAGAAATCCAAGCATCTTGCTCCCAGAAATGAAGATAAACTATGTACATATAATTCTTCTTTACAGATTGAGCCCTGTATCTCAGGGCTGAGCATCTGACCCAAGAAAGGTGAAAAATAACAGGAGTATAAACCACAGGTATTTACATCAGCCACTGACAGCAACAGGGCACTTTGCAAATACCCTCCACCACACTCTCACTGCCCTAGCTCGGCCTGCCGTTCACTCTTACTGGAGCTTTGCAACAACATCCCAAATGACTTTCTTCTATGCATTCTTGCTTCCTGCAAATCCATTCTTTACAAAGATGTCAGGTGGAATTATTTCAAAGTAAATCTGCCCATAAGCATTCTATGATTAACTAATCCTTCACAGGCTTCCCATCACCTACAGGATCAAGTCCAAGCCCCTTCACAGGGTACATGATGCCCTCCAGAAGTTGGCCCCAATCTACCTCTCCTTCATTTTCACCCATGCCAGATCTGGGCTAGTCCTAAAGCTCTGCAGTCACACCTTGCCTAAGCCCCCTGTGCCTTGTTTATAGTGCCCTGCTGGCTGAGGTTCTTTGCCCTCAATCCCCTCCCCATCCTCTGGTTAACACATATTCATCCACTCAGGGTTCATTTGTACGCCCCTTTCTCAGAAGCTTTCTATGCCCCCTTGGACGAGGCAGGTTCCCTCCTCTGTGCTCGAAAACACTCTGGCCTATCTCTATTGTTGAACTTATCACCTATATTATTAATTTCTGATTAGTGCCTGCCTCTCACCTCCCACCTCACACAAGTTTTTTAAAGCCTTTTGAGGGTATAGACTGTGACTCATTCATCTTGCACATGGTAGGAGGGATGCAATAAATATCTGTTGAATGTCAAGGTTTGTGAGGTGCTTTTCAGACTCAGAGTTGCTTGAATGCATACTTATCACTGTGGAAGAATTTTAAAACCAAAGCAAACATCTTTTAACCACGTTCCTCTACCCAGCTTCCTATATGGTTTTCACTGTTCCTCTCACTGTGTATCTGAGACCATTTCCCTTCAAATGAGTCCTATTTGTTTAGACTGAATAAAGGAACTGAGAAGAGGAATTGAAAAATAAATGAACAAATGATCTTATGGGAAGTAGTAACAAAGTTAAAATTTATAAGCTTCAAAATTTATGTAACATAATGCAAATATGCACCCCTAAAAGAGCAAGATTAAGAAAAATACTTTCGTAGTCCTAAATTTTCAAACATTTGCATACGGCTCTTGGCAATGATCTAGCAGAAACTGTAAACAGGAATCCAGTTTAAAGTCAGTTAGATAAAACTAAACACTGTTATTTGTCTTTTAAATGCATATTTTAAAAAATCTCTATAATTTTATACTTTTTCCAGGATTAAATTTGGTTTTATTTTACAAATTTCCACCTATCTCTGCCCATTGTACTAGAACCAAAGAAAGAAAGAAATAGAAGAGTGACATAGTTATTTTTCCCTCTCCACTTCTTTGCAGCTGCAGCTTATGTTACATTCAAATATACTCATGCAATGGACTTTAAAAATAATATCCACTTGAATTTTTGATTCCTCATATACATCAAAATTCAGATTTATGGAGGATATGCTAAACACAAATACGCTAAATATTAAGAGACTGAGTCTCTACTTATCCTTTAAATTATCAATTATCAAAAACTTTACTAACAAAAGAGAAGTAATTCCTGGAAAGGTTTTAAGAACAGTGGCATGCCCTTAACAACAAGAACAACAAGTTGTTTTGAGCACACATCTCTTATTTATGAATATTTATTTTTATAAATTATAAGTATCACTCTTCTAATGACTAGTATAATTTATATGTTATATTATCATTATCATGTATGTTAAATACATTAACAGAAATGTAAAATAAGATAAGAATACTGTAAATATAACTAGGTGTTCTACTATGTTCTTCCTGAACTTCCAGATTGGATGCAGAATTTATAAGACATTGCTACTACACAAGATTTAATTCTCTCTCCATTATCTCTTGGAACTACAGTTAAATAGCAATATACATATAACATATACTGGCTAAGAGATTCCCAAAGGGAGAAGGCCAATGGTCTCAGCAAAGGTTATTATAGGCTTTGCAAGGGGAGCAGATCTAGATATGAGTGGTTCAGCAGAAATTCATCATATTAGAAACACAGGGTTGTGAATTAGCAGAGATTTTGAAAATCGGCTAGTTCAGTGATTTTCAAACTACTAAAAAAAATTTTTTTTTCCCAAATGAACTCTTTAGCAGGTGGCCAATATATAAGACAGATATAAGCTGAAGGGCTCTGGCTAAAGCAGCTTCAGTCTCTACCCACTCTCTCTCCTTCCTCCTCTCCTCTCCCTCCAGGAGTGCAGTTTGAAAATTACCTGATAAGGCTACCAAGCTGAAGATGGAACAAGAGAGGCCATTTTAAGACAATGTAATAGATAAAGTAGCTGAAATTATTAATCCTGGACACTTGGCTATATTCCCTTTAGATGCCCCTGCCCTGTCTTCATGAACTGGCTTCCCTGCACATTCCCTAACTAATCTCATTTGCAAATATAAATTTTTAAAGTATGATCTGGTAAGATTTAAGGTATTTTTGCTTCTAGAGTTTGGTAAAATGATGAATACTTATTTTTTTCTTTGAAATATATATTTTCTAACTTGAAAGTTTTCATGACTCAAGCAGTCAGCCATGTCAATAAGCAAAAATCTGCATAAAGAAGAAGGATCCAGTGCACTTTCATACACAAGATTTCAGGGGGTCCTGCAACCTCAAAAATCAAGATAAATAATAGTTAAAGCAATAGTTTTTTAAAAATCAAAATTAGTGCAAAAGATCTATGATGAAAAACATCAAATTTTAAAATAAAGATCTTATTCTGCACTTATACAACTTGGCCTCACGTACCTCACCCTAGCCCTGGACCTGGTCTGGGAACTTCTTTGAAAAAATGAAGTACAAACATAAAAATGATGTCTGGTTAGTTGTATTAAGTAAATGTCTGCCTCTATAATACCTAGGATTGTAGGAGAAGGAAATGTTGTCTGGAGGAAAGGCCCAGTCAAGGTGTGCTCTGCAATATAGACCTTACACCTCAGTCTGTAGGACTGAAGATAAAGTTAAGTTGTTTGAGAACAAATAAGCATCTAGAGAACTACAACACATGAGGTAATACTCAGTCCATGGTTGCACTGAGCTATTTTACAATTTCAATGAGTTACTAAATATAGTTATAGCTGCTTCAAGGGGCATTATTTTCCACTTTTGTTTTTAAAGGCAAATCATAGTTCTAAAATGTGTAAAGACCTGAACATTCAAAATGTCAGTTGAACTTCATCTGATTCCTAAAAGCAAATCGACCACTTCAACTGCAAGACCCAGTTTTAAAAGGCTGTCTCCTTAAGACGCATTTAATCTCTCAAGCATTATAAAGATAAAAACAACCATCAAAAGATGAATCACTGTGACATGAGAGAGCACAGACATTCGTGAGGATGTTTTCTATCCATAGAACTCAAATGAACTAGCTTAGGAAAACAAATGACTCTATGCCTGACACAGAGTAGGCACTCAACACATATTTACTGGATAAACGAAGAATGAAGGAATGAATGAAAGTTGAAAAAAGATTAGAAGCAGGTAAAATAGGACCAGATTATAAAGAACTGTGAAACAGAGACTTTATGCTGTAGGCTTCTAAGCTGAGGTTTAACAAGACAAAAAAAAAAAAAAAGTGGCTCTTTAAAATAAAGAATGGGGGCTTCCCTGGTGGTGCAGTGGTTGAGAGTCCGCCTGCTGATGCAGGGGACACGGGTTCGTGCCCCAGTCCGGGAAGATCCCACATGCCACGGAGCGGCTAGGCCCGTGAGCCATGGCCGCTGAGCCTGTGCGTCCGGAGCCTGTGCTCCACAACGGGAGAGGCCACAGCAGTGAGAGGCCCGCGTACTACAAAAAAAATAAAATAAATTAAAAAAATAAATTAAATAAAATAAAGAATGGGTGAGTTGATAATAAGCAAACAGTAAATCCAGTTGCAAGTCTCTAGAAGTAATCTTGGCATTGGCAATAAAGGCCCACCAAAGGGGAAGACAGTAAAATTGGATTAAGGAAGGTGTGGCAGAGACTGCTAGTTAGGCTACCAATAGCTCTTCTCGCCTTCCTCTCTAAGAAACAGAAAGTTTAGATGGGTACATAGCTAAGGACCACATTGTCAAGCCTCTCACGCTGCTAGATATGGCCATGCAAATGGATTTTCTCATTTAAACATGAGCTATGAGCAGAAGTGATGTATGCAGTTCTAGGTTATACTCTAAGAGAGAGGGGAGTGTGGCCCCTCCCTCTTCTCTTCCCCTGTCTGAAAACTGGGCTGTATCTGTGTGGCGATATTCACCACGTGAACAAGGAAACCACTTTGGGGATGACGAAGCAACAAGATGGAAGGAGCCTGTATCCCTAACATGGTTAAGCCATTATACCACCTCTGTACCATCTACCTGGGCTGTAATAAGACAGAACTAAACCTCCATTGTGTTTAATCCACTATTATTTTGGGACTTTATTATAACTGCCAAACCGATATCTTAACTAATTCAGATGAATAAAAAAAACATTTCAAAATGGAAAAATCCATGGAATGTGGTAATAGGCTAAGGTGAATGAAGGAGGGCAATGAGCTGAAACAACTGCAAGGTTTTATGTTTAGGGAACTGGATCACAGAATCACTAACAAAATAACAGATGAGAAGAAGAGCTAGTAAGTTTAGATGCTGGCAATCTTGCCAAGGGGACAGCAGAGTAAGTAACTGGAACTATGGGCCTGGAACTCAGACAAGAGGAGAAAATTAAAAATGGAAATTTCAGCAATTTTGTATAGTATATAGGGTTGACAAGATGAGAATTGATAGAATCTCAGACTAAAAGAGACCAGAGTGTGTCAATGAATAATAGCGTGTTCTCACAGGAGACAACAGAAGAAGCAGTAATCAGAAAAGGAAAAAAATAACATTATTATCTTAATAAAGAGAAGGGTAATGATTGAAAACATAGAATAATAGAATTAACCTTGATCCTAGATGGCAAGCAAATTTAAAAGGAATCTGATGTGGTCAAAACTTCTTAAATCTGTTTAAAGGTATCATGAAAAATTCATCATTTCTTGAAATAGAAAAGCATTAATCAGAGTTCTGAACAGGTCAGGTCTCAATCATGCTTTAGTTTCAACTTAAACCTCCAGAGTTTCAAGAGTGCAAAGAACAAACGACAGATACTTATTCTCTCCTTTTATCATTCTCACAAGAGAGGAAGCAATGAGGAGAAAGGAAAAAAGGAAAATGGAAGAAGTGTTTTGCAACTGCCCTTATCCTTTCTAGGAGGCTGATGTTTACAAGTGTAGAAATGACAAAACAAAACAGAAGCCTCCTCCCCAACTTTTATTAATTTACCTTCAAAGGTGTAGTGGATCTAAATTGCACATTTAAACCTTAAAGTTCATCTAAGTTTGGCAACATGAAAGTCAACTGCTACTTATATGAAGCAAGAGCTTGGGAATGCAATCTGTATCACTTACCAGATGCATTCCAATTACTGAAAGGTCACCAGTATTCCAAAATATTCAGGCACTGTTGTGGTACCATGCCCTCTAACAGTCCTTCTTCCCCACTTGGCCTCGGCCATCCAACCAGAGGGTATTTTTTAGGAAGGAGTCAAACCAAAGATTTCTTTTTTTTTTCATTCCACTGTCCACTTCACGTTGATGAAGCTCACCATCGTAGCTTTTTCTTAAGATTATTTTCTCTCCACTTTAGCCTGAAGAATGTACATTTCAGCTACCCAAAAGACATCCGGGAAAACTCCAGGATTCTTTACCACTACATTTTCATTGCAACCAATCACACTAATTCACTTTGTATGAAAAACTGATATTCCCCTCCTCTCCTTTGATGAGATGTCTGTTAGTAATCTTTTCCTCTGCACACAGTGATTGTATTATCCATGGTCTTTAAAATGTTTGGGGGATAGTTTTGTCCTTGTTGTTTCTAGCATTATACTTGAGTTTCATAATCAGTCTTCTCAAGTTCTTAATACTGGCTTGAATTTTGGGATTCCACAGCCCCTCTTTTTGTTTCTTTCTTTTTTTTACATAATGACCAGACATTACTATTCATTCCTCCAAGTAAATCAGAGTGGGAGGGCCTGCCCCCAAATGACCTCTCCCTTATAAATGGTTGCAAAATACCTAAACAAAGGTTGCTGTACATCACCAAATTAGCTTGCGGAAAAAATAGTTTTTTTCTTACCTTGAAGTTGGTATCAGTGTATGTGTGTGTTCCACGGGTGGGGCAGGAGGGAGGATTGCCCTTCATAGGGCTTAGAATTCAATGTGGACAATTGCCTAGCCTCACTCCCATCTGTTCTGCCCAACCCCTCAGGCGTGGCTTATGTGGTTCTAAAATTCCTGGCATTTAACACAAAGTCTGAAAGCCACTCTGAGCAGTCAGTAAAGCCCCTTTCTCCACCGTCTTACCATGTGTCATATAAAAACCACACCATAAAAGCACCAGACACATATTTATTCTAAACTACCCACTGTTTCATAATGTTTCTTTATAAAGCTTTAATAAAGGAAGTACCTTTAAAAAAAAAAAAAAAAGGAAGTACCTTTTAAATTTCTCCAACAACATTAAACTTCTTAGCCTATATTACTTTCTTGCCTGTATTATAATCTTTAAACAGCAGGAAATCAACTCATAAGCCTCACATGTGTTCCATATGACTTACGGTATTTTAATAGGTATGCCTGGGTCTAAAGAGAAAACTGTTAAGCATCACAGTTAATACGTAATTTTTATGTTAATAATAAAAGTTAAAATTTTAAGTACTAGATCCAATGTTGTGATATTCACACCAGCAGATTTAGATCTGGTATTCAAATATTTATGCTCACAAAAGAAAGCCGATAAAAACTCATATATGAAAGTGATATACCAACTCATTGGGAGGGAAGGGAGCAAACAACTGCTGACTGCCCGTGATTTTCCAATTACATCTTAAACATTCTCTCACTGAATCCTTAAAAAATCCCTCAGAGGTAAACATTAATACCACTGGATACCTGAGGAATTCCAAGATTATAACAAAGCCAGTGCCAAGCAGTGTCAGGATTTGAACCCACAAAGTCAGACGAACTCAGTAATGATAGTGGTGCTTGACTAAGTCAACCCACAGGAGCAGCACAGAGTAAACACATGGGAGAGCAGAGCTGATGAACTCTACTTTAGAGGTCACTTTGGATATGCCACCTATTTTTTTTCAAAGTGGTTTTGATGAGTCATCCTATTAGCATTATATTTTAACACCAGATGCTCCATCTTCACCTTGATAAGATCAGTAACCTGTTCAAAGGAACCCAATCTGTTTTTTTAAAAAGCACAGCAATGTCCTTGAAGGCAGTTCAGGACTAGCATTAAATGTGCTGTCACCTGGCAAAACTACCGGAAAGTGATTTGACAGACTCCTAGAGTAACACAGGTGGGAGATGGGGGAGGAGTACAAAAAAAACCATAATAGATCCCCAATTTTAAAAAATTGTTTTTGAAATAGATTTGGTGCCCTCTGGGGTAAGGCAAGATGCTCTTAGGAAATGGACATAATGATCTCTTACAAAATAGTAAACCCTTTGGACTTCAGTTTCCATATCTGCACAGATAACCTGTGGGAGCTTTATGGGCTTTTGCAATGTTACCCTTCGAGTCCGGTGGAGAGGCAGTGTCAGTGCTGAGAACACTAGGCAAAGAAATTCAGACGATCATAAAAGTTTGGTCAGAGAAGGCTAAAGCTGGGAGAGATTCTAACACTAAAAACAGTATAATGCTAAGCACATGTACTTTGGAGCCAGATTGGCTCTAGAACATAACAGCTATATCTTGGGCTACTTCAGTACAACTTTTCTTATTTATAATGTGAAAATAAAACTTCTGCCTCACAGAGTGTTACAAAGATTAAATGAGACAATGAGACAATGTCTGAAAAGTACTTAGAATAAATGCCCTAATAAACGATAGTCATTATTATTAGGATGTTCTTTGTACCAAAGGAGAAACTGCACTGTAGAAGGTTAATGAGTAGCACAAGATCACAGGCCATTACTGTACTGGGGCCAAAGGAGTATAAACTCAGCTTCATATAAAACCAAATTGCCTCTAAATAACCAATGACCAACAAAGGACCAGAAAAGGCCTGTGAAGATTTCAAATTTAGATATTTTTTTCATTAATAAAATTGGTTTATAGTCAACTTTTTTTCCTCTTCCTGACCTCCATTTCCTTTCAAAACTAACTCTGTATGAATTCCTATGTGGTCTTGACCCTGTTATTTCCTGGGCTGAAAGGCTCCCTTTTTAATCTACTTTGTCCTAATATTCTCAGTCATGGCTATTTCTTTCTCCTACAGTCTAGGAAAAACAAATGTAGAAAAAAATGTATTAGAGAAGTCTTATTCTGAGGCATATATCTTTGCTAACTATTTAACATCCTGCAGATTTAGATGCTTCTACCTAACTAAAAAATAGATTGTTAGTTCCATATTTTAGAATAGCATTAAAAAAATCTGAAATAGCATTTTGAGATAAATTCATTCTTAAAGGGTCTTTTGAAGAGTGACTCTTGGGCACTATCTATAAGAGCTATCTCTGAAGAGCAAACCGACCAAGATTTCAAACTTAGCTCATCAGTAAGTAGGCTTAGGCTGAAATGCTCATTTCTGGTTTTCCTATTTACCTTTACTAAGGGATGCAGCCCAGCCTTGTTTCTCTTTGTCATTGTTGGCGACGTCACCAATTTGAGGATTTTTAAAAAAATCCAGGTATATGGGTCAACTAAAAAAAACCTTCACTTTCCTAATTCATGATCTGTCTAGAACTGGAGATACATTTATAGCAGACTAATACATTAGGCTGTATAGAATGCACTTCATGACAGGAGCCCAACACTCAGCTGAATTTAAAACTGCTGACATCATTAAAGTACAAAATTAGAATAAAGGAAAGTCTGAATATGCTTTTCTACAAAGATGTATTTTTCCCTAGAGTGTTGCTGACACACTAAATTCTTTACATTAAATTTGTTTTTTAGAAGATGAATAAACTTGTTTAAATATGCTTCACTTTAAGACATTAAATTCAAGGCAAGAAGATTATGGACAGGATAAAAAAAGAGACAAAACTCAACAAAGATATATTTAATGGCAAAATTACCTCCTTCCTTCCGTTCCTTGAATTTGAGAATGACTACATGTCTCATACTGAGGTCAGTGACATTTATTACTAGCTGAATTCACACCTCCTATACCAGCACCTCGTTCATGTCAGGATTTATCTGGCTCAGAGAAAAATGGCAGCTGCAGTGGTGATTCACTAAAACTAATTCTCAGTGAAGCAGCCGCTGCTAAAAGCTGTGCTGCACACGTCAATCATTCGCTGATTGTCACAGCTAGTTCAGGCACATCATCTGCTCAGTCTACTGCTTGTGTGGTTGTTGATATTTGCATCGCATTGCAGTATCACTGTTGTCATATCATGCCGCACTAGTTGAAATAACATCATCTTGTGGACCTTCAAAAATCCACACAATCATGAAAATACAACCATTTTGGGAAGGAGCTGATGAAAAGAGCAATCATTCTAAATGCTAAGAGACTAGCTTATTTTCAGTAGTGTGATTCTATCCACCTCTCATTGCTCTGAGGGACTGACCTCAGTCAGCCACACTCCAGCAGTATTATAAGTACCAGATTTGGTGTTATGGGTTGAATTTTGACCCTCAAAAAGAAATGTTGAAGTCCAAACCCCAGTACCTATGACTGTGATCTTACTTGTAGATGTAACCACTTAAAATGAGGTCATACTACTGCAGGGTAGGCCTTTAATCCAATATAACTGGTGTCCTTATAAAAAGAGGGGGAAAAGGGAAAGGGAGGTGGGCGGAGGGATAAATTGGGAGGCTGGGATTAACATGTACACACTACTACATATAAAATAGATAAGCAACAAGGGCCTACTGTATAGTGCAGAGAACTCTACTCATTACTCTGTAATAATCTATATTGGAAAAAAATCTGAAAAAGAATATATATATATATCTGAATCGCTGTGCTATACACCTGAAACTTATGCAATATTGTAAATAAATCAATGATACTTCAATAAAATTTTTTTTAAAAGGGGGGGGAAATGTGAAGACACAGAGACACAGGAAGAACATCATGTGAAGATGGAGGCAGAGACTGGAGTGATATATCTACAAGCCAAGGTATACCTGTGGCTGCCAGAAGGGACCATGAAGGAGCCTCCCCTAGAGGCTTTGGAGAGTGCGTAGTCCTGTCAACACCGTGAAATAATACATTTCTGTTGTTTTAAGTACCAGTTTGTGGTACCTTGTTACAGCATCCCTTTTGGGGCATCCATCTGGGGATGGTGAAAGAATATCAGCAGCTCCTAGAGGGCACGGGTATAAAGTGTGTTGACTTAGGGAACCATAGTGACTTAATAAACTCTCCTTTCAAGCCACATTTACTCAGACTTTACTCAAATCAAAGCACGCCTAAGGGCATAGATAACTGAGGATAAACAAAATCAGGGTCAGACTAACAGGTCTTAGATTAACAAATACATAAAATTGGCTTGAGATGAACCAAATATCCCTTAACAACTTGCATGTCTAGTGCTTCCTGATATCTCATGACCTGCTGGTATTAACAGATATCAAGCTGTCACCATATTTACTCATGCCTAGAAGTTCCAACACACTCAAAAGAACAAACAGGTGTATTAGAATCACTACATTACCTATTTCCATAAAGTTTTTCAAAGCCAAGGAAGTGCAACAGAAATGGTACAATCAGAATAAGGGAAATAAGAAATATGCTTAAGAGATTAAGCCATTAAACTAAACCTTCATAATCTTGCTTAAGCTTTTATCTTGGAAGGTGGTAAAACATAGCAGCTAGACTCAGACACCCTTGAGTCATGCTAGCTCCACTATTAACTAGCTTTATATCTGTAAGCAAGTTATATACCATCTCTAAACTTCAATTCAATCATTAACAAATGAGACTAATAATGCTACCAACTTTATAAAGAAATCATTTGGTAATTATCAGCAACTCTTCTTATTAGTAATCTCAATGTTAGCTAAAATTGCTACTTTACTCATGGAAGAGATATTCCTCCAGGCCTCTGCTTTCTGTTTCTAAACCAGAAAGAAATACAGCCAGCTACCAAATGGGTCGACTCCAAAAAGTACCCATAGTGCCATAGTCTCTCTTGGACTATATGCAATTGGACAGAAAGATTAAATCCTTTACAAATTTTGTGATAAGAATCGTTCTAAAATGTTCTAATCCATTTCTCCTGTTTGGTAAATAGAAGATACTGGACATGACAGTATCTTTTTTAATCTTTCAGCCTCTTGCAGTTTTTGATGGTCATTATTCGGAGTAGCAAATATTATTAGGATATTTTTCAAATAATCCTTTAATAAGTGTATCAAAATAGCCTCTTACAATGTACAGAGCATGCTCATAGTACTGAATCAATCCCCTTATGACATCATCCTACTCTTTTGCTTCATTTTGTTTCACCTTCCATATGTGAAATTTCAGATACCTAAAAGGCCAGCCATCATGCCCTAAGTCTTTTCTTCTCAAACTAAAATAAATATATGCAATACATAATTTGCTATTTTCAAAACCTCTTCCAAACTGTTGTTGAGAAGTTAAATTTTTGAACCTAAATATATTTACTTCTAAGGCTTACAAATTTCACATTGTTGATTATAGTTCATCAATCTGGTCTGAGATAAATATCAATTCTACTAAATGCTGCCCTCCCCAGTCTTGTGTAATCAACAAAGGTGAAAAAATGCCTTCTAATATTAAGCAGAGTTCTGCCAAGAACAGAGCTATGGAGAATGTCACTAGAGATGTTCCTTCACCTTGAAATGGGTCCATTCAAGAAAGGAAGATAGAGTTTATAGATAGATTTTGGATCTGAAGATTTAATATGGTTAAGATGGCAATACTCCCCAAATGGATCTACAGATTCAAGTCCCATCAAAATCCCAGCTTGCTTTTTTTCAGAATTTGAAAATTGATTCTAAAATCCAACTGGAATGTAAAAAACATAAAATGGCCAAACCATCTTGAAAAAGAACAAAGTTGGAGGAGTCACACATCTTGTTTTAAAACTTACTACAAAGCTATTGTAATCAAGATAATATGACACTGACATAAAGATAGACAAGTAGATTAAGGCAATAGAATTGAGACTCTAGGGAAAAGAGCATAGATTATGGTCAACTGATTTTCAGCAAAAGTGCCAAGATAATTCAATGGGGGAAAGAATAGTCTTTTCAACAAATGGTGCCAGGACAACTGGATATCAGATGCAAAAGAATGAAGTTGAACCCATACCTCATATCACACACAAGAATTAACTGAAAACGGACCACAAATCTAAATGTAAGAGCTAAAACTATAAAACTTTTAAAAGAAAAATAAGAGTAAAGCTTCGTAACCTTGGTTTAGGCAACAGTTTCTTAGATATGACACCAAACGCACAAATGACAAAAAATGTATATAAATTAAACTTCACCAAAATTAAAAACTTTTGTGCATTAAAAGACACCATCAAAAAGTGAAAAGTTACCCACAGAAGTGGAGAAACGATTTGCCAATCACTTATCTGATAAGTGACTTTTATCTAGAGTATATAAATAAGAATTATTACAACTAAATTAATAAAAGATAACCCAATTTAGAAAATGGGCAACGGATATTAGGAGACATTTCTCCAAAGAAGCTATTCAAATGGCCAATAAGGACATGAAAAGATGTGCAACATCATTAGCCATTAAAAGATGCAAATTAAAACCACAACGAGGGCTTCCCTGGTGGCGCAGTGGTTGAGAGTCCGCCTGCCAATGCAGGGGACACGGGTTCGAGCCCTGCTCTGGGGGGATCTCACGTGCCGCGGAGCAGCTGGGCCCGTGCGCCACAACTACTGAGCCCGCGTGCCACGGCTACTGTGCTCCTAGGGCCCATGCTCCGCAGTGGGAGAGGCCACCGCGGTGGGGGGCCTGTGCACCACAAAAAAGAGTAGCCCCCCCGCCTCCGCAACTAGAGAGAGCCCGTGCGCAGCAATGAAGACCCAACGTAGCCAAAAATAAATAAATAAATATTAAAAAAAAAAAAAACCCACAATGAAATACCACTTCACGCCCACCAGGATGGCTATAATAAAAAAGATGGTCAATGACAAGTGTTGACAAGGATGTGGAGAAACTGTGGAAAGCCTCCTTCAATGCTGGTTAGAATATAAAATGGTGCGGCTTCATTGGAAAATAGCTTGCCAATTCTTCAAATTGTTCAACAGAGTTACTATATGACCCAGCTATTTTATTCCTAGGTTTATACCAAGGACAAATGAAAGCATATATCCACATAAAAACTTTCATGGGAATAACATTTTAATATTGCTTCATAGCAATGTCCTTCATAATAGCCAAAAAGAGGAAACAACCCAAATGATCATCAATTGATGAGTGTATAAACAAAGTGTAGTTTATCCTTACAACATAGTATTATTTGGCAATAAAGGAATGAAGTACTAAATCACTGATGATGCTTGGTAACATTACACTATATGAAAGAAAACACATGTATGGTTCTATTTACATAGAATGTCCAATACATACAAATTTATAGAGACTAAGTAGATTTGTGGTTTCCTAGAGCTGGAGGGGGAGTGGTTTTCAGTGAATTGAGGAGTCACAGCTAATGGTTTTCAGGTTTCTCTTGTAGTTATGAAAATGATCTAAAGGTGACTGTGGTGACGGTGAATGAACATACTAGAAATCATTGAATTGTACACTTTAAATGGAAGACTTTTACGGTATGTGAATTATACGTCAATAAAGATTTGTTTAAAGTAAATTTACCGCAAAACATTCTCAGAGGATGTTAATGTTCAGTGTCAATATCTGAAAGGGGATTAATGTACAGTATGCCAATCATGTTTATCCAGAGCCATTTATTCCTAAAAGCATTTTGTAAAACACATTGATTATAGATCCCAACTTTAGCTTGTTTTCTTTTTTCTAAACACAGAATGTAGGATTAGGATGCCAGTTTGTTACATTTTACTTATCTTGTATATGTTCTATCTTTTGATTATTCTTCTAAAATAGTGAGAAATGTCTAAGTATGAATATTCAATCTGCAAATATAAATGTTTTGTATATAGAAAGGTTTAGTAAATGGTTTTTTTAGATGAATGGTAATAATATTGAATGCGGGAATATGTCAATCACTGAGATTTTCTCTTTTATTTATAATTCAGTTCCAAATCTGCTTTCCTGAAGAAGTCACAAGTTTCCATATGAAAGCATGCTCTCTTTGGTCACTTAATAACTAACATACACAATCATCCTTTAGACTATAAAACGGCATGGGGAGGGTGTTGCCTCGTCTTATTCTGATCAAGAATATCTGCTTAGGGGAACAGGAACTTTCTAGTGTAAGTAACCATGTGCTTATTTAATTCCAAGATATTCATGCCTTTTATGCTTTCCAGTGATTAGCATTCTAAACATAAAGTAAGCTCTTTTGGTCGTGAAGTCTAAGCAAGGAGGATGCTACTGTGTCTACAGTTTAGTTTGTAAGAGAACAGCAGAATACAGAGCTACAGAATGCTAGAGTTGGCAGGAGCCTTAGAGAAGAATATATTTAACTCTTTAATCTCAGTCCTCTAATTTCAGAACTGAGGCCCTATATACTGAGGTCCTGAATAAGTTGCCAAGATGAAGAATAGAGAGAATTAGAACCCAGGTCTTCTGAATCCTCCCCAGTGTTCTAATTTTACATCATCTTGTCTTTCAATGCATAACGCAACATGGGTTTCTTTGCTCTTGACTATGTTGTCAACAACAATGAAAAATGCACACAAGTATGATAAACCCACCATGTTTTAAGGGGCTTTCTTATGCATGCCAGAATCCTCTAGGTTCTGCTGTGTTCAGAAAACAACCGCTAATGATTCAGTGCTTAGCCTTCTCATTCATCCAGAAACGTGTTTGACATTTGTAAAGGCAAACTAAAGTAGATAATTAATTTTCATGCTCTTTCAGGACATTTTAATATCATGCAGCTCAGGATAAATGTTTTCACTTTTTATTTTCTTTTGTGCAGGTCTTTCTATTGTTGACTGTCGTTCTCTATGTCTCTTTTTATACAAGGTTCTTGGTTCTTGTTTTTTTACTGTTTTCCTTTGTGTCCTCTAAAGATAGCATAAGCACAATTCTCTCAGCTAATAGATTTTCAAATTACTTCATTTCTGCATTTACAAATTCCCCTCTTGCTACTTCATTAAGTCAATGCTATTCACAGAGACAACATAACCCCAAAAAAGTTTGAGACTGAAAGTTTACCAAATTACAATTTTAAATGCTAGTTAAGAATATATCTCCTTTCAAACAGTGAAATTCTTGCCATGAGCCTTAAGGGTGACAGAATAGTATTCTCCTTTACTAAGTTAAAACTTACTCAGTGATTGTGTGGAAAAAATAAATCAAGTATCTATAAATAAATCACATAACAGCAAAATGGTCTTGCATAATGATTTCACACTTAGCTTGACTTATCAATAGATTCATCATTCACAATGTTTTTTAAAAGCATAATTAAATTTTGCATCATCTCTGAGGGAAAAAGCATGGTAAGGGCTGAATATCCCCGAGGCCAACAATTTTGAAACTATGTACTAACTCTATATCTAGAAAATTTAAAATACATTCAAGTATATTTTATGTATGTATATAAAGACTTATTATGTAAATTAATAGAGTAAATAAAATTCTAATGAGAAGTAGAGATCTTCAAACTTTTCAAGAAAACAAATTATTTTAAAGTATTTAGAAGCATCCATTTTTGTGTAAATGATATGAAAATAAAAACATCTTTATTCACTTAAAAAGTCCATATGATTTCTATTTGGTAAAGTCTAGTTTTTGTTCCTTATGAAAAAAATTGCTTTGATTAAAACTTAAATAATTCAAGCCTACTGTTTAATATTATAAAATGTTAGTTCCATTAGGCTATGATTCTGTTGCATATAACACTATACCCCAGTGTCTAGAAGAATGCCTGGCAAATAGTAAGTAGGTGCTTAATAAGGATTTGTCAAATGAATGCTAAATAAATGAATAGCTGTCACTGTTAATATAAAATCTAACATTACCAAGTGCTTCAAATGTGCCAGGAACTATGCTAAACTCTCTATTTTCTTGCTTTTCATTCTCAAACAGCCCTACCGGAGAAGAACCACTATCATCTCCATATTATAGATGAGACTAAGTTCAGAGAGGCTAAGTTAATACCCAAGGTTAAGGTTGCCCATTTAGAAAGTTTAGGGATTTAAACACAGTTCTCCCTAACTATAGAGCCTGAGCTTAGTCTCTATTCTATAGTAACAACAACAATACTAGTAATGAGATAATAATAATAATACCACTGTTGAGCCATTCCTGTGTACCATGATTTTAAGCCTTCACATATGTTAACTCATCTAATCCTCACAACAATCTTATAAATCAGATACAACTATCCCCAATTTACAGATGAGCACACAGAATATGTTTTTCTGGTTTCCCCTCAATTATTTCCAATTATTAGGCTTGTTTTTATTATGGCCCTTTTTGAGTAATAAGCCAAAGAAGAAAGATAGTTATGGTCTTCCCCAAAAACTTTGTCTTAAGTCCTGCTTTTGGTGGGACCCTGGACAAGGCATAAACATATAATAAAAATATCTTCTACTGAGAAACTGAAATACTCTAGGCAAATAACATGTATTATTATCAGAGTCCTCCTGAGATTCTCAAGATAGGTATGATTATCCTCATTGAGAAAACAGGCTGGGAGAGACTACCCAAGCCACGGGCTTGGTTAGTGCCAGGGTCAAGATTCAAACTCAGGTTTGAGTCCAATCCAAACACACTATCCAATTATTACTGGTACTTCTCATTTTCTGGGGATAAAGATTTTCCTAGAGCTTTGACAACGAGAACTAACCCATTCTTGAACTCTCCCAGAAAGCAGCCTCTTCTCTACAAGCCTTACCACTGTGACTTCAATGACACATCAAAGCGATTAAGACAGAAGGGGCACATATCACTGGGATTCTTTTCAATAGAGAACCCAGAATACTTCCTGGATAACAAAACCATTAATGGTTACCTACGTTGTTTTCACTCCTTCTCATGGAATATAAACTCTTCCATTTGCCTTTAGTAATGTTAATGCCTTATAGTTTTACATTTTTCATGTTTTATCACATCCAAAGTTGACCAAATCCATTCCTAGGAATATCTCACTATTTCTCACAACTTCTCTGAGATCACAATACATCTTTGTCTGCTTTGTGATGCAGTACAGAGGCAAAGGCACAATTAAAACAAATGCTGAGAACTTCCCTATTGAAAAGACCATATTTCCTCCACGTTTTGCCTTCAGCGAACCCTGGTTCAGATTTAAGGTAAGAAGATGTAGCAGCCAGTGCTGGTCCAGAGTCAGATATGCTCTTGACAAGAACACGAAGCTCTCCCCTGGCCTTAATTTAGGAAGAGTTCTGCACAGAAAGGGTCCTTAGTAGAACTAAGGAAAAGTCAAGCTTGAATTCCAACCTTGTTAAACTTCTACAGTGATGTGCAAATTACATCATAATGAGAGCAATAATTGCTAGCTTGAAAAAAAGGAAAAATGAGTGTATAAATGAATGAAGGCAATTAGTGAGAAGTTCAAAGTCAGACAACCGGTTTTATTGCACTTGAAGGGATTTAAGTCATAATCTTAAATCACTAGGCAACCTAAGCCAATACATTTCCTACTTTATTTCAGAGTAATATATAACTAAAACTTCTATATATCATTACTTTTCTGAATGTTAATTCGAATCTGACATAATTTAATAAGGACCATTCAATTATCATAATTATATAGTAACTAATCCAGTGCCCATATGTGCAGGTGTTGTCAAGGCATAATATAAATGACTTCACCCAAACCACTACTGCAAATATAAGTTATATTTAGTATTTCCTACTAATTATTCCAGAACTAGGACAAAACCAACCTATTCCAAAAACATTTAGACCTGCAAAAGATTAAAAGTACATAATATTCCTAATTATTCCTAATTAACAAACCAAGGTTCCAGGCAGATTTTTCTTTGAAATTTGCATGAAAGATTAGTAAATATAATTCTAATGTATATCTTAGTCAACATGATGTAAAGAACTTAATTCAGAGATTCAGGACAATAGCAGACATTTAGAATTCGCGAGTATTTCTTTAAGGTTAGCATACACACCACCACAATTCGATATTTGACAAAGCCCTTATCTTTAGTTATGTTCCTTAATTGCTCTAGCAAGAGCTGCATTGTTCATAGTGAAGCGGGGCTGAGAGAACTTTTACTGACTGTATGAGTACATTGAGATGTGGCTGAAAGCCAGTGTTTAAGTTGAATTACTCCCTAATCTTTCAAAGCTAAGAAACACACAGCTGAAAAAGAGCTCAGTAAATATCAATACAGTTCACTGGAAACATCAATGTAAGGAAGATCCCAAGCAGCTCTTCATTAACAACGATGAAAAAGGAAGCAGCATGCAGATATCTCCAAAACCAGAGACAAGCCAAGCTGCTCTATAATCATTCACTCATAAATTCTCATTACCAAGTCTACATATTACTCTCAAGACTAAAGCTAAATTAACCCCAAAATATCATTTTAAATCAGTAGTAGTATCAATAAAAAGCAATTAATAAAACTAACATAAATCATGATACTAAATTAGGATGAATAGCTGCATTTTTGGTGTAAGCAATCACCAATATCTATTGCAAGCCGACTGAATAATCACTCTGAAAAAAACATGGACATTTCTGAGCATTTTGGTTATGTTCATGAGAGATCCAAATAAATAGCCAAGAGCAGCAATTTATTTTATTTTATTTTTAATAGTTTGCATCTGCTAAACTCAAACTCCCGATCCATCCCTCCACCCTCCCCCTTGGCAACCACAGTCTGTTCTCTACATCTGTGAGTCTGTTTCTGTTTTGTAGATAAGTTCATTTGTGTCATAGTTTAGATTCCACATATAAGTGATATCATATGGTATTTGTCTTTCTCTTTCTGACTCAAGTTCTACTGAATAAAGGTTAAAGCCAAAAGCAACCAATTGAAAGTTTTGATCGTAATTCATTTAACAGTTATGTATTGAGCAACTAGAAGCTAGTAGAGGGTGACCTACACAAGAAAGACAAGATGCTAAAAACAAAGGAGATTACAGAACACGTAAATAATCAAACCCATAATTTACAGTTTTGATGAGGGTTATGAAGGGGGAAAATAGGTTGTTAGAGAATAATTAGAATTCAGGACAATCTTAATTAGACAGAGAGATAGCCTCTCTGAGGAGATGAACCAGATGGAGCTGTATGTGGCAAATATACCAAGTGAGCCGTGAGCAAATATAAGGATTACTGGTGACCTTGTCTTCATGGATACAGTGATTTACTTTCACCTACCTGCCAGTTCTGCCTCTACACCCTCAGTACCACACCTACAATTCAGGAATGGCCTTGTCTCCCATCTCTTCTACTCCCAGGAGTCCCAACTCCTCCTTCAACCTCTTTGCCCCTTCAGCTCCCCCAGCTGGGCTTCACGCTGGCTGACTGCATGTGTAAAGCTGTAACTCCGTGGTCCTGCTGCTGCACTATGATGTCAGAGTCAGAGACGTGAGAACCATCCAGGTGACACACACAGAGACAAATCTCAGCACAGATAAATCAGTTTGACTAAAAAGCTTTTCCTGATGTTATAGGAGCTAGTCCTTACCACAACTGTTAGGCAAAATTTATTTTTCTCAAATTCAAGTACTATATTTAAAATCTATTTAAGTAAACAAAATTTTTAATTCCCTATGAACTGATTCTTTCCAATTATTTATGCTTAAAGTCTTAGTGTTCAGCTTACCTAAAACAAAAATGAGATTTATGCTATTGTTACTATTCTTTAAAAGAGTATTTAAAGTTTGACGATATCATGTCTACAACACAATATTCTTTTATGTAAAAGATTTACCAGATCTGTTATTTAATGGAGATAAACATTACCCTAGTCAGACTCTGCTGGCATACGTAATAGCTCAATGACCAACTGTTTTTCGTTACAAGCATTTGCATAGGCTAAACCAGAATATTCCTAGTTAGAAAGAAAAAAAAAATCTCTCCTAAGAATATTGTACATCCAGGCAAACAAAACTCATAATAACATGAAAATGAATTACTAACACGGTAGAAAAAAATGCTATATTATAATAATACTATTGTCATTGGGCTCAAATTTTGCAATTTCAAGCACCTTCTTAAGTAAATTTCAAAGCCCTACAGCTGGACAGAACATAAATAATTCTTTCTTTTTCACTGTTTTAAAGATAGAATAAAATGTAAAATGACCATTTTCCTATGAACTTCTTTTTTTTTGCGGTACGCGGGCCTCTCACTGTTGTGGCCTCTCCTGTTGCGGAGCACAGGCTCCGGACGCGTAGGCCCAGCGGCCATGGCCCACGGGCCCAGCCACTCCACGGCATGTGGGATCTTCTCGGATCAGGGCACGAACCCGTGTCCCCTGCATTGGCAGGCAGACTCTCAACAACTGTGCCACCAGGGAAGCCCTGAACTTCTTTATATAGGCTATCTAAGTTGCTTTTTTTAAATTAAGTTACTTTTGTTAGTACTATTAAGTGTATTCTCTCTAGCCATCTACATTTCTTTCCATAATATTCATCACAATTAGTAGCTATATATTTGTATGTTTATTTATGTCCCTCTTCTCTACTAGACTGTTACCTCCATGAAGGCAGATACCATTTCTATTTTTGTTTCATATCCTCAGGCCCTACTAGGCCCTCAATATATTTTTACTGAGTGAATGAATACTCATGATGAACAGACTATATATATGGTACTTAAGTATAAGAATTAAAAATCCCTGGATAGAAGCTGAAATGTAGGAAGGAAAACATGAAGGCCAAAAATAATTTAAATTTTTAACTATATTAGCAGTATAATCAAAAAGGTGAACTGAGCCAAGCCATATTTTTCTTGTACATGATACCAATAAATCCAAAGTGTTTAGAAGATACCAAAATTTCCCTTCCCAAAACTAGCATTGTGAGAGGGTATGGAATTAAAAAGAAATAAAAAGATAGTATAATATATTCCAACAGGTTATAAGTAAATCAATACAGAAAAATGTAACAAGGACTGGGAACAAGGCTTACATCTGACCTTAGAGTTTGAGGCTAGACTACCAAAATGTCGGTTACATTCTTGAAATCTACAATCACACAATAATGCCAATTGGTATTTATGCTTCTCCTTAGCCTTGGTTCAAAACCCTGAACATAGCAGACTTTCAAGAAAAGCCTATTAATACAAACAATATACTAGAGGTAAATGGTAACTAGCATGGGTTTGCCCTTGGAATGTAAATTATGGAGCCACAGATGAAGTACTGGAGGAAATGGCAGGAATGAGAACTCTCATCTCCACCCTAAGTGCTATTTTTGTACATAATTCTATGTTCAGGAAGTCGGGGGTGGGGAAAAGCAAGGAAAATACATTTTAAGTGCCTACCCTGTACCACGCAGTTTTCCTACACATGATCTTATTCCAACATAATGCTCTGAATTATCTGCACTTTCTTTATGAGGAAACCAAGGTTTAGAAAATGCTACTAACCTCTTAAAGTAGTAAGAACCCAAACCCTGGTCTAACTGACTCCAAAGCTCAACTTCTTTATACTACATCACACTGCTGGAGCAGAATATCCGACGAGAGCTTGAGAAAGACTGGAGAGGAGACAGATGGAATTAACTTGGCCTCAAGCCCTAAGATTATCTGGTCTAAAATCAGAGGTGATGAGAAAACCATAATTCAAAAAGAGTCATGTACCACAATGTTCACTGCATCTCTATTTACAATAACCAGGACATGGAAGCAACCTAAGTGTCCATCGACAGATGAATGGATAAAGAAGATGTGGTACATATATACAATGGAATATAACTCAGCCATAAAAAGAAACGAAATTGAGTTATCTGTAATGAGGTGGATGGACCTAGAGTCTGTCATACAGAGTGAAGTAAGTCAGAAAAAGAAAAATAACGTATGCTAACACATAAATATGGAATCTAAAAAAAAAAAATGGTTCTGACAAACCTAGGGGCAGGACAGGAATAAAGACGCAGACGTAGAGAATGGACTTGAGGACACGGGAAGGGTAAGCTGGGACAAAGTGAGACAGTGGCATGGACATATATACACTACCAAACGTAAAATAGATAGCTAGTGGGAAGCAGCCGCATAGCACAGGGAGATCAGCTCGGTGCTCTGTGACCACGTAGAGGGGTGGGATAGGGAGGGTGGGAAGGAGACACAAGAGGGAGGGGATATGGAGATATATGTATATGTATAGCTGATTCACTTTGTTATACAGCAGAAACTAACACAACATTGTAGAGCAATTATACTCCAATAAAGATGTTAAATAAAATAAATCAAATCAAATCAGAGGTGATGTTCTGCTTATGACCGATGGAGACAGGGAAGAGGGAGGGGGTGGCTGATCACTTCCAGGAAGACAGCCCCCCCAATTCTTTTTTTTTCTTCAAACAATCCTTTCATTGAGTTTCATTTAATTGTACTAAATAGAATGTGGGGCGTTAATACAGAGGAGAGAAGTACATGTTCTGGAATCAGATTCCTCCTCCTCCACTCTCCCCACCACCACTGGTCTGAATTATAAAGCACCAGGTAAACTGCCCCAGAGGTTTCTCACAAAAATCTCTGTCACAGCCATAGATTGCACCTGAAATCTTGTCAAAGCAATTAATATCTTGCCTCTTGGCCACTAGAGCATACATAAGAGGATGGCCCAACACACACCATTATTCCAAATAAACAAGTCACATGAGCTTGGCTGAAGGTTGTAGCGACCTGGAGCAATCAATCCAGGAAGCCCTGTCACCTTGTTATGTGATTAGCAACCAAATATTCACTCAGGAATGTGCCCCTTTCCCTCAGCAGAGATATTTTAGTTACATGCCGACTTAACTTTTTTCTAAAAGTACATTTTAAAACAACATACTGAGAATGCTCAGCTATCCAGGGAACAGCTTTCTGAATTTTCAAATTCTAGAATTCTTAGTTGAACAAAACTAAATTCCGAACCTGTTAGCAGAATCAGTCCCTCAGTAGGCAACAATGAATGAACACAATAGAAAAACTTACTGGTCCAGTCCCAAAGATCAAGGCTGACCCTCTCTATTATGGATGTTTTCACAGTGTGTTAATTCAAAGATAATAACAGCCACAGACCACAAATAAGATGATTTTTGGGAGGGTGAGAAAATCTGTTGAGAAAAAGCCACTACAGCTTTTTTTTGCAAAATAAATGAATCACATCGTGCCACCAAAGAGCATATTGTAGCTGCAACACTTCATTCTATTTTTAAGGAGAAATAAGTGACTAAAGAACAAACTATCATCTAGAAGTTTTTCAAGACACCAAGTTTTAGAGCCTGTGCTTGGGTAATTAGCCATAATCTTTGCGTATACATCCCTTACATCTGCCTATAAGTGTGATGACTATGAGTAATCAAGAATAAAATTGGACTACTGGAACGGTCAGTTTTATGGGCCAACTTGGCTATAGTCCCCAGTTATTCAAGCAAACACTAATCTAGGAGGAACATCTATAATCAACTGATTTAAATTAAGGAGATTATCCTCAATTAATCTGGTTGGGCCTGATCTAATCAATGGAAAGGTCAAAACAGGGGAAGAAGAAATTCTACCTGTAGGCTACGGCTTCAGCTCCTGCCAGAGGGTTCCCAGCCTGCCAACCTGACTTTTGGACTTGCCTAACCAGCCTCCATAATCACATAAACCATAATCATATAATCTCTTTCTTGGTTGGTTGCTCCAAACCATGCTGTAGAAAAGGGAAAGCAAATGACACACTCAAGGCTTGAAATTCCTAGTTGAAGCTCTGTATAAATAACCGGAAAGTATCTATGTCTGCCCAGAAGGAAAAACCCTTATCTCCTGTAGCTGTAGGGTTGAGATTTCAAACCCAGAATTTCAAGCTGTAAATTGCTGAATTACAATACAAATTGAATTCCCAACCTTGCAAAACATCATTATTAAAGTGAGGGCACTGATTGAGAAGGAATAGAATCCTGAAAATTGAAATAGATACATCTGAGAAATCCCAGGGAAACTGAGGATTTCAAAACCCTAAATTCTGCTGAGTCATTTGCCAACAAAAGCCACCCTCCACCTCTGCCTGAAGCAGTTAACCCCTGCTTTGTCTTGATGAACCTGTAATAGTCTCTCCTGAGGTACTGCCTTGCAAGACACCGCTGTTTCTCCTCAGGATTTATCCTTGCCACCCCTCTTTGCTTCTAGATTTATAAGTAGACTCATGTTCCAGCAGCCTTCAAAGGGTGAGTTACACAGTGTGACCCGTGTGGAAGTGTGCTACGCACCAAAAGAAATGCATGATCTTTCCAATTTACTCCCCAGATAGAAATCTGGGGAATATGTGCATGAATGAATGGATATGAAGTGTGCTGGATAATTGTGGAAGAACATAAAGTTAAATCAGAATGAATTTATTGATATGGGCTCACTAAACAGATTCCGGATTCAATGTTTTAGCTCCAGGGGCTAGAAAGGGGTCTAGCATTTTGTTTGGTTGGTTGAGACATGGGCCAACATTAAATGAAATCAAAATGCCAGAACTGACTGCCTTGGTATACTGTAGAATAAATGTTAAAATAGCTTTATCATGTAAAACCTGCTGACCTACCCCAGGAGCATCCGAAGGACACACTTTTAACTATGACTGTAAGAAATACAATTGTGAGAAGAGCCCCAGCATCCCTGAAAAACTCTGGGGTCACTCTTTCCTATAGGTCAGAAATTACAGTGGGAATCGCTGCCACTGAGCTGGGATCCCTAAATACAGTGCGGAAAGTTGGGTGCCAGGGTGGCAGGGTCAAGTGGTAGCACTTAATCACCAAAGACAGACGTGGTTACTATAATGGACAGCAGAGCCAAAGCAGTAACTAGAATAGTCTGTCTTGCAGAGAGAGACCTATGGTTTGATCACGGTGTCCCTACAAAATAAACAGATGGGCAAGCTGATCAATGCTACTTGATCTGTATAAGCGTAAGATTTCTAGGACTACCGAACAGAGGTCTATCTTGAATCATCAGAACAGTGGAAACGTCTCCATCAATTCCTAGTCTTGACCTGGTTTACAGACCAAGAACCCCTTGAGTGAAGGGGAGGCTAACTCCCCTTGAGAACCTGCTGTACTGCCAAACAATCATATTGTTGATCTTCCTCCTAGCCTTTGCCCTATGAGTGCCAGTGGCAGACAGAGATGCTGTTTGGAGATCTGGCAGGCCCCTATTGGTGAATCATAATGCAAACTCCGAGGCTTTTGTAACAAAGCCCTATCTTCCTCTGCAGGTATCTACTCTCTTTCTGAGATTTTGGCTTGCTCCTGGGCCTGAGTAGAAAATGAATGTCTAATCATGGGCCACCAAATTACCATGACACCTGAGCTGCCCATCACGAACTGGCTGCTGTCTGATCCACCAAGCTATAAAGCTGGGAGTGCACAGCAGCACGCCAATATCAACTGGAAGAGGTACATATGAGATTGAGCTCAAGCAGGCCCTGAAGGCATAAGTAAATCACATGAGGAAGTTGTCCAAATGCCCATGGGCCCTACTCCTGCTACACTACCTATCCTCTACCAGTCCATACTTTTGCCTCATGGGGAGTTCCCTAAAACCTGTTGACTGAGGAATAGAAAATGTGGGCCTGGTTTACAAATGGTGTGTATGATATGCGGGCACCAACTGAAAGTGAACAGCTATTACACGACAGCCCGTTTCTAATACATCTCTGAAGGACGATGGTGAAGGGAAATCCTCCCAGGGAACAGAACTGCTAGATGTTCCTATTTCTTGGAAGGAGAAATGGCCAGAGGTATAAAACTGTACTAACTCATAGGCTGTGGCCAATGGTTTGACTGGATGGTCAGCAATTTGGAAAGAAAATGATCAGAATTGATACAAAGAAATTTGGGGAAGAAGTATATGCCCTATGAATGGGCAAAGAATCTGAAGATATTTATGTCCCATATGAATGCCCACCAAAGGGTGACCTCAGCAGATGAGGCTTTTAATAATCAAATGGACAGGATGACCTATTTTGTGGATCTGTGCCTCTTTTCCCAGCCACTACTGTCATTGCCCAATGGGTTCATGAACAGTGACCACTATGGCAGAGGTAAAAATTATACACGGGCTCAGCAACATGGAATTGCACTCACCAAGGCTAGCCTGGCTACAGCCACTGCTAAGTGCCCAACCTTTTAGTAGCAAATACAACACTGAGTTCCTAATATGGCATCATTCCATGGGATGATCAGCCAGCTATCTGGTGGCAGGTTTATTTTACTGGACTGCTTCCATCATGGATAGGGTGGTGCTTTGTTCCTACTACAATAGACACCCTGGATATAGAGCTGCTTTCCCTGCAAGCAGTATTTCTGCCAAAACTACCATCTGTGGATTTACAGAATGCCTCATCCACCGTCATGGTATTCCACACAACATTGTTTCTGATCAAGGAGTTCACTTCACAGCAAATGAAGTCCGACAATGCTCATTCACTGGTATTACAATTTTCTCCATCATCCTGAAGCAGAAAGCATGATAGAACAGTGACCTTGCTCTTCAACTCGGACTCCGACCCCCTGCCTATCAGGACAGCCTCCTTTGAAGACTCTGTTACAGTGCTAGCGAGGTGGCAGTATGTGCCCAGGCTCTGGAAAGAGGCTTATAAATACTATAAATCAGCATCCAATATGTGATACTCTGTCTCCCATAGCCAGGATTCATGGGTCCAGGAATCAAGGGGTGGAAATGGGAGTGACACCCCTCAGTATTATCCCTAGCAATCCGCTAGCAAAATTTTGCTTCCCGTTCCTGTAATCTTTTGTTTTGCTGGTCGAGAGGTCTTAGTTTCAAAGAGAAGAATGCTTCTACCAGGAGACACAACAACAATTCCATTGAACTGAGAGTAAAGACTGCCACCGGTCACTGTGGGCTTCTCAGGCCTCTGAATAAATAGGCAAAAATGGAGTTTTTATATTGGCTGGGGTGATTGATCCAGATTATCAAGGGACAACTGGGCTGTACTACACGATGTGTTGAGTAAGGAAGAGTATGTCTGTAATACAGGAGATCCCTAGGGCATCCCTTGTTACTACCAGGTTCTGTGACTAAGGTCAATGAAAACCACAATTCAATTCACAAGTCAGTGAAAATCATAAAACAACGGCTAATGGCCCAGACCCTTTAGGAAGGAAGGTTTGGGTCACCCTGCCAGGCAAAGAACCATAATAAGCTGAGGTACCTGCTTGAGAGCAAAGGGAATATGGGATGTATGGCTTGGGTAGTAGAAGAAAGAAGTTATAAATACCAGCTATGACCATGTCACCAAGTTCCAGAAATGAGGACTATTAAGTTATTTGTACCCTTCCCTTTTCTGATAAATGTTTGTGTGTGTGTCTCAAATATGTGTCTCTTTCTTCCCTCTCAAGTGCTTGTCTTCTAACATAAGATATATTAATAATAGTGAACTTTATATCACAGTATTTTAAGTTACGGGATATCAGAAGAGTAAACCCCCAATGACCCTGTACCTCTTCTGGGGAAAGGGTTAGCATGATTTCAGTTACACACAGGATAGCTTTAATCACGTCAGGTGGAAGTATGATTTTGTTGTTATCATTATTTTGAGATTAGGTATGATTTAAGGAAATGTGTATGGATGCCAAGTTGACAAGGAGTGGCCTGTGAGGGTCAGTTTAAGCTGTGATCCCTAGTTATTCAATCAAACAGTGAATTAGGTATTGCTGTGAAGGAATTTTGTAGATGTGGTTAGCATCTACAATAAACTGATTTAAGTAAAGGAGATTATTCTCAATAATCTGGGTGGGCCTGGTCCAATCATCTGAAAGGTCTTAAGAGCAGAACTGGTTTCCTTGAGGAAGAAGAAATACCACCTGTGGCATCAGCTCCTGCCCCAGAGTTTCCAGTCTGCCCTTCCTGCCTTAAGATTTCAGACTCTGCTAGGCAGCCTCCACAAATACTTAAGCCAATCCCTTTCAATAAGCCTTTTGATATATTTTTCCTGCTGGTTCCGTTTATCTGGTGGAACTCTAATACAATTATGTTCAAATTATGAGGGCATATAAGAGTGGGATATATTAAAGTCATTTTCACTAAAAAAATTTCCATTAAAAAAAGGAAAACTTGGTTAACCATTGTGATTCCCAAGGGTGTACCAGAAATACAGTGTTTCTATGAACATGGTAGAAACTGAGATATGAAATTAAAATCCAGTATAGTAAGTAATTTGCCCCAAAGTCACACAGAAAATCAGAATTTTAAGCTAGATTTCATGACAGCCGAGTTTATCTTGACCTTAATTACATAAATTAACTTTCATTTGATAAATGAATGCTTAGTTTCTCTACACAATATTCACCATTATAAAGAAAGTCTATTAGAAAGAACCATGGATTTTCTTCTGTTGAAAACAGTATTTGGAGAAACAATGATGAAGCTTTGGAATTTCGTAATAACCAAGTAAAAATTTTTTTACAGGGGACATCAGCCTAAGATTTATTTCAAAATATAAGGAACAGGAATGCTTCAATTTTATTTTATTTGAGGGTTTTTTCCTTCAATCACAAAGATGTCAGTAAGCATAAAATCTAGATCAAAAGCAGAAAGCTGTTAAAAGCTAAGACACAGGCAAAAGAGTCAAAATTCCATTTTCTCTCTTATTCCTTGGAGGTGGAGGTCCTGATTTGAGAAACAGCACTCCCAAGTAACATAACTAGGCCTGAAACGACTTCTAGGGAAAGGGCCATTTAACACTCCATGTCATTATAAGGAAATTAATTTCAGCAACTTCCATACCATTTTCTCCTCCATTTCAAGCAAAGCTCAGCCAGAAACAACCACTTACTTGCTAATCCTCTCATTTTATACTCTCTGCTCTGATACATGACTTCTTCCTCAGGATAAATCCAAGAAGAGTAGAAAATAACACCACCTCTATATTGTATGCTTCACTTAACCTAAGCCCCATGTGCGCGGTTTCAACTGCATGGAATTCATTCTGATCTGAAAGGTTCTGCAAGCTTTATAAAGGAAAGAAAGAAAAAAAAGAGGCAAGGCTGATTACCTCAGAGTTGCCTTCTAATCTAATTTGTTAGCAATAAAGTAAAGCACAGTTTAGTAATCAACACATTTGAGTGTTTCAATTTTCAAAAGACAGACACATGAATCTATACCAAGCACTATCAAAGTCAGCATCTATAAAGACTGGCCTGGTTCCCTACTCCAGCATCCTTCCAGGCCACACAACCCCCAAAAATGAGGGTGCCGCAAGTCCCCTTTAACCTGTGGTCCCACGTAACAAACTCTGTGCTCCAATGCCCTGGATAGTACCCTAGTCCCTCCAAAACAGGCCTCTGCACTAGTCTATCCAGTTTTACCAGGGCCTGAATTTCATTCCGAAACCCCAGTCCCAACCCTGGGGCCATACTATCTGTGAACAGACCTCTCTGTTTATCTGCCTGGATAGCACCCGTTCCCAGACTCTGCGTCACCATCGCCCACCCACCTGCTGGGACACCATCTGCTGCACCTTGCTGGTCAACTCGGACTCCGACCCCCTGCCTATCAGGACAGCCTCCTTTTGCTGTCACCATTCTCTCTAGATGATAAGGCCACTAGCTTAGCTGGACTTTCGCCCATGGGCTAAAACGAGTTCCAATTTCAGTGGCCTCTTTCACCCCGGTGGGTATGTCCTGTTTTTAAGAAACAAACTAATCTGTCTTTCTACCACCAAGCTCTTATTCTGACATTAGACTGCTCTATGCACTACAAAATATTTCAATTTTAACAAGTTTCAAGCTTAATTAAAAGAAACTGAGAACTGTTTAACAGAGTTATGGGTGTGTGATAAGCTTAAAAAGATAGAAGTCATGTACCAGCCTGTACAAAGGAAACCTGATAAACAGTGGAATTTTTTCAGTGACACTACCGAGGTGAAAAGTAATAATCAAATTCAGTTTTCCAAATAGACTTTCATCCAATAGCGCATTTATAAAGACAGAAATTGAAAAATGAAATAAATCAACCCTTCAGAAGGTAAACAAAATGTCTACACAATACAAACACAAGTTCCAAGCCCAGTTATAGAGATTGTCTCAGTCAATACAACTATGAGATATATAGCTATTTTGGCTATATTTTAAAAAATTCTTTAGTTTTGCACATGTGCCTTAATTTAAAACAAACAACAACAAAAAATCATTGCTGTTAGACCATATAGCCACTAATACTTTGCATAGAAACAATATTTTCACCAGCATCAGCTTAGTAAAGTTAAAGGTACACTGAAAACAAAGGCAAGAAACAGAAACTTAATGTAATCGTCAAACTGGAAATACTCATATAGAAATCAAACCCAATGAAGTCCAATCACAGTAAAGTTTTATTAAACAGTCAGTCATATAGGCACTATTCTATGTGCTTTATAAATATACATTGATTTAATCTCCTTAATAATTTTATGAGAGGAACTATTGTCAGTTCCATTTTACGGATGAGAACCTAACCTTGACACAGAGAGGTTAAGAAATTTACCAACTAATAAATGGCACAAGTTGGACTCAAATTTGGTAGTCAGTGATTTGACCCACTGCACTGTGCCATCTCAGAATGACTTGCTAAGACTCATGCAGCTGGATGGGGGCAAAATAAGGTCCAGAATAGAGATTTGACTTCCAACATTCAGTGCTCTTTCCACCAATTCTTCCATGTCATTTAAATATTCAACTAGTGTCAGAAAAACTACAAAACGTCATGTGATGGACTAATAAATAGCCACAAGCAAAACAGCCAAAGAAAAATGATAAAGTACTGTTGAAATTACAACTTGATGTGATGTGATTAAGCTATGATATGCATTTAAATACCAAAAGCAAACTTTAGAGACTAACATATGGCATAATTTTAAGAAAAGTGGATTAAGTGCGCCCCCTAGCAGTCAGCTCACAAAGTTGAGCCATGTTCCACATGACATACAAATAGCATATAACCACCAACCAAACTAAACCAAAGAGGAGCCATCACAGATAGGCGATGTGGATATGACCTTGAGGGACATTGTCCTTTTAGCCACCTTGCAGCAACCACGCCCACACATGGAACGGTTACACACTGAACACTTTAATAATAATTGCAGCTAAAATATTCATGATGTCTTCCAGCAATCTGAAGATACACCACTTGAGACAAATAACAAAAATCAGCTCATGTGCAACTTTTGGACAATGACTTCATTTTCTCAGTAATGATATCCTTGACCTTTTACGGTTGTGTTTAGAAACAGCCAAAAGCACTACACTTCCTTTCCAATGGATTCTTACTTTTTGTGACTATAGTTACAACGTCTATGATATTTACATGGTAGGATAATAGGCTGACATTAAATTAATCAAAAGTATTTTGTTTTCTCAAGCATTTGTAAATTAGGATTTTACAGACTGAACTCATTTGTAAGATAATCAAATTACCATAATTTTTTAAGAACATAATCAGATGAAACTTGATACTTTTCACATGATAAATCTTTACTTTCAATGTATTGGGTTGGCCAAAAAGTTTGTTTGGGTTTTTCTGTAAGATCTTATGGAAAAAACACGAATGAACTTTTTGGCCAACCCTGTATCACTTAACTTCTATAGACTACTTTAGCAATCAAATATTATTGCCAGCAGATAGTCAAGAAGACTGGTTTTATGTATCTTATAAATGTATAAAATATATTGGAAAAACTAAAACAAATTTGATACGAGTAAAACTTTAAAAATATTTGCAAGCCTTTCAATCCTAGGAGTTGTATTAGTTTAAAAGTTTAAAGTAAGTAATGAAATGATGAATTATTTGTCCTAACTCCATGTAGGATAAACGATATAATTGCAAGACCACCTCACTATGAAGAACACCTGAGACTGGGTCTGGTTAAAGAAATTGCAGACCTAAGCTGGCACTAAAAACCCCTGCTTAATTAGTGAGTCATTTCTCTGTCTTCTGTACAATCTTAGCATGCCCAAACCTTGCAGAAACAGCCATGTCACATTCATTAACTAGCCAGCTGTTAACAGGACAAGTATAGGGCAAAGGTTAGCTGACAAGCAAATGGAAGGGATGACTTCTAATCACCAGTGAAAACTGATTTACCTGGCCACATTCTGCTACCTAGTGGGACAAATGGGACAGGATACTTTATCCAGTGGAAAGAGGTGATAATTATATTTACCTGGGCAAAGAGAGAGCAATCATAAAAAAAGAAAAATTGATGCATTAAAGCTTCAGTCATTCTGAAGGCAGGATATCAGGCAATTTGGCCCTAGGAATCCATTATCTTACATTAAACATAAGAAACACCATGATGAAAAGAACAATGAACTGGAAAGCATTCTACATATATCTTATCCCATGCAATTGTTTGATTCTAAGATTTGGGCTGGTATTTCGAGGACTGTCACTAACAAGCTGTGTAGCCCAGAAAGTCATTTCTCCTCCTGCAGCCTTGTTTTCTTCATATGCAGGCTAATCCTCCATTCTGGTCTAGTTTATTTACATTGTCCTGACTTCCCCTCTGGCTTAGCTTTTGTCATTTTCAAAAAGTCCCGGTGTTGACAATATATAAAGACATAAATGAGAACGTTTTCTCCTAAATCTTACAGCAATAACATCCTGTCATCCACAGGCCCAATTTCGGAGTAAGGAAGGCCACTAAACGTGAATAGTAAACGTCTTATCAAAAAACCCACACAGGGCTTCCCTAGTGGCGCAGTGGTTGAGAGTCCGCCTGCCGATGCAGGGGACACGGGCTCGTGCCCCGGTCCGGGAAGATCCCACACGCCGCGGAGCGGCTGGGCCCATGAGCCATGGCCGCTGAGCCTGCGCGTCCGGAGCCTGTGTTCCACAATGGGAGAGGCCACAACAGTGAGAGGTCCGTGTACCGCAAAAAAAAAAACCCCACAAATTTCACCTAGGAGAACAGAGCTAGAACTATATATATATAACTATATAGATCTCAAAAACACAGTGTCGTGAAAAGCAATGATATTATTTTTGTAAATTTTAAAAACACAAACCAGGACTAAATATTGGAATGGTTGCATAAATACGTGGGTAAAAGTATAAAATGGACGGGAACAATACACACTAATTTATAGATGCTTCTGAAAGGAGACTTACCTAATTGTGCCATTTTATTTCTTTAAAACGGAAGACTAAGCAAATATTATAAAATGAAATGTGTTAATTCTGAGAGGTGGGAGTTGATTCTATTCTTTGTTCTTCTTAGCATTGTTTAAATGTCTCAATATATAAATTATACTAATAAAACACAGAACATGGATTACTAAAACTTTGAGTCTAAGAGTTAAGTGTAAAGCTGGTGGGCCTGACTCCCTAGAGCCCCTCATTGTGTTGTCTTCAAGGGAGCCCTTCCCACATCAACGATCTCAATAACAGATCCAAGAACATTTTATCTTCAGAGATGAGTTAATCACCAACTCTCCATCCGCAGCCCCTCACCATTTTGTGTATGAATTCCTTGTGCTACTTTCCTTCCTAGTGGTACCAAGCTTCTGGAACCATCTCAGGTACCAGAGGTAGCCTGTTATAATTTCAGACAGCCATTCCTTTAATTAAATAAAAATATGTCTTTCTCTGATTCCCATCCACTCAACCTAGTTTTGCCTTTTCAATCATACAGATGATATTCCTCATATAATTGAAGAAAGTTAGCATGTCATCCCTGAGGACCTTCCCAAAGCATTAAACGTCAGCCACTCTTGATGTGACCCTCCTTGGGTCTCCTCATGGTCCTGTAGTCAATTTTTCTCTGTATCTCTAGATCCTGCAGTTTACAAACCCCGGGGAATCGCAAAGTATCCTCAGCTCTGCACCCTCAGTGCTCACAACTGGCACAGAGTAAATGGGGCAAGTGCTCAATAAATACTGAATGAAGGAATGAGAAAATGAGTTTTGCAAACACTATGAACATTAAATGGCAGCTATTTTGATCACTAACAATTAGTGCTAAACTGTCAATGACCACCTCCTTTCTTTATATATATGTTTATATTTCTTTATATATACTTGTATGAATTATAAAACTATCTAGTTGAAATCCTTTACTCTCTTGGATACTGTAATTCAAATTCAGCTGACCTTTTTAGATGGAACAATCCTGACTTCCATGTCATTATTTGGTCTTCTCTAGAATTCCATCTTTGAAATTTGCTCTGTGTCTATAGCACAGTATCCCAGAGTGGGCTTCCCTTTTTTAAGCCTTCAAACAGTAGTGTATTTAGAATATTAGTCAGAACTTGCTGATTTATTAATTCTAACCCCCAAAAAATCAAGAAAAGAATTTTCAAACACAGTGCTAGGCATGCTGCTTGAGTCTCCTTTCTATCTGTATGTAAAAAAGTTTTAATATGTCCATAGTCAAGTCTATCAATCTTTAATTATGGTTTTTGCCTTTGATATCATATTAGACAAGATTATAAATTATTCACCTATTTTTCAGTTATATCTCATTCTTCTTCTTCAATTAATCTGATATTTATCTGTATTTTGTATAAATAAAAGATTCAACTTTACAATTTCTCCTAACAATAACTAATTATTTGAATTGTATTCTTGTAATAATACCTTCTCCACCAACATGAAATTCTGTGTTTATTATATGTTACCCTTACATGCTTAAGTCTATTTGGGGAATTTTCAAGATGATTTAGCCTCTCCTAAGTCTCTATTTTAGTAAAAAGTAACATACTGCCTTAGTAATAGTAATTTTATAATATGTTTTAATACTTGGAATTATAAGTTCTTTCTTCATTATTCTTCCTTTTCAAAAATTTGCTTTTCCCAGTCTGTTCATTCCTCCAGATGAATTTTAATAATCATTTTGCCAACCTCTCCCTAAAAATCTCTTTGTGGTTCTATATGGAATTGCATTAACTTTATAAATTAATTTGGGGAAGCTAACATCATTACAATATTTATTATTCTCATCCAGGAATATAATACCAATCTCCATTACTGCTAATCTTATTTTGTGTTTCTCAACAAAATGTTATTTTCTTCATTTAAGTCTTGTACATTTCTATTATAGCTTACTCATAGATATGGGATTTTTTTCATCATGTTTTCTATTTGTAGCTCTCACAGAAAAGTTGATTGATTTATACACATTTATCTTTTGTATGACCACTTAACTGAAGTCTCTTATTCTAATAGTTCTCCAGTTGATTTTCTTGGGATTTGTAGTAAATTCATACACACACACACACACACACATATATGTGTGTGTGTGTGTATATATATATATACTTTTTTAAGGAAAAAAGATGTCATCTCTTTTCTAATAATTGTGAACTTTGAGACACAGCATATGATAGGATTTAAAATTAAAGATTCATGAGTTAAGCCACTTGAGTGCTTATTCATCTCTACCACTTATTAGCTATGTGACCTTGGCCAAGTTACTTAGCTTCTCTGGGCCTCAACTTCCTCATTTGTAAAATGAGAATTATAGTAGTCAATATTCCCTAGGATTGTTATGAAGATTAAATGAATTAATATTTGTAAAGTATTTAGAACAGTTTCTAGTATATATATTAAGAAATTTTAAAACGTTAGTCATTTAAAAAATTTTATTGCATTGGCTAGAATTTATAGAATGATGTTAACTATAAGTGATGAAATAGGGCATGTAGTGTCTACAGTTTTTCTATTTTTTCTGCTTTTTCACAATTTAAAAATATCTCTCTATACCTAAATTACTATGTTGTATATATGCATGTTCTTAAAAGAAATATAGGTACATTTTATCAAATGTCATTTGAAATCTATTAGGAGGTAAAAAATAGCAGTTTTATTCTTTAGTCTATGACTATGAAATTATAATAAATTTCTCAATATTGAACCACGTGTACATTTCTAGAATAAACACGATTTTCTTGTATTATTTTATTTTGTTGATTTCTACATTCCTGTATTTAGTATTTCAGTGAATTTTTGTGATTTTCTTTTTTGTGTTACTTTTTTTAGTGTTTTGAATTTTTTTGTTTTTTAGTTAACTGTTTTTTTAGTTAAGTGCTTTTCATTAAATGAATCAGAAAAATGTTTCATCTCTTTTGTAAAGTTCATAGAGTATGGGATAATATGTTCCTTAAAAATGTATATTTTCAACCATCAATTATAAATACCTGATGCAAACAAGATACTTTGCTCATCTAAACAGAGTATTTTAGCTCCTGCCGAATCTCCCTATCCAAGCTGGTCAAGGACATGGGCTTAAGCATCAGACAAAATCTGGCTCAAATCCTAATTTCACCACCCACTAGCTAAATGTGTGCACTTGGCAAGGTACACTTTTATCTCAGGGAATAACTACGCCTTCTTTAGTTTTCTCACACAGTTATCGTGAGGATTATACGAGATTGTGTTTATAAAGCACTATCCACTCCACTCACAATAAAGACTCAATTATTTTATGTTAGTCTTAATTTTCTTTAAATACAAAATTAATGTTTACAAATGTACTTGCTGTTTTTTCTTAGTATGGAGATTTCAATTGTTTATATAGAAATATAAATGCTTTTTGATACAATTTTTTCATGACATTAGTTCATAATAAAAGGTAGATTTCAATTAAAACATGTTATTCTCCACTGACACAAACTTAAAAAGTTGACAAGAAAGTAGTAAAATGCTCAGATAACAAGAAAATGAACCCACTGCCATTGTCTAAATGAAATCGCAATGGGTTAATAGGAAAACTGTACTGGTTTTCAGAAAACCAGGCAATAAGCCTAAACCAAATGTAACGTCTTCCACTCTTTCCTGTTCCCTTGGAGCTTTGTTCTCATGGGAATCCAAGAGTGGGAGGAGGCTTCCCACAGGCTGAGGTTTACTCCATGGTCTCTGATCTGCCATCTTCACTGCAACAAGGGAGCAAATCTCTCACTCCGAGTGGGAAAACACAGCCCTGAGGGACTGGAGGGGCCTCAAATACATCAGCAGCACACAGAAAACTGTTTCTCAAAAAAGCATTAGAGATTTATGTCCACCAGTCAGTGTCATCAAGACTATTTACTTGTATGTATTGATAACAAAGCTGTCACTATGGTCTCTAAGGAGATCCGTATTAGGTGAGTAGTAAGTTTATAGGATCTGACTGGTAATACTATAAGCTTTTCTTCTGTGTTAAAGGATATAAATTTAAAACATTATTTTGGTGGGCTAGCTGCCTCCGTTGAGAACAATTTAAAATAAGCTCAGCTAAGAATGTAAATACCAAACCAAGCTCAGTCTCTGTACTAATCACTGGCCCCTGGCAGACACAGTATGGAAATGCCTAGCTCAAGTTCTTGGCATGCATGCTATTAATTTGACATTAACAATAGACTCTATCGAGCTTCCATTTAACCATATTGATCTGTTTTCTAAAATAAAAACCTCCCACTTTATACCTTTTCCTTGCTGTCCTCTGGCTTTATAACAACAAAGATATTTTCAGGGACACCCTCAATAGCAGGATTGATGGATCAAAAGTGTACCCACCTCTGTCTTTTCTGCCCCCTGTGTGGCCTCAATAACTTGATAGCTTCCAGCTCCCCCCAGATTTCTCTTGAGTGCTTTTTCAGTATACCATGACCCCTGAAGGAAACAAAGGGAAAAAAAGATGTATTAAGATAAACATCCTCCTTCCTTGTCTCTTTCAGGAAAGAACAAATGGTTCCTTGAGCAACAACATCCAATTTAATGACAAAATGAGACACAATTTCGAAACAACGTTCATTGTTATTTTTTCATTCCTCATCCTGATTTCTTTTATACGTTTCAGATTTATAACAGGAGCAGGATAAATTTCCTTGAGTAAGCAGCTCAGCAGTCTCATAAATGAGGAGTGTGTTTCCTTATTATTTTGTTCCCTTTTCAAACCCACCAATTTTATTCTGATCAATCTTTCTTGTGTTTTGCCCCAAGGCTGTGTAACACAGGCAGTCAGAGACATACCTACTAAATAGTAAAATCAACAGTATAGCAAAATATATTTTTTTCTTCAGCTTTTCAACTTTCCATTGAAAATAGTTTCACTAGCTGAGTGACAGCCTTTCTCAGATGTGTGACTTTAAAAGCCATAAATCCCTGCTTTTGAATTTCAATGCCAAGGAGCAAGGACATTGTTTTCCTCAATTATATAATATGGAGATTGGAACTCTGGAAGAGAAAATCCACCCAATAAAACCTGGCCCACACATAATGCCTCAGCATCAAAAGGTAACTTGAAATTTTGCTATGAATAGACATCTGATGCACTTGCATGGTTTTCCTGTTCCTATCCTTTTAGATATTTCTATATCAAAAGCCCCCATTTTAAAACTAATAATACAGAAACCAACTGAGTTATTTTCATTTCCATATATACTCCTGAAGAGGTGGCTACAACCGATCGCTGGGTAAACCAGGCTCCCTTTAACTCAGGCAGTCTATATATTTGAGCAGACACATAACAAATGCTTAGTCGTCCTAGATGAGAGAGCCATGTTTCTTTCCTGTTATGGAAATCATCTGTTCCTTTTTCTATAAAGCGTGAAGCCAGGAATGTCAATATTCCTATGCTTGTATGTGCTAACTTTACTAGGGTAAAGAGCAGGAGAGAGTCTAGTGCTGTTTGCTGTTTTCTTCTCTCCTTTCTATCTAATAAACCACCAAATTCTGTCTATTCCAGGCTCAACATTGTCCTTGAACTCACTCTTCCTTCCAATTCCATTCCCACAGGCACCATCAAATTCCACCCTCCTCACCCACACCTGCCTCCATCCCATCAATTCTTACAGAGATTATGATATCTCTCAGTCTCCCTGGTTTGAGAAACACCCCTTCCAGTCCATATTCTAGAGCCCACCACTCACGTTGGGATAATAACTGAACTTGTGATTGGTATAAAACCCAGGAATGGTATAAAACCCAGGAATTATACGTGGTAGAAGTATTTCACCATGATTCTCAAAAAAAGTCTTTTTCTCCAAATGCCAATAGCACGTTAGCCATCTTTCAAGTTCATCTGTAAATAATTTCATTACTGTTCTTTCCTCTGCTTCCCACATTTCCTTATAGCTTACAAGTAAGCCAGTAAAAGAAAGTCCTCAGGGCTTGTAACACAGAGGGAGAAGCACTGAACTCAGTTCTAGTTCCAGCTCATCCCTGTATCAGCTGTTGACTTTGAGGAATCATCTTTTTTGTAGGTAAATGACAGAGGCTTGCTTATCAAATGGGATGGAAATATTTACCCTGCTTATCTCTCCACGTTGTTTTGGGAATCAAGAAAGATCACATACAATAAAATACACATATGCAATGTTATTTTATTACTCTTCCTGAAGTACTACAAAAGCAAAAAATGTGTTTCTTGTGTTTAACACTAGATTCAGTTTGGGGGTCCTAGAAAGGTAGCCTGTGATCACACTCCCAAGACTTACAGCTTCCTTTTGGGATTGTGATGGTCTAAAGAGTTTTGTTTTGGCTTGCAAAGGAATAATAAAATACCAAAGGAATCATACTCTAGCATATTTGGATTCCCAAGACATATTGAAATCGAAAAGAGCAAGAAAAGGAAAAGGGACTCAAAACAATGACAAATCTTAATTGGCTGAAACTGCCATTTAATTAAAATAACTCAACTGTCACTTATGGCACAAATGTTAATACAATCTCTTTAAAACCTAGCTGAATCCTCCAGATATCACTGGACACTTTGCAATAGGACATACAAGCCCATTCCCTATCACTGTATTGTAGGTTTTTAATTGGAGAAAGTATAATGTGTACAACAGGATGAGTTCATTTTGCTTCTAAAGAGGAAATAAAAAATATCAACCTAAATATCACTTCACATATAAGCAGGACTGTAGCCTCCGTTTAAGTAGGTTTTATTTTAGACTAAAAAAAAACCACCAAAGGCATATATTTGAACTCATGCATCTAAACAGACCAATGAAAGTGTAGAAATTAAGTGCAGAAGGGGAAGCAGAGAATGGTAGGAATAAAGTCCACAGCTGTGTTTTCTTAAAATCTGGTGAGAGGAATGTTAATCAAAGTTCACAAAGTTTAAATTCTCCTTTGAACTGCATAGGTATAATCAAGTAAAGAAACACAACCCTCACTGAAGTATAATTTTTTTATTTGAAATTATTGTCCCATATTAAGAAGGTAAGTTTGTTCATTCATTCATCCAGATACTCAAAAACCAATACTTACTGATTAGACTTTGTACAAGATGTGATAAAATGTGCTGGTTTGAACCCCTTGGCCACATGGGGCTAGCAACAAATACCGAAAGAACTGCACAAATAGGCCATATTAAAAACTTCCTGTTTCTTCCAACCAGAATGCATATCATCCCCCTGTGCTCTCACTAGTAGGCTCTGGGCCATCCTTAAAAGCCCAACTCAAAGGTTGCTGCTTTTGTAAAGCTCTTTGGAACTGCACAAGTTTGATATGAGTCATAACCCCTGCCCCTAAATCACTTTGTTCATAACTCTCTGATGCACTTATCACGGTTGACTTCACATGACAGCTGTGTGTGTGTCAGTCTCCCCTAGCAGGCTGTGAACATCTTGAATGGCAATTTTTTATTCATCCATCTACAGCACTTGGCACAATATATTGTAGGTACTCAATTAGTGATTATTGAATGGAAAATTCATACATCTTTATTTGCATGAGCAAAAGGTATAGAATAACTTTAAAATGAAGAGTTGCAAATATTTTACACTTATTCTTGCTACATGTAGTTCTAAAAAGATGAATTTATACCATGAACTTATACCTTTGTGAAAACATGGAAAATTCATGTATTTATAAAAGTGGTCACAACCAAATTAGCATTATTCTCTTCAAATTCCTTTATTTACTTATTCTTAAGTTTCCCTCTTCTGACCCTTAGATTAGTATCCTCTATTTTTTCCTACTTGATTGATTTGTATATGCTTGATTTCTATAATTGTGATAGCTTTTAAACTAACCTACTAACCAGATCCTTGGCAACTGCTACATTTTCAAAAGCTTTAATAGCTATTGTATATACATAAAATTGCAAATAACCTGTTTTATCCCTTCCATCATTCAGCAAATATTATTACCTACCATGTGGTAGATGCCACAGAGAAAACAAAGACCCTGTTTCAGGGGACAGAGGGTTACAACTAGAGCAGGTGATAAGAAATTTACAAAAATGACCAAAATCAGAAATCTATCTAAGCGCCATATCTCTAATTTATCTAAAATTATTAATTAAAAAAATTTTTTGAATGAAGCCTCAGTAGCTGAAGAATGAATTAAGAGGAACTGATGAAGATGACTAAGAATCAGAAGTACAATCATGTTTCAGATTCATTTAATACTAATAGTTAAACATCCTGTCTGTCTCCTAAGATTCAAGTCAATACCATAACCATAGGCAAAGTAAAATCAGGTTTTCTTGTTTTTTGATATTGAGCTGCATGAGCTGCTTGCAAATTTTGGAGATTAATCCTTTGTCAGTTGCTTCATTGGCAAATATTTTCTCCCATTCTGATGGTTGTCTTTTCATCTTGTTTATGGTTTCCTTTGCTGTGCAAAAGCTTTGAAGTTTCATTAGGTCCCATTTGTTTATTTTTGTTTTTATTTCCATTTCTCTAGGAGGTGGATCAAAAAGGATCTTGCTGTCATAGAGTGTTCTGCCTATGTTTTCCTCTAACAGTTTTATAGTGTCTGGCCTTACATTTAGGTCTTTAATCCATTTTGAGTTTATTTTTGTGTATGGTGTTACGGAGTGTTCTAATTTCATTCTTTTACATGTAGCTGTAAAGTTTTCCCAGCACCACTTATTGAAGAGGCTGTCTTTTCCCCACTGTATATTCTTGCCTCCTTTATCAAAGATAAGGTGACCATATGTGCGTGGGTTTATCTCTGGGCTTTCTATCCTGTTCCATTGATATATATTTCTGTTTTTGTGCCAGTACCATACTGTCTTGATTACTGTAGCTTTGTAGTATAGTTTGAAGTCTGGGAGCCTGATTCCTCCAGCTCCGTTTTTCTTTCTCAAGATTGCTTTGGCTATTCAGGGTCTTTTGTGTTTTCATACAAATTGTGAAATTTTTTGTTCTAGTTCTGTGAAAAATGCCAGTGTAGTTTGATAGGGATTGCATTGAATCTGTAGATTGCTTTGGGTAGTAGTCATTTTCACAATGGTGATTCTTCCAATCCAAGAACATGGTATATCTCTCCATCTATTTGTATCATCTTTAATTTCTTTCATCAGTGTCTTATAATTTTCTGCATACAGGTCTTTTGTCTCCTTAGGTAGGTTTATTCCTAGGTATTTTATTCTTTTTGTTGCAGTGGTAAATGGGAGTGTTTTCTTAATTTCACTTTCAGATTTTTCATCAGTAGTGTACAGGAATGCAAGAGATTTCTGTGCATTAATTTTGTATCCTGCTACTTCACTGATTAGCTCTAGTAGTTTTCTGGTAGCATCTTTAGGATTCTTTATGTATAGTATCATGTCATCTGCAAACAGTGACGGCTTTACTTCTTCTTTTCCAATTTGGATTCCTTTTATTTCTTTTTCTTCTCTGATTGCTGTGGTTAAAACTTCCAAAACTATGTTGAATAATAGTGGCAAGAGTGGGCAACCTTGTCTTGTTCCTGATCTTAGTGGAAATGGTTTCAGTTTTTCACCATTGAGGATAATGTTGGCTGTGGGTTTGTCATATATGGCCTTTATTATGTTGAGGAAAGTACCCTGTTCCAAAAATGGGCAGAAGACCTAAACAGACATTCCTCCAAAGAAGATATACAGATTGCCAACAAACACATGGAAGAATGCTCAACATCATTAATCATTAGAGAAATGTAAATCAAAACTACAATGAGATATCATCTCACACCAGTCAGAATGGCCATCATCAAAAAATCTACAAACAATAAATGCTGGAGAGGGTGTGGAGAAAAGGGAACCCTCTTGCACTGTTGGTGGGAATGTAAATTGATACAGCCACTATGGAGAATAGTATGGAGGTTCCTTAAAAAACTAAAAAATAGAACTACCATACGACCCAGCAATCCCACTATTGGGCATATACACTGAGAAAACCATAATTCAAAAAGAGTCATGTACCAAAATGTTCATTGCAGCTCTATTTACAATAGCCAGGACATGGAAGCAACCTAAGTGTCCACCAACAGATGAATGGATAAAGAAGATGTGGCACATATATACAATGGAATATTACTCAGCCATAAAAAGAAACGAAATTGAGTTATTTGTAGTGAGGTGGATGGACCTAGAGTCTGTCATACAGAGTGAAGTAAGTCAAAAAGAGAAAAACAAATACCGTATGCTAACACATGTATATGGACTCTAAAAAAAGAAAAAAGAAAATGGTCATGAAGAACCTAGGGGCAAGACAGGAATAAAGACACAGACCTACTAGAGAATGGACTTGAGGATACAGGGAGGTGAAAGGGTAAGCTGGGGCAAAGAGAGAGAGTTGCATGGACATATATACACTACCAAACGTAAAATAGATAGCTAGTGGGAAGCAGCAGCATAGCACAGGGAGATCAGCTCCCTGCTTTGTGACCACCTAGAGTGGTGGGATAGGGAGGGTGGGAGAGGGAGATGCAAGAGGGAGGAGATATGGGGATATATGTTTATGTATAGCTGATACACTTTGTTATACAGCATAAACTAATACACCAATGTAAAGCAATTACACTCTAATCAAGATGTTAAAAAAATTAGGTTTTCTAATAATTAAAAATGTAATGCTTGAATTGTAATATTGCTTTTACATAACAACTTGGCAAAGTTGACCAAGAGTCTTTAAAATGTTGACCAGCTTTGACCCCACAATCCCACTATGAAACTCCCTTGACCCTTTAGGTCCCTAGGATAACCCTCTTTTTACTTTGTTTTTGCTGCTGCTGGGAGAGGAGAAAAAAAGATTTTAGCATTCAATAAACACCTGTTCTGTGTCATGAGCCTTGCTAGACGCTTTGCATTTTAGTCCACTTAATCACAGTTAATCTTTGTTTTTAAAAAAAAAAAAGAAAAATGGACTTTTTTCAAAGCTTAAAGATGGTGAGATACTTCCCTAAGGTCACACAGCTAATAAGTCACAGAGGCAGGGTTCAAGTTCAGCTCTGACTGGAAAGCCTGTGTGATCCACTATGCATCATTGCTTCACAATATTCCTGGACTCTTGACCTAGTTTTACATACAACTTTTCACCTGTATTATTTTTCTCATGACTAAACAGCAATTCCTTGATGCCTTGTATCTCAGAGCTCTAAGAAACATAACTTTTTTGGAGAATTGATCAAAAACAATTCACTTATTCATTTCCTCTATTTTTTCTTTTAACCATTTCCTCTTCCTTCACATCTCATATACCAAAGAAAATATACCTCACATCTCATCCTGAAGAGAAACAACTTCAGTGCTAAATGCCTACTGAATTTATTTCGCAAATTCATAGAATTTGAATGGATATGAAAAACTTTGATTTAAAAGGTTTCTGGCTGTGGACTATAGACCCAAAGAATAAATTAAACAGACTTTGTTTAGTAAAAGATTTCATAGTTTTCACTCTCTTTTTCATTCTCTCATTATATCATTATAACCTAAAAACAAGTTTGTTGTGAATACCGTTTCATGTTGCCCTCATGAAATAATATGGCGCTCAAAGTATAGCATAATGATTGAGAAGCAGAGTTTCTGAAGACAGACTTTCTTATTATAAATCTTTAGTGTATACATCTGGCCTGGTTACTTGACCTTTCTGGGCAGGCCTAGACTTCTCCACATGTAAAATATCCATAATAATAGTACCTCTCGTATACAGTTGTTGAGGAGTTAAATGACATACTAAATTTAATTTGTATAGAACAGTACCTGGCACATACTGTGCTTAATATGCTTTAGATTTATTAATACTCTTATATAATAAAGATAAACAGAACGCTTATGATATGAATGATATGAATGATACATATGATAAAAACAATAAAAAGTTCACATTTAAATATTAAGTAGCTTTAAAAATAAGGCATCTTAAAAAACATTTAAATTTTCTTACTGTTGGTATACTATCTCAGTTGTACTCTAATTGAATGCCTTAGACTCATTAGTGTGTGTGCATGTACATGTGTAAAACAAAAATCTGTGTGCAATTCTTATGAGGAATTTTTAAGTTTTCAAGTATTTTTTTCAAAAAGAATATAGGTCCCTCAAAGAGTGCAGACCCCAATGCCAACAAAGAAACCTCCCACTTTGTACCCAAAGCCCTGCTTCCTGAAACCTTTACAGGCAAACAGTTACAGCACAAGGCCAGAAATACTGAATGAAAAAATAGGGAGAGAGGGAGATAAGAAAAGATGACGTCACTTCTATCTAGCTGGCCAGTGTTATTTCTCTGTGATGGATGTTCATTCCTCTCCTTCACACTTTAGCCTTTCATGCAGCTGTGTGTTATTCCAAAATATTGAAAGAGCTCAATTTTGGCCGTTAAAATATGTTTCTGGATCTCCAGGAAAAGGTTTACTTAATATGGGCAACTTTAAATCCTAAAAGAAGAACTTACCCTTCTTACAAGAGCTGATTAGTTTTGACATTTTACCCACTCTCCTGAAGAGTCATTTATGGGCTATGTTAAATACTAAAAAATAAAGTATGATGTGGTCCTGGTGAATCTTCTACAACAGAGAGAAAACTCAAAGCAGTATCTCAAATATTAGTAGCAAGTTCTTGCATTGATATTGAGTCAAATACTCTGCCATGTAGGCCCACTTGACCAGATCGGAGTTTAGCTTGTTGGTTTTTCTCAAATATAAATATTTCCTTATTAATAGGGAAAGTTACATATTCCATGAGGCATAAAGAAAAATTACTTTCCATTGACCCAGAAAACTTACCTTGCAACTATGCCTGAAGGAGAAAGGAACTGGAATGAGAGTATTTGAAAAAAGAACTCTGGCTGCCACAGCTACCTACCTTGCTCTAAGTTCATGTTTAATTAAATTTACATCAGTAATTCCATAAATTGCTTTCATGTTCATAGAACTTAAGTTATCATCTTTGATTCTAAGGTCAGACACTTACTGCTAACAACGCTTGTGCCTCTGAGGGAGGCTTGGCCCTCTGCCAGGCTGTACTGCTTCTCCCATGGAGATGGGCCCACCACGACTATACAACTCCATGAGGGACAATGGGACACCACCAGCCCCCTGGTTGCTCAGCAACAGCCCATTATGACTGCTCCTCTTGGACTACTAGGCAACAGCACTGAGCCTGACCCAGCTGCTCCCAGGCACTGCCTCTCAAGAGGGCCAGGTTAACAGGAGGCCAAGGGCCCTAAGTGACTAGTTACATAATCTAACACATTTCTCAGGATGCTCTCCAACTAAAAAATCAGAGCAGAGTTAGTTCCTACCCTGAAGGGTACCCTTGACCGTATCCTTAATTTAAACTCTACCCTTGAATCTTTAGAGAAGCTGACAGAAAACTAATGCATAAGAGTCAAAATCTGTGGCCAAAAAAAGTCTATTAAAAAAATCCCACACACATACATAAAGGAGGCCATTCTTTTTTTAATGTTTAAAATATGACTTTCAAACCTTTCTTAATTTCAAAGAATTTTACTATTTACATACTTTCTGTTAACAGAACCCCCAAAATGGGGAAAACATATTAAACCACTTACTTTTATGGTAAGACTGTTCCTTAAATAGCTTAACACATAACTCTAGGTATAGCAATTTCTAGGAAAGATCTTCAATTCTTATCTATAGTTTAACCCACATTTATGTCTTCTTAGTTCTAGGCTTTTAACAAATAGAAATTAGGCATATTTTTCCATCCGTTAGCTGACCTACCTTTTAGGACAAGGGCAACAACCCAGTCAACCAACCTAAAAACTTACCCACACATGGAAACATGAGTCCAGCCTTGCTCCCGTCTCCTCTACTGTCACTTTCCTCTTTGTTGTGGAAAAAGAGATGTGTGCTCCAAGAGACGTGGACTCACAGCCAGTCCACCACGGTACAAATACGATTCTACTGCTCCACTTATTCAAAACCTTCAGTCAAGTCCAAGCAATTTACCGTGAAATGCAAGGCACTTCTGAATCTACTTCCCTTTGAATTTCCACCCATATCCACAGCTGTCCAATATACTGATCTAATTATAGTTCCCTAAATACATCACACATTTTAAGCCTCTTTCCTCTTCCTAGGACATATTCCTCTTTGCCTGGCAAACTAGTGGTTATCTTTCAAGATCTAGCAATAACATCACCTCCTCTGAGACACTGTCCCTGATTTTAGAATTTCTTATAACCATCTCTGAGCATCTTCTACCTGATTCACACTGCTATAGCGGCATTAGTCACGCTGTTTCACAGTAATTTACTTACTCAACATTAATCCCATGTCCTTCAAGGGCTAGGACCTTGTTCTGTTCAACTTGGTCTCCTTGGTGCCTGGCATATTCCTTTGCATTAAGAAGCTGTTTACACTATGGCTTTATTAATGATTAGAGAACAAAACTCCTAGGCAAAATTGTAAAATAGATGAGGAGTGGGCATTATTAACCTCTTAATTAACCAGGGATGGGTAATAAAGCAATTCAAATCAAAACAAAAACTTAATCTCCTGACTTCTGGGCTGGTCCTCTTCCTAAATTATGATGAATCATTGAGAGCAAATAAGTAGATACCTCTGCAGTGATCCAATCCATCCAGTAATATGGCTAAAATAATCAGATTTCCTGTGTCCCTTTTCTTTTTGCGGTATGCGGGCCTCTCACTTTTGGGGCCCCTCCCGTTGCGGAGCACAGGCTCCAGACGCGCAGGCTGAGCGGGCATGGCTCACGGGCCCAGCCGCTCCGCGGCATGTGGGATCTTCCCGGACTGGGGCACGAACCCATGTCCCCTGCATCAGCAGGCGGACCCTCAACCACTGCGCCACCAGGGAAGCCCCTGTGTCCCCTTTATTATAATCATAATAACATGAAATTCAAGGGAGCTACATGGTCAGGTAACCAAATCACTAAAAGGTGGTCTGGAGCTGGTCTCAGGGAAGATTATTTCCCATTCAGATTAGCAACTCTTAAAGCAGTTTTTGCAGGAATCTTGGTGCAAGTAAAGTAGGGAAGAGAGTAGAAAAGAAACCAAAAATTTTAGAGCTAAATAGAAAGCAAGAAAAAGCTATTCTAATTTTAAAAACCTCCTAAGAAATACTTCACAAAACAGCACTTACTCAACATCTGTCTCCTGCAAAGCACTAATTTAAAAAAAAAAAAGGAACATGAGCAAACAACACACAAAAGCCCACAAATGCAGCAGCCAAGAGTAACAGCATGAAGCCACTCAACCTCTTACTTCACCACTTCAGTAGCTAAAGATATAGGCCTCCATTTTCAAATATAACAATGCTTTTATGCTTTTTCTACAACTTCTTAGGTTCACATATGTGTTTATCTAAGATACTGCCAAATTTTTGATATTAGCAGTAATGTGATTGTCTAAAATAATCCATGCAATCCAAACTCTAATCAACGGACATCTAAATTTTTAGCTTATCTGTGTTAAGCTGAGAGGGAATTCTTAGTCTATTACAAGCTTGTGGTTCTAAATACCCCTAAGTCTGTGCTTCATCAAAACTAGGAAACCTGCACCCTTGGAAATACCAGAATGTACTCACAACCACATGATAAATTTTGTTTATCAAAGGAGTCTTATTGACAGTATATATTTAAAGCATGTTTTTATACTAAAACAAAATGAACACATTATAGAGTGCATAATGTATACAAATATGTAAGACAAATATGAAATGTCAAAGAAACTTTGTACTTTTCTATGGAGCACTGTGAGTTATGCCTCTAGATTTCTGGGAGTTCTTTGGTGGAAAAGCATGAGAAGCCCTACTCTAGGGGATTCCCTCCTAGATGTTGAGGAAAAGATTACTTTCATGTAAAAAACATACATCACCTTGGCTCTAGCATACCACGACCACTGAACTCAAAAAGTGCTACCATACTTAGACATACCATTACTTTTTTTATTGGAACTTAACCTTTATAACATCTTTTTTATTTTGAAGCAAAAACATTTCTCTCTCCAACAGTCCTAAATCTTTCTGCAGGTACCCCACAGGACCAGTCTAAACTCCTATATATGTAAGACCGTCCTTCAAATAAACATAATAGTCACAAGTAATGGAGGCGTACTGGATGCCAGGAAACGTGCTGGGTACTTGACAATCATTAATCAAAAAATAAAACTGCAGGTAAATAGTATCATCTTTATTCTACAAAAAAGAAGAAGTAGTAGATGAAGAGGAGGAGAAAGGGGGAGGGGTTAAGGGGAAGGAGAGTGGGAAAGGAAACAGTTTACAAAAGGATAAGTGACTTTCCCAAAATAGCACAGCTCATTAGGAGCAGAGCTGAGCTCTAACTCCAAAGCTTGTGCTTGTTTTTCTCTTTCTTTATACATCATGTTATACTACATTTCCATGCCCACTTTCCCAGGTGTTCATTTCTCCTCGTGAAATATCTCCATTTTACAACTATTCCTTCCATCACTTCTGCAGTAACAGACCATCCTGATCAATGTTCGTGTGTGTGTATTTATTTGTAAGAGTAAAATATCCCAAACAATTTGGCCACGGAAGAACAGAGTTGGGCCGTCACTTCCTTTGCTCTGGATAAGATACTGCTATTGATACAACTTAAAAATATGCTACCTATGTTGGACAACCACTTGCCATTATATTGAATTGGCCATAAACCAAAATTCTTTAGTATTGTTTTAACAGATTCTGCTAATAACCATTTCTTCTCTAACTGGTTTCTTTTTTAAAAGGTATACAACTCTTGTATTTACCTACATATAAACAACCTGTCAAAATAAATTTTTATTCATAGAGTCATAGATTATATGACTCTCTACTACTTTCAAGGATAAAAATTAGCTACCGGGGCTTCCCTTGGTGGCGCAGTGGTTGAGAGTCCACCTGCCGATGCAGGGAACACGGGTTCGTGCCCTGGTCCGGGAAGATCCCACATGCCGCGGAGCGGCTGGGCCCGTGAGCCATGGCTGCTGAGCCTGCGCGTCCGGAGCCTGTGCTCTGCAATGGGAGAGGCCACAGCAGTGAGAGGCCCGAGTACCGCAAAAAAAAAAAAAAAAATTAGCTACAAATTTAAGTCCAAAGTTTTCATCCCAGCACTTAAGATTCTTCACTACAGCCTCAATGTATCTTTCCACCCAGCCCCTAAAATTTCCACCCAGCCCCTAAAATTCTACACAGCTCTGTCTCACTCTTTTCTGTATTTGTACCTTTATTCATGCTGTCCTCTCAATCAGGAATGCTTCGCGGACTCATTGAAATTTCATCAGTCCTTCAAGGACCATCCCAATTACTACATTGCCTTTAAAGTCTTTCTGATTAATTTCAAAGTTTTTCTTCTTCTTCTTTGAAACCCCACAGCTTTTTTTACTTCTGTCCTAGTACCTATTACAGTCTGCCTCGCAGGAAAGGTATGTATATTTTCTCTTACCTCCCCCAAACAGATAGAATCCTAAACTTCTTAAAAAAAGATGGAGTCTCATTCCACTTTGCAATATATCACTAAACACAGTAGCTGAATCCAGGAGGGTGCTTTTTAATAGATGTTTATTTGAATTTAGTTAACTATTCATCTCAGAGATGCATGTACTGAGTTCCAAAATTCATTAAAAACTTAAATAAGGAATATCTATAACCAACCACAGAAAAGAACCTGAATATCAATGGGTACATATAGCACTAAAATATGGAATTATAGGCTCTGTTTAGAATAATACAGGTATTTTTTTCACTGTACTGATCTCATGATGAACTGAAATCGCACCATTCATATTGGTGTAATCATGTTGACAAAAACTGAAATCTCAAGAGATTAAGAGACTTCTTCAGGGTCACATGACTAATTAAAAGCTGAGTTGGCCTTACAACAAAGCTTTCTAATTTCTAGCTTAGTTATTTTTCTCTACTATTATCATCCAAATCATGTGTCGATACATTTTCATAAATATTAGCTGCAAAAATAGTCATGTAAGAGAAATATTCTCTTCTTTCTTATATATTAAAAATCTTCAAATTATTATTTGTACAGGTAGAATTTAAAATAAAATTCATTAATGATGATTAAAGAGGATTATAATACACAAAATTTATTTATACAAATCTTACTTATTTTGCAACTTAACTACAAAGACAACAGTCAAGAGTCAGGATATTAACAAATGTTGTTCAGTCAAAATAAATGTCATAAAACCTATGTCGTAAAACCTATACACTAATAATATTCACGGTCTTTACTTATAAGCCAGTCCTACAGATTTAATCAGAGCCTGTTTATGCCTCTGGTTTGTTTTTAACCTCTTGTCACCAATTTAGAGGATAGTAAAAATTTTGCCTGCCCAACATCCATTTCCCCTTGAGAAGCCTTTCCTCCTATAGTCACTGCATGTGATTCGTTGTTTCCGAGAATGAAGTTGAGACTCAGACCTGACATATCCAAGCTCTAAGTGCCCTGAGCCACAGTGACTGGCTCAGAAGTGATACGTGACACAAACCTGCCTCAACAGGCTTATTATTACGTTTTTCCAACCCAGCAAATGCTTAAAGACTGGGTTTGTGGTGCAAGTTAGTCCACCTTAGGGCTGGTGCCAAAGCTACTAAGTGAAGACACTTTTTTCTCTTTGAATTTAAACTTGAGGAGTTAGGCCTGGAGCTGTTGATAGCAATTTTGTCACCAAGCAGAGCTTGAGAATGAAGCCAAGTTGAAAGAGACTAGAGCCAAGAAGTAGAAGGGAATAGGGTCCTTACAAAATAATGTGAGCTCTAGATCAAGCTGTGACTGAAAGCTGGGTTACATAAATCTGATAAATTCTCCCATTCTCCTTAAGCCAATTTGAAGTGGATTTGCTGTCATGAGCAACTGTAACATTCCTAACTAATGCACTCAGGTATCTGACTTTCTCAACCCACAACAGATTCAAAAGGTCATAAAGAGAGTGAACAGTAAGAGCTATTACATACATCAGATGAAGTAGCAGCTTGCGGTTTGAAAGTGATGATGAAGACGGTAATATGTAAAAAAAGAAAATAAGGAATTTCAAAAATGTGGAGTCTTTTAGTCAAGGGCTTACTCCACATATCATCCTGGGAAACCTCTCAGTCCCAGAAAAACCAGGATAGTTGCCATGCTATTTGGGAGCACAGAGATTCTTGCAGTGATTTGCATAAACAAGAAGATAAGAGGTCATTAGGTCACAGAGGACTCAAGGCAGGTGGTGGTGAGGCTCTGAGGTTGCTGTACTTGTACGGGAGAGTGTGGTAAGCACACAGAATTCTTAGGTTCTCCACTGACTTGTACTAATTGGAAATGTGCAATCCACTGAGAAACATCTTACTCCAAGCAATCAGAGTAAATCAGCATGGAGAGTAAAAAATAGATGGATCAAAGAATCGGCCATCCCAATGAAGCCAAAGGACAAGTGAAGGTGTGAATCTTTGGATTGGTGTAAAAAAAAAAAAAAAAAACAAATACAGGATGCTATGCCCAGAGAGTTTCAGAATTTGAGATTTTAGGAAGGAACAATTTCATATGATAAATCCAGGTTGTGACTACAGAAGGGGCTGGGTGAAAGGAAGTAAAAGAGAAGACTACCACTTGAAACTGTGGAGGTCACAAACTGAGAGGCTGTGGTGTTGGGTGTAGACATGAAGTCACCCAGATTGAGGACAGGAGACAGGTGGGAGAAGATGACTGTACACCTGTTGCTGGAGTGTTCATTGAAGGAGGGGTTTGTTCAGGTGGTGAGTAGATCACAGGAATGAGCAATGGTAGTTGATAGCATAGCCAGATGGCTCAAAGGAACAGGAATGAGTATAAGAGTGTAGAGAAACAATGGTCTACAGGTGGGAGGGTGTATGGAGGGCATGTGTCCCACCTCCCTACCCTGAGATTCATGACCTATGGAGTAATCAGCAGTCTCCAACAGGAAGGACTCACGGGGAAGTGGGATACCCCTGGGAGAGTCAAGATTCAGGGCTAGAGAAAAAAGTGGAGGTTAAGAGGAGTTTACTGGGACTGAGCAGTTACTGAGGGACTGGGAGGGCATGACAGAATGGTTTTGAAGGAAGAATAAAAAGCAGAGATTAGGTCAGGGAGAGGCAGCACAAAGCATAACAAAGTTTCAAGGCAGAGAGGAGAAATGAGCAGACAAACGATAAAAACAGAGATTTGAAGCATTAGAAAATTAACTGTTTTGCAAGGCTAATACAATTACATGTTCCAAAACTGGTAACACATGGGAATTTAGAAAGAGCTAGCAGCTATGATGTGGGATGTGGAATTCCTTTTCCTCCTGGGATGAGGTGGTGAGTGACAAACGTGGGTCAAGGAAGTTTAGGGAGGCAATTGAAGAGCCTGCAGTCATGTGTAGGAATGGTGGCCAGGAAGGCATGTGAGAGGGAATTCTGTGGGACTTCAGGATGATAGGGCCAGTTATAACGAGGTGGGCTCCAAGGAGGTGCAGGGGCATGGGATGCTATTTCAAATCAGTGGGGAAGGAATCAATGACAGAACAAACAAATTTGAGACAAGACTAGTGATGAAAAAATGTTAATAATAAAATTAGATTACCTACTTCATCCCCTACTAAAATAACTTCTAAAGGATTAAAACTTTAAATTAAAAAAGACATCAACAGTACTATTAAAAACATAGACGAATATGTTTAAAGGGGAAAGTCCTTCTCAGAAACTATGCGAGGAGAAATTGACAGCTTTCACATCCACAAAATTTAAGGATTTTACAAAGCAATGCTCCCTAAAACAGTTAATGGCAAACAAACGAAACTGATTAAAACATTGCAACATAACATACAAAGAGTTAACATCCTAATGAATAAAAAGCTCTTGAAACAAACAAAAAAGGATTAAAAACAGGCAAATAATACTAAAAAGCAATTCGTAAAACTGAATCCAAAATATCCAATAAACATACTAACTAAAAATATTCGGCCTCATTAGGAATCAAAGAAATACAAATATGAGGTATCTTTTCCTACTGATTTCTAAATTTAAAATTTTTAAACAGTATTAGTATGTTGGTAAAAATTTTGAGTATAAATCGCTGCAGGCTTCCTGGAAAGAAATTTTGCAAAATGTGTCAAAAATGGTTAACAAGTGCATATCCACTGACCTAGCAAGTCCATGTCTAGAAGTCTATTCAAAGAGATTAATAAAACAGCCATGTACAGTGTATAAAGATCACAAACAGAGTTGTCTACTATGGTACTGTTTATACAACCAAATTTGGGAACATTCTGCATATTTGCCAATAGGGGTTAGTTAAAATTTTAATAGAACACTATGTAGCCATTAAAAATATGATTTAGCACCTTCACAAGATATAGTAAGATGAAATATTAAGGGAATATGATATATCACTTTTCTTTTTAAAATCTACATATATGCAAAGAATTTTATAACTAATGGTGGAATTTAGGTGGACATTATTTTCCTCTTAATGCAATTCTGAATATTTCTGATTTTCACTGCAATGTGTATGGTCTCAGAAACACTATTTCAAAACTTTAAAGTTTAAAACTTAGTGGTATTTTAAGTGGCAAACATTACCTACTCAGAAAAATTACATGTGGAATAACCCATTATAATGTAATAATAGGGAGCTGACAAAAGGATGAGACTGAAAGAAAAAAATCACCTTATTATATTTTCACATCTGTGATTCTTGGTGAATAATTTACAATAGCAAGCATATATTGTCCTTGGAAAAACTGAATTCTACATTTGAACATTGCCAATATTTAAAGCAATGCATTTTAATGATTTGTTTTCCTTTTCTTATTTCTGTGTTAAACTGATGATTGCCACAGGGTGCAGCAAAATTAAAATGTGGCCTAACTGGAAAATTCTGTTTCATACCCTTAAGAGCTGAAATTTTATCTAGCCAAAAACTATTTCATGGGTCCCTCTGAATAATAAGAAAAACGTTATTTTTTAAAATTTTCTCTTCCTATTCATTTGTATTCTGGTAATAATAATTTTAAGAAGAAAAAAATAATTTACAAACTGTATACCATTATTACATTAATATAAAAACATTCTTACAAATGGACAAAGACTGGAAGATACTCAATACTGAAGCAATTATGTTTGAATATTAGAATTGGAATTTTAAAATCTTTCAGTGTTCTTAATAGTGTGATGGTTTTATGATAAAAAATATCTGCAGGAAAGAAGCTAATAAAGTAAACTTTTAACAATCCTTTTATAAGATAATTTGAGATGTCCTTAGATATAACTGAAACTGCTGTCCTTAGTCATAATCATATTTCATTAATCCATATTTTAAGTGGATTACATTGAGACAAAACCCACAAAGTGAAGAACTGAACCAATTTGCTATTAGGACCAATAATAATTATTGACAGGTAATATGAAATTTTTCAACAAATTAGGTAAATTAAGATACTTTTTGAAAGAGTTGGTAAAAATAAGCACCTATGAGTAAAAAAAAATGCTTTGTTTCCTCCCATTTTGCAGTTACACCTGAAAAGTTTATATTTCCTTTCAAAGCATTCAAACCTAGAACCCAAACATGGACTTCTCAGAGTTGGAACAACCTATGCCGGGTTTTACTTGAAGCTTAATATCCTTTGGCAAAAATCCACAAACATCTCAGGGAGCTGACCCAGATCTACCCTGTGAAGAAAGTATTCCCCACTTCCCCTGAAAACGTTCTCCCACTCCTCCCTGAGGCAAACAAACACAAACTATGCCCCCCATGTTGCAGACTGGTCCCATACCCATACTGTCAAACCCATATGGTGCAAAATGAATGGAAAACCTGAAATGACCTCATTTATATCTATGGCTGGGTTGGTGGCAGAGGGACCGTGGATGCACTGCCCAAGTTATCACACTGCTTATTTTGTAACCATCTTTACAACTGATACTGAAGATGGGCACATTTCAAGTGGCTAGCAATCCAAAATCCAGGTATCAGGTTTCTTCTTGGGAACTCAGGAGAATCTGTTCCATGCCTCTCTCCTAGCTTCTGGTGGTGGCTGGCAAGTCTTGGAATCCCTTACATCTGCATAACTCCAGTCTCTACTTCCACTGTCACAGGCTTGCCTTCCCTCTATGAGTCTCCGTCTCTGTGTCTCTTCTCTTCTTCTTTTAAGGACACCAGTCATACTGGGTTAAGGGCCCACCCTACTCCAGTATGACCTCATATTAACCAATTACAACTGCAATGACCCTATTTCTAAATAAGGTCTCATTCTGAGGTTCCAGGAAGTACATGAATTTTAGGGAGACATTATCCGACCCAGTAAACCCACCAAATCTGCCTTCATTCTTCTATTGCCACCTTTGTATATAGTGCTGGTCCTCAACCTCAAGCCAAGAAGCTGAGAACCACCCTTCATTCCCACCTCCCTTTAAATTCATATCCCAGTTATCATCAAGCCTGATCATTTTCCACTTCTAATATTTCTAGACTCTGCTACTCCTGTTTATCCCTAATCCCTGAATCACTCTCTAGCACCTCTTGCTTGGGCTACAACAGTCTGTCCAGTACTCCTCAAATCCAATCTTCTCCAAGCTACAAGAGTATATATAGATATATACATACAGCTTCGTGGCATGTTAGGAAGATGTACAGTTGCTTTTTTTTGTTTGTTTTTCTAATTTTTCACTACCGTGAAAAGTTCTGCTGCTTTACTGCAATGAGCATAATTATGATAGACATCCTTCTTCAGGGATACAGAAACTGAGAGGCAGAGTGGTTTGTGTGCAAGCCCTGTCCTTTGTAACATCTTCTGACTTGATAGATTCTTTACAAACCTTCAGAATGCAACAAAATCCATTATATCTATAATCTAGCTTTTTATAGATTTTATTAGATTTGGGAAGGACAGACAAGAGGGGCTTATTTCAGTGTTTTGAGATTTAATATTATACCTGGCTCCAGAAGCCCCATGATAGAAGTACTTATTCTCATTTTTTAAATAAACAAAAATAATAAATGAATGTAATTGCATGAGTTATAAGCCATCCTTGTTTACACACACACACACACATACACACTGATTTTAAGAATAGTGTTTTCTTCTGAGACGTATTAACCCAGCCCATAAAGATTAGTGTAGAAATAAATCACTTCATAGTCATTTGATATAAGCATGTTTGGGAAGACAGCTTAACTCCTTGCTGTCTTCCACGAATTTATTCCTGAAACTATCACACTGAACCTCAGTTTCTTCCTTTCCCTCACCCAAAAAGTGAAAACTTACAGTTAACCATGCTTATTTCCACACTCCCAAAGGGGATTCTTTTTCATCAGCACAGTAGATTTTAGGGCTTAGCAGGAAATAGGGGCTATGAGGAGGCGGAATCCAGGAGATAGAGGAAAGCATTTAGCTCCATTTATATTGTCTATAAACGCTTCTGCTGTTGCTCCCCCAAACAAGTGTTCAGGCTGTGTTGGCTCCAGACTACACAGTCTTAAAGTATTTCTATCCCCTTGGCCCACTTTCCAGTCTGAGAAATCCTATTTTAACTGATCCAGGATCCTAGGTGAGATTCCTTCCTCCTATTCAGGAATATGTACAAATGTGAATTGCTTTATTCTTATATAGACAGCTCTGAACTTCTTTTCCAACCAAGCACCCAACTCTTGGACACCATCACTTTTTAAGAATAGGCGTTATTGGAGAACACATATCTACTCTGATTTATAAAGTCCGTAGCATGCTTTATACCTGAACAGATGCATAAAACTGCTATTTGTCTTTGAGAGCATGAATGAAAAATATATCCCACTTGAGTATAAAGTAGACTACCTATTTGATTTCTCAAAGTCAATTGTACTTCCAATAAAAAGAAAAATAATAATAACCACTTTGGTTTTCTGGGTATGTTCAAGTATTCTCTTTATGTAATGTCACTAACTGATAATGACTTATAAAAAGTACATTGATCCTATTAATATAAAAATTACTAAGACCAACAGGATTCAGAGAGCATGTACTAACAGAAGTTTTAAAACAGTAAGATAGGAGCCCTGGATTTATCCCTAATACATGATTTTTGCACATGTCAATCACTTAAACTTGGGCCTTAGATCTCTATATCTAATAAAATATGTTTAATTAGTACTTAGAAGAATTATGTGGCATCATAATTACGGATGCTTATTTTATCATAGGATTTATAGGGTTTTTCTGATATTCAGAAAGGAATTTTTTTTTCTAACTCAATTAAAATCTTGTGTTGAAGGAATGGAAAACCACTGAATTTACTATCAAGCCATTCAGGTCTGAGTCTCATCAACATCCCAAAATACGATTTTCAAATTGCTTTATTGCCCATTCTCAATGGAGACTGCAGGAAATTTAGTCTTAATTAAGCCTGATTTACTCTCATTTAGCATTAAAAAAAAAGATACTGGGGGAAGGGATGAATAGGCAGAGAACAGAGGATTTTTAGGGCAGTGAAAATACTCCCTATGATAGATGAATACATGTCATTATGTGTTTGTCCAAAGCCATATAATGTACAACAACAAGAGTGAACCCTAAGATAAACTACGGACTTTGGGTGATTATGATTTGTCAATGTAGGTTCATCTATTGTAGCAAACATACCAGTCTGGTGAGTGAGGGAGGCTATGCGTGTGTAGGGGTAGGGGGTATTTGAGAAATCTGTACCTTCCTTTCAATTTTGCTGTGAATCTAAAACTGCTCCAAAAAAACCTGTCTTTAGAAATGTTACACTTTTTTTGCAAATTTGTTTGCTATATCTGAGCTCTAAATTTGAAAGGAAGCAAAGTGTTTCCTGTCCAACCATCTCTCTATGTATATATCAAATCATATATGATCTAGTAAGAAACATTTATTTCTCCAGAATTTTCTGCATTTTGTAAATATGTAACTTCTACATAAAATTCACTCTATACTGCTCTTAAAAAGTTAGACATACGTTTATCATACAACCCAGCAATTGCACTGCTAAATATCTATCCAAGAGAAATGAAAACATGTACTCACAAAAACTTGCATGTGAATGTTCTTAGCATCATGATTCACAATAGCCTCAAGCTGAAAACAACCCAAATGTCCATCCACTGGCGAATGGATAGACAAAATGTGGTATATCCATACAATGGAAAACTTCAACAATAAAGAGGAATGAAATACTGATACACGCTACAATATAGATGAATCTCAAAAACAGTATGTTAAGTGAAAAAAGCTATAAACAAAAGATCCCACATTTTATGATTTCATTTACATAAAATGTCCAGAGAAGGCAAATCTATAGATACTGAAAGAAGATTAGTGGTTGCCTGAAGCTGAGCAGAGAGTAATTATAAATGGGCATGAGGGATCTTATTGGGGTGATGAAAATGTTCTAAAACTGAATTATGGTGATGGTTTTACAACTTGGCAAAATTTCTTTAAAAATCATTGAAAGGGGTAAATTTCTAAAAATTTAAACTTCTAGTTTAAAATTGACTAAAGAGGAGAGAAAATTCTTTAACAAAGAATGAAATTTGACACAATTTTAAATATCCTGCATAAGGTATTCCATTAGTCTTTGATATTTTGTTGAAGAAAGTTGTGGTAAAGATAAAACTAAAAAGTCAATTACTAAAAACTTTTTGCAAACTTTTTTCTAATATATACTTTGCTTCAAGATTAAATCATTTGATCTTCCAAAACAGTTTTAGAAAATGAACTCCCTTAACATATTGTCAGCAGAGGGTTATTGACCAGCACCTGACATACTAACAGGAAAACAAGGTTTTCAAATTGCTGGTCTAACTAACCTTGATCCAGAACCTACGCCATTACAGCACTTCCTGTGAGATTTATGGCCATCAGGTCTCATTTTAACAATCCAAATTCTGAGCTTTCTGAATATTAAATCCCAGAAGGAATTTTTTTATGTGTAGCAATGTCAATAAGAAGAAAGGCATCTTGTGAAGAGATAAAGTGGACAGATGGATTTTGAATCTACATGTACACCAAGAGAAATGCAATACTCAACAGTAGTTCTAATCCATACTTTTTCAGTATCCAAACCATTAATATGAGCGTTTTAGTATTTAGTTTTTCTAGTTGAATGTTTAAGTGGTCATCGGCATCGAATCTCCATTTTACAGTCCTGCACAGACTCTAATAATTTCACCTGTCGTTTTTTTTTGGTTTCTGTTTTCTTAGTGTTTCCTGTGTGCCCCACTTGTACCAAGCGCTCTTCCAAAGAAACCGTGTTCGGATGTGTTCCCTGGGATGAGCTCTACGAAGATGAAACTGGCCCGTTCATCCCAGTCTCACTCGTCAGGGGCTGCCAGTCAGGACAGCTGGTAAATTGGGGTCATCTCCCCATGAAGGCAACGAGTTGCTATGGCATCAGCAGTCAGGACCCACGCCCTCCATCTCCTGAGCCCCTGCGACCACACTGCACTCCCGTCCCTCCCTGGCTGCCGGCCGGTGTCCTAGGCTCAGTGAAACCCAGTAGTTGCAGAGAACTCTTGATTTGACCCGATCTAATCATTCCCATGTTTTATCAAATAATGGATGGAGACTGGTGAGATGAGGTGACTGGGCTAAAGCCACACAGCTCGACGCGGGCAGAGCCGGCGAGAACACTGGTCTCTGCTGACCCGGCGGCCGCGAGCGGCTGCCTGGGGCTGGGAACGCGCAGCCCATGGGAAACGACGTGGCATTGCCCGTGCGAGAGGCGAAGGCTCAGCAACTTATGAGAGGATATCACCAATGTGCAGCTTCAGGGCACACTGGGCAAAAAGAGGTGACCAGACCTCCCTGGTTACGCCTGTTGGCCTGAGCGTCCCCTTCCACTCCGCAAGTACCTCTGCATGTTAAATGATGTGGTCGCTCTGGCCAAAGAGGCGTCCACTTTGAATTCCCCCCATGCTCGTGCGGACTGGCCGGAAAATAGGAAAGTTGCTGTAACCACATCTTCGCTCTCTCAGTCTCCCCTGACTGCCCAAGTCCTTTCCCTCCATCTTCGCTCCAGAGACCCCCACCACTTCGGACTCCCCTTCACCACGTACGTACCAGCCGCGCGCAGAGGTGCTCGCCGAGCCTGGGCTGGGTCCCGGTGCCCGGGCTCGCCCGGCCTCTACGTGGCCGCGAACTGCGACGCGGGCTCTAGTTCGCTGCCGCCTCTACCGTCCACGACGGAGCGACCGCGTCTGAGCTGCTGGGCTGGGGCGCAGCCAGGAAGTGGCAGCTACTCCGGGGGCGGAGAGAGCGGCTGCCGGGACCCGCCCCCGAGCGTGCGGGGCCCCTCCCCCCTCCCCCCACCCGGGTCTTGCTCTCTGTGGAGCCACTCCCGCCAAGGGGCTCTCGGGGCCGGCGCGACGGTGGTTCTTGTCTTTTGGCTCCCTGGGCAGCGTTCTTTTTCCTGCGTGCGCGTTAACAATTAATCATCAGAGATCATCACAGAACCCATGCCCTCCTCGCCTACCACTCTCAGTTCCCCTCGGGGAGGACTAAGGTTCTACTAAGAAGTTACCTGATGTGACTGAGGGAATTTCGCGTCCCTCCCTGCTCCCGGAGGCTTCCTCTGCAGACCCTCTGACCCATTTCTGCGCGCCCCCGAGCGTTTGTGCTCCAAGTGTCCTAAGGTTGCACTTTACTCGTGGCTCCTTGGAGAAGGTAAGAATGTGCATGGTTTTCCTATCTGCACCCGGAATGTGGGTATTCGTGGTTTTTTTAACGCATCATTTTAACAGATTGAGAAGCCATGTGCAATGTAGACAACTTTTGGACAAAGAAAAGCAGAAATCAACGTCTATCGAGTTTCACTTCAAGGTTCTCACTAAGAAAAATGAAGTCCTTACTATTAAGGTCTCATTGTGTCTTTTAGAAAGCATAATAGAGAGATGATGATACTGTTCTTAAAATTAAGGTGCTCTTCTCTGCTTCCTGAGAAGGTGGTTTCTCCTCACTGAAGTCCTGAGATCCCCTCTGGTTTCCTGAAAGACATTATTAGTGTCCAAAATCTGCTTAACACCAATATGTTCACAGATACTGTGCTCTGGCTTCCTACCCAAGTCTATAACACCTGCCATTTCCCTACTGACTACTTCCAATGTTTTCATAGGCTATGTGATATAGAAAAATGTTTTATTTAATGTATCTGCCAGTGGTGCTACCCTTAGGCTCTTTAAATTATTTAATATTCCTACCCCCACAATGTGGTAATAACACCTCTGTTTTCAGATAAATAAAGTGAGGCTCAGCAAGGTTAAATAATTTGAATAAAGTGAAATCGCTAGGAAGACTTCAAGTCAGTTTCTGAGCTCAAGTCTTCCTGCCTTTAAGGTTGATATTCTTTAAATTATACCTTGTTAGTAAAACTTATGATTTTTCTAAATGCCGACACTGGTACACTTAGTTTTATAAAAACATAGTTATTTGTATGGTCATACAAATAGTAATTAAAGAGATTGAGAGTTATTTATATCTTGAGTGTAATTTCAAGTGTATAATAAAATATATTATTATTATTTAAGGCAAATTATTCTAAAGCCTATTTATTTTAGAGAGCCTGTGTTAGAGATGCTAAAATGTTTGGATTTATGAGTTACAGTGCAATGATTGGATTTTTATAATTCTGAAACTGTACTCCTTATACTCACAAAATTTGTCTTGTAAAACCTGTATTTTGGGACAGGTTTGATAAAACTGTTAGCCCTCGCTGATGCACTTTAAAGTTACGTATTTGAAATCATCTGAACCACTTGAATGTTCGCTCCATGAAAGCTGTATCTTTGGTAGCTAGAATAGTACCTGTACAAAATAGCTGCTTAGTAAGCAGTTTTTAAAGGAATAAATAGAACCTCATTTTCTTCAGTTAAGACAAAATAATGACTTAAGAAAACACTACTTTTAGTTTGCTTTTGTCTTTTATAGTAGATTGAAGATTTTTGATAGCTTCTCATTTCTACTATGAAAGTAAGGAAGATGAAGGAATCAGGTAGAGCCTGAAGGTTTGTAGTAGCTGCTGTTGGGAATGGTAGCAAAAAACCTGACTATAAGTACAAAAAAAAAATCTTCTTTTGAGTCAGGAATTGGTGATAGCAGTAGTTCCACACAGCTGTGAATTTGTGTAAAATATATGACTGTAAATGCAGAAAGTTTCACTAATCCCACTTGGGGATTTTGCCAAGTGATTTGATGGAAAGGCAAGGAGAAAGCTTGGATGCTATTTTTAAGAGAATGGTTGAAGGACAGAGCTGTGAGGTTCACTTAATACTACATGGGAAAATAAGTGAAGACATAAAAGGGGAGAGAAAAAGCAGGCAAAGAAGTACAAATCTCACTCGAATAAGAGAGATGGCAAAATAAGTTGTAGTCAGGAGGGGGGATAGTTTTCTTGAAGGATTTAGTAGCAGAATAATGGCAGGGTTATGGAAGAGCTGTGGCTGGGGTTAGCTGTTCTCCTTAGAATGAAGATCAAGCAGTTGGAGACTAAGGTATTGGAGAGGCTATCCACGTGGACATTGAAGCCACCAATGGTGATGCCATGGGGTGGAGAAGGAATGAGTCAGACACCAAAGGCTTTCATGACTGTGGTGGAATGATCAGGAACTGAGTGGATGACTGTACAGAATTGGGACAGAAGGTACATATCCAGGGAACAAGAGCCTAAATGGATCAAGGGCTGGTATAAGAGGGGGTGCACGGTTCAAAAGCAATACTGGGGAGCTACAAGGATGCCAGCGCTGGCTCTCATGGTCCTAGGGTGTGAGATAATGAGCAGTCTACGTTGGAGGGAGATCCAGAGGAAACTATTCTCAGAAGAAAGCTGATTTTTACCTAAAGCAAGACAATGGAGGAAGCATTGTGTGAATAGGTTATGAAGGTGGAGGGATTTTTTCAATATTGAACAAGGATTCCACAAGGTCAGAAAGGATGGATTTTAGGAGGTAAGGCCAGCCCTGTGCTTGTCTTAATGTTCTGCTGTCCCTGCCTTGAAATTCTTAATAATTTTTAAACAAGTGACCACACATGTGCATTTTGCATTGGTCCCCACAAATTATGTAGCCAGTCCTGTTTAGAAGAAGTGGAGAAATGGGAGTGTAGGTGAAGCAAGAAGTAGCACCAACCTTCTGAGGAATAAATTATGGGAGAGATTAAATGCAGGAGGTTGTGTTTTGAGGAAAGACCAAGAATGGTGGGAGAAGGGGTGTGGCTGCAAGGTTCCAATAACATCTAGGTTCCCTCTCTTTAGGGCAGGCTAGCTGAGACCTGGGTGGGAGAGGCAGTCAGCAGTCCGCATCAGCCTCTTCCAGGTCTGTGTAGTGTATTAGTTTGCTACGGTTTGCTGTAACAAATTACCACAGATTTTGTGATTTGAGCCAGCATAATTTTATTCTCTCACCGTTCTGGAAACCAGAAGTTCGGAATCAAGGTGTTGGCAGAGCAGTGCCCCCTCTGAAGGCCTTAGGGGAGGATCCTATTTTGCCTCTTTAGCTTTTGGTGGCTATAGGTAATCTTTGGTATTTCTTGGTTTGTGACTGCATAACTCCAATCTTTGCCTTCATCTTCACAGATCCTCTGTGTTTCTTCCCTACTGTCTGTATTCTCCTCTCCTAACAAGGACACTTTTTGGATCAGGGTCCACCCAGGTTAATCCAGGATGATCTCATCGGGAGCTCCTTACCTTAATAACATCCTCAGAGACCCTTTTCCAAGTAAGGTTACATTCACAGGTACTGGGGTTAGGACTTGGACATACCTTTTGAATGCTGGTCTGAGACCAGCATTCAGTCCACTAGAGCGAGGTTGGCTGAGGCCACAGGAAGAGCCAGGCTGGATGACACTGGCATCTGATAACTTTTCAGGTCTGTTTGGCAAACCAAGGTATTTATAATAATATGAAGTGTACCAGTGTTTCTAAAGCTTTCCAGCTGTGAAATTTAATACATACAAAATCTAGAAGATTAACACTGCCCAGAGACACTTTATATCCCTAGAGGTAGCTATCTGTCCTTGGGGACAAAATGAGACTGGGGAGAGAAGTCGTGTACCTTGGATCGTGCCAAGTCTGGCTATAGGGAATTGAGGAAATGAGATTCTCCACTCCTTCTTTTCAGCCACTCTCCATTCCAGAGGACACATGTGCTTCCCTGATACAAGAGGATAGCTTATGGGATGACTGCATTTCATCCCTCTCCATAAATATGAGCTTTAGAAGGACCGGAGGAGTGACCTTGTGCCTCTGTGGCAGAGACCCAGCTAGCTTCCCAAGCCATGCCTTGTAGAGGACAATCTTAACCCTCGGGGTGGGGGTGGGGAGAGGAGGAAATGTTGAAACTGTGTTACTGTGCTAACTGTGCTGTTAACTTTATTCTCCTCCTCCAGCTGGCAGGCGCTCTGAGAGTTAGCTGAGTAGCTGGAGCCAAATGGAGCTCTCCTTAAAAGGCATCACACTCATTGGGCCTTGCTCCCTTCTGCTCATGACAGAACAGGAACCATAAATTCCATCCATTATTTTCTAAGTGTTGCCAGTGAGAAGATCCTAGATTGTGGCAGTGGGGCAGCAGCACAGCTACACTGAAGTTTGGAGCCCATAAGAGCAACATCCCTCTTTGGGTGGCCTCTAAGGAAGTTGCCCTGAGATCAAGCTTGGGTAATATACTGGCAGATGACAGAAGGGAGTGGAGCCTGAGCTGCCTGCTGTTGACCCTGCTCCTGTCGTGTGACAGAAATGATGCCACAGACCCACATCCACCAAGGGAGAGGTTGGGCATTGAAAAGAATGGGGCACAATTGGCTTTCAGGAGATCAGAGGCTGTAGCGTGAGAGGCAGAGGAAAAGGAAGAGACTGCTTTCCTTTTAGTATTTAAAGTAGAAATTTCCTAAGAAAGTATTCCAAATTATCATTGTACTCACACATCTCTCCTGTTCCTGGTCAATGGGGCATCCCTTTGCAGAGTATCAGGGTATATGAAAAGAACACTGAGAATCTTGGGTTCTAATCCCAAGTGGCAATGCCACTGATGGTGTAAAATTTCAGTAAAGGCAGTTTTCTCTGAAGGGAAGGTTAGGACAAAAGGATTGCCCTGCTCTAAAATTCTCTTAAGTTTCTGAATTTGCTTCCTTATTAAATTCAAACTCCTCAGCCCAACGTTTAGAACACTTTACCCACCCATCTCTATCTCATTTCTGTTCTTATCATTTTCCAGTACAAATCCTGTTTTCCAGATAAGCTAATCCACTTGCCACTCCTTGTGACTTTCTCATTCCAACATTCATAACTGGTGCAGGAGGATGTGTTTTTTACTATCTTCCACTCTTAAGCAGTGTCACTTAATTTCTTCAAACTCCTGTTCACAAATAATCTACTGATGGAGATCTACTGATGAATTTTTTTCCACCCCTGATCAATTCATTCAAACATGTGCCAAGTTACTATCTAAATTTTATAGCCTTTCTTCCATGTGTTTGAGGAGTACAGCAATTTTAAATTAAAATATTATTCTCTTTAGTTTTTGCCACATCCTTAAAGCCTTTTCATGTGTATTAATTCCTCCTAATTATACTGTATGTTTCTTAGCATGAAGCTCTTATATTCCATAATAGTACTTTCTGATTTCTTCCAATAAATGAGACAATTCTGAATGATGTATGATTAGTTTTAAAAATTGCTAGCTATTGAGCAGTGGTCCAGCATCGACAGGTGGTTGGTCCAGGGTAAGCATTCAGTAACTATTTTTGCATGAATATATAAGTAAATTCTCACCTTTCTGCTCATAGTTATATAATTACACACAAAAACATCAACCATTCTCCTTCCTTTGTTCAATATAATGAATTTAACACTTGGCAAAAGAATAAAATGTTACAGAAGTCTAAAAGTTAACAAAGATACCTTTGTGATTCACCAGTATGTGGTAATTTATTTGCCCAAATAAGCTTTATTTTTAACAACATATATAAGAAATAGTTGAAAACATTTTTATTTTATATGAATTGCTTCCATGCACAGATTCATAAAATCAGAGATGCATGATTTAAGATTAGATGATCATAAAAATTAAAAAATTAACTCACAACTTCTAACATAGGGGATCTTGGTGTCTCTAAAATTGTCTCTTAGTATATTAGAAAATATACATTTTATCAGAACTCCAGTAAAATTTTCATAATATCTATTATATTATTCATAGTAGATATTTATTATGGTCCTGAATTATTCAATAACTATGGATAAATATAATGAATGCTAAGCTGTCTTATACGTTGGGTCTTTTTTGATTTGGGGAAAACTCTAATTTAACATCACTGAAAGAATTTAGGGTGGGTGGAATCTTCTAAAAAAGGAAGCTTCTGAGATGTTCCTGGGGTATTTGGATTTGAAGGCTAGCCTCTTAAAAATTTCCTTGAGAACTGAGAACTTAAACTTAACCCAATTGGGATACTTTTTTTGGTAATTTTCCTTACACTGTACAGGAGTTAGAAAAGCTATAAAAATTAACATTAGCCCATAAATCTAAGGCAGATCACAATAAAAAAATGTATTCCTTAATTTAAAGTATTTTAAGGGTTGAAATATAATCTTTATCATTAACATTTCACTGGGTATCTTGGATTAGATGCATCTTAGCCATGATTCTCCTTATTAGATGCAGTGCCAGATAAAATTTTAAAATAAATAAAGCCTATCCCCTTTCTGCATCTTTTTCTTCTTTTCCAACCATTTGAGGTTCTCCTGTGAGGAGTGAGTAGATTTTCTAAACACACTGACCCTCTCCTTAACTTCTGGAAAGAAGGAGTGACTGCAATCAGTCATGTTAAAGATTTACCAGACAAGACCCATGCTTTCCTGATTTCAATCTATTTAATGAAGATTCCTTTCCTTAAGTAAAAAGGAAGACTTTGATATAGAATTCTGGGTTGACAGAATTTTTTTTCCCCATAGTTTAAAGGAGTTGCTGTGTTTCATCCTATGTATAAAATATGTCTTTTATTCTGTTTTTAAGAGTTTCTCTTTACCAGTGATTTTTAAAAATTTATTTTATTATTGGATGCATTGGGTCTTCATAGCTGCGTGCGGGCTTTCTCTAGTTGCGGCGAATGTGGGCTACTCTTCGTTGCGGTGCGCCCGCTTCTAATTGTGGTGGCTTCTCTTGTTGCGGAGCACGGGCTCTAGGCGCGTGGGCTTCAGTAGTTGTGGCACACGGGCCTAGTTGCTCCGCAGCATGTGGGATCTTCCCGGACCAGGGCTTGAACCCGTGTGCCCTGCATTGGCAGGCGAATTCTTAACCACTGCGCCACCAGGGAAGCCCTTTACCAGTGATTTTAAGTAATTTTATTATGATGTTTTTGGTATAGTTTCTCTCATGTTTTGTGCACTTCAGGTCCATTGCACTTCTTGGGTTAGAAACATTTCATTTATTACTTCAAATAATTTTTCTGCTCACCCCTTCTTGAGGATTCCAATTAACTCATATGCTTAAGCTGCTTGAAGTTGTCTCACATATCATTGATGTTCATTTGTTTTTGGTCTTTATGTCTCTGTTTGTTTTAATAGTTCTGTTGCTATGCCTTCAAGCTCACTGATTTGTTTTGCTCTGTAGTGTTTAATTTGTTAATTCTATACAGTGTTTGTTTCATCTCAAGACATTAGATTTTTCATCTCAATAAGTATGATCTCAGTCTTTTTCATGTCTTCCACATTAATATGCTCAATCCTTCCTCTACTTTCATAAGCATATGGGATATAACTACAATGAGTTTTATAGTGTCATCACATACTAATTCCATTGCCTGTGTTAATTTTGGATTGTTTCTATTGATTGCATTTTCTCTTCACTATATTTCCCTGCTTCTGTACATGCCTGGTAATTTTTAATTGGATGTCAGACATTATGGTTTTGCCTTGTTGGATGGGTGATGGATATTTTTGTATTCCTATTAGTATTCTTGAACTTTGTTCTTGGCCATAGTTAAGTTACTTGGAAAGAGTTTATCCTTTTGAGGCTTTCCATTAAGTTTTATGAGTTAGGATTAAAGAGAAGCCATTAGTCTAGGGCTTACTGTGCTCTACTGCTGAAGTAATAACTTTTGGGGTCTACTGAATGTCTCTTGAATTTTGACTAAAATCCCATGCTTAGGAACATGAAATACTCTCAGCTCGGTGTGACCTTTGGTGATCGGTCATTCTACTCCTGCAGGTGGTTCTTGTTTCCTTACATGAGTAAACTGATTTGTACCCAGCTGAAGACATGAGGGGATCTCCTGGAGATTTCAGGAGTTTTCTCTGTGAAGATGTCTATGCACAGGGACTCTGCCCTGCAACTTCTAGGTGCTCCGGCTCCCCAGATGGTCAGTTCTGTTTCTTCAACTCTAAGAGATAACGAGGCTCAGCATGAGTTCCCCCTCCCTGCACTATCACCTGGAATCTCTCTTCAGACACTGAGCTAAGGGAATCATAGTGCCTACCTTATTTGTTTCCTCTTTCTCAGGGATCACTATCCTGTGGTTCCTGATGTTCAATATCCGAAAAACCTTGTTCCATGTATCTTGTCTGCTTTTATAGTTGTTTCAGGAAGGAGAGTAAATCTGTTCCTTATCACTCCATCTTGACTAGATGCAGAAGTCCATTTAGTAATTTGTTTTTGCTGTTTAGTTTTAGTTGTTTTTTCATATAAATCCTTTTCTTCTAAACACGTAGTAATAATTCACTGCACACAATGCACTTTTATAAATGTTTTGGATTGAATGAAATGAATCTTCAAGAAAAAGGGCAAATTCTATTCACCAACATTTTGCTCAGAGGAAAACTTATCTGGAGAATTTAGTGGAGGACCCAATTCTGAGATAACCAGTTCTATTCTCAACTCTGTTCCTAACAACTTCTGTGGAACAGAAGTTGTTAGGAACAGAGTTTTATGCCTAAATTTTCATATAAAACGGTAATGGGTGTTGGCCTTCCTCTCTAAAATTAAGAAAGGTTTTTTATGTTAGGTCAAACAAGGATAGTCTTAACTAGGATTATATTGAAATTCTATCTATGTTGCTTTTGAAGTACTTTTACAATTGTGAATGTTATGTGTTTATAAATTATTCATTACCAGAAAAGGAGCTGATTCCAAGTCATGCTCCAGGAATCACCTGATAAAATCACTGTTAATAGCAGCATGAGGCTGCATCTCAAGGAGGGGAACCAATAAAAATTATTTCTCAGTTCAACAGTGATATTATTCTCAGCTTTTATGTTAACTTAATGACTGAATGGGTCCTTATTAATAAATGTTCCCATTTTTCCACAAACATTTCTATGATATTTATAAACGGCTTATACAGATCTCTGCTGTACTTCAAAAGAAAATTAAAAGCATATAAACTTGCTGCATCCAACTGTTTTCCCACCCTTCCCCTGGTTCATATCATGCCATCTGGGGCATCCAAAATAAGGAAAATGAAATAACACAGATACATGAAAGAATTCTGTATATATCCCCAAATCCATGTGCACAGATCTGTAAGCACAGTTGGCTTGAGTTGTTAGAAGATTTAGTTTCATTCTGGTAAACAAATCCTCTCAGTAAAGGGATGATTTATGGCTGAAAACATTAGCCTGGCACTGCACACCTTTGCCATCAATACTTTTAGTCTGTGAAAGTTCATGAGAGAAAGTGGCCTCCAAACATTCTTAGATTTCAAATCCGAACATTCTTAGGTTTCAGATAAAAAGTATTAACTTTACCTGATCCTAAATAGCAGAGTTATGTTCATCATTGTTATGCTAGAGTCCCGACCGGTAGAATTTGTACCAACAGGGAACTTGTTAGAAAGGTAAGATCTCAGACCCCACCCTGACTTACTAAGTCACAATGTGCATCTAACAAGAGCCTCAAGTGATTCCTATACATGTTAAAGTTTAAGAAGCACTGCTATACGTCACCTTGCATCTTTAAACTCAGTCATTAAACTTGAGGTTTTATTCTAGATAAACTGTACTTCTCTTATTCTAAGAGACGTTGTACCTCTTGTCATTGTACAACAATCCTAGTGCTGAATGAATTGAATCTGATTTTTGTGATGACAAATGCAACTTACAGGCAAAGTTTCTGGTGGGTGGATGAGGTGCTGTGGAAAACCATTCAAGAAAGCAAGGTTCTTTCTTTCCTGAGAATGTGTCCCAGATCTCTTGATTCTGAAATATCAGACACTGTATATGACTACACAATATTAAAATTGCAACTCCTTCATGATTCTTTCAATGATTAGAATTTTCCAGAATTTACTCAAGCCTCTAACTTAAAATAAAACCAATTTTAATTGTTCTGATGGAAAGGTTGTATATAGTTGTTCAAAACCTCAAAACCTTTCTTAATACTAGAAATTTCGATCAGGAAAGGATGCTAGAGGTTAGTTAGTTCTCCTGTTTTAGACCGCAACCTCTTGCATTTAAAGGGTAGTATTGATAATTTGCAATAAAAAATGTGTTACTTATCCTCTATTTAACTGATATCCTATCAGCTTCCAAAAAGAATTTATTATTATAGAAGACCCTCTATAAAATAAAATTAAGCTAGATTTGTATAACAATGTATAAAGGCAATGAAATAAATATATCAACCACTTTGCCTATGTTTACTGAGAGTAAACATTAAACTTGGTTCTTCATCTCTTGGAAATTAAAGCAAAAAAGGTACACAGAACAGAGTGTAAAGCAAGTTAGCTTTTGCAACCCCATGTATAGAATCCCAGTTGGGGATATTAATAACAACATAGTTCATTTCACTTTTTAAAACCTTCTATATAGATAATCACTCTTTTGAACCAAACTTTTATCTGAAGGGTTATATTTCTTCAGTTAAATGGAAGATGCTTAAATTTAGTTCAGTGTCATTCTAACTGTTGGGTAAAGTCTAATACACAAGAAGAATCCAAATCTCATTGGCTAAATCCTGAATAAATGAAACTGGTAGGAACAAAGGTTTAATTTTTTACAAAATAAAAATTTTAAACTTTGACTTCCTAATGTTTGATAAAGTTATATCTACCTGGCCAAAACCTTCTGGTTAGGTATCCATGAAACAACTGGTATTATGAAAATACAGTGCTTTTTGCTCAGTACAAGTATTCTGTCCTTCCCCAGATGAAGACACTTTGAGAACCAATAGTTTTCATGTACACTTACTTGTATTGGTTTATCTTATGTCAATGTTGGTATTAAGACCAGAAACAGAATACTGAGTTCCTGACTTGGATTCCAACTACTATCTTGACAATTCATTTTCAATGCATTCTAATCTACAGACAGTTATTTTACAAAGAAGGGTGAATAGACATTTTTTGTTTCTAGTAAAAGAAGCAGTAGAAATAAGTCTATTAATGCAAAAAAGCAATAATTTCCAGTAGCCCTTTAGTTATTCAGAGGAAAAGCATATAGTCATAAAAAGTTTTCCTAATTATGCAACAACTGTGTATATGCATTGGAGGTGGGGGGAGAGGATATGTGTGTGTGTTGAGAAATAGGAATTAGATGAAAGGCCTTCCTAACTGTAGAATTATTTAACAAGGAGAAACTGCAGTGTGTGATGTTTCCCACTTGAAGATAACTTTAAGAGGTGGACAAACTGTAACCTGCCCATATGGATGAGATCCATGTTTTTTTTAAGTAAAGCTCATGATAGATACACCTATGAGGGGAAGGGGCAGTTCTAAAGGAACCACACAGCTGTGAAGTAGTTTACCACTGGCAGATCCTCTTCACGATTTTACCTACTTCAATCTATTTTCTCCCCCAATACTTGTCCATAGACGTCAGTTATCATCTGTGAGCAGAGGGCAGCCCTGAGGACAGAACAGTGAGCATTCATCATCTTCTCACTATCACCATTATCTCCAGTCTCTCTCTGGCCACGTTCTGACTCTTCCTTTCTCCTTGGCCCAGCTAAACTAAGAAAAATGTCTGATTGTTCTGCTCTTACCTAAAACCTGAAAAGCTCACCTTGGGGATTAAACCATTGTATCTTTTGTGTCTGTATTAATCAAATTAACTAAAGAGCAAAATGATCTACACTTTGTTTTGTAGAACACTGTTAGAAGGCTATCATTTTACTGTCTGTCTACGTTTATGTACTTCCACTGGAGGGGAAAAAGTAACTCTTCCCTAGCTTACTGAGCCCTGCTAAGCGAAGTGCTTTTCTTTCATTACCTTCCGCCACCCCGCCAAAACAACCTGTGAGTTATACAGTGTTATTGCCTTTAACAAAAGAGTAAACTGAGGCACAGATAAGTTAAATAAAATTTACCCAAGATCTTACAACCTTTAAGCAGTGGAATCACGTTTCAAACCTTAGGTATGACTAAGCACTAAGCCTGTGATCTTAACCTCCACGCTACATAACTTCCCACAAATGAAACTCACAAAGTATCGCTGTGAATCGTATCTGGTGTAAAATAGCTATTCATGAAGCTCTTCCTAAATAAGGCTTCATTTTAAGACATCATATTTGCTAGCAGTAGGCTCAGAGCTCAGAAAGATAAATATTTTAATTGGACACCACTCATCTTTACCAATAATTTAGGATTTTTGTATACTTCACTGTTTCTTCCTAACTATATGTCTAAATATCCCCCCTTTTTTCCTGGTCCTGATTTTTACTCATTTCTTCTGATTTTCATTGATGTCAAAACATACATAATGATTAAGGGCAGAAACAACAAATGATAAAATATTTCAGAATAGCCAAAGCTTGAAAATTCTGATCTTTTTTGGAGAATGTGATATAGTGAATATTTGAGGATTACTTATCCAGAGTTGAAAAAAATTGGTTTCTTATTATTAATAAATAATTCTTTGTTGACAAAAGCATACTCAATTTAGCCGTCTTCTTTCATTACTGCCCCCTTACTCTTTATAATTTTGTTTCCTGTAATAATTAAATATCAGTATCTTATTTGTGTTATCTCTTTTATAGAACTTGAGCCAGCTTGGAATGACAACCACCTCTTGCATATCTGCATATTCTTTCCTAGCCTCTAGTGTAAAAGAATGTCAGGATAGAGACATATTAAGTTTTTATTGGATAACATACTTTTTAAAAACTTTTTTTTACGTTACACAAATAACTCATGAATATATCCTATTTTTTACAAATTTTAAACATGGAGATGAAATCAAGCCACCTATGAAAGCCACCTTCAACTTTTAGTCCCACCTTCTCCATAGATAACTGTGTCTATCAAAAATTTAGCATATTTATTTCCCACCCTTTGTGGATAGTTTTTAATATTTATTTATTTATTTATTTAGTCTGCACCGGGTCTTAGTTGTGGCACACAGGATCTTTTTAGTTGCGGCATGCAAACTCTTAGTTGCGGCATGCATGTGGGATCTAGTTCCCCCACCAGGGGTCGAACCCAGGCCCCCTGCATTGGGAGCGTGGAGTCTTACCCACTGGACCACCAGGGAAGTCCCCCACCCTTTGTTAATGCTTTTACAGAGATGTCAAGTGGATCCAGAATTACTATATATATTGTTTTTCACGTCTCTGTGTTTTACATACCGCAGATAGTCTGCAACTTTCATTTTTTGTTGCACAATGTCTTAGAATTCTGTTGCTGTTACCAAACATAGGTATGGCTCATTCTTTTTAATTGTTGCATAGTATTTCATAAAATAAAAATATCAAGACTCATTTAACCACTCACCATACAGAAAAACATTTGAGTTCTTTTCAGGATTTTATTATTATAAAGGTAGCTGAAATAAACATTTATTTTTATGTATCTTATATACATGTGTTATTTTAGGGTAGATACTGAGAAGTAGAATTTCTGGGTTATGGTATATGTCTTACTCTAAGAGATATTTCCATAGTAGGAAGTTATATTGGGGTCAATAGGTTCAGGCACAAAAGTAAGAACTTCCTCAGTCCTGGAGTCAAGAGTCGTAAAAAGTCTATCAATTTAGCAGCAGTTGTATTGAATATTTTTACAGTGGAAAACATATTGTATGAAAATCAAAGGAAATGGATACTAACTCCCCTCTGCGGCTAATTAGAAGTTATGCAACCTCTCCAGACTTGCATTTCCTCAACTATAGTATTAGGATGGGATAGGACTAGAGGACTTATTTCTCAGAAATGTTCAGATCTACATGGCATATTTCTGTTCTTCATTTATTCGTTCATTCAATAAACATAAACAAGGCATATATAAAAATCCACAATGTTTCCATAAGGACTTAACAAGAAATAATACCAGGAAACAAAGCAATGTATAAACAGATAGGTATCATTTAATTAAATGTATCTAGGCCACAAAATGTGTGCTTTCAAAAAAAAAAAAGAGAAGGGGTACAAAAGATAAACACTTATCATTTATTTAGTTTGCTTTATTTATCCAGATGTTCCCCTAAATACAAGTCCTCTCATCTGCTACAACTTCAACTGTATGTAGTCCGTACACACACTGAATAAAGAAGGGGTCAAGAAGGAGAAAGTATGGGGGAAGGCCTTCCTGAAGAAGAGACTTATGAATTTAATACTTGTTAAAGACAAAAAAGAAAACTATAACCATTTTTATCCAGTTCTTAAAGATTCCTCTCATTTAGCACTGAACCTGTACATCTCTTCATTTATTTAAGCTTTCTTTGAAGTTGTAGTAGCTTCAAAGGCAAAAGGACTATGTGAGGACACAAAAGAGATGAATCAAAACACAGACAACATAATTTATGACATTGAATTATCAGTCCACTGAGAGGACAGCCAGAAATAAATTGTATAAAATATAGTTATATTAAAATGAGGAAAACATATGATGGTATCAAGACAGCATTTAATAATTACCAAACAAGTGAGAAACCTAACCAAGACAGAATCATAAATAAGTTCCTGTCTGTCAATGCCATCCTTAGCTCAGCAGATCAATTTACTTTCAATTTAGACAGCTGAAACTTACCCACCCAAAAAGTGGAAAATTGAAACCCTCTCTGAATAGGCGATTTCAAAGCATGATTTCACTAAGCCTTTGTCAATTACATCGATTTGGTTAAGTTTAATTCATTTCAGAGGACATTTATCATGCCCTAAGCATTCTAGTAATTGCTAGGGACATAAACATGACACAACATGACCCCTACCAGAAAGAGTTTACCTTCCATTGGAAATATTTCAAAGTTCTCAAATCTCAAAACCAAATTAATTTGAGTGTGTCATCTTTAATCAAAGAAAAGAAAAACAAAGAGGGAGAAACCGTTTACATATATATTTTGCAAGGACTTAGCATGATTGGTTACAGAACACACCACCACCAACAACCTGAGCAGATACCAAAATCCGGGGATGCTCTAGTCCCTTTTATAAAACAGCATTCCTGCTGTACCTAAGTTTCGGCTTCCACAGTTCCAACCAACCACGTTGACTTAATCTGCAGATGCGGAACCTGCGGATAAGGAAGGCAACTGTACTTCCATAATTTAATTTTACTTCTATAGACTTAACATTCTTTAGCTGTGAGAGAGGAAGAGAATTAAATAATCTATGGCCCCTTTCAGCTTTAACCCAACAACTGAGTCAGCTATTAGGCTTCCAGTTGTTTGTGTAGAAAAGTAGCAGATAAAGGCAGCCCAGATAGGTCAGTTCAGTGAAAACCATGTCAAGTTAAAAGGTGTTCAATTATTCAGTAGACCATATGCTGCTCTTTGTATATCCTACCTCACTGTGTTGGATAAATACTCTCCCACTGATCATAATACTTTTCAAGTAAGGTATTTAATGGATTTAATATTTTAGAACAATGGTAAATTCATCAGATAACTCATACTTAATCTCAACCTTCCATTTTTAAATCCTTTCTTAATAAACTGAGGCCACTTTTCTGACCATGAATAAATAATATGGTAAATGTAATTTAATATTTTTTTGGTTCTGTTTATTTTTTAAATTTTACATAAATCTCAGTGGTGTGAAAGTTAATAATATCTAAGACAGGAGATAATTTTACTTAGTATTTTTGCATCTTTCTTCTAAATGTGGAATGTAGCAAAAAAAAAATCCACTAGATCTTTAATCAGTGTATCACAGACCTATAGCTTGCTACTGGGCTATTTATTTATTGAATTCATTTATGCAAAAATAAAACACCTGGCTAGAATTCTATTCATGGTTCAGTTAATCTAAGATTAGTTATAATTTCCAAATGATATAAATTTTGTACTGACATATTTAACCTCTGGTTTGTAGATGTAAATTTTAATTTAACTTATGCATTCGATCTCCCATGAGATGAGAAAAAACGATACTTATTTAAAGAAATATGTAGCAATAAGGTGGAGATACTACCTTAAAATCTTGTACGTGTAACCATTCTTACATTCTTTCCATTCTTAATATATTTTCTTTCTGATTGGCTTCTAAACATTTTAATTAGAACTTCTTTTATATTTATTGTCAACCTATACTTTAAATAGCCATTTGCCTCACTCACAATCATTAATGATGTATAATCTCTTAGAGGTAAGATTAGGTCCATTCAGCCTTAGTTCTGTACACACTTTGTATGTTAAGTGGTTCCTCATACACCAGACTTACAGAGGATTTCACTCACATCATTTATCTCCATCTCTTCCAAGTCTAATGCTGGGCCTGGCATTGTACACTCATCACCTAAAAGCTCATCTCTGGTAGACATGTACAAGTAGCACAGATAGTTCAAAGCATAAATTTAATCTAACGTCTCACAGGGGCAGGAGTAGTGATAGCAGAGCTTCCTAGATCGCTTCCAGCAGGACTGCCATCTGGTCTGTCATTTCTTAATCTTTGGAAGGATCCTCTAACAAAAGACATTTCATTGGATATGGAAAAGCTAAGAAAGGTTTTAACTTATCCGGCAATCCCCCTAGTGTCAGACCCAATACACTCATACATTTCAAAAGAGGCAGGCAGGGTAATAAACCACCAGAAAAATAATAGATAAGAGCTTCCCTCACTCCTTTATGACTTCCCAAGTTAGACTCTCCCATACTATAAAGATACTAAATACTAACCCTCCAGCTCTTCATCCAAGTGAAACATTAAAGTCTCTTGTCCAAGTGAAAGTCTGATAAGCCTTCCGTTGGTCTTTCTGCTCTGTTCTCTTTGGTCTCAGAGGAGCATAAGGAACTGTTTACCTCTGAAGTCGAGAAAAATAATTTAAATTTAAAGTTAGGATATTTTCCTTCTGGTTTTATCATGATATATTGACATACAGCACTGTCATTTTAAGATGTACAGCATGATGATTTGACTTAAATACATCATGAAATGATGACCACAATAAGTTTAGTGAAGCTCCATCATCACATGCAGATACAAATAAAAGAAAAAGAAAAAAGTATTTTCTCTTCTGATGAGAACTCTCAGGAATTACTCTCTTACCAACTTTCTTTTTTTTTAATTTTTCTTTTTTAAAATAATTTATTTATTTTTGGCTGCATTGGGTCTTTGTTGCTGCACGCGGGCTTTCTCTAGTTGCAGCGAGCGGGGGTTACTCTTCATTGCGGTGTGCCCGCTTCTCATTGCTGTGGCTTCTCTTGTGGAGCACCGGCTCTAGGCACGCGGACTTCTGTAGTTGTGGCATGCAGGCTTCAGTAGTTGTGGCGCACGGGCTTAGTTGCTCCGCAGCATGTGGGATCTTCCCGGACCAGGGCTCAAACCCATTTCCCCTGCATTGACAGGCAGATTCTTAACCACTGTGTCACCCAGGAAGTCCTTTGAACAACTTTCATGTGTAACATACAGCAGCGTTAATTATATTTATCATGTTGTACTTTATATCCCTAGTGCTTATTTATCTTATAACTGGATGTTTGTATCTTTTGGTTAGCTTCATTCATTTCCCCCTCTCCCCACCCACCTCCTCTGGTAACCACAAATCTGATCTCCTTTTCTGAGTTTGTTGGTTGGTTGGTTTGCTTGTTTTTGAAGGATAAATGACCTACAACACTGTGTTAGTTCCTGGTGTACAACATAGTGATTCGATATTGCTATACATTTCAAAGTGATCATCACGGTAAGTCTAGTTACCATCTGTCACCATGCAAAGATAGTGCATTATTATTGACTGTATTCCCCACACTGTACACCTCATACCTATGACTTATTTATTTTATAACTGGAAGTCTTTACCTCTTAATCTCCCTCACATATTTCTCTCATCCCTCCCCCCAAAATAATAAAAAATAAATTTAAGTCTATGAAAATAAACTAATTCAGACGGGTTATTATAATTGTTATTTAATATTATCATCATTATGATTAATGGTGCCCATTAGAGTTGGTATTTGTTCCTAGAAGAAAACTGAAAAAACACCCTAGGATTATAACTGCATAATACATGTACATGTGTGAGTGTGTGTATATTTTCTTTAAGTAAATGGCAGGAAAGGGAGTGGTGCTAAGGTAGCACCCAAAGGAAAAGCAGCAAAAATTAAATGGAATAACCTGGTAAGCAAAGAAAAATGTTGAAAAAGCATTTCAGAGAATCACTTGAGAAAAATTGTATTCTGCAAGATGAATTATGAGTCTCATCTTTAATATGTGTCATATTGGCTTATTACCCATGTCATTATTAGAATAAAAATTCTCAATTCTAGGAATAGTTGAATATTTCTATTGAGAGAGAGTAAGTCTTTCCACAGAAGTGCTTTGGCATGCCTGTTTCACCATTTGCTGTCTGAATAATGTAGAAGATATGATTAATATTTCTGTTTTAAGGCCACTAATAAATACGTTTCTGAAATATATTTTTAAATAAAATTATTACTATACTAATTTGTTCAAAGTAATCTTCACCAAAGCTTAGTTTGTTTGATTACTACAGTGTATTTTGCAATGAAATCAAACAGCAACCCACGTAACCAACTTATTTGAGAGAAATAGCAAAAATGAAAAGAAATAAAACAGTCATGATGGAAGTGCTTTTCTATTTTGATTGCTAAGACTATTCCATATATTATATCTCTTCATATTACATAGTATTAATCAATACTCAGGAGATGATTATGAGATCAGGAAAACAAAACACAACTTGCATAGCCAAAGACAGAAAATGCAATAATTTCTAATCTTTCATTTAATAACAATTTCCTTCATTACTACTGTGAGTTAATTACTGTTTTGAGTCTTAGGACACGTAAGAGAACAAAACAGACCAAACAATCATTGATCTTGTGGAGCCTATATGCCAGTCTCTACTTAAAAATGTTTGTGTATAATAATATATTAATATGGTCATCAGGTCCTTTATCACAGGCAGTACAAAAGAATTGTGCCTTCTGCAAACACCATCCATTGCCACAAAGAAAGCAGCTATCATCCCAGGAACATAGGTTAGAAAAGCCAGCTGGTCTGTATCTATCTGTGTCGCTTCTCCAGCAGGTAACATCATTCCTAGCTTCAACCTCTTTGAAAGACATATTTATGAGCTTTTGAGAAAAAGAACCAAAGTTTTTATTCATAATTTGCTTGAAATAACATATTATCATGTAAAACTGTCTTTTGGTCTTTGAAATCATTCCCAGTCATTCTCATCTGGATGAAAGCCACAAGCCAACAACTGTGTGGGTTGTTAAACAGTAACCACATCTCCTTATTTCTCTCTTACATTCTCACTTTTCACATTCCTCTATTTTTTCATGGCAAATAGGAGAAAGTAAAGAGAAGCCCAGTGGTGTGACTGATAAGTCCTGCTTGGTGAAGAACACTTACTGGATTCTGGGGAGACACGTTAAGGCTCAAGGATGCCCTGGATGAATCTAGGACTTCAACATTTTTATTAGGGTGTTAACTGTCATTGTATCAGTTCCATGGAGATAACAAAAATAAACAACCACAGAGTCCTCTCATCTGTCATCAAGAGGCACAAACAGTTTTTGAGCAGCTACTATATACTGTGAACCATACATTGTATGATTCATAGTGGTAAAAGACAGTCTCTCCACTCAAGGGGGCAGGAGATATATATACATACATACATATATATATATATAAAACAACTATGAACAATGTATGGTTCATGGTTCAATACATATATATTCAGACATATATGTATGCATGTATATATATACACATATGTGTTTATGTATATGTATGGTTCATATAGATGTAAAAGAAGGGCATTAACATTTTAAAAATACAGAATGATGTCATATTCCACACCTACACCCACTCCCCACTCCACATTCAGACCACTCTTATCTATTGAGATAGAAATCTAGAATAAAAACTTAATAATTGCTATGTATAGAAAGATGGCAATCATTAAAACATAGCCTCATGGATCAATCAACTAATATTTACTCAGTAGTCAGAGACATCTGGCACAATGAAAGATTTGCAATGGTCCTTGCCTACAAAAGAGATTAAGATATAATAAGGAAGAAAAACAGAAAAAATACCATAAATGCAAATGATAAAATCACAGAATTATAAGAACAAACATATTAAAAGGAGGATTAAGTTTGTGTAAGAGAGAAAATGAATTTCTTTTAAATCTTTAATCTTGGTTCTTGAAATTTTAAAGATTTGGTCATTGTTTTTCAACATTTATGTGGCAGGTTATTGAAATTTAACCTAGTGTTGCATCCTCCATTCCAAATCTATTTAAGTCCTTTGAGAGGCTCTCTGACCAAATAATTTGCATTACTTCTTTTCTGTTCAGTTTTTCATGCTCAACATTGCTTAGGTTTTTTGTTTTGTTTTGAATTTTGTTTTATTTATTTTTTTATACAGCAGGTTCTTATTAGTTATCTATTTTATGCATATTAGTGTATACATGTCAATCCCAATCTCCCAATTCATCCCACCCCCCCACGCCCCCACCACTTTCCCCCCTTGGTGTCCATACGTTTGTTCTGTACATCTGTGTCTCTATTTCTGCCCTGCAAACCGGTTCATCTGTACCATTTTTCTAGGTTCCACATATATGTGTTAATAAACGGTATTTGTTTTTCTCTTTCTGACTTACTTCACTCTGTATGACAGTCTCTAGATCCATCCAACATTGCCTAGTTTTGATAATAGCTAGCAATCATAAGAGGAAAGGAAAATCTTACACTGTAAAAGAAATGTTATTATAAAAACAACTCTGAGATGACAGAGGGAGAGGAAATTCTCTAAACAGAGATCTGCATTTCCCGGGAGATATTAAATTTCAATACCAAGAAACTGCTTCAGTCCTGAAAATTCTATTCTATTCTTTATATAGAAAAATTTTGATAAGATTATAATGGTTCAATTCTTCCAAATCACAGGGTGATATAGAAGTTAAATTTTTATTTCCACAGAATTGCTAAGACTATTTGAGGATTGACTTGATATCCTGGTGATCTCCAAATGTCTTGGGTATTAGTGTGACCCAAGGTACACCTTAAGCCTCTGATTGATGGAGGATCCTGGGCATATGGCAGGCTGTAATATAGAATCAGTGCCATCCACCTATGGTAGCTGAGACAACAAGAATTTATGGTAATGTTTATTTCTCCATCAGCTTTTATTCACATGTTTTCTAGAGGGAGTAAAAAAGCAGACTTACCACAGGTGGTGTCAGACAAGATATTGAGCACAATTCAGTAAAAATAAACAAACCTTACTATTCTACTTATCCATTAATTTTTCATTCTGGGGGCTCACTAAAACAGATTCAATCTAAAGAAAGAGAGAAAATGTTGATGTGCCAAGAACCGAGAAGATACCAGACCAAATAGTAGCCTCTGCTGCTTACAGCGTATGATGCATGCAGACATGATACAGGAAAATTCCAGTCCCAAATGTTGCAGCAACATGAAAAGCCGAGTGCTCAGGGATGCTTAACTAACAGTGTGAAGCTGGGCAAACCCTGCACAGGCAAACAATTCACTTCATTAACAGGCTAATTAATAATAAGATAATTAATTTTTCAAGAAGAAGAGAATGAGGAAAAGTGTTGTGTGGGAGAAATATATTTCTAATTCACTTACTGAGTAACATACTAATTACCTCCATTTAATAGAAGAGATGAAAACAAATAACATAATTTCATGCCAAAATCATTTTCCAGAACTCCCAATTTCCCATCAAAATCAACCAAGGTCCAGCTTGTAAAGATTTGTTTTCTGTAATTCACAGTTTAATATAGAAGGAGCATGCATTTCCATGTTTAGACTCCACTTGAACCATTTCAGCACCTACAGAAGAATCTTCAAGCATATTATTTTAGTGGTTGAATTTAACTGCATTCACATAGAACCCTCTATTTTCAAAGAGGGAAGAACAAATTTAAAACCTTTAATATATTGGACTAGTAAAACTGGTCAAATATAAAATAGTTGTTAAATAACTGCAGTATAAATTCACTGGAAATATTTAAGAAATGTGTAGATTTCACTGAATAGAAACGCTTTAACACCAATTTTTAATAATTTCAGAACAAGGCTAACTGCATCATCTGTCTTCATACAGTGTCTTTTCTTTGCACCTGAACTCTAAATGAGAAACATCTGGTAGTGTTTAATTCATATCATTTATTGGATGTGGCTGCTTCTGTGAGAACAATTCATATTTCCTCAAGCTGAACTATGGAGAGACTGCCACTTTATTTTCAGGAATAATATTTATCGTTTCCAATCTGATCTTGATACATGGGGCCCAGAGAAAATACCAGAAGATTACCTTTATTTTGTTGTATAGTACTTTTCATTAGGAAATAGAACATCTTAAATTTTAAAATTTGAATGAATAAGTGATCAAATGCATTTATTTTTGTAAATAGTACTTTGCTTTGTTACTAATTATTGATTAATGCTCATTCAATTGAATAAATATTTATTGAGTGTCTAATCTGATGTGAAGAGTCAAAAAGATGAGTTATACACAAATCCCTACTCTGGAAAAGGCTATAACCTAGTATGGGAAATAAAAATAATTCATATATTATTCTAAGAAAAGATAGTAAAGAAAGTGCCATAAAAATAATAAAGAGAATTCAAATAAGAAAACAACTCCAAGGAATTTGATGTGCCAGGAAGATCTTCAGAGAGGGATTTGAAGGTGGGTCTTGAAGAATAGGTTAGGGCATGTAGCCTAGAGAAGGAAAGGAAGGATATTCTATGCAGAGAGAGCACAAATGCAAAGATGTGGGAATGGAAAAACATGGGTTGTATCAGTACATCAGTGAAAATCCCTATTTGATTAGAATATAAGAAGACTGTAAGGAAGGAATTGGAAATAAACCTGAGAAAGTAGGCTGTAGGTAAATTATGGCAGCCTTGAACTCCTGACTTTATTCTGAAGTAATGAGGAGACACGGAAAGGATTTGAGCAGGTAGAGCGATGTGATCAGATCTGGCCGTCAGAAGATTACATCATCAACCATGTACATTGTGGGAAAAGCTGGCAGGCTCTGAGAGCCCAGACAAGAAGTAACAGAGACCAAGATTAGGGTAGTAACCTTGGAAATGGGAAAGAAGTAAAAATAGATTAGACAAAGGGAAGCTGGGAAACTAGGCAAATAATTGAATGTAGGAAATGGAAAAGACAAGTAACAGTTTGGCACCTAGGTAACTAGAAAAATAGTGTTATAATTAATAGTAATAGTTAAGTCCAGAGGAAAATGGTTTTTTTTGGTGGGAAATTGATGAGTTCCGTTTTGAACAAGTAGAATTGAAGATTCTAGAAAGATATCAAGGGGGTGAAGTCAAAAACTGTATCACTTTTCTTTCCTCCCTTTGGTGTAAGTAGCAACCTAACAGCTTGAAGCATCGTACGTGATGCTAACTCTTTTGCCAAACCCTTTGAAAATGTCTTGGTTAAACCTTGATTTTATTTTTTTTCCATAGCTCCCCAGTCTCATTTCACTCACATTTGAAGTAGAAATCAACCTTCCTGGCTCTTACTGTTTCTCTCCATGTTTCCTTCTAACTCAGTTTGTCATCAATCACATTTCTTCTCTCTTTTAACACCATCCTAAAATGGTGCACCTGCCCACTAAGTTTTACCCCTTTATCCTAAGTTTTACAGAGAAATTATTTTTCCCCTAACTACGCTCTTTTCTGTTTCTTTCCAGTTAATGCATTTTGAATGTTTGTCTTACCCATTAAAATGAGAAGAAACCATTCCATTTTTCCTCAGTACTGGTTTCTGTAATTTTTTTTTTCACTTATATCTGACAGCAAATGGAAGCTGTTTTTCTGGAAAGATTTTTTTTTAATTTTTATTGGAGTATAGTTGATTTACAATGTTGTGTTAGTTTCAGGTGTACAGTAAAGTGAATCATTTATACATATACATACATCCACTCTTTTTTAGATTCTTTTCCCATAGAGGCCATTACAGAGTATTGAGCAGAGTTCCCTGTGCTGTACAGTAGGTCCTTATTAGTTATCTATTTTATATATAGCAGTGTGTATATGCCAATCCCAATCTTCCAACTTATCCTTCAAACTCACAAACTGAAACTCTTGGTCACCTTTGTTCTGCAAATCTATTTGAAAAACAATAGAACTATAAACTCCTAGAACAAAATGTACACAAAATAAGTCCAAATTCGAGGTCCATAGTTAGGATCTGTCAACTTATTGCTTTTTCTTTGACCTTTCTCCAACCCTGCTTCCCTCGTTCCAGGAAAAAGTTATTCCACCATATACTTCTATACTAAAAATAACATAAGTCAGGTTTTAATCCATTTTTCTAGGAGTCCTAATGTGCGATATACTCATGATACTGTTTGGCTGAATGCCTTAATCAAGGCAGTAGTGGCTCCTGCCTCTGTGCACTCACAACACGTATTACATAACCCCATAGATGATGTTATAGTGTAGTCATCGTCTTCCCATCAAATTGTGAGATCTCTGAAGAGGCACCACCTCATCTTAATTCTTTTTTCGCGGTTACGTGGGCCTCTCACTGTTGTGGCCTCTCCCATTGCGGAGCACAGGCTCTGGACGCGCAGGCTCAGCGGCCGTGGCTCACGGGCCCAGCCGCTCCGCGGCATGTGGGATCTTCCCGGACCGGGAAGTGCTGTTGTGGTAGAAGAACATATGGAAAATACCAAAAAACGTAAAGAAGGAAAAAAGTCAATCATAATTCTACAGCTTAGAAATACCAATATTAATTTGGGATGCATTTTCTGCGTAAGTTTTAATACATGGAATCATAATTTGTTACAGCTTTGTATCCTGGCCTATTTTTTCATTTAGCATTGTATTTTTAGTATATTCCTTGTGAGTAAACATTTTTGAAAATTATCTTTAATGGCCGTGTACTCTTCCCTTTGAAAACAATACTATAATATTTTTGCCTGTCCCTGTATGTATTAGACATTTGGATAATGTCTAAATTTTTAAGATTATATGTACTGCTACAAGAACATTGCTGTAATAAAATGGCCAGCAGGTAAAAAACTGTGAATATTCAACCCTATACCAACTTGTTTATTACATTATTTAATTTGATCTTCATAATTTTCTATAAGATATATATAATTATCCACATTTTATTTTATTTATTTATTTATTTTGGAGTATGCGGGCCTCTCACTGTTGTGGCCTCTCCCGTTGCGGAGCACAGGCTCCGGACATGCAGGCCCAGTGGCCATGGCTCACGGGCCCATCCGCTCCGCGGCATGTGGGATCTTCCCGGACGGGGGCACGAACCTGCGTCCCCTGCTTCGGCAGGCGGACTCTCAACCACTGCGCCACCAGGGAAGCCCAATTATCCACATTTTACAGTCAAGGAAATAGATTCAGTGAGAAGAAAAAAGTAACTTACCCTAAGTCACATAACCAGTAAAAAGTAGAGAAGGTATTTGAACCAAAATTTGTCTGATGCCCTAGCTTTTCTCTGACCAGGAAAACCATAGCTCTGATTGGTTTACAAAATTAAGTTCAAGAAGGCAAATTATTGAGGCAAAGAACCAACTTTTTAAAATTCTGTGAGCATTTCAATCTTTGCTATTTTTACAGATGAAAATTTTAACTCTTATTTATTATGCTTTTATTTGAATACTAATGAAGTAAAAACTGGTTAACTCGTTTTTTTATGTCTTGTAGCCATTTTTACCTCCTGTTAGAGAATTGTGAGTTCATAATCTTTTGCCATTTTTCTATTAGGGCCTTTGTGTTTTTCTTATTGATTTGTGTGACCTTTACATACTAAGAATATCATATTATCATCTTTTCCATATTTGTGGTAGTTTCCTAGTTTGGACAATTTTGTTTCAATGTTTTGACATACAAAAGTTTGCTTTTTATTTTGTACAATTTAATAGGCTTTATTTTCAGGGCAGTTTTAGGTTCACGGAAAAATTGAGAAGAAGGTACAGATTCTGATTTACCTCTGTCCCCACAAATGAATAGCCTCTCCCATTATCAGCGTCCCCCACCATAGTGGTACATTTGTTACAACTGATGAGCCTACAGCGACACGGCATTATCATCCTAAGATCATAGTTTATATTAGGGTTCACCCTAGATGTTATACATTCTAAGCATTTGGACAAATGTATAATGATATGTATCCACCATTACAGTATCTCAAAAATTTACATTTTAAGTCAATTCTATCAGACTTTTTAATTTGTCTTTTGTACTTATAAAGGTTTTTTAATTAAAATATCAGATGAATATTTCTTTACAAATATTAGGTGAATTTTCTTTACAGATATTTTGGTTTACTTTATATCGTTTAGGCAATGATTTTTATAATAACATATTTCAGACGAACAAAAAGCATATGGAATGATGTAACTACACGGAGCTACAATGCGGCTTAAAAAATAAAACGTGGGCTTCCCTGCTGGCGCAGTGGTTGAGAGTCCGCCTGCCGATGTAGGGGACACGGCTTCGTGCCCCGGTCCGGGAAGATCCCACATGCCACAGAGCGGCGAGGCCCGTGAGCCATGGCCGCTGAGCCTGCGCGTGCGGAGCCTGTGCTCCGCAAAGGGAGAGGCCACAACAGTGAGAGGCCCGCGTACCGCAAAAATAAATAAATAGAAAAAATAAAACGTTACTGATATAACTGAAACCTCCTATGTTATCTTCTCAATAGAATTGCCCTTCCTTCTCTCTAGAGGTTAGTGCAGTTCTGACTTTGGCTTTATAACTCTCAACAGGTTTTATCATATATTTTATGACATATTTTATATCACTTTGCATGTGTGCAATTTTTGCCTGTATGGCATTGCTTTGCATGCATAAAATTGTTGTGTGTATATTATTGCTTCACAAATACTACTCTATTTATGAATTCTCTGAAGTTTGCTCCTTTCATTTAAAAATAGGTTTTAAGATTTATCTATGTTGGTACAAATAATTGCTAACTCATTTCCTTTTAAGTTAGCTAACTTAAATATGAAGTGATGACAACTAATCTTGGTGTTTTATTTTGGGTTCCCCCAAAAGCAAACTCTGAGATGAGGCTTCAAGTATAAGTATCTGTGTAATACAAGGAACCTTAGCAGAGGATTAGTGAAACAAGACAGGGAAGGGAAGATAACAGATCAAGTGTGTGTTATTCCATAGCCACTATGGAAGACAGTATGAAGAATCCTCAGTAAATTAAAACTATAACTACCATATGATCCAGCAATCCCACTTCTGGATATATGTCCAAAGGAAATGAAATCACTGTCTCAAAGAGATATCTGCACTTCCATGTTCATTGCTGCATTATTTATAGTAGCTGTAACATGGAAACAATCTTTCTGTCCACTAATGGACGAATGGATAAAGAATATATGATTATAGATATAGATGATGAATGCATACATACACACACAATGCAATATTATTCAGTCATTAAAAAGAAGAAAACCCTGCCATTTGCAACAATATGGATGAAGCTTGAGAGCATTATGCTAAATGAAGTAAGTCAGACAGAGACAGACAAATACTGTATGATCTCACTTATATGTGGAATCTAAAAAAACTGAACTCATAGAAACAGGGTAGATTGGTGGTTGCCAGGAGCAGGAGGGTGAGAGAAATGGGTGAAGATGGTTAAAGGGCACAAACTTCCAGTTATAAGATGAATATATTCTGAGAATCTAATGTGCAGCATGGTGACAATAGTTAACAATACTGTACTGTATACTTGAAAGTTCCTAAGAGAGTCGATTTAAACATTCTCACCACACACACACACACACACACACACACACACACACAAATGGTAACTATATGAGGTGATGGATGTGTTAACCAATCTAATTTTGGTAATCATTTTGCAATATATACATATATCAAAGCATCATGTCATACACCTTAAACTTATGTAATATGTCAATTATATCTCAATTTAAATGGGGGGAGAAAAGGACTGTGTTATGAAGTCAGCTACTATTGGTGGGTATGTGACTGAAGCTTAATCTTGCAGATAATGATGTAAAACACAGCTTTAAAGGTATTTATTCATCAGCTCCCATCAGTCATTATTTGATGGATGCTCCTGAGGTATGTTAATTCCCCAGCATTTCAGACATGCAGCACACACTTGGACAGAAAGGCTTTTTGTATCCCAGAAAGAGTGTAAGCACATAGATACAGATGCCGGCAACTGGTGTCATGGAGTACACCAAAATGATCCTCTTCAAGGAAGTTGGGGAATACAATTTTACTACAGCCAGTGAGGGCATAGTGAAATCTGTACTTCTACACATTTCCAGGAATAATGTAATTTGCCACAATTATTTTAGAAAGATATTTGACTATCTATATGCCAAGAGCCTTAGAAATGTTGGTACTAAGGGCAACTCCATAAAAATAATTATATGTATATTCATCATAGTGTCATTTATAATGTAAAAAATAAGAAATAATCTTAACATTCAACAATATAAAAATGGTTAGGAAAATTCTGTATGTCTGATGAATGAAACTTTGCCATGACAGCTGAGAATTACAAAGATTACATAGCTGTATGAGAAAATGTTTTTGAGGGAAGAAGCAAACTAGAAAAAAAAGGACGGTGAGATGAAATATTTCAAAATGATAATATGTGATTGTGCTGGGGGAGTGGGCTTATGCAGTTATATTGGTTTTATATGGAAAATAACATGTTTTTAAAGCAGTATAAGCCTTACTCTAAAGATCTTCTAAAATATTTTAATATTTATATCTGCTTTCTATGTATAACTTCTGAGGTTCTATATAAAATCTCACCTTGTCATCACAAAAACCTTATGAAGTAATTGAGATTAATATTAATGTCCTTATTTTGCAGATGAGGAAACTAAATCTCAGAAAGAGTCAAATGGTTAGAAAGCGACGGAGCTTGTGATTAGACTATGTTTATGCTGACTCCTGGCACAGTGCTCTTTATGATAGTAGTGCATGTCTGCTGTGCTTGCTTGCCCAGCACCCCTTTTATAATAACAAAATACCTTCTTTTGTTTTCAAGACCCTCTTCATCTCCTCATATTCAAGGGTGGGTGGTAGATCCCAGCCTGACTAGTCAGAGTTTACAATGACTGGTACAGGGCTGGGCATGTGACCAAAGTTAGGCCTATCAAAGTTAGTTCAGGACTTTTGCTGGAAATTTTGAAAAATAGATGGCTTCTTCCATTGGAGGGTACTCAACTGCTAGAAGATTAGTTGCCTATGGCCATATTTGTCTGTCAAATATGGCCATAGAGAGTGGCCATATTTGAGAGTGAAGGGAAGACAGAAAAAAACAGAGCTAGAAATGGAGAGAGAGAAATTTCTCATGACATTGTTAATGCACTTGGATATTCAGATCTGGCTGCTTCAAGCCAAGGTCTGTCCTTGGCCTTTTTATGTTTGTGAACCAATTAATACCTTTTTCTTTTAATTAAGATAACTATAAAAGTTGCTGTCATTTCACCTAAAAATATCCTGGTTAATATGGAAGTCAGTTGTTGTTAATAACAAATTTTTAAATTTTTTGGTTGGACAAGTCAAGATGGGCTGCAGGGTGGCAAATATTCCCCTTGTACTAGCTACAATGTGGTCCATCTGTGCTATGCAGTAGCAAAGCAGATGGTTAAACTGTTACCTGTCATACCTTTGGACTCAGCTTATGTGTCTACTGAGGCTAGAACCTCAGGGAACTTGGTAGAAAAAATGTCAGGATGCTGGAATATAGTAACAAGTTCTCAATATGTCAAGCTTGACTGTTTAAAAGCAAAAAAAAAGAAGAAAACACCGCTTTGCTTTATGACTGCATCTGACAATCCAAGACAGCTGATATTCAATAGCCATGTGCTTTGAAAATTATAAAAGGCGAATTCTCCACCCCAACAAAAAGTTAGTGCAAGGAAATCCAGGGAGGCTGACAACAATGTTGCAAATCATAGTAGGATCTAGAAAAAGCTGCAATAGGATTCTCCAGGTCCTTCCTAAGAACCTCAATAGCTACTCCCTGTCTACAAAAGGTGTTAGGTAGGATATTTTTAGATGAAAGAAACAGAAACTCCAATCTAATTATCTTAATTAAAAGACAGTGGAAAGCACTTTCCCTGTCATGCCACCTAGAGATACAGGAAAGATTAGATATGACTTCCAATCCCAACCAATTGTTCTACACCATGATAAACCTTTAAGCTGAGATTTAGAAAATGAATAGAGCATTGAGGCCTAATGGTAAGAAACAGAAACTACAGACTCAGATTTCTCTTGAGACTTTGACTCAACATGATCTTGGGTTCTAGTTATTAGTCTAGAGCATTGACCAAATGCAAATTAACTGGATGCCTACCAAGGTGTTAAGGAAGTTTTCCTTCCAGAGGAATCTCAAACCTGGCAAGCGTATGCATGGTAGTACTTAATCCCTAAACATTCCCTCCACCACTAAAACTTTACCAATAGGGAGTGCATTGCTAACATGTGGCAGCAACAAAAAAAGAGATCAAATGTAGTCACAAGAAAATAATTGTCAAGTGAAATTCTCTGCAGATTCCTGACCTAGGGACTCACTGACCTTCCAGGGCAGTAAGTACTAGCAGTCCCTGATGAGTAGAACCATTGTATAATTTTTCCCCTCTTTTCATTCCCAAATGAGAATTTTATTGAGTTTATCCTTTATTTACTCCACCATTGTCTATTATGTTTGCTGTAGATGGTTAAACAAATATACCATTAGTCATAGACTGTTGAATCATGAGAAGCTACATCTGAGCCTGACAGAAAGATAGGCACAAAGCAAAGATCCAGATCTAGAGGTAATATGGTAACTGTACAACAAACATTTGTAGTTTTTAGACAGAAGTTGAATGTGGTATTTGTTGCAAATAAAATATTGAATAGTTGCCTTATGTGTTACATAGGAACAATGTGTACATAAAAAGAAATGTTGAATGTATGAATTAAAAGAAAATGTATGTGTTTACTGGGCAACCAAGTGTGATAAAATAGAGATGTATTGGTTTTAGCTATCAAGCATCCCTGGCAGCAGACCCCCCCTTTTTCTTATGGACCCCTCCATTTTCAATGCACAAGGTTTAGATGGGCTGCTCCAGGTCTAGGAGTATGCTCTGACTTGATAATTCAAAATCAGAATCCGCAATTACTGTTTAAGAAATGGGCACGTGACCCAAAGTAGGTCAACCAAATTAGCCTGAAGATTTTTGCTAAAAAGCATTGGGAAAAGAGCATTCTTATTCCATTATTGTTGGAAGACTATAAGCCTGGAACTGCCAATGCTCATCTTTGCTACACTTAGAAAGCTTCTGAGAACAAAACCAACCAAGAACGCAGAGCTGAGAGGTGCGGAGAGAGAGAGAGACTTGATAACATGTTAGCATCTAAATCAGCCATGCCCACAGCCTATGTATACAACATGTGCTTCTCAGTTATTTGAAGGCATTAAATTGCCTTTTCTGCTTCAGTAAGTTCATAGGGAATAAGAAGCAAAAAGGCTGATAGATAGGTACCTCTATTTCTACCCTTTGAATCCTGGCTGTGGGAGAAACAGTACCCTATTTTGGTCTCAGATTCAGATAGTATACCTAATCCCGGAGAACATACTTCGGCCCTCAAAGGTGTTCCTATCCAGCTGGCACCACAACTGAGTTTTCACATGATCCTTCCACCGTTCTATCAGGCCAGCTGCTTCAGGTGATAAGGTAGCATGCTAAGATCAGTGAATTCTAAGCCCATTGCCACATTTCATTTGTTGCAAAAATAAGTTCATTGGTTGGAGGTAATGCTGTGTGGAATTCCATGATGTTGAATAAGGCATTCTGTATGTCCATGGATGGTGGTTTTGGCAGAAGCATTGCAGATAGGGACAGAAAATCCATATCCAGAGAAGTATCTATTCCAGTGAAAATAAAGCACCATGATGGGAGTGGTTTGATGTAATCATCCTGCCAGCAGGTGGCTGGCGAAATTATCAGGGGAACGGTGCCATAAGAGTGTCTACGATTTTGTCTGTTGGCAGGTTGGACATTCAGCAGTGGCTATGGCTAGATCAGCCTGAGTTACTGAGCCAATGCAAAGCCTCCATCCTTGCTTCCATGGCCACTTTCTGTGTTCATTTGGCAAGGACAGCAGTAGCTGGGGATACATAGAAATAGCAACTTTTCACATGATTATTACAATCCTTCTTTGCTGATGTCACTTTTTGGTGAGCATTAATATGAGTCACAAATATCTTCATACTCTATACCATCAGAGAGGTCTATCCACATATCTCTTCCCAATTCTGTCTTGTGACCAATTTTCTGATTGTGTGCCTTCCAAGTTTCTGACTATTCATCCAAACACTAAGCGTTGCATATGGATCAGGGTAGACCCATGCCTCTGACCATCTCTACTTTCAGGCAGAAATGAACAACCATGTGTACTGCTCCTACTTCCACCCATTGGAAGGATTTCCTTCACCACCACTCTCCTTTAAGGCTACCCCTGAGTGAAGCTGTAGTCCTGCAGTTTTCCACTTTAGAGTGATGCCAGCATACTATGCAAAATCACATGTAAACCAGACCACAAATTTTGTTCTTCTGTAGTCAGTTGGTCATGGGAAGCTCCCCATGAGACCATAGGTACAAACTGAGATGGAGGAAGGAACTTAGGAAGAAATATGGGCCATGAGCACCTGCGACCCTGGCTCTGTGCTAACTTGTGCCTTCAAGACCTGCTTGATCCTGATCTTATATGACTCCATTCATGTGATAATGAAGCACTGCTGTACTGGCCCAATGTCTTGGCTTCTTGTCAACACTTGGTTCATGATAGGTAGCGCAAGTGATTTAGTAACTTACTGGTCCATGATCACGCTTTCTGTGGCTTGCCAGTAACAAGTAAGAAGCTGCTTTTCAAAAGGAGGAGAGTTTTCTACAGAGAAGGCAAAGCTTTATCCCAAAATTGTTAAAGCTCTGTGCTATGACTCACTTGTGGGGACCCACCGAAGCTTTCATACAGCATCCCTATCTACCTCTGACACTTCAAGAACCATCAGATCTGCTCATTCATACGGCCCAAGTTGTGGAGCAGCTTGTATGGCAGCCTGGACCTGATAAAGAGCCTTCTCTTCCTCTGGTCCTACTCAAGGCAGCCTTTGGTAAATAGGTTGGAATAAGTAGTTCAAATGGATAGATATTGTCTCCCAGAATCCAAAGAGGCCCACAAGGTGTTTGACTCTTTCTTAGTGTTAGATGAGGCAGTTGCAGCAACTTGTCCTTCATCTTCACAGGGATGTGTCAATATGCTCCAGACTACAAGACATCTAGAAGTTGCACCAAGGGGGCAAGCCTCTGAAGCTTTGTGTGGTATTTCTGTATTATGCACGTCTGTATATTTCTGAGGTGGTGATTTTTTTCTTGCATGTTATGATGAGACTATCCTCCTAATATCATCACTAATAAGGAAGAGTTAAATGATAGAGAACAGAATCTTCAAGCCAGCCATAAGTAATGTTCTGAAAGAAAGCAGAACACTTAGATAAGAAATGGAACCAGAGGCTAAAGTCCTCATGGCAATTTGAAAGGAAAAGAGGGCCTTCAGGATAGAAAAGCACAAAATTAGGAAATGAAATTACACCTCCTCTCCCATCAAAGAGAGAATGCCACATTCAGAACTAGTTCTGCAGGTCCTTTTTCTTCTTTATATTTCTTCCTTGCTTTTAGCACTTGGTATCTCTTCTATTGATACTTTCAACCTAAATACTTGGTTTTATCAATCATACCTGCCAAAATCTATCAGTTTTCAATGCCTCCCTCCTGCCTACAAGATAAAAAGCAAACAATTCATAGCCAAAAGGCTGCTTCAGATACAACCCTCAACTATCCTTCTAGCCACCCATGCAACCTATTCTCAAGCTATACTGGATTCCTCACCTTTCCTAGAATACATTGTATGTTTTTACAGCTTCCAGTCTTTGCATAAATGATCCCTCTCCTGGGAAAGACCTCCCTCCTCTTCATCTCCTGGATTGCTCAGTTCATCCTCAAGACTCAACTCAAATATCATTTCTTCTCCGATTTCCCTGATTTACCCAAACAAGTTGATCAGTCTCACCTCTGGGTTCCCCACAGCATTTGGCTTATAACTGTTAGAGTGCTGACCACAAGAGATTGTTGTTTTTCTATCTATGTGTGCCTATCTTGGTGAATAGAACAAAGAGAAGCATAATAAACATTTGTTCAGTAGATGGATGGATGAATTTATTACCTTTTGATTTGCCTGGACCTTCCACTGTACCACCCCATCTATTCACCTGCAGTTTGCTGATGACGCTATTTAAAATCTTTAAGGAGGAATTTATTTTTCCAAAACAGCTGTGTAAGCAATTACCTAAAGTCACTAACAGAATATTCCCTTGAATTGGTTTGTTTAGAGGTCACTTAGAAAAGTATGGTATTTGGTGGTTTATGATATATGGTGTTTAATTAGCTGATTTTTTTCTTTTTTGGTGGCACATTTGTGCATGAATCTCTGTATAAGAAAGAGAAAGTACTGAGCAGTTAATTAAAATGCTGTTCTTCTTTTTACAGTTTACTCTGTCAAAGTTATGCAGTTATCCCAGCCAGAATAGTGGACAAAGCCCATGAGTAAAGTCCTTGTTTTCCAACATCCTGACTGTGTGACCTTTGATAGATAAGCCCTCCACTGCTCAGTTATCTTTCCACTGTAAAATGAAGATAATAATTCTTGCCCATGTTACAGATTTCTTGAAAATGTCAGTTTTTTAAGTGAGTACAAACACTAGTCAAATACAAACGTTATGCAGACATTTTGTGCCTAATAAATATGTCAGTACATTTAGTGAGGCATTCTAGGGACAACCTGTGTACTCTTAAGATTTATTTAACATTATACCTTTACCAACCTGCACAGTGTCTGACAAACTAGAAACCTAATTAACATATATTTAAATACCTTAATTCAAAGAAGATCATTGAGATAGTACCTGGAAAATTCAGGAATTTTTGCTTCGTAGTTGGAGTTAACTTTTTCTGTCATTATTGTAGGCTAATGTCTTATTTCATCAAAACAAAAAAAACACTAGTAGTTTACAGTCATAGTCATCTAGTTTAGGAGTCCTCATGTCTAGGTCAAATTCCAGCCCAAGTAAATCCCAATTCAGTAGTACATAATTTTAAATTGGTAAATTTAAGGGAGCTATGAAAAGCTAATTTCTAAATTTTTTTTGAGAACTACAGATTCTTAGTTATACCTGTTGTCCTATCGACCAGAATATGAGAATACACTGACAATTTGTTTCACCTAAATTAGAAGTGTCACTTTGCTCCAACTAAATTAGAAGCACCTGTGTCACTTTGATCCAAACTCATGAGTTGTGAAGAGCTCCAGGTTCAAGCTGGTCTGACAGCTGCTTCGAAATGGCAGGGTGGTGCAGCTGTAATTGTGGAGACAGCAGAGGAACTAGGGCTACACGCCAAGGGAGAATCATCCTACCATTTAATATTTTTTCCCCCTCCTGAAATCTCACCTTAATTTTGCTTTATATTCATAGTTCAGTTCTCTATGGAAGAAATTGTAAATTAGATTCCTTAAAAATTAAACACATTCATTTATTTCACAAAGGCTATTGAGTTCTTAATATGTGCAAAAGGGCAACATGCTACGCTGGTGACAGAAAGAAAGAGAAAGCTTTCACTGTAAACTCAGGGAGAGAGACTTGTGAACAGCTTGTGCCCTAAGGGAGCAAGAGGTAAAAAAGCAACTAATTTCAAGAGAGAGAAAGAGTCAAGGAAGCCTTTTTAGAAATAGTTGCATTAAGGCAGAAATAGAGACACAGATGTAGAGAACAAACATATGGACACCGAGGGGCGAAAGAGGGGTGGGATGAATTGGGAGACTGGGATTGACATACATACACTAATATGTATAAAATAAATAACTAATGAGAACCTGCTGTATAGCACAGGGAACTCCACTTCGCTGTGCGGTAGAAACTGACACAACGTTGTAAAACAACTATACCCCAATAAAAGAAAGAAAGAAGAAGGAAGGAAAGAAGAAGGAAAGAAAGAAGGAAGGAAGGGAGGAAGGAAGGAAGGAAGGAAGAAAGAAAGAAAGAAAGAAAGAAAAAAAAAAAAAGAAATAGTTGCATTGAACAATTTTGAGAGATGATGACACTCTGAGTTAAGGTATTTCTAGAGGGAGGGAACTGTACCCATTTATTGCCCAGGAGTATCAATTTTCCTTGTGAATCCTGAAAAATAAAAATAACTCAGCACTCTTTATGAAAGTGTTTAGAGATGCGGAGCAGAGAACAGGGCAGTCAGGATAGCCAGGGGATAAATGATTAGGTGGTCAGGGGCTGATGGCGACGAACACTGCACACCATCCTATGACATCCTATTATCCTGTTGGGGACACTCAACCTCTCATGGACTTGAAGGACAGGCTCAAAGTGACTATAGCAGTCAGCCCCGAATCACAGTAATTTGAACAAGGATGGTTTAACATAAAGAATCACTAACTATAACATGGGATTGGAGTGCCCAGGGATTAGCTAGTAAGAAGTAAAAACAACTCTAAAGAATATAGGAATCCCAGATATAAGGAGCAGCCACTCCCTCTCAAGTAGATAGAGCCTGAAGACCAACCTACTTCCACCCCCAAGGCTGAGATCCCGACCTTGTTGGAGAGGGCACAGAAGTGGCTCACTGGATGCAGAGAGGTTGCTGTGATGCTGCCCTGGTGGAACTTACTGGAAATTCACCCTCCAGGGTGCCAGCAAAAACTATTCAAGGGCAGATGACTCAGCTGGAGGCACTCCTTATAAAACTGCCTAAGGGTAGAGGTACTGAGGAATCTGCTGGCTGCTGCATTCTGCTGCCCAGCGTGAACTGCCTAGCTGGGCACTGGAGAAGCTGCCTGTACTGGAGGAGCCTAATGCTCCAGAGCGATGCATTTCCAGGCTGCAGGAGCCAGACAAGAGGAACACACTGGAACCGGGAAGAAAAGCCTCTCCTCCTGCAGTGTCTCTCCAGCAACCTCTAGTGACAAAGCTTATTCTGTTACCTGCTAATCAAAATATTCCATCAGCCTGCTCCGTGTTCACAGAGCAGGTAAAAAGGGTGAATTCAGAGCTGAGAGGCAGCAGTAGAGACAGCATAGAGCCAACATGATTTACATCAAGAACTCACAAAAGGCTTAGAACTGGCAGAGAAAGCAGATGCTGAAAATAAACAAATGGTGGAATGTTGTTTAAGTACTTTGATCCATAGATTCCTTCCATCACTCTGCGGCGGGGTGACTGCCCTCCTTCCACCCAGCAGAAAGACTGGAGTTTTATTCTTTGAAGACAAAATAGAAGGTCTTTGGACTGGGATGTGCCAGGAACAGTGTGAAAATCAGGCGAATGTGGTGAATACAGACCTACTGAATGTTGAGCCCCCTGTGCTCTTCCTTCCTCGTTTCCTGGCTCAATGTTGACAACCTTTTAGTTCCCACCCTTAAAATGAGAAGGCAAGGTTAATGAGATGTCTGAAGAAGCCTCTAACATGAAAGATAGAGACCAAAATAATAATTGAAATAAAGACCTTAGAAAGGAGAAGAAAGTTCAATTATTCTCAAAGAAACAGGAAAAAAAATTGCAAGACTTTCTTGCAGTATAAAGGAACATTTGGTGGAAAAAAAAGAACATGATAAAAAACATGATGGCAGAGATGAAAAATTCAATAGTAGTGATGAAAGATAATGTCAAGGAAACCATCCAGATACTAGAGTACAAAGACAAAGAGATGGGAAATAAGAGAAAAGATAAGAAAAGGGTAAGCTGGGACAAAGTGAGAGAGTGGCATGGACATATACACACTACCAAACGTAAAATAGATAGCTAGTGGGAAGCAGCCACATAGCACAGGGAGATCAGCTCAGTGGTTTGTGACCACCTAGAGGGGTGGGATAGGCAGGGTGGGAGGGAGGGAGATGCAAGAGGGAAGAGATATGGGGACATATGTATATGTATAACTGATTCACTTTTGTTATAAAGCAGAAACTAACACACTACTGTAAAGCAGTTATACTCCAATAAAGATGTTAAAAAAAAGAATATGTGTAGAAAAAAAAAAAGAAGAAGATGGCCCAGGAGGTACAATATTTGAATCACAGAAGTTTCCAAAAGAGAAATCAGATGAAACAGGCAATCATCATAAAAGCCAGGGAACCATCATTAAAATAATTTAAGAAAATTTCACAGACATGAGTTTCCAGATTAAAAGGACTTACTAAGTGACAGCAAAAAAAAAGATGAAAAATAGGCCCAACTAAGTGAAATTTCAGGTAAATAGAGATAAGCTTCAAGTTAGAAAAAAAAAAAGACAATAAGTATGCCATGCAAAAATAAGGAACCAAATGAGATATCTCAACAGCAACACTTTTCTCTAGAGGAGAGTGGAACAGCATTTTCAATATTATTATATAAAGAAAAGAATCTTTCAATGTAGGAATCAATGACCACTTACCGGTGTTATGGTAAAATAAAGATATTTTCAGACGCACAAATTCTCAAATATTGTATTTCCCATGCACCTTTTCTCAGGAAATAATTAGAGGATGTACTCCAATAAAACAAGAGAGTAAGCAAGAAAGACGAAAAGAGGGAATCAAGAAAGCAGGATACCCAAATTAGAAGAAAAACAAGGGAATTCTCAGCATGACAGGGAAAGTTCCTAGACAAGTGCTTTGAAGTATCCCTAAAGAGCAGTCAGTTCAAGTAGAGAATGAATGGACTTCTCCAGATGGATGACTCCATAACAAAATAACTGGAACTGATAGATTACCTGAGAAGAATGATCTTGGGGATAATGGTACTGAAAGGCTATTGTGAAAAATTAGCAAAAGATTTAAATAAAACCAATCTAATGAATAAAGCAAGGCTATTACCAATGTCAAGAAAAATGAAAGTTTAAAAGGAAGTGTAATTTTAGTGAATTCCTAAAATGCTCAGCTATAAATATTATTTACATAGTCATAATAATGTAAGCAATTAATTAAATCTAGACAAAACTTTTAAAGTAACTGTATTGTGGGAAGTGGGGAGGGAACCAGAGGAGATGAAAGTTTCAGGGAGCTAAAGGCTCAACCACCATATTAGAAAGTCAATTGATAATATTTAAAATTGAATAATCAAAATATAGGAGTATAGGCATATTATTGAGAAATATGAACATGTATGAAGAAGGAATCTCTGAAGGAATTAAAAAATTGCAGGAGAGATTGACAGAAATGTATTTTGTTATATATGTTCCATTTATAAACTATGTGTATATATTACTTTTTCCAAAAAAATGTAAAAAAGGAATAAAAGGATATTATTTTAAAATATTTGCATGTTCACACTCATTGAACAAATATGTGTTAAGAATTCGCTCTGTGCCTGGCTCAGTGCTCTGCACTGGGGATAAAACTGGAATAAGACAGGGCTCCTACCCTGAAGGAGCTCATACGATTGGAAGATGACAGAAGGGTGCCGAGAGAAACATGAAACAAAGGGGAGGACATTGCCATTAAGTGCTAGATGTAGAGTATGAATTGTAGCATGGGGAATTCAATTGTCTAAACGACGTATAAGAGAAAATGTTTCTTGAAAAATAAATGTTTTCACAGTTTAAAAGAGGTTACCATATTAGTTCATTAATAATAATAGAAGTAATAGGTGCAACTTTTTTTTTACCACCTCCTACGTATTAGATGCTCATACTCAGTCTTTTACCTTCATCCTTTGGTTTAATCCTAGCTCTAATGAGGCAGATCTTATTAGCCTCATTTTACAGATGAGCTGAATCATAGTAGCGTTAAGAATAGAAAAGCTTCACATCTGTGCCAATAGCTGACATGAGTCAGACTCAAAGGGAGGGAATGAACTAGATTATTTTCTTGGCTTACTTCAAATACTGTGATTTTACAGTGTATTTCTTTCTATAGGTTGTAGTCAGTAGAGTTGAAAAGTCACTGTTACCAGAACCTCACAATACTATTGAAATGGACCTGTATGCTAGAACATGGAGAGGTCTTTGCAAAAGAAGAAGTCTTTGTCCTGCAAAACATTCCTTTAAAAGTTTGATGTTAACTATTTATCTATACAGATATATGTAGCTACCAAAGAAAGTATTTCTTCTTTCTCTTTAAGTAAACTTCTTAACATTTCCATATGAATGAATTCAAAGCACCATCAAAATATGCTTAATTGTCCTCTTCTTTTGTAATTCCCAAAATGCTAATATTGTTCATTATACTTCTAATATATTTATTCTGAATAATTTAATTTAAACTCTAGTTACTTAACTCCATTTTCCTCCATATGCACCTGCCATTTATCTCTCTTTATAACCTAAAATAAAGCATAAAAAGTGAATAATAAAATAAAACGCTTAACTGTATTTTGTATTCATTCTGCCATCCTATTATTGAAATACTTTGAATAGCATCTCCATGTGACCTGTGTAACTATCACAATACTGTATTCTAAATTGAAATGACAGATACTACCAATATTTGATGTCCTTTCATCCTATTATTCTCTATGTATGGTTTTCCATCTTGATGTTAGATGACCATTCCGAAAAGAGTAGGATGAGATTTTATATTTGCTAAGAGATTTCTTTTTTTAATGCTTCAGAGCTACTCAGGAAGTCAAGAGTTCAGCCTTTGAACATCTATAAACCATTGTGTAAATTATAGAAGCCTTTAAAGTCCTCACCATAAAAGCCTCATAAAAGGTTATTTTCATATTTAAAACTCACTGTGAATTTATTTTTAGACCAGAAAATGAGTTGAGAGTTGTCTTTAAGCTACTGTAATTCCCAGATGTGTTTCCAATTAATTAGAGTATGTCAAAACAGGTCTGCTGAAATTAAATTACCTTTATTCTTCCTTTAGAACACATTTCCAAATCTGGGAGAAAAAGATTCAATAAACTACCAGCAGCAAGGTTCTAGAGTATGAATGGTAAATAAAATGTTCTAATGGTACACAGAGATCTATTTTATGGATTTAGCTTTGTTGTTCACTGGTCTAAAGCCAACCTGCATGCATCAAAAGTAAACAAAAAATGACTCAAGACAGTAGTCATAATCCTGTCTTTCCCTGCATTTGTACAGCACTTATTCTGAGCCCTCCTAATACATTTGCTACGTCCTACTATGTATTGTGTTTGTGTGTAAGTCTTATCTCCCCTGCTACAATACAACTCTTAAGAAAGGCCCCTTCTCTTATTCATCTTTTTATTCCTACTGTACCTAAGTTCTGATTTTGCATATATTTAGCACTTAATACATTATTCTACTGGCACTTTAAAAAAACATATCTGTCCATTAAAGAATACTTGGAGAACACAGTAAAGGTAAAAAACAACAACAACAAATGAATCACTGCTTGTTCATCTAAAAACACCAGAAATGGTATTTTAAAATACTACCCCCCCTTTACTTTTTTCCTATTTGTGGCCATTTTAATATAGTTATAAGCCTGATGTCTGCATAATCTGTTTGTAAAGTTAGACATGATAACACGAACAGTTTCCATGCTATTTTCAAACTGTAGTAAACAGTGAAATAGCTACATAATATTTCATTTAGAGCCTTTTAAAACAAAGTTATTCATAATTCTTTTGCTATGAGGCAGAAAGGTTATTGTAAACACCCTCAGTGTTTTTGAAAAGTTGTGCATCCTTCTGAGGATAGAAGTGTGGCCAGCGATCCAGTGATAAGACACATCTCAGGGTATAGGTTTTAGGATGTATTGTATCGAAGGGAACTTTGTGTTACCCACAGCTCTGAAGTGTGAGGTACTGGGGTACATCAGGTATTACTGGCAGTTTTGTTCCCCTGCTTTTCTACCTTTACCACCCAAAAAACTGACCTCCAGAAGAGGAAGCTGTTCACAGTTTTTGGCAGCTAAAGACCTGCACTGTCTCAGCTCACCAAGTCACCCCATATTTATACTGTTAGTTGGGAGGCTTCCATTAAAGAGAAATTAACCTTTAAGAGAAGAACCCTGTTCTTGGGGCTTCATCACCCATAGATGAAACCCCTTGACTCTATACATGGGCTCCCAGGGCAGTCTCTCCAGGCTCTACCTCTTAGCCACACATCTTAACCCCAATAGCCCCCTGCTGTCCTGGATGCCAGCCTCTGCTCTGTGATATATTATATATTCAGCTCTCAGTGTTATATATTCAGCTCTCTGCTTGATCCTTTTGAAGCTACTGATCTATTCAGATAATTTTTAAATTTTTTATTGGGAGAGGGATGGAAATCCCCACCCAAGTTCTGTCATGGACACTGCCTTTTCTGGCATGCTCCATTCCAACATCCAGGCCCAGATCTCAAAACTCCCTTCCAGGCTAGAGCCCTAGACCATCTTTTTGTGCAAAAGAAAAGATCAGACACTGATTATCTGGGAGACAATTTTCACATTTTTTAGTGCATAATAGGTGCTTAGTGAATATTTGTCTACTATTTAGACATTTCCTAGAGGTGCTAGAAAGAAAAACATTTTAAAAATTCTTTAATGGATGTCAAAATAGTGGTTACTTTGGGGGTTGAATAATGTCTGGTACTGAGCATGAGGGAAGTTTCATGGGTACTGGAAGTCTTCTATAACTTGATTTAGGTGGTTGTTAGGATGGGTACCCTTGATAAAAATCCAAGAGTTGTACACTTGTATCAATAACGACTGGTTATTCCCTGGGGACGCAGTGGTTAAGAATCTACCTGCCAATGCAAGGGACATGGATTCGATCTCTGGTCCGGGAAGATCCCACATGCCGCAGGGCGACTAAGCCTGTGCGCCACAACTAATGAAGCCCGTGAGCTCTAGGGTTCGTGCTCTGCAACAAGAGAAGCCACTGCAATGACAAGCCCGTGCACCGCAGCGAAGAGTAGCCCCCGCTCACCACAACTAGAGAAAGTCCACACGCAGCAACTAAGACCCAACGCAGCCAAAAGTAAATAAATAAATAATAATTTTTAAAAGGATAACCATTATTGTATGTATCAATAAAAAGTCACCCCTAAAAACAAAAAGCAAAATCCTTGAGTTATTAGAACATTCCTAAAAACCTTTTTATCTCTAAAACTTCTGAGATTCTAAGACCGAATCCACTAAATAAACATTCAGATGATCCGTACATGACCAGGGTACCTCTATCTTTCTGGCCCATGGGTGGGAGTAAGGTTATCAGCACAGAGTAAGCTAGAATGGAAATTAGAATCAGCTGTCTGCTCACCCCAGCTCTAAACGGCATATCTTCCAAATGTCCCTGAAGGAACTTAAAGGACAGACCAGGAAAGAACCTCCCCTGCTCCAATATTCAACGGGGATCGCTCACCTTTCCACTGTTCCCTGTCTCTTCTCCCTAACTTCATTCCTTGGCTACTCCCATTCTCAATACTTGTTTCAGTATTGCCTCATTTGGTGGAACCTCTTCTGCTTTCTGATCTTGTCCTGTCCTATTTGATTCTAAATTTTCCATATCCCCTCAGTTTCCATCAGCCTGGCTCTTGCTACAAGCTAAGTCTGAATGAACAGTGGTATAGCTGCAAAATAGGACACACAGCAGCTGGACTAGCCTCTGGCCTCCCCGCTAATAGAGGGGTCCAGGACACAGGAAAACTGGATGCAGCGTACAAACGTGAAGGAGGCCAAGCCTGAGGTCTGCAGCAAAGTAATCAGAATTGGGAATTCAGGCAAAGCTTACAGGAACAGTTACCTATTAAATATTAAAAAGGAAAAAGAGAACTTATTCATCATCCAAGAGTTGATCTTAGCAGAAGGCACAAAGAGAGTTGGAAGTTGAAGGCAAGAACTTGGCCGAGTGATTGAGCATCATTGATCAGAATTATGAAAGATGGATGTGCAAGAGGGAGAGGGAACTGAAAGCCAACTCTGATTCATCCTGAGATCTCCTGTGGGGTCATGTTAAATCAAAAGCAGTCCCCAGAGAGGCCGGTCTGAAGCCTGAAGGTGAGGATGAATAGAATTGCCTGGATGATGTGAAGAACAAATGACTGGAAAAAAAAAAAGACAGCTCTATATTTATACTATATCCTCCAGAAAGACAGGCACAGGTGTGCTCCCCAGCCCCAAGCGGTTATGTTTGTGCTCTTTGAGATTTACACTTTCTACTATAGGACATTTGAGTCTGCTGAAATGCCTAGAACTTTTGTATACTACCAGCCCAGGACCATTTTCACATAAATTTGTGGCTTCTGTTTTTCCCAGGCATATGGGGCATATGAATTCTGGCCCCAAACCAGAGAGAAGGCTTGTTGAGAATACTCAAGGAAAGAATTTTCTTTTTTCCCTTTTATCCAGGACAAAGGCCAAGAAAGGTAAGCATCTTAATAACCACCATCTCCTGGCTAAGACAGTTCACCCCCTTAACGTGTTCCCTTTGGAATTCCTGGATTTGCCTCTGTGTCTTGCTCCAATCTCTCACGTTGCATATGAGCCCAAGTGTTCCTGACCCTGACAATCTACCCATTAAAATAAAACTTTAAATTGCCAGGGATCAACAGATGCCCTCAGTGCAAATGCTGACTTCAGCACTGACCGGGAGAGAGACTCATAATTTCTTATTGTTTCTGGACTTTAAGGCCTTCCCTACAGTTATACATTTTTTAAAATATTTTATTCAGTTGTTCCGTACTTGCACTCCAGGACCCAGGTAGAAGGAGAACACTCATGTGTGGTTTGATCTTCTCAATGTAGAGAGTAAGAAGAGCAAGAGAGCTGGTGCAACCAGCTCTGGTTTGTATAAAAGTTTCTGCTCTGGTGAGTGTACTGTGACTTCTGCTCACATTTCCTTGGCCAAGATATGCCCATGGCAGAGCCCGGTGTCTGTGGTGTGGGAAAATATGCTCCTCCCAAGGAAAACACTGTCAGCACGTGGCAGTGGCTGGAGATATACAATCCTGTTACAGGGAGGAAGAGAATGAATAATTAGAAACAATAGTACAAGCTGCCACAAGGGAGATCACAGGTGGAAGAGCAAGTCTGATGAATAAGTTGATGTGTTCACATCAGACATGTGATGCTTGAAATGTCTATGAGACACCCAAGCACAGATGCTGAGCAAGCAGTTGGATATATGGGTCAGAAGGTGAGGGAAAATAACTGAATGGGAGAGATATATTTAGAAACATTAATTGAAAATGGTAGCTGAAATCTTATGGAAGTTAATGAAATCTTTCAGGGACAAGAGGATAAACTTGCCATTTGCACATTAATTTTTGCATTCTTCCAATTTTCCTGAAAACACAAAGCTCTCTTGGTCTTTCACTTTTCAATTTTTTATAGAAACAATGGATATCAAGAAATACTTCTCTATTATAAGAAAATCAATAACTGAGGTAAGCAATAACTGAGGCTTAAGGTCAATGTGTGAAGGATAGCAAAGAGAGTAGTAAGTGGAAGAGATTACAGTACATATCCTATCCAAATGGGCAGCTCTAGCTAACTATTGCCAGGTAGAAATACTAGCTTAGGTTGTCCAAATGGTCCAGTGTTTTCAGGAAAAGCTGAAAACATATTTAATGGGTAGTCCCCAATTTAAAAATATTGAATATACTTATTTCAAAATATTGCAAGGTCCAAATTATTATTATTTTCATTATCACTATCAACATTATTATTGTTATTCACTGTCTGTAGGCAGATTTGGTCTATGGAGTCACCAGTTTGATATATGATCTATGATACAGAGTGAGAAGAGGACAAAGAAAGAAACCTGAGAACAGTTAAAGAATGAGCAGAAAAAGAGAACTCCACTAAGAAAAGTGGTAGGAGAAACATAAGAGGACAGGTAAGTCACAGATCCCCAAAAAAGGAATATTTCTAGAAGCCCCTAATCTGGTTATTTTAAGGCATTAATGCTTCCTTATATCTCAAAAATGCACACAAAAAATGTGTTTTATATTACTTGAACTAAAAATATAATCTTGAGATGCTGGTGTGTTAAGATACCACCACAATTTTAAAGAGGTTAGGATATGTCCTGAAAAGTGTCTGCAATGCAAATCTGTATATATTTTTAAACCAAGACATTTTATTCACTAATGTGCTGTAAAATGTTTGTCCTTCAGTGAATAAAATATACAATTATGGCTATACCAAAATACGAGAGAAATACGAAAGATGTTATATAACTGGTCAAAAAAATTTTAATGATAATTTTAAGCCAGAAAATATAGCACAGCCTGTGAAAATGTGCTAAATCATTTTTCAAGCTATGGGAAGTAACTATCTCTGAGCACCCAGGTGTCTCTAACAAACATGCTAAAATTAGACAAAAAAGTACATTAAGAGAGACTGGCATCAGCTTTCAAGGAATCTTAAATGAAGGGTAATGCTATTTGAGCACCTGCACTCAGCGGCTGGACACTGATACCTTAATGGCATGGATGCTACTTGAACTATATAGTAAAAAAAGCAGTGCTTCATTAAGTTCATATTTATTCCAGGTTGTCAAGGCCCATACTCCCTAAAACAACGTGAACTTTATAGTAAAATGAATTATTTTATCAAAAGGAAAATGCATTTAATTGATGGTAAAGATTCTAAAATAAGGAAGAACCCAGATTATTAAAGGTAATTAAAACCATAATCATGAAGATCAAAAGACTTGACAACCATTGACCTCAGAAAGAAGACTCATTACTCATTACTGCAGTCTACCACCAAATGTAGTAAATGTATGCCCAGCCCACTGAATCGGGAATTGAAAAAACCGTTTATGAATATATCCTTTGTTAGCATCTTTCCAAAGAATGTGGATAGTTGTCTGTTTTAACTTCTAGAAAATATTTTGGGCACTGCCATTAAAGACATTGGAATCAACTCATTATCATTACCAGAGACTATTGGTATAATGTAGTTGCATATGTTTGGCTAAATATAATAGAAATCTCTTTGAGTTTTGTTTCGTTTTGTTTTTTGATCTTCCCATAATCTTTTTGTCTCTCCTAAATTTGTTTGGTATTGGAGTCCTCACTTTCTTTGGGTGATTGTCCTTCCTTGACCCTAGCCTGGAACAGCTTCATGAACCAAGAGATGGTTACATGACCAAGGCCTGACAACCATGATTGTCCACTGCACTGGCCACAGGAAGTAGCAGAGGAATGGGCAGAACTAAAGCTAGGTATTCAGTCTGCCCTGTAATACCCCTAAATAAACAAGTCCTCTCTTTTGGGGTACTAAATGGAATGATATGTATCCTTCATGAAGGAAGCTTGTGGTAGTAGAATAGAATTAAGCTACAAGAATAAAAGAAAAGAGATAAGTGAAGGAAAAAGAAAATCCTGAAGAGCTTATTTAAATCCCTGGATTCAGTCACCCTGAAATACAAAGTAAATTTCTTTATTTCCTCAAGCCACTTGGAATTGGGTTTTAAGAAATAGAAACATTTGGGGCTTCCCTGGTTGCGCAGTGGTTGAGAGTCCGCCTGCCGATGCAGGGGACATGGGTTCGTGCCCTGGTCTGGGAAGATCCCACATGCCACGGAGCGGCTGGGCTCATGAGCCATGGCCGCTGAGCCTGTGCATCCGGAGCCTGTGCTCCACAACGGGAGAGGCCACAACAGTGAGAGGCCCAAAAAAGAAATAGAAACATTTGTATAAATTATTAACATCAAATACCAACTATCCATAATAGTGATAACATTTGAATAAATTTAAAAGTAATATATAAGCCTCTCGTGAGGCATACTTTTTACTTCCTCTGTGACTTTTAAATCTTTATAAGGATTGCTACATGAAAATTTCAGAGGCTCACTACCCTTGTCTGACTCTTTCAAGGTAGATATGTAGTTAGTTATGAAAAATTACTGAAGAGTGACCTTTGAGAGAAAAGAAACCAGGATCTACATAATTCATGAGCTGCAGAGTTCATCTCCAAAAAACCTGGAAATTACCATATTTAGCGTACCAAGAAAATGCATTTGGCACATATAGCAAAATGAATTTCCCTGCATCTAAGAAAATGCAATATCTAGTTATTTTATAGAAATAAACTATATCTAGGATTCCATGCATGCAACAAGAGGTAAGTTCTCTATTCTCTGTAGCAATTGGAACAATTCTAGAGACAATCTCAGGCAGCATGTTTTGTGTGAGCTCTCAGCTACACAGTGTAAAGGTTTATAACTAGCAATGTGTGAAAAGACTCAAAGAAAATTATTTCCTGTACTAACTGTATAAATGCACTGCAAATGAAAATTTATCTATAGAAAAAGGTTGAAATAGTGGGACAATCTTCTGTTCTCTTCCTCAGCGTTACAATTTAGTTTTATTAATATTTATTGAGCACCTAGTATGTGCTAGATACTGAATATAAAAAATGAACATGACATAGCCTCTGCTACCTAGGAACTCAAAGCCTGTTGAGAATTTTCTTCCATTTTTCCTCATCTCGTTGAGGAGCCAATGACTTCAATACTGAAAAGGTTATTAAGGAAAGAGCTTTCCCTACCATGGGCCAATCTGGCCTCTGTCTCAATAAACGCATCATAAAACTGATTTATCTATAGAAGCATAGTTGAAAGGATTGGTTATGTGTAGTCTTATTTCTGTGGTGCAAGGCTAAGTCCTATTCTCTTAGTTGTATTCTTCCATCCCATTTACCGACTATCACCACCAGTACTCTCACTGAAAGTATTCAAAAAACTTTGGAAACTGGGTGCAGGTTATATGTGAACTTCCTGTACTATCTTTATGGTAAATCTATTCTAAAATTTTCTTAAGTTTTTTTTTTTAAACTTAATGTGTGGATAATGAGCTTTTCATGTAGGTATTTTCAATAAATGTTGCCAGCAATTATCAATCAGTCATACAAGAAGCTTAGGACGTTGAAAAACAACTTAAAATATTAACATTATTATCTTCTATATTAAGTATTTTCCTGATATGAAAAAAGAAATGAGATTTCTTCTAGAGGCAATTTTTATTTTGATCATTACTTTTCAACACATGTTCAGGGACCACAGGAACCGAAAGACATCAAAGAAGCTTAGTGATCATCTGCTGATGTTTCCCAAGGGATGTGTCATTGACATTTCAGTCAGGACAATTCTCTATAGTACAACAGTGTCCCATGAATTAAAGGATAACTAACATTCTGGCCCCTGCCCTGTAGCACTCTTCAGTTACTGTGACAACTAAACAAACCTAGATATTTCCAAATACCTACTGGAAGGAGGTACCATATGGTACCACTAGCCTGTTCCCTATTTTTGGAAAGGGGTAAATAGAAGTCCAGAGAAGTTCTATGGCTTGATTAAGGTCACAAAGGTAGCAAAGATCTAAACAGCAAGCAGGCTTTTCTTAACCAATATTCCTAAGATACATGAATGTTTTCTTAATCCTATAGCATTACATTTAAGGTTTCTGAATTTTTGGTGCTTGGATTTAGTGTGAATTATTAAACCAAATTCTCAAACAAGAAAACTCAAGGGGGGAATTTCCTGGCGGTCCAGTGGTTAGGACTCGGCAGTCTCACTGCCGTGGCCTGGGTTCAATCCCTGGTTGGAGAACTAAGATCCTACAAGCTGTGTTGTGCAGCCAAAAGAAAAAAAAAAAGAAAGAAAGAAAAGAAAACTCAAGGCCTCTATGAAATTGGATTTAGTAATTCATTTTGAATTACTAATAGATTTTTTAAAATTTCATCTCTATTAACATAAGCATATACCTCATGACTTTTTTTTGGAATTTTATTTATTTTTTTATACAGCAGGTTCTTATTAGTTACCTATTTCATGCATATTAGTGTATACATGTCAATCCCAATCTCCCAATTCATCCCACCACCTCCTCCCCCCTCACCACTTTCCTCCCATGGTGTCCATACATTTGTTCTCTACATCTGTGTCTCTATTTCTGCCCTGCAAACCAGTTCATCTGTACCATTTTTCTAGGTTCCACATATATGCGTTAATATATGATATTTGTTTTTCTCTTTCTGACTTACTTCAGTCTGTATGACAGTCTCTAGATCCATCCACGTCTCTACAAATTACCCAATTTTGTTCCTTTTTATGGCTGAGTAATATTCCTTTGTATATATGTACATACAGCTTCTTTATCCATTCGCCTGTTGATGGACATTTAGGTTGCTTCCATGACCTGGCTATTGTAAATAGTGCTGCAATGAACATTGGGGTGCATGTGTCTTTTTGAATTATGGTTTCCTCTGGGTATATGCCCAGTAGTGGGATTGCTGGGTCATATGGTAATTCTATTTAAAAAAAAACAAACAACCCAATCAAAAAATGGGCAGAAGACCTAAATAGACATTTCTCCAAAGAAGACATACAGATGGCCAAGAAGCACATGAAAAGCTGCTCAACATCACTAATTAGTAGAGGAATGCAAATCAAAACTACAATGAGGTATCACCTCACACCGGTTGGAATGAGCATCATCAGAAAATCTACAAACAACAAATGCTGGAGAGGGTGTGGAGAAAAGAGAACCCTCTTGCACTGTTGGTGGGAATGTAAATTGATACAGCCACTATGGAGAACAGTGTGGGGGTTTCTTACAAAAAACTAAAAATAGAAATACCTCATGACTCTTAAGGACAATTTAAGAAAATAGTTGAAAACTTAAAGCAAGCAATAAGGTAAGTGGTGAAGATGAGAAAGATCTCATTTCTTCCCAGCAGTGCCACAGTACACAAATGACTGCAACAGGATTAGTGGGAACAACTTTCAATTTGGCCATGGACCCAAGAAGAGGATTATATATACCTAAATCTACAGAGAGGAAGGTCAAAGTCAAATCTGCAAATATTGGACTAGCTAGACCACCCCTTATGGTAAAGATGATTAAGGAAATTTAAGACCTAGGGAAAGATTCTGAAGGACAAGGGAAAGAAAATATAAACCTGAAGCTCAGAAAAAGGACAAGCCTATGAATTTTGTATACTAATCAAGCAGTAAAACATTTTAGAAAACTCCTTGGAGCTCTCAATCTCATGGAAAAAGACAAAGTAGAACCTCAGGCAGAAGGTTCTATTTATGAGGAACTAGCAATATCAAAGTTATAGAACAATGAACATTTATGTGTTGAAACGCAGAGCATCATTTATTAGATACATGTGTATATATAATAAAATCTATTAGAAACAGAAAGAATTGAGAACCACCCCCATAACTTTCCATAGAGGATTTTAATACTTCTCATACTTTGACAGCTCAAAAGGATTTTTTTTTTAATGCAGAAAGTTTGGATAACCTCATAAATGACGTTGAGTTTAGATAGACAGATATCATAGGAAATTATCCTTTTCAAGAATGCATGAAACAAAAACTAATCAACTACTAGGACACAAAACCTCAACTAAACCTGGGTAGAAATGGTAAAAGCCATATTCTCTGACTACAATGTATCAATAACAGAGCTGTAATTTAATGACAACAGTTTAAACAAAAAGGCTCATCATTGTGGAGAATGGAAAAAACATGTCCTAAATAATTGTTCGGTTAAAAGAAAACCAAAGCTACCGGTAAAGAATATTGAGAACATTTCTAAAAATAAGAACTCGTTCTATTAAAATGTAGAAGACATGGCAAAGTTATATGGAGGCAAATGCATAACCTCTTATATTTAATTATTTAATAGGGAAAAATAATTTAAAAGAAAAGCACTTTAACGAAAATAAAGCACAAAATGTTAGAGCAATGAAAATAATAAAGTGGAAACTGAATAAAAAGGTAGTTTGATTTATAAAAGAAAAAGCTGGTCTTTGGGGGAAATTTTTGTTTGGAATAATATCTCTGATATTCCTTATTCTGGTCCAGGAATTAGTGGAAACAAAATATAATTCTGGAAAAATTACTGAGCCTGTCTTTGGTCCCATATTGTTTCCTAGGTACTCAATGGTAATGCAGATTTAGAGTCCAGAAATCGCCCTAGGTCATAGATCCAAAAGAAGCTCATGGCTTCCCTAAAACTTGGATTCTACTTTCTTTTCCTCTTTTCAGAGTTTTTAATCCCATAACTACTACCAGTGAAAAACTGGTGATTCACCCAGTATACAAACATCACCTTCTGTATTTAGCGTAAGTAGATGAATCTATTTATCTGTATCTCCAAGACCAAGCCAGAATCCTCACTGTGTCCGCTACCTCTAGGGCACTGCTCTGGTAGCCCTCTGCTGCCCCCTCTTGGTTCTAAGCAATACTTTCTCAGGAACTGGGACAAATGGCTTAAAGCCTCTGAATAAAACCTCCAAATGTTTCAGAAATACCTGTGTAACCAAAGCACACTTGGTGGATATTCACTTTTAGTAATGTAATAAAGTTATAGGTGGTTTTCAGTACTCATAATCCTCACATACAACTAAAGGAAATTTGCCACCTGTAAAAACAGAGTACTTATTTTTAGCAAGTAGTTTCAGAAATTAACTTCAGCTCAAAGTTTTCTAGATAAAAACAGTCAAGGTATAGACATAATAAATATTCCCAGTAAGACAGTGATTCTTTACATTTCTGAGTCATGAACAGCTTTGAAATCAGATGAAGACTAGTGTCCAGAAGAGTGCCTATTCAGAATAGATCCACCAGGACACCGTGAGGAGATCCATTTTCTAGGAAAGACTTGCTTCAGCTGTGGGAAGTGCTGTCTTCAGTTAGCCTTCAGCTGTCAGGCCCTGCAGGAAGCCTTGGCTTGCCTGTCACCATGCCCCTTCTAGAGCCCTATACTGACAACTGATTGATGCCGGGATATAAATGTCTGGTCACCTTAGCCCCACTCGAGCAAGTCCAGAGCTACCCCATGGAGTCAGCTGAGGCTGCAGTTGAGTCTCTGCCCATTCTTCTTTCCTTCTCCTTCTTGCTGCAGGTATTGATCCCAAGGCACAACCTAATAAACATCCTTATGTTAAACCTCATGTCAGAGTCTTCTTGGGGAACCCAACATGTGACAACTATGAATATCACTGCATAAAGTGTTTCCCCCTCCTTGTGGGAATTATTCACAGGCTACAGGAAGAAGCTTTTATAAGTTCCCAAACCTTTTTTGGAGAACTTGGAAACATATTTAACTTCCATACTCCATTTTATATGTAAACTACCAAAAGCAGATGACATTTATTGAGATCACGAAGGAGACAGGGGAAACAAGGATCCCTGGAGAGAAATCTCAAGAGCAGGGGCCCAGAGAAAATAGATCTCAAAAAGCACCAGCAAAAATATACTTCCTGAAAATGGGGGTCATCCTGAAATCAATAAGTAATATTCCTAGTTTATGATCCTTGGTGCAAGGACTAGCTAGATTGAGTTGGCATATCTTTCCTCCTAAGAAGAGGTGGGGCTATAAAAAGAATCATAAAGAAAAGTTATATTTGCAGGAAGCAGCATGACTCTGTGACAGAAGAAGAGAAAGCCCTTGCACTATGAAAACTTGCTAGCCTAAAACTCTACCTTGTCTTCTTCCCCCAAAAGGAACCTCTGACAAATGACCAGTCTAAGAGAACCTAACTCATTCAATGATGAGTAATATTTTAAGAGGACAGAGTTGATTTTTAAAAATTCCCTTTTTTAAAAAAAGGTTTTTCCTCTTCCCCCTTCCATTAGTTACAAAATATTCGTTGATTCCTTTCACTTCTTTTCCCTTGAAGCAGCCAAGGCCAGTGACACTGGTAGAGCCAAGGAGATTATTGGGGCTGTTGAAGTGGGCAGGGCATAGCTGGGTCAGTAGTTTGATTACATACAAGAAGAATGACCAAGTAAGTAAATTGAGAATAATGGGAACCAGATTTCTCACTATTAGAAAAAGGAGTTACAAATATGGAAAAGCCAAAGGTCAAAATCAGCCCTGTGGTATTGAATTGTAGTTGGAGTTGTCACTATGAATGCATGCTACTTAATATATAGAGGTAGATGTAGAAATAGATATAAATGTTTATGTGTGAATATAGATGGATGGAAAGATAGATAGATAGACATATTTTCTCTGCCTGGTGGGAAAGCCTAGAAGCAATTGCATCCCAGGGGCAGTGAGCAGACCTACTGCTCAGATCTTAGCTTCTAAATAGAATTCTCCACTATATAGAATGAGAGCTCCTTGGTGAAATGAAAGAACAATATGAACCTGGAAGATCTTGTGCCAGAAAGTACAGAAGGGCTAAAACGAAAGTGATGGGGAGATGTCAAAAATAAGGTCCAGCCTCGAGGGAGGAACATCCCATTTGCCAGATAAGTAGCAAATTGAGCATCAAAATAAATAATTATATCAATGATTATCAACCCCTTAAATCAATAGAACTCTATAAGCATGTATGTGTATACACATATACATATATCATATGAATACATAAATAAGAGAGGGGCAAGAAAGCTATGACTTCCAGAAGGATGCAACTAGAATGTAGAAAGAATGATGAAATTAGAAAATCACAATTTGGCAACCATGATAGTAAATATATATTGAGGTAAGAACTTCCAATAAATGCTGAAATGAATGGGTAAATAATTATTGAGAACAATATATTTACATAATCTCAAAATAACTCCTTTCAAAATACTTATTAATTACAAAGAGAAAAACAGAAAGTTTACAAAGGAGAAACTTCACAGATACAACTTTAAACAAGTGATAAAAGTTATTATCACTAGTAGTAGGAAAAATTGAATCAAAATCCAGACATGAAAGGCATTCTACAGATTAACTAGACTGCATTCTTCAAAAAATAAAAGGGTCATGAAAGAAAAAGAAAGAATGAGGATGAGTTCCAGAATGGAGAGTAATAAAGAGACATGACAGCTAAAAGCAACATGTAATCCTTCATTGGATCCTGGACCAGATTCTCTTATCTATCTATCTATCTATCTATCTATCTATCTATTATAAAAGATAACAGGATAATGGGCAAAATTTGAATGTGCCCTATAGATAGTATTGGAGCAATTAATTTTCTTTATATTATTTTTATCTTTCCTATAAATTTGAAATTATTTCAACTAAGAAAGTTTTAAAATGTTGCACTTTTAAAAAGTAAAATATACAAGAAAAATAGTCATAGTGTAGATTTTATCTGTGATCAAACATTCTTCCAAAATATTAAAAACTTATTAACACTAATCCCTCTAACTAGAAGACCACGAAGCAGAAAGGGGGCATCATGTCTCCCTTATTCTCAATTGATTCAATCACACTCATTGTTAATTCATGACAAAGAAGACATCAGCAGATGCAGTTGAGTGTTTCAAGCCTCAGGCACTCTTCAGTCTGCTAAGGATTTCTATCACCACCCTTCAGGTCATAAACCTGAACTTCATCTTCTGCTGAAGATGACTTCAGTCATCGAAGTAACACTGCTTTTGACGTTTCTGCCGTTAAACTAGCCGTCTTTAACCATCTTTGCTCTTTTCTAGCTTTGACTTGGAAATGCATTAGCCACTCCTTTGTCGCTTGTTTCTTGTTTGCTATGTGTGCTTCCCTTGGATCCTAATTTTTTTATTCCAGTCACATACTACTGGTTTTATCCAGACTCCAAATTATTCCAGAGCATTTCATGTTGTTTTTATTGCTGATACATCTGCCTTTTACCTAGAGAATAATGCTTTGACATGTTAGTTTGTTCTGATATTTTAACCCAAACCCTTCAAATAAATACTTTATTGATGACTAGCTGGTCTATTTTTAAAACAAGATTCTAATTTTCCTTTGGGAAATAATTTTAGTGTGTAAATTCTTACTTAGATCTCTTATTTATATCTTGTGTAATAGGTTAATCCAGTTTTCCCATTTTGTCTAATTTTATTCTCAGTGGAAATATAGACCACCTAGTTACCACATTCTAAAAGAGTATATTTTCAGTGTTTCCCCAAACATGATCCATGGGATGTGATGTAGGTTGTTTTTTTTGTTTCAGAAGATAGAAAGTCCTGAGGTCATATAAATATGAGAAACACTGGCTTAATAGCTTTTTCAAATCATTTCTCAAAGCCTTTAAAATGTAATGTGTGATGTGAATCTCTAATAGGGAAAGTACCAAACCTGTTTGAAAAAGATCTCTTTATTTTGGCTCCTTTTTTATTTCAGGACTCCTTCTTTCAACAGAAACAAATAAAATCCCTCTTCCTGTAATTGGCTACCTGAAGTTCTCCCACTTACTGACTGAGTAGCCTTGGACAAGTCATTTGATTTCTCCAGCCTTCAGATTCCTCATCTGTAAAATAGAAATATTAATAATATTTTTCCTGATGGAGTTGCGATGAGGATTAAATGAGTTAACACATATAAATATTTATAATACTGGTTTGCATACAACACAGGTTTTAGATTAATATATGATTATTATTGTTATTATTATGATTGATGACAATGTTAAAAGTCATATAGAGGAAAAGCAGCTCTATGATTACTTTTACTACCCTGGAATAAATGTCTGTGTTTCTAAATCAAATACAAAACAGAGGAACTAACTTGTAAAATGTATAAATAATCAACGAAAATATTCTTGTTGGCTTTTACTTTTTTTTAAATTAATTAATTAATTTTTGGCTGAGTTGGGTCTTTGTTGCTGCACGCGGGCTTTCTCTAGTTGCGGCGAGCGGGGGCTACTCTTCGTTGTGGTGCACGGGCTTCTCATTGCAGTGGCTTCTCTTGTTGCAGAGCACAGGCTCTAGGTGTGCGGGCTTCAGTACTTGTGGCCCACGGGCTCAGTAGTTGTAGCTCACGGGCTCTAGAGTAGTTGTGGTGCACGGGCTTAGTTGCTCCGTGGCATGTGGGATCTTCCAGGCCCAGGGTTCGAACCCGCGTTCACTGCATTGGCAGGCAGATTCCTAACCACTGTGCCACCAGGGAAGCCCAGGCTTTTACTTTTGAAATGGAATATCATCCATTAGTGTCAGCTCTTTTAGTTTGGTTCTCATGTTTTAAAAGTAAATATGTTGTTACCAAAAAAAAAGTCATTAATGGACAAAAAATTACCTCTAATAATTCAAGCACTGCCTAGATAGAGTATTAAGAAAAACAAATCTGATTATAATTTAAAACCAATGTCAGAATGGTAAGATTTTAAAGTGCATCTATTGTAGAATATTCCATTACCTTGCATTGGACAGGACTAAACCTTACTACGGCAAACACATAATATACACAATTTCTTTTAAATTGCAGCCATTTTGTACTCTATATATTTCTCCCCTACCCCAGGACATACCAATAACCTTATAAAATAAGTCAGGGTTCTTTAATCTTAAATATACTAACCCAACTTTCAAGTGTTTTAATGTATAATTTCAAGATAAAATTTGAATATCTATATAGAATAAAACTCTTATTTGAAACTGAAATTCTAATTCAAAGATAAATATATATAGAATCAACATTTTATTTTTAGAAGAAATAGTTCTACCATTTCTCACTGTTCTTACTGTTCTACTTTCTCAGACAAGACATTGGTTTTATTTATATAAAAGTTACCATATTTTTTGGTTGGCATAAATAATGCCCACACAAATCTTTCAAGGAATATAATGTCTGCTTTTTATGAAGCCTACATTCTGTCTTTAAATAAAAAACAAAGGTCAAGCTGTAGAAGTCAAAAGAATTTATGACATTCCCTTACCAGTGCCTACAGAAGAGGGTATTATTGAGGAAGCAATGAAGAGCTCTTAAAGAATCAAAGATCAATCCGTTTGCAATTAACGTTGGCTGCAGGCATGTTTGGAAGAGGCAGTAAACCAACAGAAAATTTTTATGTTTACTTGTAAGTAAATACCAATTTAAAAATTGTGAGTTTTGGGAACAGCAAATGACAAGATGTACCTATAATATGGAATTATTTGTAATCACACTATGGGTAAAGTGTTTTACTTTTCATTCACTTACATAACATTCACAATCATGCTTTATTTTTTCAGTTCAGTTTGTTTTTTTGCTTCTCTCTTCAATGACTTGAAAGCATCTCATGAATTAAGCGACCATACTTTCTAAAAGATTTGCTTCCTTCTCCACATCTCTTTAATCCCAATTTTCTAAGTCAAGGCTGATACCTTCTGAAATAGCGGACGATTTGAACACTGTGAACCTTTAAATTGACTTAATATTTCTAAAAGCTAAGAGGAAAAGTTTTTAAATTCTTCAAGGCTGCAAGGATTTTCTTAGTTAAAATTCGTGGCATCTCACATTCCTGGCTTTCTAAATGTTACAATTTGTGGCAATTCAAATTTCTGGCTTTCTCAATTAAATTCTAAGACAAATCATAGATTCAAATTTTGTTTCCAAGGTAGTCACTTGTTCTACTCACTTAGGTACAGAAGAGGTCAAATGTTTTCAGGTCCCATTCATGTCCCATTCATTAGACAAGTGAAGTTTTGTTGAGATATTTTATCATAATATACCACACTCATTACCCTTTCTATCACTGAGGATGAACAAAATAGAAAATGAAAATTTGCTTTGTGAGCTAGAGTTTAATTTAATACTGCTTTGTATTGTAGGGGAGCAGAACTTGCCACCCCCAAATATCTCTTTAGCATTCAGATTTTTTCTAGCTAAAAATAATCAAGGCCCAAAAAACTCAGGAAGAAACTTTGACCTTTCCCCTAACTGCCTAAAGAATTTAGAGGGTTAATTACAAGAATAGAGCTATTACCAGAGATGTCTGCAATGAACATAGGCTAGGTATTGTGGGGGAAAACTTAGAGATCAGAGACTCTGTGTCCTATTGTCTCTGTGCGGCCCAGCAAACATTTGTTTACCAAACTTTTGATTTGCCATCTCCATGTGAATTGCCTTCCTCCCCTTTGAAGTCCCAAGCCACCCCCCCCAACATCTTCTTTTGTCTTTAGCTGAAGATAGTATTTAAGGTGAGGGTTTTAGTCGTTTTGACAAGTCACTCAGTTTTTCTGGGGCTCACCCAAGGGTGTATGTTATTAAAATTTTGTTTGATTTTTCTCTGGTTAATCTATCTCATGTTAATTTAATTCTTTGACCAGCCCCAAGAACCTAGAAGGGTAGAGAAACCTTTCTTCCTCCCCAACAGCATTAAAGCCCTTCTATTTTACTGGAATTTGGGGGGATGGGATAGGAAGTAGGAAGAAAACTAAGAGATTTTCTCAACGGTTAATGTCACAGATTGCTTATCTCTAAATTTGTTAATATTGTGAGATTTAATAATAGCTATTTATTTAAGACTATCAATGTACTTGCTCGATTTTTTTCATAGAAAATAATAATCAACCTGGGAAAAAATAAACATGATTTCCATGATTTCCAGATTATTTTCCAAGAAAATAATTTTGAAAGACATCAGAAATTTTTCATCTCCTAAAGAGATATTTTCACTGCAAGAGTAAGAGAAGGCAAAAAGGGACCGTAAGTAAGTACTTAGTGTCATCCAAATCCACCTTCTCTTATCTCCCCCTGCCATCAAGTTCACTCTTAAATTCATTCATTTATAAGTGTTTATCGAATGTATATTATATGTAGATGCATGATGAGTACTATCAGACATATAAAATAAAACTATCAGAGCATATAAAATAATCTATGACCTTATGTAATTTATACTATAGTGGGGTATTCAAGCAGGGAAACAGAACTAAAAGGAATAGTCAAGTTCATATCACACCAGCTCTGTAATTCATTAATTAATTCAACAAACATTTACTTAAACATACCTACTATGTAAAGGGCATGTTTTCATTTTGCAAATACAGTAAATTGCATAGGTATTGTGTGATTAACTGCTGGGTGTAGTGTTTGGGACATGGTGAAGACTACACATTACTTAAATGTATAACGGTATGCTTCTCCAGAGAAGACCTTACAAAAACAAGCCAGAAGCTTCATTAAAATTTTCAAGTATATATTTTGCAAATGTGTTATTTATTTCTGAATAATATTGAAATCTTTTCTTAAAAGTTATTTTCCACAGACAAAAATTATGTAAATATTAAGGAGAATAAAAAACTCATTAACCAGACAATGACAAATTCTGCAGTTATTGCCAAAATCACAGTACCTGTAGTAGGTTGAATAATGGCCCCTACAAAAAAGCCCACATCTTAATTTCCAGAACTTGTGAGTATGTTACCTTACAAGGCAAAGGGGATTTTTCAGGTATGATTAAGTTTATAATCTGGAAATAGAAAATTAGCCTAGATTATCCAGTTGGGCCCAATGTAATCACAAGAATCATTATAAAATAAAGGGAGAGGCAGGAGAGTCAGAGAGAGAAATATGACAACACAGTAGAAGTTGAAGTGATGAGGGATTGTAAGCCAAGGAAAGTGGACAACCTCCAGAAGTTAGAAAAGGCAAGGCAATGGATTCTCCCCAAAGCTTCCAGAAAGAACACAGTCCTACCAACACCTTGATTTTAGCCCAGTGAGACCTATTTTGGACTTCTGACCTTCAAAACTATAAGATAATAAATTTGTGTTCCTTTACACCACTGTTTGTGGTAATTTGTTACAGCAGCCATAGGAAAATAATACAGCACCTTCTTGAGCATTTACTTTGTGCCACTACACATATTAGACATATTATATCTTTTAATCTTCATAAGAGCCCTATAAATTTTCTGTGTTTCACAAATGAGGGAACCAAGGTAAAACTGTTTAAGCAGTTTGCTCAAGAGACTGAACCCTTGGATTCCCTGGTGGCGCAGTGGTTGAGAGTACGCTTGCCGATGCAGGGGACACGGGTTCGTGCCCCGGTCTGGGAAGATCCCACATGCCGCGGAGCGGCTAGGCCCGTGAGCCATGGCAGCTGCGCCTGCGTGTCAGGAGCCTGTGCTCCGCAATGGGAGAGGCCACAACAGAGAGAGGCCCGCGTACCAATAAAAAAAAAAAAAAGAGAGACTGAACCCTTAATCATCATTAAATTTCCTCATGATCAAGCAAGGAAATACATACATATGAAGCAGGATATCAACCTAGGAGCAATTTTATTTTTGAAGTGTTTTACCAAAGTGCTCATAGTTTCCTTAGATTTTATTTTGTAACTTGATGAAAATTCTGTAAGCATACACTACTAAAGATTTGAGTGATTGCTTGAGTTTCATGATAAACATGTTGGCTTTGTTTATTCTTGATGGCAGTACTCCATTTCTAATGTTTTCCATTTGTTTCACTCCTAGGAATTTGATGAGATATCTGCCACTGTCTCTCTATCTCTCTCAGAAATGCACCAAGACCCCCTAAACACCACCATACGGAAATGATATTTGAACAGCTTAAGGTAGAGTGGTTTATCTAATCAAGGCTAGATTAGGGATGGTAGAGCAGGTAATTGTTTAAAAATAACATAGAAGTATTGGAGCAGTGTGATAAAGGTATCGATTTTTTGTCACACAAGTCTTAACTGCTTTCTTTGTTTAAAACTCACTCTTCTACAAGTAAAATATCAAAAAATATTCTCTATATATATATTGGTAAACTGTTTAAGCACCATGCACTTAGTCAAACATTACATAAAACACATGTTTACCTTCTATTTTTCACACACAGATAAAGATAAAGATGGCAACTGGGGCTTCTCTGGTGGCACAGAGGTTAAGAATCCACCTGCCAATTCAGGGGACACGGTTCAAGCCCTGGTCCAGGAAGATGCCACATGCTGCGGAGCAACTAAGCCCATGCACCACAACTACTCTAGAGCCCACAAGCTACAACTGCTGAGCCCGTGGGCCACAACTACTGAAGTCTGTGTACCTATAGCCCGTGTTCTGCAACTGCAACAAGAGAAGACACGGCAATGAGAAGCCCACGCACGTCAACGAAGAGTAGCCCCTGCTCGCTGCAACTAGAGAAAGCCCACGCACAGCAATGAAGACCCAACGCAGCCAAAATTTAAATAAAGATGGCAACTGTAAGCATATTAGAACCTATTATTTATAACTAGTTATCATGCAACATAATTTTTATTATTCCTATCAATAGTTATCATGCAACTAGTTATCATGCAACATAATTTTTATTATTCCTATCAATATGCATCTATTTAACTAGTTTTATTATATCTTTTATTTGGTTGAACAATAAAATGTGTTCTTTTATATTTATTCTTTATAGTAAATGAAGAATAGTATGCAGTCTATGTAGTACTACCTTTTCCTCAAAACAAAGCAAAAACAATTTTAAAAAAAAATCATGTGATACTCTTTTTTATGTGCTTGTTTTTACTTCCAAAATCTTTATAGAGTAAACAACCAAATTCAGTGCAGTTTTGCTCATGCACAACTGAGGAAAATATATGTCAGATTTATATTGCTAAATGTCAGAGATACATTTCCCAAGGGGCTAAAAGCAAAACACTGTACCCTTAAACTTAACATTAAGATATATGATTCTAGATTGTATGAAATTATACTTACCTTTAAAATTTTACTAAAAAGCTGAATTTTCCAGTTATTAATTTATTGCAGAAAGAATAATAGAATTTCTTTCTTACACTACAGAATGAGAATTGTCAGCTAAGATACAATTGCAATAATTATTGCTGATGAGGATACAAAAGACAGAAATAGCACTACTTGCTGACAGATCACAGGTGGAGCATGGGTTACTGGAAGCAACAAAAATTACATTTCCATTGAACAGCAAATGGACTTGCTATGGAGATCTCTAAGAAATAAATAGATCCACTCGTAATCTTATTCACACAAATCTATATTCCCTGAACTGAATTGCTACTTTTTATAGTTATGAACAATTATTTGTCAAACTTTCTAAAAACTTTAAATTCTAGTTGAATTTATGTTCAGGAGTGTGATGTTCCTGATCACATATCAGTTACCAATATTTTCAGGGGTTTTTTTGTAAATAATACATTTATTCATTCAACTAACTTTATTGATTGCCTATCAAAGGCCTAACGTTTTTCTAGCCTGAGGATACAAAAATGCCTAAGACACACTCACTGTCCTCAAGAAGCTTAGGATGGTTTGGGAGGTTAATAAAATACAACAGACAATACAATGAGGTAAATGCACTCTTGCAAAAATGCATAGGTTACATAGAGAGTAGTTAAGTTATCACACTTAATGTTAGGAATTAGTCAAGGAAAGAAGGGGAGGCTGTCAGGGAAATGCCATAAAGGAGATGCACCTAAGCTGAGTTTTAGTGGATGAATCGGTACCAGCTAGATACAAGCATTTATGGGGAATGGTGCTGAGAATATTTCATGCAGAATTATATACATGAGCAAAGACAGAAAGATAAGAAAGTTCATGGCATGTTGGGTAAAGTCCTAGTAACATGGAGTGATCGATGAAACGCAAGTTATAATACTGGGCTTCCAGTTGCAAGATGGAAGTGGAAGTCGGCATTTTCCCTATTCTATTCCTTGAAATCATCCAAAAGGAATGAGGAGAAAGAAAACAAAACTACACAATCTCATTTTTAGCAAAATTAGGGAATAGCTAAATCCTAGATGAAATTGGAGGAAAGGCTGACATAAATTACTGGAGATAAAATAATAGTACATTTAGGAGGAAGCAAAGAGAGTTTGCCTTGGTTGTAGATCCCCAGTAGAACCAGCAAAAGCCACTTCTCAATGGGAAAGAGTACACTTGGAGGTGAAAACCTAAATTCCTTATTTGCAATCATTAAAATCATTGGTAGACAACGTTGCAGTGCTTCTCTGGACCTAATTTGGGTTTGAAAAGCAGAGGTAGGGTTAACTGAAGCATCATGAAAATAAGTTCATTTAGGAAGGAAGGAATCTATGGTAGTAGAATAAAAGAGAAAACAGGAGAAATAAAAAAAACTTTGGTGGGGCAGTAAGGAGTGGGAAAAATTTCACTGGCTAAGGAGAAATGAAATAAAAATGACACAGCCACACCCCCGCCCCCCAAAATATCCAAGGTCAAAAGGAAATTTTCAGATAGATAGAGCATGGTGCTAGATATTTCTCCATATGAATCTCCTTTAATTACCACGTCTAGGACAAAACTCACCATTTAAAGATGAAATATTAAAATAGTATGAGCACAAGATCTATATAAGGATATTATAAGGAATAAGGAGAAAAGAAATAAGAAAAACAAATGGCAGATGGTGATCATGGACGAGAAAAGCAATGTGGTAGAGCAAATAAAATAGATAACCATGATCTTAAACAAGCAAATCGACTTCTATGAAGTATTGAGTAAGTGAAAATAGACATAAGAACTTAGTGAAGAGATGGGGAAAGTGTAGGAAGAGAGAAATTGTGAATTGGCAGAGGTCAGACACTAAGTGGAAGAAACTGAACAAAATAAAATAGAAATAAAGTTGACCCTTGGACAACACAGGTTTGAACTGTGCAGGTTGACTTATATGCAGATATTTTTCAATAGTAAATAGTAGAGTACTACATGTTCCATCGATGGTTGTATCGTGAATGTGGAGGAACGGCACATATGGAAGGCCAACTATAAATTTTACACAGATTAACCCCTGCGTTGTTCAAGGATCAACTGTAAAGAATTTAAAAGGCTATATGAAAGAAGATAATATGTATGAAAGATAGGCAAAAGAGAGTCAATATACAAATAATTGGTGTTTCTATAAAAATAATAGAAATAAGCAAATAATTAAAGATACAATTCAAGGCAACTTTCCTGGAAAAAAACCCCTTAAATTTGCTCATGAAAGGGTTCCTCATACTTCACGGAAACTTGACTCAGAGTGTTTAATACTAAGATATATCCTAGTAAAGTTACTGGACTTGAAATTAAGAAAATTGACAGCTAATTTGAGGTGGAACTAGCATTTAAGCACTGGCAGCCTTACTTCAGGTTTAAGCATTTCTCTAAAACATTTCTCTCAACTGCCATTCAATCCAAGGCTTTTCTGTATGGAGACACAATGGGAAAAGTCCATCTTTTGGATTCCATTTGTAAAAGCTACTTCTTAAAGCGTAATTTCCATGTATTATTATGTTAACCAATTCTGTTCCTGTTTTTTCTCTCTTACTAAAGACTACTGTTTGAAATTGCTGTCCAACCATGCCTGGATGAAAGCATACCATAGAAAAAGGAGTACACTTTTATATGTAGCTGGATGAGTATTTCTGGGAAGGAGAAATGTGCATTTATATTAATCGTACTGGAAATGTTCTCTCCATGGCAGAGAAACTAGATGGAGAGAGCTCTGCTCTCAGCCCAATAGCCCCTGACAGGTTTTCAAAAACTGGATGATCCCCGAAAGACTGAACTCTACTGTACAATATAAATAAAACGGGCCAATTGAGGCAGGAAATTCCCTTTGAGAGATGTCAATGGAAGATGGTTTCTGGTTGGCTCACACATGAGCTTCCTTTAACACCAGATCTTTAAAGAAGATAGGACTGTTTCTGGAGGAAGACAGATCTATGAGCAATATGGCAGAGTTCGTGGAAGCCAGGCCAAGCTATACCAGAAACAAGTTTGGGGAAAACAATAGAAGAAATGACACAACTGGATGCTACCAACAGCTACACATAGGATTTTTGCAGGTGATGCAGAATGGGTTCCATATATGAAGACTGGGGTACTAGGAAATACTGCGATGCTTTATGAAGAAATTAGGACCTTACCAGTTAATTATTGGGTTGAGTAAAACTTGGTAGGGAAAGTGTCGAAGGGTGTCCACACTTTTTTTCTAACTATTTTTGAAGTTAAAGCAAATCTTCAAGAAAGGAAAGACTGTGAAAAAAAGAGTACCCAAAGTTCTTGATCATTCAGCAAAAAGAGAACAAGAAGAGATCAGCTTTATGTAAGAATTTGCAGAAGTGTTATATGGGGTAACAGAGAATACAGGTAGTGGAATGAGGTGTGGAGAGCTGAGTGAGAATCAACAAGCACTGTCTGGAATTATTTGAAATCAGGCTGCCTAAAGTGTCAAGGACTTCCTGGGAGCACCCTATTGTTACAATTAACTCTGGAGGGGAGAAAGCTAAGGCCATAGAAACTTATCAGATGATAAGTTGGTTAAAATAGAATTATGGATTATTTGGAATGCTTGAAAATCAAATCTGGTGAATTTCATACATATAAAAATAGCAGTATGATAGCCTAAATAATTATAAGAACTTAACATTTACCCTTCATTCAAGTCTATTGGATTTGATTTTTATACAAAATATTAATTAGATGAAACAGATTCGATACCTGAAGTAAATGTACAGGCTTAAAACCACTTTATCCTGAAATAGCTTAATAATTTATCCAAAGAAAAGTATGTTTTGCTTGTTTGTTTAGCTTGAACTGGATCACCTGGATAACTGCCTCAATTTTTTCTCTCAGCATTTAGATACGTGTTGTCCAATATGTGAGCTATCGAACTCTTATAATGTGGCTGATCTGAATTGAGATGCGCTATAAGTTATAATACAAACCAGACTTAGAAGACTTATGAAAAATAATGTAAAACATGTTATTAATAATTTTTATATTAATGTCATGTTGAAATGATAATATTTTGTATGTATTGGGTTAAATGTATTGTTAAAATTAATTTCATCTTTCTTTTTCTTTTTAATGTGGCTACAAGAAAATTTTAAATTACGGATGCACTGTATATTTCTATTGCACAGTACTGATTTAGACATTACCTTCATAACATATTTAATAAGAATTCAAAAATCTGATGAATGTCCCAACAGAAATAGTTGGCTCTTTTCTGTAGCATAATAAATAACATTTTTGGGTAAATGAATGCTTGATTTTAATATATCTTCAATATAGTAACATTATACTTGATCAGTTTCTATGTGCGATCAGTAAATACTAAACATATTTCAGCTAACTGCCCTTGAGAGGCAAAATGTTTTAGAATGCCATTAATGTTTCTTCAAGTAGTCACTCTATCAATGATTATAAAACATTAAACATTAGAAACATTTGAATTCTCTATCCATTTCATTATTTACATTGTGAATATTTGCTTTTTGTCCCTAAATTTACATATGTTCTACCTGAAATAAATATTCTATTTTTGTAGTCATCTACTTCACTGGCATAAACACCTGATTGTCAGAATTACTGGCTTAGATTTGGGCAAAAAAAAGAAAATCTGTGTGGAAAGAAAAAGTTTCATTTATATTTTTATGGTTTTTTTGTTTTTTGCAGTACATGGGCCTCTCACTGCTGTGGCCTCTCCCGCTGCAGAGCACAGGATCCGGACGCGCAGGCTCAGCGGCCATGGCTCACGGGCCCAGCCGCTCCGCGGCATGTGGGACCCTCCCGGACCGGGGCCCGAACCCGTGTCCCCTGCACCGGCAGGTGGACTCCCAACCACTGCGCCACCAGGGAAGCCCCATTTATATTTTTAATATTAAGTTAATAGTTTAGGAGAGTGTGCCTTTAACATTATTACTATCGTTATTTTAAATATCAAGATCACTGAAAAAAGCCTATCTTAAATCAGGATATGGTCTCTTCCAATTCTAAGTTTATACTGACCTCTATAGGCTATTATGTCCTAATCTATTTCTGGCTTATTCTTAAAGAACATATGGTGAAATATTTAAACATGTTTACATTAGGATTAGTCATAAAATACTTTTTATAGGCCTTTTTTCTCCTTATAAATGCAAAATTTTACTCATCCTTTAAGACAATTTATTTTGAGGGCCCAAGGTGTTTTATCCGTCAATAGTGTCAGTGTTGGTCTACTGAGGACAGGGGAACTAAATAACAAAATCCCTAATTTACAGCGAAATATGACCTGATTATTTTCCATTAAAAATCTGTTCTGTTTTCACAATGTTTCATAGCTATAGTCCATTAAGAAATTAGCTTTAAAGTTGATACAGAAATTTGTATAAAGGCAGGAAAACCTTGGGACCAAAGGTAAGTCTGATTTCAGTTAACCTTGATGGAAGGACACTAATTCTAGGTTAAAGTGGGAACTTTTAAAGTGTTGTGCAAGATACTAAACCATTTCCTTATGGATATGGGTGAGGAATTACAGGAGAGGGTGAAAGTTTACAGACCGCTGGCTTCTGGGCACAGGCATCTCCAGTAACATTTAGTGAGGAAGGAATTTTCTGCGGATGACCACTAGACAATATAGAGAGGAGCATGGCAGCAGCAACCAGCCAAGGCAGCAGTGGAAATTGTCCCATAGGTCATCATTGGTAATCTGCAACAGGAACTCTATATACTCCGCATGCTTCCTTAAATTGCCAGTACCTGAATGAGATACTGAACTAATTTCTTCCCAGTCTATACATAGATAGTAAGAAAGGGAAAATCTCCACCTCTTAAAAGAAGAGTTTCGGGCTTCCCTGGTGGCGCAGTGGTTGAGAATCTGCCTGCCAATGCAGGGGACATGGGTTCGAGCCCTGGTCTGGGAAGATCCCACATGCCGCGGAGCAACTGGGCCCGTGAGCCACAACTACTGAGCCTGCGCGTCTGGAGCCTGTGCTCTGCAACAAGAGAGGCCGCGACAGTGAGAGGCCCGCGCACCGCGATGAAGAGTGGCCCTCGCTGGCCGCAACTGGAGAAAACCCTTGCACAGAAACGAAGACCCAACACAGCCAAAAATAAATAAATAAAATTTAAAAGAAAAAAACTTTCTTTAAAAAAAAAAAAAGAAGAATTTCAACAGTGTTAATTATCAGGGAGCAGAAACTACAGCAGCTCAGCAGTAAGTATGAGGTAGGCTCCAAAAGGTACAATGCCATGAAGTCCAGAATGTCGGTTCTATATTACTCTGTAATAATAAACACTCAAGAAGGAGTAGTGCATGACTATGAGATATCTATAGCTAATGTTTAGAAAGATCTTTCATTATTCATGCTTATTCTGGAGGAAAAAGTCAGTTATGGACTATGCTATATGAATTTAATATGAAGCCTGACTTGTTTTTCTTAAACTTGTACTTTAATATAATCTGAGAAATAGGGATAATCGAATGGTCTCCTTCCAGATCAGATAGTAATTTCCAGAGTATTATAGAGCAAAGATGTCTTTTGATCCTTTTTATGACTTGAAAATAGGCATGGATTGCCAGAAAAAATATTAAGTATTTTCCTTTACACTGAAGATATGGTTTTATTGCCATACAGGTAAATTCTGAAACCAAAATTATTATTTGGGTAGATACTCTCACAATACTAATGACTGATAGTCAATAAGCCTAAATTTCAGAGTAACTTATTTAGTTACATTAGGGTAAATTTTGTGCCCAGTTCATCCTGGGGATTACACTGGTCTAAGATGATTTTTATTAATGTATTATTGAAACATTTACTATTAACAGGATAACCTTGGTAACCCTGCTTTACATTTTTCTCAGGCTAAAATTATCACAATCATGCTCTACTTGGGAGCTTTGATTCTTTGTTCATCCATAAGTGAGAATGAACCCAGAATGTTTCCTGAGGAAAATCTTAAGCCTGCTTATAGTATTCCAGAATTCTCTCAGCCCACTCCTGTGCCTGTCTATTCTGACCTGTGTCTTGGTCTTACTCCTGAATTTCCCTGAGACTACTAATTTTAAATTCCATTTATTTTAATGCCAAAGTTTATATCTTGTCTTTAATTGGCAACATAGAGCATGCTCACATTCTTGCTAAAGAATATAACCTTGAGCTCTCTAATGTTCAAAAAGATCTAATCTTTTGATCTAATGACCAAAAGCTCAGTTATGAAAAATGATATTTTAGGAGGATTGCCAGAAGGCTCTGCAGTCCATCCTTCCCTCCATCAGCATATCTTAAACTATCTTCCACAGAATATTAATTATGATAGATATTAATACATGTTTCTTGGAAAAGAAAAAAGGGCTTTTAAAAGTCAAATGTTTCAAATGTTAACATGCAACATCAATCACAAGAATATAATACGCAGTACCACCCAAACATATTTGAAATATTTTCGGGGGTGGATACCTATTAGCATTTCTAATATTTTTGGAAATTGCCCACTTGAGATCTTCTAAAGTTGATCCCTGAATCAGGTCACACCATAGGAGAAATGAGCAGTTAGCATTTTTTAAAACTCCTAATTTACTTACTTTTACTGATTTGTGCTTTGGCATTATGACTTTGACTTGTACTATAAGAAGTAGCCTGGAGAAACTGCTCCTACTGAATTGCTGATTTGTACTGAAAACATGTTTTGGGTTGTCTTCGAGTACAAATCTAAAAAAGCCATCATTTTAACTCTTTCACTGTTGGCAAGGAGACAATCTGTTAATTATAACTAATAATTCTTTCTTTGCTTTACTATTGGTTTACAACTAACGGTTATATTGTCCCTTAGTGGGTATCACAATAATTAGGAGTAGGGGATAATTCTGACATTTAGTGAGTGGAGTTAATAATACTAACAAATCTGTCTCATAAAGCATAATCTCACATAATAAAATACTGTCCAATCTATAATGCAAATAATGTCTCTTTGAGAAGCTCTCTAGCCACTAAGAAGCTTATAGTCAAATTTATCACACACCTCTAAAATATGATCAAACTCTTATGATTACTGAGGCTGTATAATTTATTATCCAAACTTGACAACTTGACTCTAAAATATATATATATATAATATATATATATACATATATATATATGAAGCATCAAGAACAGCCAAAACAAGTATGAAGAGTAAGGTATAGAAACCCTTCCAGATATCAAGACTTACTTTAAAGCAACTATAATTAAAACCATGTATTTAGAGACGCAACTATAAAACTATGTGTTAGTAAACTATGTATAGATGGACAACTCAATCCATAAAATAGAATAGAGTTCAGAAACAGACACGTGTATGAAATGTGACATATGACAGCAATGGTATTGCTGCCATATGAGATGAGAGAGAAAGGATTATTATTCTAAAATTCATACTAGAACAATTGGTTATCTATAAGAAAAACTAGAATACAAGTGGACCTAGTGGTATGTTGGTGCTAGATCAAACTGACCAGTTGCTAAATAAATAGTCAAGAATTTCACAAGTGTATTGTTAAAACAATGGTAGATGGGAATCAGCCACAGTGGGAGTATTTATACTGGAAATCTGCAAATGCTACATATCGGGGCTATTTTTCCCCCCCTGGAGAGGCAGTTTACCATTACATCATTGACTGGATTTCTACCTCATACCATACACAAAAATCAGCTCTAAGTGGATTAAAAACCTAAGTGTTTAAGAGCAAAACATTAAAACTAGAAGAAAATATACAAAGGAAAATATCTCTAAAATCTTGGTACTAGTAAGCAGTTCTAAACAACAAAATCATGTAACTTAAGGATCAAGTTTGTCAAATTTGACTACATTATAGTAAATTTAAAACTACGCTAAGGTGTCATCAAAGGACACCACAAAAAAGTGAAAGAATAAGTCCAGACTGGGAGATGTAATTGCTCCACACATAACAAAGAATTTGTATCCAAAAATATATTAAAACCATCTACAAATCAATAAAGTATAGATGGATAACCCAACTGATAAATGGACAAAAAACTTGAAAAGGCACTTTATTCAGAAGATGATGTTGCGATGGTCAATAACAAAAGTTCTCAATCTTACTAGTTATCAGGGAAATGCAAATTGATAGTATAATGAGACATTTCACTTCTCTCATGTTAGCTAAAGTGTGACAAACCCAAGTGCTGAGAAAGATGTGGAGCAATTCTCATACACTGCTGGAGAAAGTGTACATTGGTAAAACCACTTTGAAGAGCAATTTGCAACAGTCAATAAATTGAAGACATTGTAGCAAGATTGCTAGTTGGTCCCTAACATTCATTCATTATGATCATCTCTTGGTGGAGGGGGAGGAGCAATTCTATTTGTAATGTTTTATTTCTTGAAGACAGGGGAAAGTTCATGGTTATGACGTTATTCTCTTTACCTTTTTGTAGGTCAAAATATTTCAAATTTTAAAGGCGTTTGTATTAATCGCTTATTGGGTGATACTTCACTTTCTTACACTTTGCATTTAATTGCCCATTAGGCATCCAGATGAATCCCCTTACGGAGATGAAAATGTGGATCTGCCCCTCTGTCTTGAAACTCTGTACTACTTGCACGCCACTCCTTCTTAACTGGATTTGGTAGGTCTTCTGATCTCCCATAATTGTAGAGTCCCTAAAATGTCTTCCCAAGTATTGTGATAAATCAAACTTGTGTAGAAGCTATGATCTTTATAGTGGAGATACCACTTTATTTTTGGTTTGCATACAAGAGGTCGATCTCATATAAATAACTATAAGCCTACCTGAGGAAAAGACACAGCTCTGCAATCATAAATTGCAACTGAGTAGCTCTCTAGATGATCAATTAAGATTAACTGCTATATGGGTTTTATCCATAAAGGTATCAAGGGATCTCTTTTCTCAGAATATTTTCAGGGACTAATCACTATAAAAATAACTGGAACTTTTAGTGAATACATTCCCTGGAGATGTCCATTATCACCTATGGACAGGGTTCTAAATGTTTCCTCAACAGCTCGTGACATTCAGTAGAATCAATAACATGTTTGAATTATTACTATGTCTTATCTAATTCATTTAAAATTTTTAAATGTGCAAACTTCTTGTAACATCTTAATAAGGACAAGAAATTAAAATGCGTTCTCAATCGCAAATAGTGATAGAATTGGAAGCACCAAAATGAGTAGAAATATCCCAGTAAAACTTGGCCTAGGCACTGGCCTTCAGAAATAAGTTGAGAACATAAGTGGGAAAAAAAAGATGCAAAAGTTGAAAAACGAGACGCGTTCGGGAGTTGAATTAGAAGAGTAAACGCGGAAGGAGACAGCCTCGGGTTCCAGGGTCGCGCATGCGCAACCCAAGCACTGCACCCTCCGCCTCCCCAGGCCACGAAGGAAGTGACGCAACTGAGGGGCGGGGTGGGCTCTGCGCCGGAAGTGGCTTGTAGTTAGTAAATAAGCACGAAAAGGCGAGAGGAGCTGTCTCCATCTTGTTGGCATCTGCTGCTCCTGCGACGCTGTGAAGATGGGGAGCGTCTTGGGGCTGTGCTCCATGGCGAGCTGGGTAAGGTGGTTTTTAGCGGCCTTCGGGGTGCTAGCGTGAGAGACAGAAGAAAGGCACCAGAGCTGGGCTGGGTGAGGCCTAGAGAGACCGTGGTACCCCACCCAACGGGCAGTGCCTTCCTTCCCCATTTTCTCCCTGTCTCGCCTGGCCACTCCGACTCAGCTTCGGGGCCCTGAGTCTTTCGAAGAGCTGACCGGGGTGGCCGTGAGGAGCAACGGACATGAGAAGTTGACCCCGATGGGAGAAGTGTAGCAGAGAGCTGGTAGTCTCCCTCCCCTACCCGTCTTTCGTGAAAGCTTTTCCCGATTCTTCCAGGCCCCCTTTTGTCCTATTTTTCTTATGTCTGCCTAGGCTATTTCTACAAAGGTTTTAGGCCCCTTCCTTTTGTGGAGTACCCCATCTCTTCCCGTCATCTCTTCCCAGCGACCTCACACTGCAGCACTGTCATCCCTGGAGGCATGTCGGCCTCTTTGTTCTGTCGCGCAGACTACAAATAAGTGACGGATATGTAGGGCAGCTTGGCAGTAATACTGATATAGTTATATCCTTTTTAAATGGTCCTAACTCTGCGACTGGGTCCTCGACCTCAATGGTATGAGAAAATTACGTACTTCTCAAGTAATAATTTATGTATCTAGAAAAGCTGGTCAGTTCTGTGGTATTAAATACCAGTTTTTTGACAGAAAGATGCTTGCGCAATTTGACATCTCACTTTTAATTAGGTGCACATTGCATTTTGATTAGATAGCGTTGTTAGAGTGACACTATTCTTCATTATAGTGCCAAGATTTCTTGTTTCATGTGGTACAAATAAATTTGAGTTTGATATAACCACTCCCCCGCTCCCCAATAGACAAAATCTGACTTTACAGTTAATAAAGATATTTGTAATATGGGGCGAGATATTTGGGTTCAAGTCATATTTCTTTAATCCATGATTTATAAATTCCACTTATAACAATTGCTGGTCTGACTTCTCAGATGGCCCCATTATATACATTAGCCAGCGTTTTTAGTGTTTTACATACTTTACCTCTTTTTAAAAAGTTTTTGATATGGCTTGAACTATAAGTGTTAAATTTTAGTTAAATAATACATAGAGGTTACTCCAACCCAGGTCATTGTCTTGATTATGTTATTTTTTCTTGTAGTTTGGTGTGGAAAGCTGGTATATTTTTCTTTCTTTCAAAGCTCAGAAAGTAGAGAATCACTTGAACCCATTGAGTATCTTATAAGAGGCATATTTAGTGTAATAATTTAAATGTATTACAAAATGATTATTATAGAATTGTCTTAATTTGGGGGATGTTTAATTCGATTTGTAAAGTCAGATTTTGTCCATTTATCAAGTGGGCCTGTTATTTGTATATAGTAAGTCATTAACTTAGATCAGTTAAGCCAGAATTAAAATGAACCTCATTCTTCCTTTGCTCCAGTTTCTTTAGACTTACTCAATTTTTGTAAAGGTTTTTTGTTTTATAAAACTGTAGAAAATACCTCAACTATGAAAAAAAGTATAAAAAGATTACATGTAACACTACTGTATAGAGATTAGAGTGTTAGTTTTTTAATTTCATTTTGTGGTTTTTTTGTTTTGTGTTTTTGCTGTTAAGTGGCCTAGAATTAGATTGATCTTAATCCTTGGTTCAAGCATGGTTATTTGATTGATGATTACTTTAAGCATTATTATAAACCTCTGTGGACCTCCTGCCTAATCCTGTAACTACATTACCAGCAATTTATGCCTACTTAAGTGCTTTTCCCCACCCCAATCTTACAATGCTGTTAGTGAATAGCATTGATATTTTGAATCACTGTACTTTATATACAGTAACTATTACTTTTTGCCCAAGATATTTAATGTAGTTAAGTAACTGAGAAGAAGGAGCTTGTGATTCCTGACTGCTTATTTTGTGCAGCCTCTGCTAGATTTTTATATTTTAGTACAATGACTTGATTTTGTAGAAATGATTCACAGTTGTTATGAATAGTCAAGCAGTGCAGAGTACAAAATGTAAATGTCACCAACAAAGTCCCACCACCAATAACATTTCTTCTCTCTCAATGCATATATACAGTTGGATGAATGAACAGACAAAAATACCTTGTTAAGGAACGGTAGCATGGTGGACATGTATTTTTAAAGAATTTAATTTTTTTTCTGAATTTAACAAAAGAATGTAAAAGTAAAGGAATTGCTGAATGTTAAGTAAACATTTCTTCATCAGGAGAGGTTCTGAAAAAGAGTTCTCTAAGGAGGTGTTTCTAGAGCAGTGGTTCTCAGCTGTGCCACAGGGAATATTTGGCAATGTCTGCAGGTATTTTTCATTGTCACAACTTGGGATAAGGGGTGCTAATAGCATCAAGTGGGTAGGATACTGCTAAATATTTCACAATACACAGGATAGTCCTCAACAACAAAGAATTATTTGGCCCAGGATGTCAGTAGTGCCATGGTTCAGAAATCCTGCTTTATCCTCTTCACTTGGCCAGTGTAAGAAAGGGAATGAAATTTAAGAGTCTTAGCTGCTCTTTAAAAAAGGATTCAACTAATCATCCTATTTTCACCTCTACCTTCAGCCTCACTTATGGAGGCACCTGGTGCCACCAATTCCTGATGTATTTGAGGATTCTATACAAATTTTATTGCTTAACTTTTTCCTTACTTTTTCCTTTGATGGTTTATAATTCAACTTTCTTGACCCATTAAATCAGTTATTATTTTGTTCCTTACAGTTTATTCTCCTGGGTTTTGTTTCTTTTTACTTTTTAAGTTTATTCCTTCTGTTAAAAATCCTTTTATTTTTCATTTTATTGGTGTTTCTAAAGTAATTCATATATTCAGTTTGCCATCTTTAACCAGAATTCCTTTGTATTATTTTTTATATATGGCTGTATTGTGTTATAACCATAATTCCCACAGTTGTTTAATCTTAGAACTAAACCAGTCATCCTTAAAATATCCGGGACCTAGTAGCATCAGCACACTAGGAGACTTACTGGAAACACTGACTGGGCCCCAGCATTCTATTTTAATATGCTCTCCTCGTGATTCTGATGGAAAACCACAGTTCTACACTTAAATGGATTCAAAGCTCAAAGCATTCTTTTTTACCATGGCTTCTCCCAGTTTTTTTTTTTTTTAATGTTAATGTCATCTCATAATTGACCAAATTTGGTCGACCAGTAGATTTTTTCAAAAAGGATTTATGGATGATGAAATCCCTGAATTTTTCGTATTTAAAAATGCCTCATATGTTTTTGAGAGACATTGTAGACTGGTATAATAGTATACCCATTTCCTTCAGGACTTTGTAGTTATTTATATGAATTGTGTTCTGTCTTATCCCACCCTGGTAGTCATTCCCTTCCAACACATCTCATATACATAATTGACCTGTTTCTTCTGCTTGGGTATCTGAAGAGCTTTACTTATCTTTGAAATTAACCAAGTATGTCTGACTTTAAATCTTTTATCACTTTTTTTTTCTGGAAAATATCGTTCTTTTGAAAATACAGATTTATTTCTTTAAGGAAGTTGCTATTGTATTATATCTTTGAATGTCCTTTTTTGTTTTATTTATTTAGAGGATTCTCTATTTTAAGGGCATGAGTTACTTTCATGTTATATTGTCTTAGTTTTCCTTCCATATTATTTTTCCTATTTTTATTTTTGTCATTTTTCAGTTGATATAATTTACATAAAATTCATACTTTGTAGTATGTGGTTCTGTGAGTTTTGACAGATCATGTAGTTGTGTAACCACTACAGAACATTTATCACCTTAAAGAATTATGCCATCCCCATCCTGGAGAATCCCTGTTTTTTTTCAGAGTCCTCCCTTTCCAGAATGTCACGTAAATGGAATCATACAGCATATAGCCTTTGGAGTCTGGCTTCTTTTACTTAGTGTAATCCATTTGAAATTCATTCATATTGTGGTGTGTATTAGTAGTTTCTTCCTTATTGTTGCATAGTATTCCATTGCTTGGAAGTACCACAGCTTGTCTGTCTATTCACCAGTTATGGGGCATTTCCAGATTTTGGTGGTTAAGTAGCTGTAAGCACTCCTGTAAAGTTTTTTTCTGTGACTATAACTTCTTATTTTGTTTACCTAAATACCTTGCAGTAGGATTGTTAAATCATATGGTAAATATACATTTCACTTATAAGAAATTGCCAAACTGATTTCCAAGATGGTCATATTAGTTTTTATTCTCACCAGCAAATATTTTCTTCAAGTCTGTGGCTTGTCTTTTCATTTGTCTTTTCATTCTCGTAATGGTGTCCTTTAAAAAGTAGAAGTAATTGTGCTTTCTATATTGATTTGCTTTGGCACTTTTGTCAAAAACTTCTTTACCATATTTAAGTCTGTTTTTGAACTCTGTTCCTTTTATGTGTCCATACTTTTGCCTAAATTACCCTATTTTAATTACTGTAGCTTTAAAGTTAGTCTTGAAATCAAGTAGTGTGAGTCTTCCAACTCTGTTCTTTTTCAAAATACTTTGGGCTACTCTAGTTCTTTTGCCTTTCCATAAAAGTTTTAGAAGCAGCTGGTTTGTTTCTACCAAACTCCTGCTAGAACTATGATTGGAATTGGGTTGAATTCATAGATCGGTTTGGAAAGAATTGATATCTTAATATGGATTCTTCCAATCCATGAGCCCAGTTTATCTTGCCATTTATTTAGATCTTTGATTTCTTTCATTAGTGTTTTTTAATTTTCATCATTTGAAAGCTAGTGTATATTTTATTAGATTTATACTTAAGTATTTCTTTTTGTTGGTTTAATTTCAGTTTCCAGTTGTTTGTTGCTAGTACTCAGAAGTATAATTGATATGTCCATACTGAACTTGTGTCCTGTGACCTCATTAAACTTTCTTATAGTTCTAGTAACATTCTTGTAAGTTCTTCGGGGTTTTTCATGTTGACAATTATGTGTGGAAGAAAGCAGTTTTATTTCTTCCTTTCCAAAGTATATACCTTTTCTTGCTTTTTCTTGCCTTGTTATATTGGCTGGGACCTCCAGTGTGCAGTCGAATACAAGTGGTGAGAGCAGAGATTCTTGGCCTTGTTTTGGATCTTAAGGGAAATCATTCAGATTTTCACCATGAAGTATGGTTGACAGCTATAGTTTTTTGTTTTTTTGGTTTTTTTGGTAAATGTTCTTTATCAACTCGAGGATATTCTGTTTGTTTGCTGAAAGTTTTTTAGTTTGTTTTATGATGAATGGGTATTGAGTTTTTCAAATGATTTTTCTGCTTCCACTGAGATGGCCAAAATGGTTATCCTTTAGTCTATTAATGTGGTGAATTGATTTTTTTTGTTGTTGTTGTTTTTGTTTTTGTGGTACGCGGGCCTCTCATTGCTGTGGCCTCTCCTGTTGTGGAGTACAGGCTCCGGACGTGCAGGCTCAGCGGCCATGGCTCGTGGGCCCAGCTGCTCCGCGGCATGTGGGATCTTCCCGGACCGGGGCACGAGCCTGCGTCCCCTGCATTGGCAGGTGGACTCTCAACCACTGCGCCACCAGGGAAGCCCTGTGGTGAATTGATTTGATTGATTTTCAAAAGCTTAATCAGCCTTGCTTTTTCCCAGCTAAACCCCACCTGATCACAACGTATCCTTTTGTATATTTTTTCTAAGACTATTTTTTTTTAAAGCAGTTTTAGTTTCACAGAAAAATGAGAGGTAGAGATTTTCCATATATCCCCTGCCCCGACACGTGGAAAGCCTCCCCCATTGCCAACATTCCCCACCAGAGTGGTGCATTTGTTACAATTAATGAACCTATCAATACATCAACACATCATAATCACCCAAAGTCTGTAGTTTACGTTAGAGTTCATTCTTGGTGCTGGACATTCTGTGGATTTGGACAAATGTATAATGACATGTATCCACCATTATAGTAGCATACAGAGTAGTCTTCCTGCTCTAAAAATCCTCTCTGTGCTTTGCCTGTTCATCCCTCCACCCACTCCTGATCTGTTTGCTGTCTCCATAGTTATGCCTTTTCCAGAATGCCATACAGGTGGAACCATACATGTATGTATGTAGCTTTTTCAGATTGGTTTCTTTCAGCTAGTAATATCTATTTAAGGTTCCTCCATGTCTTTTCATGGTTTAATAACTCATTTCTTCTTAACATTGAATTACATTCACTGTCTGAATGTACCAGAGTTTATTTATCCATTCACCTACTGAAGGACATCTCATTTGCTTCCGAGTTTGGGCATTTACAAATAAAGCTGCTATAAACATCCATGTGCAGGTTTTTGTGTGAACTTAAGTTTTCAACTCCTTTAGTTAAATACCAAGGAATGCAATTGCTGGATTTTATGGTAAGAAATGTTTGGTTTTGTAAGAAACTGCCAAACTGGGGGGATTTTGATTTGGATTGCATTGAGTCTGTAGATCAAGTTTGAGGAACTGACATCTTAACAATATTGAGTCTTCCTAATCCATGAACATGGAATATCTGTCCATTTTGTAGTTCTTTGATTTTGCTAATCAGAGTTTTGTAGTTTTCCTGATATTGATCTTGTACATACTTAGTTAGACTTATACTAAGTAATTTGTGTTTTTGGATGCTAACATAAATGTTATTGTGTTATTTCAAATTCCACTTTTTCATTGCTGGTGTATAGGAAAACAATTGACTTTTGTACATTAACCTTGTATTCTGCAACCTTGCTGTAATCGCTTAGTTCCAGGAGTTTTTTTGTTGATTATTTTGCACTTTCTATGTAGATGACAATGTCATCTGTGAACGAAGACAATTTAATTTTTTTCTACTAATATGTATACCTTTAATTTCCTTTTCTTGTCTTATTACATTCTGGACCTTCCAGTAAAATGTTGAAAAGAAGTAGTGAAAGGGAACATCTTTGCCTGATTTTAACGGGAAAACTTCCAGTTTCTCACCATTAAATATGATGTTGTCTGTAGGTATTTTGATGATGTCCTTTACCAAGTTCAGAAAGTTCTCCTCTATTCCTAGTTTATTGAGAGTTTTTATCATGAATGAGTGTTGGGTTTTGTCAACTGCATTTTCTGTATCTAAAATGTGATCATATAATTTTTCTTATTTTATCTTCTTGATGTGATGGATTACATTAATTGATTTTTGAGTGTTGAACCAGTCTTGCATTTCTGGGATAACTTGGTCATGGTGTGGAATTCTTTGTATACATTATTGGATTTGATTTGCTAATGTTTTGTTAAGACTTATGCCTCTATGTTCATGAGAGAGGTTAATCTTTTATTTTCTTGTAATGTGTTTGTCAGGTTTTGTTATTAGAGTAATGCTGACTTCATAGAATAAGTTAGGAGGTATTCCCTCTACTCCTGTTCTCTGAGACTGTAGAGAATTGATATAATTTGCTCCTTAAGTGTTTAGTAGAATTCACCAGTGAACCTGTCCGGGCCTAGTGCTTTCTGTTTTGGAAGGCTATTAATGATTGATTAATTTTCTTTAATAGAGGCCTGTTCAAATTGTCTCTTTCTTGTGTGAGTTTTGGCAGCTTGTATCTTCCAAGGAGTTGGTCCATTTATGAAGGTTATCAACTTTGTTGGCATAGAATTGTTCATAGTATTCTTTCATTATCCTTTTAATGTCCATAGGGCTTGTAGTGACATCCCCTCTTTGATTTCTGGTATTAGTAATTTGTGTTCTCTCTTTTTTTCTCAGTTAGCCTTACTGGGGGCTTATCAATTCTGTTGATCCTTCCAAAGAACCAGCTTTTGGTTTCATTGATTTTTCACTATTTTCTATTCCTAATTGCATTGATATCTGATCTAGTTCTTATTTTTTCTGTTTATTTTTTATTTAATCTGCATTTCTTTTTCTAGTTTCCTAAGATAGAAGCTTAGGTGGTGATTTTAGATTTTCTTTTCTGATAAATGCATTCAGTGCTATAAATTTTTCTGAAAGCACTGCTTTCACTGAATCCCACAAGTTTCTATAAATTGTGTTATTTTCATTTATTTCAAAATTTTTTAAAAATTTTTCTTGAGATTTCTTTGACCTATGTGTTTATTTTAAAAAGTGTATTGTTTAATCTCTAAGGATTTTGGGATTTTCCAGTTATCTTTTTGCTGTTGATTTTTAGTTAATTGCATTGTAGTCTGAGAGTAGTCAGTGTATGGTTTCTGCTGGTTTAAGCTTGATAATGTGTTTTATTGTCAAGAATGTGGTTTTGGTGAATGTCCTGTGTGATCTTGGAGAGGAATGTGTATTCTCTGGTTATTGGATAGAGTAGTCTATAAATGTCAGTTATGCATTTGATTGGTGGTGTTGAGTTCAACTGTATCCTTATTGATTTTCTGCTTGCTCAATCTGTCCATTTCTGAGAGACAGGTGTTGAAGTCTCTTAACTGTGATAGTGGATTCATCTATTTCTCCTTGCCATTTTATCAATTTTGCGTTACATAGTTTGATGCTCTGCTGTTAGGTGCATACATATTAAGAATTATGTCTTCTTGGACAATTGACCCCTATCATTATGGAATGCCTTTCTTTATCCCAGATAACTTTTGTTGTTTTGAAGTCTGCTCTGTCTGAAACTAATATAGCTATTCCTGTTTTCATTTAGTGTTAGCCTGTTGTATTTTTCTCCATCCATGTACTTTTATTCTGTATATGTGTGTATATTTAAAGTGGGTTTCTTGTAGATGACATAATTGGGTTTTATTTTTTGATCCACTCTGACAGTCTCTTTTTTAATTGATAAATTTAGATCTCTGACCTCCAAGGTGATTATTGATAGATTTGGATTCATATTTACCATACTCGTTAATGTTTTCTGTTTGTTGCCCTTGTTTTTCCTGTTGTGTGTTGGGGGGGGTGTTTAAGCATTGTATATGATTCCATTTTCTCTCTTATTTAGCATATCAGTTAAACTTTTTTTAACTTCTGTAAAATTTTATTTATTTACTTATTTTTGGGTTGTTGCCCTATTTATTAGTGCATTTGGGCTGCTCTAACAAAAGACCACAGACTGGGTGGCATGTAAAGAACAGAAATTTGTTTCTCACAGTTCTAGAGGCTGGTAGTCCAAGATTAGGGTGCCTGCGTGGTTATCTTCTGTGTCTGGTGAAGGCCCTCTTTGGGTTGCAGACTGCGAACTTCTTCATATGTCTTCACATGGCCGAAGGGGTGAGGATCTCTCTCGGGTCTCCTTTATAAGAGCACTAATCCCATTCATGAGGTCTCTGCCCTTTTGATCTAATTCTTCCCAAAGGCCCTATCTCCTAACATCATCGTATGCATTAGATTTTCAACATATGAATTTCAATCTGTAGCACCATGGAATTTGCAGTGTACGTTTACAACTAATCCACTTTCAAGTAACAGTATACCACTATACACACTTCAGTATAATGCTGTACCAGTTGATGGCTAGTGTGAATACCTTGTAATAGCAGAACAGTCTTTCCTCCTTTCCCTTCTACATTACTGTCATTCACTTTGTGTGTGTGTGTGTGTGTGTGTGTGTGTATAAACAATGTGTGTATATATATACCCACATATATGTATGTATTACAGAAGTATGTGTATAGGCATAACATATATGTGCATACATAATACATTGTTTCTCTTGTTATTTTGAGCAAACGTTAGCTCAACGAAGAAAAATGTTTTTATTTCACTTTCATTTACCCTTTCTTTATGCTCTTTCCTTTTTTATGTAGATTAGAGTTTCTGACCTATATTATTTTCCTCATCTCTAAAGAACTTTGAACATTTCTTGCAAGTAGGTCTACAATTTGGCAACAAATTCTATTAGCTTTAATTTGGGAAAGTATTTCTACTTCTTTCAAAGGATAATTTGCAGAGTAGAGAACTATAGGTGGGTGAGTTTTTTTCTCTCAGTGCTAAAATATTTCACTTCACTCTTGTTCGTGGTGTCTGAGGAGAACTCGGATATAATTCGTTACTTGTTTATCTATAGGTAAGGTGTTTTTTCCTCTGGCTCCTTTCAAGACTTTTTATTTTCTGTAGTTACAAGCACTTTATCTAGGTGTAGGGTTTGTTTGTTTTGTGGAGGGTGGGGTATATATGTCTGATGTTAATTTGGGAAAATTCTGTCATTTAAAAAAAATTTTTTTTTCCTTCTCCTTCTGGTATTCCCATTATATTATACCATTTGTAGTTGTCTCACAATTCTTGGATGTTCTTTTGAACAGAATATCAGTCTTTACTCTCTTGGCTTTTTAGTTTGGGAAATTTCTATTGAGATAGTCTACAGCTCAGAAATTATTTCCTCAGCCATGTCTGCATTCTTCATTTCTGTTAGTGTTTTTTATTTCTAGCATTTCTTTTTGGTTCTTTTTTAGGATTTTCATCTCTGCTTCTTGTAGGCTGTCTACTTTATCCATTAGAATCCTTAACGTATTATAGTTGTTTTAAATTTTTGGTTGGTAAGTCTAACTTACCTGCCATGCTGGTTTTGATGCTTGCTCTGTCTCTTCAAATTGTGTTTTTTGCCTTTTGTTATGCCAGTAATTTTATTCCTAATAGCCAGACACTGTGTACCAACTAAAAGGAACTGCTATAAATAGACTTTGGATCGTGTCATGGTGACGTGTGGGGGAAGGAGAAACATTCCATCATTCTCTGATTAGGTCTTAGTCTTTTAATAAGCCTATGCCTCTGGACTGTGAACTTTACAAGTGTTTTTCAGTTTTTTCCTCCCCCCTTAAATGGGGGAGGATGGCTAGAATAGGCTAGAGTTGAGTATTTCTCTTCCCCTAGATTATTTATCCTCTGATAATACCCCAGCAAGTTAGACTCTATTTAACTAGTTTCTCTTGAGGTCGAGTGTTAAGAGCAGTGTTCTAGTATATTTCAGAATGGTTCCTTTTCCCCTTTGCTGCAAGAAGCAGGGGGGAATTTTTCTCTCATGTTTACTATGAGAACCTGGTTGAAGTCCTAGAGGAAAAGTTCACAAATTTGTGGGGCCTTTGTATAACTGGGTTTTCCTGGAATTTTTAACTCTCAGACTTGTCCACAGTGAGGCTCCAGCAATTCTTCAGTTATTCTCCAGGATATCCTCCCTGCACAGTGGTTCCCAAGTCAGTTTCCACTTGTGGGCTCTAGTAAGCCACGACTCCCTATGTTCACCTGTCTGTCTCTTCAGTCTTGGGGACAGTGACTTACCCTATGTCCTCACCTAGCTTATGGATCCTAGAAGAATTGTTGATTTTTTTAGTCTGCTTGGCTTTTTACTTGTTGTTAGGATGGAGTGGGGTTTCTAAGCTCCTTACCTGTGGAAATGGAAACTGGAAATCTTTGTATACTTTTTATATTGTTGACAAGATGTTAGGGACTTTTTTTTTAATGTTCATAAAAGATATTGGTCTGTTGTTTCCTTATGATATCTTTGGATTTAGTATCACTTTTTTGCCTCTTCAGTTTTCTGGAAGAATTTGGGTAGAGTGGTTTGATTTATTCTTTAAATGTTTAATGGAATTCACTAGTGAAGCCGTCTATGCTTGCGAAGGTTTGTAACTACACATTCAGTGTCTTGACTAGATACAGGGTTATTCATCCTATATATTTCTCATTGAATGATTTCTGGTAGTTTGGATTTTTCATGGAGCATGTCCATTTTATCTAAGGTGTTGAATTATTGAATAAAATTGCTCATAGTTTTCTCTCATAATCATTTGATGCTTGTAAGATCTGTAATAATGTCCTCTCATTTCCTACACTGATGACTTGTGTGTTCGCTCTCTTGCTGTTTTTTATCCTGATCAGTCTGACTATAGGTTTCTAAATTGTAATGTTCTTCTAAAACTAGCTTCACGGACTTCCTTGTTTCCTGTTTTTTACCTCATTGATTTATCTTTATTCTGCCTATTTGGGCTACAATTTGCTCATTTAATTACAAGGTGGAAGCTCTGATCAGTGATTTGATATATTTATTCTTATTTAATATAGCCATTTAATGCTATAGGTTTCTTTTAAACACTGCTTTAGGTGCATTCCAAAAATGTGATATGTTATTATTTTCATTCTCTTTAATTTATTCTTTGATGTCTTCTGCCTGTGGGTTAATTAGACTATGCTATTTAGTTTCTAGAGATATCTTTGTTATTGATCAGTATTTACTTCCATTGTGGACCAAGAATCCATGTATGATTTGAATAATTTTATATTTATTGAGATTTGAGATTTGTTTTATGGCCCAGAATATAGTCTGTTTTGGTTAGTGTTCTCTCTGCTTTTGAAAATAGTTTTTACTGTGCTTTCATTAGATGGAGTATTTCCTAAATGTCAGACACAGTTGATTAATAATGTTCAAGTTTTCTATATATTTATTGGGTTTTTTTGCTTCTGTTTCAGTTAATGAAAGAACATAAATGTGGATTTGTTTGTTACTCCTTTTAGTTTTATTAATTTTTTCCTTGATGCATTTTGAAGTTCTCTTTTAGATGCAGAAATATTTACGATTGTATGTTGTATGTTTCCTCCATGAATATCCCATATTTCCATGTATCGATATGTCCCCTTTTATTATGAAATGGCCCTCTTTATCCCTGGTAAAATTCTTTACTCTGAAGTCTACTTTGTCTGATACTGCTGTAGCATGGTATGTGTGTATGTATATATACATATGTGTGTGTATGTATTATTTTTGTATATATATGTATGTACACTTTTTTCTTTATACTTTTAACCAATTGTGTCTTTGTGTTTAAGTGGGTTTCTTGTAGAAAAGTTGGATCTTGCTCTTTTATCTGACAATCTGCCTTTTAATTGGGAGTGTTTAGTCCATTTATGTGATTATAGATTATGTTTAGGCTTAAATCAACCACCTTTCTATTTGTTTTCTGTTTATCCTCTCTGTTCATTGTCTCTTTTCCTTAGTTTTTGCCTTATTTTGGATTAATTAGCCATTTCTTAGTATTCTGTTTTATATCTTTTAGCTTACTAGCTGTATTTCTTTGTTTTGCTTTTTTATAAGTCACTTTAGGGTTTTTAGTATTTAACTTAACTACGATCTACCTTTGTGTGATATCCACTTTATTTCTAATTTAAGTGTATACAGAAGTATAGTTGAATGTCTCCTCTTCCAGCCTGTTATTTTTTTTTAATTAATTTTTTTTATTATTTATTTTTTGGCTGCATTGGGCCTTCATTGCTGCATGGGCTTTCTCTAGTTGCGGTGAGCGGGAGCTACTCTTTGTTGTGGTATATGGGCTTCTCACTGCCGTGGCTTCTCTTGTTGCGGAGCAGGGGCTCTAGGTTCATGGGCTCTAGAGTGCAGGCTCAGTAGTTGTGGCCCATGGGCTTAGTTGCTCCGCGGCATGTGGGCTCTTCCCGGACCAGGGATTGAACCCGTGTCCCCTGCATTGGCAGGCAGATTCTTAACCACTGCGCCACCAGGGAAGTCCTTCCAGCCTATTTGTAATTGTCACACATTTTACTTCCATCTTTGTTATAACCACCAGAATACATTGCTATTATTTTTGCTTAAAAAAATAATAATCTTTTAAAGTAATCTTTTTGATGTAAGAAAAAAATACACACTACTTCCTTTGTTCATTTCTTTTGTGTAGATCCACATTTCTGCTGGTGTAACTTTCCTTCTTGAAAGATAGGTTTGTTAGTTTTGGATTCTTTTCTCTATGCCTAAAAATGTCTTCACTTGGCCTTAATTTTTGAAAGATATTTTTGCTGAGTATAAACTTCTGTGCTTACAGTGTTTTTTTTCATTGAGTAATGACATTTGGCTTGCAGTATTTCTTACTAGAAGTTGATACCTTTCTTTGTTCCTCTTTATATAATGTGCCTTTATTATTTTGCTTGCTTTTAAGATTTTTCTGTTTATCATTGTTTTTCAGCAGTTTATGATGTGACTTGGTGTAGTTTTCATTATATTTGTATCACTAGGGCTTTCTTGAGTTTCTTGGATCTGTGAGTTTATAGTTTTCATTAAATTAGGAACATTTTGGCAATTATCTCCTCAAAAGAACTTTCCTGTCTCCTCTCTCCTTCAGGAGCCCCAATTTCACATATATTAGGCTGTTTGAAATTGTGTCACAACACTAATCCTCTGTTATTTTTTTTTTTTTTTAGTTTTTTTAGCTCTTTAATTTTGGATCATTTCTTTTGCTATGTCTTCAAGTTCATTAGTCTTTTCTGCAGTGTCTTATCAAGTACTTTTTGGTTCAGAGATCTTATTTTTCATCTCTATAAGTTTGATATGGATCTTTTAAACTATCTTCCATATCTTTCCTTGACATGCTGTGTTCTCTCCTTGAGCAAATGAAGTATAATTACAATAACATTAGAGTGCCATTATTTATAACTGAATTAAGTCATCTGTGTAATTTCAGGTTGGTTTTGATTTATTGACTTTTCTCCTCATTGTAGGTTGTTTTTTCCATACTGGCATGCCTACCAATTTTTTTATTAGCTGTTAGGTATTGTAAATTTTACCTTGATGAGTGCTGGATGTGTTGTATTCTTAGACATAGGTGAGTTATTTGAAGAGAATTTGATCTTTTCAGTGTTTGCTTTTAGGCTTTGTTAAGTGAGACTGGAGTAGCTTTAGCCTTATGGCTTATTTCCACACACACCCCCTACCCCCCCACCCCTGCCCAATACTGTGTAATAATAATAGCCTTATAACTCTGCTCAAGGCCTTATAAAGTTCTTCCACTCTGTCTGGTAATACCACCCTCCCCACTCCCCCACTCCCACCCCACAGAGTAATTTAATCAAATGCATGTACTGATCAGTGCTCTGCTGAAGACACAAGTTGAAGCTTCTGCAGATCTCTGGAGTTCACTCTTGGTGTAGCTTTCTCCTCTCCTTGTTTCTGCCCTATGAACTTTAGCTGCCTTCACTTCCCTGAACTCTCAGCTGTCCCAACTCTGTCTCCTCAATTCAGTAGACTGCTGTCCTCTGTCTGGATTCTCCTCCCTGCACTGGAAACTCTTTCCCAGGCAGAAAGATTGGGCCAGTCATAGAGTTCACACTGTTTCATCTCTCTCAGAAACTAGTGTCCTACATTGCCTGTTGTTAATTGTCTGAAAAACCATTGTTTCATTAATTTTTTCCCTTGGATTAAGGCAGTAGGGTAAGTCTGGTCACTGTTACTCTATCTTGGCTTGAGTTTATGGTACTTAATCCCAAACTTTATTCATCGATCAGATTTTATTTTCAGCTGTTTTTGTTTTGTTCCATGATAGTTAATTACTGTTTTTTTAAACATGTTTTTCCCCTTCTCATTTCTTCTCAGCCTTACAATCCTCCTTTTCAGCTTGTTCTATTCTTTTCATTTTGAGCTCTCCTTTTTGCTTCAGGTGTACCAATTTTAGGGAATTTCCTCTTCTTACTGAGTTATGTTTTATTTCAGATTGGATTTTTCAAATGCCTTTTTTTTGTCTGAGGGGGCATGTTTGCTTATTTTTATGTTTTGCTAAAGTGTGTTTGCATTGTTTATACGACATTTGTTTTTATCTTACTGAAGTTTAGTATAAGTGGTTCTTATCCTACCTTATATTGGTTACTATAGTGTGTCTGGCTTCTACAATTCTCTCTTCCTGTGGTATCTGATGGTATGGTGGAGCTCAGCCTAGATTATATTCAATTCTTTTGAGTATACTTTCATTTTGCCTTTCTGAGATATTGTTAAATTCCGTTACTAGTATTTGCCTCTCCTGCTAAGGGAGATATTCTATTCCCCTAGGATATACTACTAGTTTAGTGTGGAGTTCTGTTAGACAATGCTAGCTAGCCTCACTTGTTCACTTATCCTGTTTTGCCTGATTCTAATAGAAAATTTTACTGTTATCACTACTACCAAGTCAGAAGAGGGAAAAGATAAGGGTATCAATTCACTTCTTTTCCTCCTCTGGCGTATCTGAGAAATATCAGACTTTTGTGAATTCACCAGCATGATTTCTGGGGTTAAAAGGCAGGAGTTGGAGATCAGCTTGTAAGTGTGAATATTCCATTCCTTTTCTTAGCTAAACTTTGGTTGCTGCTGCTGGTTTTTTCCCCCCTTTTTTTGTTTTAACTGAGTTTACTCATTTTGCTTGATATAAAGGGCAAGCACTTTTTGGTTTTACTTTGCTTCAGTTTTACCCAGAAGTTACTAAATTTTATAGTTTATAGATAATATATGTGAACCAAATCTCTTGGTAATTACTTTAACTCCAATCCTTTCTTTTTTGAGTAGATAGAATGTAAGTTTTCACTGTATCATTTTAAACTATACTGACTTTTAAAGTTCTTTTTCCAGATACCATGTTTGTGTGGCAGTGCCCCATGTTTGCTGTGCCGATGCTGTCCTAGTGGAAACAACTCCACTGTAACTAGGTTGATCTATGCACTTTTTTTGCTTGTTGGAGTGTGTGTAGCTTGTGTAATGTTGATACCTGGAATGGAAGAACAACTAAATAAGGTTAGTTTTCTTTTTTTTTTTTAAATGATTAACTGAACCTTTAGTATGTATATGCATAAAACTGCTTCTTGTGTATTGGAAACAGAATACTGTAAAAAGGAAGAATACTTAATCCGAGTTTTAGTAGTTCATGATCATTTAGGAAAGACAAACAGTGAAAGGCAGCTTATTAAAATTCTCTGATGGTAGGGCAGAAAATGTGTTGTGTTAATATGAGGAAATCAGTAATTCTAACCAGGGAAATGTCAGAATCACTGTGGATCTCATGGAAAAAGCGACATTCTAAGAATCAGTAAATTTTTGTATGCAGAAATTGAAAAATAGGAAGCAGAATGGGATAAAAGCTTTTTGAGCTATGTATATATGCCTTAGGAAGATTTATCTGATAATTAGGATAGAAGGCAGCAGTTAAGTATGGGGGCTGTTGGAATGGTGTAATCAAGAAGGGCATAGAGGGCCTGAAATAATTCTCTGAATGTAGAATTGACTGAATCTGGATTTAAATATTGGCAGTGATAGAATAATAAATAATAACCAGGTTCTGATCCTAGATAACTGAGAGGAAACTGTTGCTGTTAACTCAGGAAAAAAAAGAGAGAATAGGTGTTTTATTAAACTTTTTTTCCCCCCCAGGGAGTCAGGTTGTGCAAAGAGATGGGGAAAATATAATCTAGTATATAATATGTTAGCTTGTGGGTACTGCACCACATTGTGTGTGTGTGTGTGTGTGTGTCCAGCAGGAAGTAAAAAATTTGGGTGTGTAACTCATAAAAGAAATCAGATAGAGATGAAATTCAAACTATGGCAGCATATGCTGAAGAAGACCATTTGGAGTGAGGAGAGCTAGAGCTTTGACAAAAGCTCTTAAGGGAGTTGGTGGAGAAAAGGGAACCTCTGAAGGAACAGTGAAAAAAGAGAACCAAGAGCCTGTTTAGTAGGCCTTAGGAACAGAGTCTTAAGAATGACAGCATAATGTCTGTTTAAAAAAGGTAAAGGAGTGTGAGGATTAAGAAGTAGCCTTGGGATTTGACAGCCAGTTTATGTCTAGTGTCTTGAAAAACCATTTATAGAGTGCTGGCCTGGAAGGATTGGGAGGGAGAGTTAGATGGCTATGAGGAAATGGATCCAATGAGAATAGACTGCTGATTCAAGGAGCTTTGTAGTGCAGATAGTAAGTCTTCGAGGGAGGCTGAATTAAAGAAGTTTTTAGGCTGGGGAGATTTAATTATTTGTATTTTGAGAATAGTCATAAGGGATCTAACCCGTGAGAGAGAATGTGATCAAGAGAAGGCATATAGAAGTTACTTTTCCTCCAAGGAAAAATGAATGACAATAGAAAATTTGAGGTTGAGAGAGTGTTTATGTCAGATAACCTCCATTTTAAACCATAGTTGTCTGCTTAGGGTTGACTTTGGGGTAAGGAAAAATAGCGTAAGTTTGGGAAATGAGCTTATTACAGTTTCAAAGTAGCATTGTACATGGCATATGTAGATGCTCAGTTAATGTTATTCAGGTCCTTCGTATAAGCAGAAGACGTTCATATGTTTTTTGTCATGGATCCAGTTGACTGTTGTTATGAACGGTTTAGTTGATAGATGTTAGTTAGTTTGTAACCCCCAATGTTTCTGCTTCTCTGCTTTCTGAAGGTCATCAGAGAATTGCATTTCCTAGAGTGCTTGTGATATGTAGGGTCATGTCTCTATTACTGGTCAGTGAGTTATGAGTAGAAGTGATAAACATCACCCTCTACTTGCTAATGCAGATTCTCCTTTCTTTTCTGTCACAACCTGTATATCATTTGAGATGGTGGCTTCTCTGGCAGCCTGGATTCTTTTAGTTGACTATGTAGAACCAACCATGTACATGTACATGAGCAAGAAATACATCTTTGCTGTTTAAGCCACCTATATTTGGAGGTTGTTACTGTAACAACTTAACCTAATATAGGTGATTGAATTAAAACTTAATGATGGGAATTAGCCAGGTGGTGTGCTGCTCTCATTTAAGGGCATGGGATAATTAAGGGTGCTAGTGAGTACATGTTGCAAGTGAGTATGGGTAAGTACATATTGCCATAATTGTTAAACTAAGTTGGGAAAGTAGGGTTCAAGTGAGACCAAGAAAGAGCTTATAGACTGTACAGGAGCTAGCAAAAAGAAAGTAGCACCTGCATCAACTTAAATATAATTTTAGGTTCTTGATTTTAAAGGCACATATTAACAGCTGTATTTTGGCATATTGGTTTGCTTTAACGTTTCTAGAGGCAGTAATTCACTCTGATATATGTGAATAGTGTATCTACTCCCATTTATTTCACTTAAAAATATTTTTAAAATACTTTCTTGTACTCTGATTTCAGTGTGATTTTCTGAAATGGTCATCAGTCTTTTTTAAGATTTTAAGTTAAAAAATAAAAATACAGCCAGCCATTTTGCTGTTAATCCAAATCCATCCATTATCAGAAATAACACTTGTAGAATGAGGGACCCAAACTCAAAATGCCATCATGGTTCTCTTTAGTATTTAGAAACTGATTTAGTTACTCTGTGATTATTTACACTTTTATTGATTGTATTTTTCTCTTATACATGTGATTGAGTATATCCCAGTGGAATGCAAGTTTTAAAAAAAACTTAGACTAAGTCTGCACGTTAAAATAAGCATCCACTTTAGGATTGACATTTGTAGCTTATCCGGTGCTCACATAAAGTAAAAAAAGAGTTACACTTCTGTCTTATGAAAATGTGTAGACTTAGCTTGATTACATTTCAGCATAAACTGTAAAGTGAACTTCAATTTTCTAAACCTTAAACTATTTGATTACAGAATTTTCATTTTTTCTTGAAAAAATTCTAGATCACAAATTCCTGTTTTGTTTTCAGATTCCTGGATTTTGTGAGAATGAGAAAGGAGTGGTCCCTTGTAATATTCTGGTTGGCTATAAAGCTGTATACCGTTTGTGCTTTGGCTTGGCTATGTTCTACCTTCTCCTATCTCTATTAATGATCAAAGTGAAGAGCAGCAGTGATCCTAGAGCTGCAGTACACAATGGGTAAGGTTTTTAATAAACTTCAATATAAAGTCTGGATAGTCTCTTCTCAGTAATTTTGAGTCTGTCTAAAGAAAGTTTAAGGTAAAATAAACTTGAACAATCTGCAGAATTATTTTACTCATGAATGACAAGGTAAGAAAATCCTCTTGTCTCTATTAGAGAATGTGTTGGAATTTGGAAATATAAATATTAAATAGTAGCCTTGGGTCATTTATTGGTATAGTCTTTGCATTATGTTTAATAAAGTTGACCCATGTGAACAACGCAGGTTTGAACTGTGCAGTTCCACTTTATACGCAGATTTTTTTCAACAGTAAATACAGTGTACTACACAATCCATGTTGATCTCTAGTTGAATGAATTCACAGATGAGGAACCTCGGATACAGAGGGCCGACTATAAGTTATATATGGATTTTCAACCATGCAGAGAGTTGGCACCCCTAACTCCAGCATTGTTCAAGGGTCAACTGTATTTTCATCCTAAAAAGGAAGATTTATCATATCTGTGACTAATAATGAGGAGCTTATTCCTCCTTCTCCTCTTAGCTTTTTGTAGGCCAATCTCACTACCTAAAACTGAACTCAGTTCCTAAGATGTACAGTGCAGCCAAAATGAAAAACTTTATTCCTTTGAAACAAGGTGATTGATTGATTTTCTAAATGGTTATACTGAACAACCTAGAAACTTCAGGGTCCCTTTTATCAGTCTCCCTTAATATAGAGCACTACTTCTCACACTCAATTTTGAATGTTTTGAATTTTATCACTGTTTTTTCCCCTCATAAATTAAAAAAAATTTTTTGGAATATCTGCTATTGCTTATCTATTAACATGCTACCAAAGACAAGAAGAATGAACAAGTGAAATATTAATGAAAAAAGATGTGCTGTGCCAGGTTGATTTTATTTTGTTTTTTTTTTGTTCCCTTAGTCATTGGTTGTTTTAATTTTAATTTTTTTTGCACTCTTAAAACATCTTTACTAAATGTATTTTTAAACACTTCTCAAAATGCATTACAGGGTGGCTATCACAGTCATTTCATGAGATAACATTCTCAAAACATGCACTAAGCACTCATGTCACTGTTAATGTTTTTTTAAAATTGAGTTATAATTGACATATAACATTGTGTCAGGTTTAAAGTGTACAAAGTGTTAATTTCATACTTTAATATATTACAATATGATTACCATCGTAGTATTAGCTGACACCTCTATCACATCACGTAATTATTATTTCTTAGTTGTGATGAGAACAGTTAAGATCTAGTCTCTTAGAAGCTTTAAAGTACCTTTTTCTTTTTCAGATTCCACATATTGGTAATATCATAAATGTTTGTTTTTCTTTGTCTGGCTTATCTCACTTAGCATAATGCCCTCAAGGTCCATCCATGTTGTTGCAAATGACAGGATTTCCTTCTTTCTCGTGGCTAAATAATATTCCATTGTGTATATATACTATAGTTTCTTTATTCATCTGTTGACAGATACTTAAGGTTGTTTTTATATCTTGCCAATTATGAATAATTCTTCAATAAACATGGATGTGCAGATATCGTTTCAGTACCCTATTTTCACTTTCTTTGGATATATACGTAGAAGTGGGATTGCTGGATTGTATGGTAGTTCCATTTTTATATTTTTTGAGGAACCTTCATACTGTTTTCCACAGTGGCTGAACTAGTGTACATTCCCAGTAACAGTGCATAAGGGTTCCCATTTCACCACATTCTCACCAACACTTGTTATTTCTTGTCATCATGATAGCCATTCTAATAGGTCTAAGGTGGTGATATCTCATAATGGTTTTGATTTACATTTCTCTGATGATTAGTGATGTTGAGCACCTTTTCATATGCCTGTTGGCCATTTGTATGCCTTCTTTGGAAAAGTATTTAGTTCCTTTGTCCATTTTTTAATTGGATTGTTTGTTTTTTTAATGAGTTGTATGAGTTCTTTATATATATTTGGTATTAACCACTTTTTGATACATGGTTTGCAAATATTTTCTCTTATTCTGTAGGTTGTCTTTTCATTTTGTTGATTGTTCCTTTTGCTTTGCAGAAGCTTGTTAGTTTGATGTAGTCCCACTTGTTTGATTTTACTTCTGTTGCTTGTACTTTTGCTGTCTCATCCAAAAACTCATTGCCAAGACCAATGTTGTGGAGTTTCTTCCTTACTTTCTTCTTCCCAGTATCAGCATCTTTCTAGTATTGATATCTTTTATGGTATCAGGTCTTAAATGTTTACGTCTTTAATTCATTTTGAGTTAATTTTGTGAGTCGTGTAATAAAGGAGTCCATTTTCATTTTTCTGTGGTTACCCAGTTTTCCCAAGACTGTTGAGGAGACTGTCCTTTGCTCATTGAGTGTTCTTGACTCCCTTGTCAAATATTCGTTAATCTGAAATGGAAGGGTTTATTACTAAGCTCTCTCTATTCTATTGGTCTATGTGTCTACTTTATGGTACTACTGTTTTAATTACTGTAGCTTTGTAGTATAGTTTGAAATCAGTAAGTGTGATATTTCCAGCTTTGTCCTTCTCATGGCTGATTTGTCTATTTGGGGTCTTTTGTAGTTACATACAAATTTTAGGATTGTTTTTTCTATTTTTTTGTAAGTGGCATTGAAATTTTTATAGGGAGTACTTTGAATCTATAGGTGGCTTTGGGTAGTATGGACATTTTAACTATTCTTCAGATCCACAAACGCGAGTTATCTTTCCATTTGTTTGTGTCTTTTTCAGTTGTTTTTTTTTAATTCAGCCACTGTGCCTTTTGGTTGGTGAATTCATTACATTTACATTTAGCGTAATTATTGATATGAAGGACTTACTAATGTCATCTTATTCATTGCTGTCTGGCTGTTTCATATTTCCATAATTTCTTTTTTCTTTGTTAATGCCTATGTAAATTGGTGATTTTCTTTGTAAATTGGTGGTGTGGTCTGCTTCCCTATTTTCTGTAAATCTACTTTAGGTTTTTGCTTTGCGGTTACCATGAGGCTTACATAAAACATCTTATAGATAAAACAGCCCATTTTAAGCTGATAGCAACTTCAGTTGTATACAAAAGCCCTACCCATTTACTCCTCTTTTATTTTTTTGATATCACAATTTATCTCTTTTTATATTGTATATCCATTAACCAATTATAATAGCTATTGTTTTTTAATACTCTTTTTAATCTTTATACTACAGTTACGTAGTTAACACACCATGCTATTAAAGAATTAGATTTTTCTAAACCTGTGTATTTCCATTTACCAGTGTGTTGTATACTTTTGTATGTTTTCGTGTCACTAATTTACTGTCTTTTTGTTTCAACTTGAAGAATTCCTTTCACCATTTTTTACAAGACAGATTTAGTGGTGGTGAATTCCTTGGATTTTGACTGAGAAAATCTTTATTTCTCCTTTGTATCTGAAGGATAACTTTGCTGGACAGAGTAATCTTGGCTGGCATTTTTTTCCTTTCAACACTTTGAGTATGTCACTTAAAGTCATTCTACTCTCTCTTGGCCTATAGGGTTTTCTACTGAGAAATCCACTGAGAGCCTGATGGAAATGACTTTGTAGATTACAATCTTTTTCATCTAGCTGCTTTTAGGATTCTCTCTTGTTCTTTGATTTTTGACAGTTTTCATTATGTAATATGGCTTAAAAGGTTTGTTTGCATTGAGCTGATAGTGTGATCTATTAGCTTTGTGAACTTGGATGTCCAGACTTAGGAAGTTCTCAGCTATTATTTCTTTTCTTTCTTTTTTTTTTTTTGTGGTACGCAGGCCTCTCACTGTTGTGGCCTCTCCTGTTGCGGAGCACAGGCTCAGCGGCCATGGCTTACGGGCTTAGCCGCTCCACGGCATGTGGGATCTTCCCGTACCGGGGCACGAACCCGTGTCCCCTGCATCGGCAGGTGGACTCTCAACCACTGCGCCACCAGGGAAGCCCCTCAGCTATTATTTCTTTAAACTTTTTGCCCCCTTCTTCCTCTCTTCTCCTTCTGAAACCCAATCATTCTAATATTTGAATTCCATAGATTACTGAGGCTTTCTTCCCTTTTCATTTTTTTTCTCTGTTCACCCCTGATTGGGTTATATCAAAATTCCTGTCCGTTTTTTCTGTCTTCCATTTGATCTGCCCTTCTGCAGATCTCTATTGTAATTTTCATGTCTTTTGTTGAATTCTTCAGCTCCAGAGTATGTTTGGTTCTTTTTTATGATTTCTGTCTCTTTGTTAACTTTCTCATTTTATTCATATATTTTTTCCTGGTTTTTGTTGAATTATCTTTGTGTTTTCTTATAGCTCATTGAGTTTTCTCAAAACAGCTGTTTTGAATTATCTGCTAGACTGCAAGATTTTATGCCTTTGTGCTCAGTTATTGCAGGATTATTGTTATCTTTTGGAGGTGAAATATTTTCTTGATTCTGCATGTTCCTTGTAGTTTTGCATTGCTTTCACATTTGAAGTAGCAGATGCCTCAAATCTCTACTAGTTGTCTTCAGATAAGGTTATTGATCCTGTTATATCTAGGGTTCTCTCTGACTCTAAACACCTGCTTCTCACTTCTTGCGCCTTTCTGTGGCAGAATTCTTAAACTTTTATGTCTTCTCTGATTCTTTCAACTCATTTGGCTAGCTAGTGGAAATCTGTCTTCCAGGCATTTATTGTGTGTTTTCAAAACTATTCATTTGTACAGTGTACCTTATTTACACTTTCATATACACCAGTTATAATAGCTATTGGTGTATATGTAAAATAAACCTGTGAAATGAAACTAATATTCTCATTTTATCATAATGAATTAAAACTGTCCTAAAATAGTTTACATGATATTCTTCACTTCTCGTTTTCAGGATATCCTCAGAAAGAATAGAATAGTCACATAAAGTGTAGCTGTTCTTTAAGAATAGCTCTTCAAAGATTTCATACATGAAACTACTTGTTGAATGAATATTTATTAATAAAAAATTATTTTTTTTTGTTTTAGATTCTGGTTCTTTAAATTTGCTGCAGCAGTTGCAATTATTATTGGGGCCTTCTTCATTCCAGAAGGAACTTTTACAACTGGTAAGAAATCTTTTTTTTTCTTTAATTGTGTGATGTTGATATTTTATAAGGAAATTGAAATAATTGTTGCCTGGAACTGTAACTATTTGTTTCCCCCATCCCCACCCCCCCGTTGGCAAAATCAAGGCATTTATGTAAACTTTTATTTTTCCCTTTGTATATTGATTGTGAAAATGAAATAATGAAAAGTGAACCAGTCACTCATTTGTGGTTTTTTGCTTTTTCTTTTTCTTTCAGTGTGGTTTTACGTAGGCATGGCAGGTGCCTTTTGCTTCATTCTCATACAGCTAGTCTTACTCATTGATTTTGCCCATTCGTGGAATGAATCATGGGTTGAAAAAATGGAAGAAGGGAACTCAAGATGTTGGTACGCAGGTAAGCTTTTTGTCTTACAGAACATCTTCAAGATAGCTGAAGTTTGAAAGTGAGAACAGATGTGTAGACTATGGGAAAATCATGATTTTTATGGTATAATTTTCTGTGAGGAGGTTTTTAGCTTAAGTTTGTGAGTGGCATCTTATCACATTATATCAGCAACTTTACTTGTAGAGAGAGTTTTTGGCATGTCAACTAGGAACATACCCAAGAACCAGGAAATAATCCAGAAGACCATGAATGGCTAAAATAGAAGTTCCAAAGCCTATTGCTGAATGCATGTATATTTTACAGCCTAATTTCCTGGGAAGCCTACAGAAGGTTAAAAGTAAAATATTAAAGGGACGAGGACTGCTAGAAATAGATGAACAAACAGTGGTACAATTCTTAAACAGCAGCAAGCAGGAAAAATAAAAAAGCAACTCTGAAACATTTTGCGTAAGTGCAAAGAATGCCCTTATGTGTAACTAACACCTAAGGGAATTTTTACAGTAGTGTTTTAATGTTTATTTATAATGATGAGCTTGAGTCCTGTGCTTATGCTCTAAAATAGGGATCAAAATTCAGATGCTTACAACAGGTAACAAAAATGAGGAAGGAGAACCAGGTTTAAGTGCATTTTCAATCCTTTTGCAAATAGAAGGGACTGTGATGAATTGGAGAGTGTAAAGGCCTTTATCTAAAATGCATATAGCTACTGCTCAGTTCCATCTAGTAGTTGCCTTGTGGAAATGTGAACCCAGTGTTGCTTAACTTTTCTGATTTTTCCAAAAGAAGCCATAAATCTGAATTTTTATGTGAAATGATCTGAGTTTCAGCTAAAAAAAAAGAACAATTTTTAAAAAAAAATCAGAGTGAAAGCTAAATCCAGCATGTCTGCTAGCTTCATATTTTCTCTCATACAACTAGTTTGTGGTATTCGATCTCAGTGGTTAAAATAAAGGGTTTGGTATTCAAAGAAATGAACTTTGGTCATTTGGAAAATTTACTTATATAGAATATCTCATTTTTTAATGTTAAATCTAGTGTAAGAGTTTCTGCTTTGTTCCCTACTATATCCCTAGGGCCTTTGTAGGTATTCAGTAAATATTTGTTTGATGGATCCCCTGTCAGTGAGGCACATCGACATAAATACATGTATATTAAGCATACATTAGCACAGAAACTAAAACGTGTGTGTGTGATAGAAGAAACTTAGGTTGTCTTATTAAATAATAATGACTTACTCTTGAATAATTTTTTTTAAGATTTTAGTTGATGAGGAAAAGCATTGTTTTGCAGGCTTAGCATTAACAAAATAATTTTCTTAATGCCCTTGTTTACAACTGAATGATTATCATTCTTTAAAAACCTTAATATTTCCCTCCTAGTTATTTTTTCTGTATTTTGAAAATAATGGCTAATACATCTGAATGTGTTTTGGAAACTCTATGAAGATCATAGTATGTTATTGTCCTTGAAAACACATCATCATAATGAGCTATATATAAAGACTATAAAATTCTTAATGTGATAAAGCTCAGAATATCTTTACCTGCTTATATAGCCTGTGTAATGCTGGCACAATGTTAGTTGCTTAAAGTAATATTTTTGAATGAAATAAGATTGCTTGTAAAATGAGCCATATGCCTAATTCCTAATATTAGTGATAAAATCTAATTGTCCAATGTATTTCTTTCACAGCTTTGTTATCAGCTACAGCTCTGAATTATCTGCTGTCTTTAGTTGCTATCGTCCTGTTTTTTGTTTACTATACTCATCCAGCCAGTTGTGCAGAAAATAAAGCGTTCATCAGTGTCAACATGCTCCTCTGCCTTGGTGCTTCTATAATGTCTATACTGCCAAAAATCCAAGTAAGCTTGGATTAGTTCATTAATGTTTATGAAGCTTCTATTTTTTAAGTTTTCCTAAATCTTGAATGATAACAATATTTTTCTGTTTGCTTATTTTTTTGTAGGAATCACAACCAAGATCTGGCTTGTTACAGTCTTCAGTAATTACAGTCTATACAATGTATTTGACATGGTCTGCTATGACTAATGAACCAGGTATGTTCGTTTGCTTGGATTTGTTTCTTTTTAATGAATCCTACAGCTTTTCTTTTTTCAAAGATGGTCATTTTGTAAAATTAAGCTCACAGAGAAATGAAGAGAATGGGAATAATACTATTTTCATCTTTGATGTATTGCTATATTTTTTCACTTAGTTTCTTCTTTCACTAGCAAAACTATAAGAAATTATAAGAAATATACCTAATTTGTACAGTGCATATGATAGTATATGTAGAAGGAAATAAGAGCTGTTAAAATGTTTGTTGATTCTACTGTAAATAGTATAGTTTTTTTCCACCTATTATTTTTTGTCTGTGATTACCTTAAAAGTGAATATAATTAATTGGTCTTTGTAATCTTTTTATAGGCCAGTTTTATTGCATTCTGTGGGAGTAGAAGCCTGTATATGTCATTTGCGGTGAAACAAATTAGAAGTTAATAATTACAGTCGACCCTTGAACAACAGAGTTTTGAACTGCACAGGTCCACTCATCCATAGATATTTTTCAAATATATGTACTGCATTACTACACGATCTGCAGATATGAATGGCTGGATATGGAGGCCAGCCATAAAATTATATGCAGATTTTCGACTGTGTGAGGGGGTTGATGCCCCTAATCCACTTGTTGTTCAAGAGTCAACTGTACTGTTTTTTGAAAAGGAAAAAAATGGTCTTTCTTCCTCAGAATAAAGAAAAATTATAAAATGTTTTCTGAATCTTATATTTCATTGAGTTTATAAATTTTATAGATGCTTTATCACTAGTTGGAGAAAATTTTTTTTTTTTTTTTTTTTTTTTTTTTAGTTTACTAGAGAAAGATTCCTTATATTTGTCCAGGTAAGTGTCTGGAAAAAAACTAATAGTAATTTGCTTTAGGGATTATCCTTATATGAATGGCTTAAAGATAAAAAACATTTTTCATTGATAAGGTGGCAATTGACATATCTGGCTTTGTGGGAGGAAAACATGTGGGACACTAAAGTGGATACCAACCCTATTTAAATTCTTTATTTACGGGAGTCAAGAAGCTGAATAAGCATTAGGTCATTATGCCTTGTTTGCTCATTTCCACAAACTATTTGCTAAAATTCTAGTAACTGATTTTACGTATAAACTATATAACAATGTAGTTTGGCAAATTGATAATAACAATAGTCTTTTATTAAGTTTATCTCACACTTTGTAGTAGGAAAGCCAGTGCATTTTAGTTTAGAATATCTGAATTTTATTCTTTACTTGAGCTTTGCTTTAGAGGTCATCTAAATTTCACCAGTTTCCTGATCAACGAAAAGCTTAATGTCTCAGCTCCTGCATGAGGTTGAAAATGAAATTGTTTTCCAAGCACGTCTATAAAATTAGCACTATAAAATTTTTATAAAAAGGTCTCTATAAATAAAGTTGTCTTAAAGTATTTTTTTGTTGTTTTTGCCTTTTTCTAACAAAATGTTTTGAATTTGCAAGAGTATAAGAGTTAAAAAGAACTACATTGTGCTCTGAAAAAAATTTTATACTATTCTAAGATTTTAATTTGACCTTAATTTACATTATAGAAACAGAGTGCAACCCAAGTCTACTGAGCATAATTGGATATAATACAACAAGCACTGTCCCAAAGGAGGGGCAGTCTGTACAGTGGTGGCATGCTCAAGGAATTATTGGACTAATCCTCTTTTTACTGTGTGTGTTTTATTCAAGGTAAGAAAAATTATGGATTTTCATTTTTTTAAAAGTCCAGCTATTATTATATGAATCTTTAAATTCCCCTTTTTTTTCCTTCTCTCTTTCTAAACTGTCTTCCATGCAGCATCCGTACTTCAAACAATAGTCAGGTTAATAAACTGACTCTAACAAGTGATGAATCAACATTAATAGAAGATGGTGGAGCCAGAAGTGACGGATCACTGGAGGATAGAGATGATGTTCACCGAGCTGTAGATAATGAAAAGGATGGTGTCACTTACAGTTACTCCTTCTTTCACTTTATGCTTTTCCTGGCTTCACTTTATATCATGATGACCCTTACCAACTGGTACAGGTACTTATATTTTATGAAAACTTTGCATGTGGAAACTGATGGCTTTTTTGTGATTTCATTGTTAAATGTGGTATGGAGTACTTTTTAATCCTCCAATATATTTCAAAATTTACAGCTAAATGAATAGTGAGATCAGTTTCAGAAATGCAGGCTTTATTTCCTTGCTTCAGCAATAACAATCATTGAAATATTTCCACATCTTGAAGAGACTGAAATAAAGTTTCATGAAACTAACACATTGCTTAGGGAAATACATGTTGACAGTTGATCAAACACAATGCTTGCTTTTCTTTTTAATACTGACTAACCAGTTCCCAACATAGTGCAATAAAAAGATACCTTTCTTCTGTTTTGTTCAAACTTTGTCATTAAAATTTTTGAAAATTTCAAAATTGAGGTGTGAATACATTAACATAGATGGATTCTTAGAATTCTTCAAAACTAATTTTTGTTTTTTTATCACTTCAAAACTAATCTTTTTGAAGATTAGTTAGTTGGAAGATAGCAGTTTATATTTTGTTTTTAAAAATTCTAATTTTGTCCAGAGGACTACTGAAAGATTTAAGATTCAAGTTGAACTATGTGGTTAGGGCAGTTCTAGTTTTAATAATTTTTAATGCATAATATCCTTAACAGTTTGTAAGAGGGCTCTGAATACCATCAAAAGATGTAGAGAAAAGATTATTCTTTGCTTTATTTCTTTGAGAGCAGCCTCTACCAGCATTTATTATTGAAAAATATATATATTTTAAAATTCCTACACTGCAGTTTCTTAAGATATACGAACCCAAATAGTTCTCAGTAATTCACAGCTTTGGCTGTCAGGTTAATAGTAAATGTTAAGATTAGATGAAAAATATTTTTGGTATGTTTCATCAACATAGAAGTCAGCTAACTTTGGGATGTATTTCCTTCCCAGTTTCTTAAATCTGAGAAGGTGGAGGGGGTTCCCATATACACTCTGAACAGATTATATTCTTTATAACATAAAGACTTACCAATTCTGAACTGTATGTCTTATTTATTTATCTAGAGGTCACATTCCATTTCTCTATCTCGTAATTAGTGAGCCAGAAAAACATAAAGATTTTCTGAGTATTAGCTAAAAGAGCTGTTTCAGAGGCCCATGTCCTCTACTCCTTTAAAGAAAATTGATTTTACCTTCACATTAGCTATCAAAGTGGTGTGGAAAAGCAAGGCAACAGATAATTAGTCCAGCAACTATATATCTATTATCACAAATTATATACAAAGAATATTTCTGAAGTAATGAAGCCTGATGGCTTGATGACCGATAATCCAACCTCTCCCCCCTTTTTTTTTCCTTAAATTTTAGGTATGAGCCTTCTCGTGAGATGAAAAGTCAGTGGACAGCTGTCTGGGTGAAAATCTCTTCTAGTTGGATTGGCATTGTGCTGTATGTTTGGACACTGGTGGCACCACTTGTTCTTACAAATCGTGATTTTGACTGAATGGGACTTCTGGCATGAAAGTCTCACTTTGATCATCACTTATTTGAAATTAACAGTATTCCCAACTTTTTTAAAGTTGTGTATATGTGTGCTTCCCATGTAACTTCTCCAGTGTTCTGGCATGAATTAGATTTTACCGCTTGCCATTTTATTCATTATAGTCTTGCCAAGCACATTGATAGGTGTTTTAGATTGAAGCAGAGTTCTGAGTATGTTGGTGGTGGTAAGTTAGGAGAAGTGGACATTGTTAGGTTTATCCTTTGCTCAGTACCTGTGAAAAGAATAAAAACAAAACTGCTTGACAGTTTGATTTTTAAATTGTGTTATAACTTAAGCTGTTTTAGAAAAATACGAAAAGAAATTTATGGCTGCCTTCTGAAATATTTGATGCCTTGCCCTACAGGATACTGCAAAGAACATGGCTATCCTAAAATTGTATAAACAAGTCAGTTAAATGCCAGTTTTCTAAAAAATCTTTTCAGATTTTTCCCTTGATAGGAAGAGAAGGAACTTACACAGGTGTGGAGTGTTTGATTGACAACAGTGTAGCTTATGGTGGAGACTGAGATACAGAGCTTTCAAAGAAAGATTGCTGGTGGTGGGTACTAAATTGAATACCCAAGGTGGTTTGTAATGATTCCTGGGTAGGGATGGCCTTCCATACTTACATAGTGAACTTTGTTTTGGTCATTATAAACACATGCAGATGTGTTAAAATGTGTTCAGTGGGTTCAGTGGAGTGATTAGGAACTCTGAAGGATTTAGACAAAGGCCTTGAAAAGGATAATCATGGGTTAGGAGGTTGAAAATCACTTGGAAATTTCGTTTTGAAAATCAGAGTTGATAAACTTTTGACAGAACAGGAAGAAACTGCAAAATAGGCTTCAGTAGACAAAGTCTCATTTAGTTTTCTCATTTAAAAAATGAAGAAACTGGGCTTCCCTGGTGGCGCAGTGGTTGAGAGTCCGCCTGCTGATGCAGGGGACATGGGTTCGTGCCCCGGTCCGGGAGGATCCCACATGCCACAGAGCGGCTGGGCCCGTGAGCCATGGCCGCTGAGCCTGCACGTCCAGAGCCTGTGCTTCGCAACGGGAGAGGCCACAGCAGTGAGAGGCCCGCGTACCGCAAAAAAAAAAAGAAACTGAAGCATAGGCTTAAACACAGCTTATCAGTGGCAAAGCTGGGAAATCCCAAGTCTGTCAAAACAACTGGCATTCTTTCTAGCATTCAAAAATAATTACTATTCAAATATATGCATAATAGATTTTACACCTTGTGAGTGGTGGATAATTTATGTGATGTGAGTTGCTGGTGTCCAGCATGCCTTCTACACACAGACAGGCCAGGAGAATGATGGACTGCTGTAAACTCCTGCTTACAGTATACTATACAGTTCAAAAGATGCTTTTGTATTTGCTGCCATCCAATTGAAATATATAGATTATAATCTTTCAACCTGAAAATCAAGCAGTATCAGTGTTAACTTAGGTAGAAACTCTTAGTTACTTGTGTGATTAGTGTCTTAATGAATCTTAAAACCTACATTTGCTTCTTTTAAGATATTTATTAATGTGAATGAAGTATAACAATTTAATTTCCCACCTGTGCTGATATTGTGTTCATGATTTCAAATGGCTGTGTTCTATCTTTAAATAAATGAATTCAGAGAAAGTGTGTGGTGTATTAATTCTTTAGCAGTTTGAATTTAGGTGGTATATTCAGATCTACTTTCTTCCTGTGTATGTGACACTGAGGGTTAACTGACCATTTTCTGTACTGAAAAACTGAGTTGTTTGTTTTTAAGGTGATATTTACCCTTTTGGTCCTCTGTAAGAAACTCCTGAGTGGATCTCAAAGGTAATTCAAGTGGTGTTCTCCTAAAGAACCTTCAGGAGGGAGACCAGTTAAGTTTGGAGAATATTTTTAATTCATTTGATTGATAGATATTCTACACTTGCTGTGTCCTCCAGGCATTTTTTCCCTGAGTGGCAAACTGATGCTTCTTTCTCTGACAATTAAGATAGTATTAAAAATAATAATAATAAAATGCTCTATTCCATAACAATGAAATATCAGGAAGAGAAATTAAAGAAACAATCCCATTTACCTTTGCATCAAAAAGAATAAAATACGTAGAAATAAACCTACCTAAGGAGGCAAAAGACCTGTACTCTGAAAACTTAAGATGCAGATGAGGGAAACTGAAGACAACACAAACAGATGGAAAGATATACCATGTTCTTGGCTTGGAAGAATCAGTATTAAAATGACCATACTACCCACAGCAACCTACAGATTCAATGCAATCCCTATCAAATTGCCAATGGCATTCTTCACAGAACTGGAACAGAAAAAAATTTTAATTTGTATGGAAACACAAGAAGCCCCGAATAGCCAAAACAATCTTGAAAAAGAAAATGAGCTGGAGGAATCACGGTCCTTGATTTCAGACTATACTACAAAGCTACAGTAATCAAAGCAGTATGGCACTGGGACAAAAAGACACATAGATCAATGGAACAGGATAGCCTGGAAATAAACCCACTCACTTGTGGACAATCTATGACAAAGGCAAGAATATACAATGGAGAAAAGAGAGTCTCTTCAGTAAGTGGTGCTGGGAAAACTGGACAGCTACATGTAAAAGAATGAAATTAGAACATTGTTTAATACCATATACAAAAATAAAATGGATTAAAGACCTAATGTAAGACCAGGTAATATAAAACTCCTAGAGGAAAACATAGGCAAAACACTGACATAAATTGCAGCACTTTTTTGGACCCGTCTCCTAGAGTAATGGAAATAAAAGTAAGTGAATGTGACCTAATTTAACTTAAAAGCATTTGCACAGCAAAGGAAACCATAAACAAAAGACAAACTGCAGAATGGGAGAAACTATTTGCAAATGATGCTACTGACATGGGATTAATTTCCAAAATATACAGCTTAATATTAAAAAAAAAAACCCAATCAAAAAATGGGCAGAAGACCTAAATAGACAACTTGTCACTATTTGGCCATTGTTCCACCCTTTTTAGTACTATCCTGTTCCAGAGAGACAGACCAATAGGGTATGTGTTTGTGTGCGTGTGTGTGTGTGTACAAATTACAGAGGCTGACAAGTCCAAAATCGGGCTGCTTGGGTTGGTTTTGAGACTGCACAAGAGATATTATAGACGCTTTGGGCTCAATCTAGTAAGTCAAGGTTAATATCAGCAGTGAAAAATCAGGTTGATAGCACTTACCTTTCATGTGTTGAAAGTGGCACTTCACTTCTATGATCTTTCCCAAAACCCATAATCCCAGTCTAATAGGAAGAAACATCAGGTAACCCCAAATTGAGGGGCACTACAAAATATCATGCCAGTACGCCTCAAAATTGTCAAGGTCTAGCTTATTTGTATTGTAGTTACTCTGTTTGAAACCAATTCCCTGAAATTTGACTTGCTTTATGGCCTAATATGCAACTGATTCTCAAAATATTTCATGTATGCTTGATATTTCAATTAGGCTCTAATTCTCAAATGTAGCATTTTATGTATGTTCATCATGTGTCATTTTCCCAGTCTGTGGACCTTTTGTTCTCACACTTCAGCCTCTAAATTCCTGAGTATATACCATCCCTATGAAACACAGTGACACACCCCAAAAGAACACTTAGCTGTAAGTCACAGGCTCTCCTGTGGGCCTACTTGTATCCCACTGAGGCAAAAGAAGCTTGGAGTTGGGATGAAGATGAGGGGTACCCTCTAAAGTATTCATACTATGCTATTTGTTTTCCAAACAGCACACAGACTTTCTGCAGTAAACACAAGTTAGGTTACTTTTAAAGGAATCAGTTTCCAGATGTTCAATTTCCACGCGTACATGGAAATTTCCTAAAGTTGATGTGCTTGAAAAGATGCCTCAGGACAAGGCATCATCCCTCTTAACAATTACTCTTTTCACATTTGACAAAACAAAGGATATATAATACCTCTTAATTCATTCTGAGTCTTAATACCAAGGCACTTTGGATAAAACCGCTGAACACAGAAGTAGAGACAATTTTAAATATTGGTAAGAGAACGACGCTGGTTTAAAAAATCCTTAGGTGATTTTTATCTTTCGATGAAATTGAATCAAGATGATCTAATGAAATTAACAGCTAATAAATTTTAAAATACTTAGTGAATTCTGAAGGACTTCAAATAATTGAGTGACACTGCTGTAACAAAATCTCTTTATAAAAGTTTCTTAGGACTCTATAAAAACAAAAAAAATTGATGCTCTTATTATATTGATATAAACTTACCCCCAGATAATAAAACATCTGGGGAAAAAAAAATCCCTGAGATCTGTTCACCCCACAAAAAGATGTATTTCTGGTAAAATTTTACTTTGTATGTTTAACAGTTCATCAAAATTTGGACTATATTCTATTAGCGAACACTAAAATCTCTAACAGATCAGTCCCCCAAAATTCAGAGACAGAATATAATAAAGGTTTGTCCCCCCCGCCGCCCCACCTGAAGTCTAAATGAATATCCAGGATTGATGGGTGGCTCTCCTCTAAGCGGCGATTCAGGAAGCCAGGTTTCTCCCTTCTCCTGTGTATACTCGGAAGCCACATACTCCTCTGCATCAAGCTAGTAGATGGGTAAAAGGTGAGGGTTGCATGGGGGAGATGTTCACAGACCAGACCTGCAAGTTCTGAACATCACTTTTCCTGATTTATTAGAATTCAATTACATAGCTACCCTGTTTACAAAGGTGGAAATAATCTAACTGCATGATAGGAAATGGTTCAGCAATCAGTTAACAGTCTCTGCCACATACGTTTATACTGTTTTAATCAACTGTGTATTTATAATTGGAGACAAACTTTAATGCTTAGAATCTTAAGGTTACAGAATAAAATTTCAAATTTTGTTGCAGAGAAGCGCAACAATTATATTCAATGTCTGACTGTCACGCATAATAAAAGTAGGATAAAATTCTTTGGAGGAAGTGGAATGGATGATGAAGAACATCAAATCACTATGGTATTTAGATTCTTTCCAATACATTTAAAAGCACGTAACAACTATTTTTTAAAATGGCAGTATTTAACACTATCCTAAACTCTTCCCGAATACTTAAGATGAAAAAATTTAAATGTCACCTTAAAAAGTACTAGGAGGTATAAGGTTTTCAAAATTATTTTTTAAATACTTCTAGAGTTATCCCCAAAGGAGAAGAAACTTAATCATATCCCACATTGAGGAAGGGAAGCGAAAAAGAAAAAGGCTCTGAAGCTCTCCTCTCCTCAGTCTCTAAGCTCTTCACATCTTAACAATCTCTAAGAAAGTGATCTCTAAAGCTTACGCAGAAAACTGTTCTGGGTTCTTAAATTAGTTCACCAAGATCCCACTGTCAGAGCCAAGTATTTTAGGATCTGCTAAGGAAGGGTTTCTTACCCCTCTGTGCTACGCTTTATTTGAAATTTTACATCACAGTAAGAGAGTTCCAAGATACTGAGACTATAACCAACAGGAAGGCCATCTTGGCAATTGCTCATCCAACTGCCCTAGAAAATATTCAGATACTAGCTCACTGCTTTCAGTCCTCTGCTTGAAGGTACAATTCTTCAAGTGATAGTGCCCTGGCCTTGCATTAAGTCTAATTCTTCTGAGCAAGTGCTGCAAAGGAAAGAAGTGATTTAACTTTCTCTTATCTTCTCTCAGGGCAAAAATTATAGGCCCTTAGCATCCAGTGATAATGTTCTTACCTAATTTGGGACAACTGGAAGCATACTTTTCTCAGTTCTTTATTAGCAACATAGAAAGCAAGCCAGCATAATTTTTAAATTTGGAGGCATTAAATTTCTTCCTTGTTGCAATACACAGTCTATCTTCTGAGATGAGGCACAGAGATCTTAGTATGACTCATATTAAGAATAATGGACAACAGACAAAGTTTACAGTTTAAGTCTACTTCCTGTGAAAAGGAAAAACTGTCACATGGATGTCACCTCCAAAGAAGACACATAACAGACACTAGTACGCAACATTCATTATATTTATTTTACTAAATATTATGCTTCAAAAAAACACAAACAAACCAGAAAACTTTTACTTAAAACTAGTCCAGCGAGGTGGATGGGCTGACGGCACCCACCCCCCTTCTATGTACACGGAGCTGCGACTGCCTCAGACAGCAAGCACTCAAGTACACGTTGCCTTTTCTGTTGGACATGAATGAGCTTCTCTGAACCAAGAGAGACAAATGAAGTTTTACAAGATACAGGCACTTTATGTTCCCAGTTTTATAAAGAAGTCAAGTGAAAAATACTTAATAAAAGCAACTGGAACAGAGAAAGCTTTAGGAGTTCTACCATTAGTTATAGTGACTTACACTCAATGCAAACAAGACAGCATCAACAAGTAAAACAAAGAAACAAAAAGTTTAACTGGGGTTAATGAACATACATGTAAAAAACAAATCCAATTTGCTGTAATTGGAGAAAAATGGCCATTTGAATCCAACTTAAAGATATGCCAATACTGTGATTTAACGCATCAAATCTTATGTACCTACGTAGCTGAGTAACATTTGAAAGCTTTGCAAGAGTGTGTGGTTAGTGAGAAAAGCAAAAGGTGCTTTTGATTCCACAGTATCTGATTAAACGAAACAAAGCAATTTACAAAAAAAAGTACCAAATGATACTTTAAAATAAATAGTTCATCATTTTGATGAATATATACACGTAGAGTCCACTTCTTGGGGATTTAGCTATCTAAAAGTGGCATATCACTATCCAGAGGTGCAGGAGCAAGTTCACATAAATAAAACAGTGTGGCTTCACTAGCTTCAGCTTCAGTCAATGGCTCCAGGCGAACAAGCTTACTTTGGGTTGGTTCTGGGTCCAAGCTGCTGTCCAGAAGCTCATCAACTTCTATGGGTTTATCTACAGAGGACATAACTTCTGATGATGCTGTACTCCCCTGTTCAACAGTAGAAGCAGGGTTCCCATCGAGGAATGCAAGAAGTGGAAAGGCAGTGTACTGTATAAGCTGCTTATCTATAACAAAGATAAGAAGACTGATCTTTTATCACCAGCTTATATAGAGTTCAAGCTATATGGTGGAAAAAACAGAAGCAGATGTGCATATGTGCAATCATTACCCTTATATAGCCAAACAAGAAATATCACACTCTGTGTCAGTAAATTTAAAAATGTACAAGTCAGAAAATGTATACTTTTATTCAACAATTAAGAACTGAGGGTTCTTTCAGTTCTCCTGAAGTTAAATAGGGGGGGAAAAATGACAATCTTTAAGAACTATTACTACACCAATTCAATGTCCTTTATATGCTGGAACCTTGATACGTTATGCATAGAACTGAGACTAATACAAATCTGTGTTCAATTGTTAAGCATGGCAAAACCTTCCTTGGCCCAGTTTCTACATAGAAATCTTTATTTAAAAAAACTAATAGTACATTTATACCTACCGGTTTTGGGTTTAGATTTTCTTCCCTCTTCTGAAACTGGCTGAACTACATTGCTCTTGGTTTCTAATCCTTTATTCTCGGACTAAAAGAGAAAAAATAATATAAAAATACTTGTCTCATATTTTATATGTTCCTGAAAAATAGCAAAAAATTAAAAACTGGTAAAATACAAGAATATTGGTATGTTCTCTGAAATATATGGGAAAGGGGAGCATCAGGAAGGATGAACTAGGGAGAGAAAGAGATTTGAGTAGAGGTAATGAAACTGCCTAAGAAAACTACTGCTGTCATCAGGTGGATGAAACAAAGAACCTGAACTAGGATGACACTAAGTACAAAAAGGAGGGAGCATTTCAGCAGTAGAACAGACAGAATTTGACAAGAGTAGAAGATGGTAATGAATCAAAGATGGCTAGTTTCTAATTGCTAATGAACAGATAATTCTTTAAACAATTAAATTCATTTTAAACAGCTTTGATTTAAAACGTATTACACATTTCTTTTCACTCACAAACAGAATATTTAGCATAAGTGAACACGTTTACAGTAGCTCAGGATAACATCCTTCAAACTATTTATCCCTATATTTGGAAGCCTCAAAGTTGAGGTGGTGTTTCTTCATTTCCTTTTTGGCTCTTTCAATTCTTTTCTGTCATTTAAATTGCTTCTTTCAACCACTGTCTTCTCTCCTTACATCTGATTGTAAGGGGATTAATCTTTAAATGTTAAGTTCTTCAGTGTTCTTTTCAACGATGTTCAAACTGAGGTGCTGAGGTTCACAATTTTTCCTGAATAGTTGTAAGTCCCGGATATCTGCACACTTGTAAACTATATATGATGTAACAAACATACTAATTCCTATAATTTCCCTGATATTCATCACAAAATTAAGCAGTACAAGTTTCCAGGCTTCATAGATAATAATGACTCCAAGACATAATAAAAACTACTTAAACTTCCACCAAAATTTACATTAAAATATTTCTCATTTAGCATTCACAATAAATAAACATTAATGAAATAATACCTTCTGTATTTTTCTACTTCCTAAAATAGGTATTTTCCAAGGATGCCACTCTTGTTATTCTAAATGCATATTAGAACCAGGATGACAAATGGGTTTCATCTCCCATAAAAACTGTTGCTTATTAGTAGTGACCACTTAGACTGCTACAGTGAGGAGTATAAGGCATCCTGACTCATTAGTAAAGAGTGCTGTAATACATGTCACATAATACCTGTCACGAGCAAGGGAATGACAACTGATGTGTCAATTATTTAAAAACAATCTAGATTCTAAAACTATGATAAAAAGAATCACTCTCAATTTTAATTTTTCTATAGTACTATAGAGCAATATGTAAACTTGCTGTTTAACTGCTATTTCTAAAAGCTTCTGGGAACAGGAGATGATTCAAGAATAGAGAACGACTCAATGTCTAACAATAAACAAACAGTACAGCACATTCACTAAATGAATGCATGATATGGGTTCATTCAACTTAAGGTCTCACATTCAATAATATATTTACTGAAACACAGTACTGACGTGGTCCACAGATTCTTATAATATAAACCTAGCCAAACTATAGTCCAAATGCCAAATTCAGCATCCTGACTTTACTGAAAGTAAAGTTTTACAGAAGCACAGCCATACTCATTCTTTTATGTATTGTCTACGGCTGCTTTTGCACTACAAATTGCAGTTGACTAGTTGTGACAGAGAACACCTGGCTTCATGCAAAACCAAAAATATTTAGTCTTCACAGAAAAAGTATGACAACCCCTGATATAAATCATCCAAATACTGAATGTATAATCAACCTTCTAGTTCAAAAATTCACAAATTCCTTCAACTTTAAGTTACCCAGGCTATAACTTTGAAAATGTAGAAAATGTGGTCAGGCCATCCTCACACATGACAATGGTCAGAAAAATTCCACCTCTCCACTCTAATACCTCATATTTATTTAATATGTGTTCATTTTTTACTATAAAGAACACGAATAAAAATTTTGATTCCACTAATCTAGAATTTGTACACATTTCAGGGGACCTGATTTACCTTTTTATTCAACGAAAAACAGGGATTACAGAACAATTTGGTATAAATACAAGATAAATGAAGTATATACCTACTCAAGACAATAAGCTATACAACGAAACAGAATGATTTCTAAAGGTCTGCTCTAACAATTTCACACTGCTCTTATTACTCATTAAAAACCAGTTCTAAAGAATTTGTTAACATCTGCTAATCCCAACTGCAGGTACTATACATTTAAGAAAATAAAACAATTACTTAAAAAAAAAAAGTCCAAAATCCATACTTCACTGTTCCAACTCACCTTATCTACAAATAATATAAATCCCTGTGCTTTTACTGTATACTAATAAAATGAAGGAACTTATTTTAAAATATGGGTACCCTTAAATTTTCAATAAAAAAATGCTGAGAAGTTTTTTATAGATGGAATAAGAATGTAAAATGAAGACACAGAACATGAAGAAATCATATTCTAATAATTTTTTTCAGTGATATACCTGAATATGCCAAATTTAGTCAGTTTATCTCCCAGCACATTGAGGGCTGATTTCACACTGGTACTTAATAGCACAAGGCACAGAAGAACTGGGCAATGATTCACCCCATAACCAAAAGCTAATTTTTCATCTAGAATTTTATTATCTTGATCACATTTATTAGGTAAGAATATAAAATGCTTTTTGTAACTAGGAGTGATACTGCTCTCTACTTACTAGGACTGTTCTCAAATTCTTACAGCTACGGGTCCTGAGCAACACAAATTAAAACTTACTTTTGTATTATTGATGTAATCTGTGGGATTCATCTGCACAGAACTAGTGAAAAGCTGAAAGACCAAACAAGAAAGATGATAAGTTTAAAAAATATTTTAAAAAAATTAACTGTGTGTTCAAAATTTCTATACAGCCATGTTGGGTGAAAAGATGTAGCTCCTGCACTAGGAAGTTTCCATATAGTAAAGCAAGTTTGGAAGAGAAAAGCGGAAAGAAAAATGAACAAAAGCAGAGCAAGCTAGCCCATGCATTAGCTGTTTTAAGAATTTCTATTCTATAAAGTAGTAGGGTAAATCACTTGAGACAAATAGTGGTTTTCCCCACCTCCCCTCTCCTTCATTTCCTTTATTTTTTCCTCCCTAAAAGCCTCTGGCCTTAAATGGCACCCAGGGCTGAGTCCCTTGCCCTGACAAGAGCCTTCACTGACTACCTGCTAATTATGTGATAAACTTATAGAATCTGCTCTATGACAGTGGCTCCTAAATTACACCTCAAGTAGAGCCCTCTGACCAAATGGCTTAACTCCATGTTGGTTCTTTTCACCTCACCTAGCAAGGGAAGCCATAAATGCAAAGACCACTGCCTACTGCTTACTGCACTCCTCAGACCAGCCACTTGACAAACATAACTTTTGTTTATGTCATAAGCTTCAAAGTCATCCAGTCCACAGGGATTTACTGAGCATCTAAGAAAATGACATCATGAAGAATACAAGATGAAGACACTATTCCTGCTCTCCAGGAGCTTACAATCTAAAAGGCAAAATAAGAATAACATCAAATAGCAACATATGATCAGATACAATCCAGTATTACAATAATAATGGATGGTGGGGCTCAAAAGTACTAAGGAGCTAAGAGAAAGGAAAACAGACACACACACACCCCCTGTCCCTCAGATGAAACAAAAAGTCTCGATAAAACTATGTGACATGTAGTTCCTGGAGAACGGTTAGGACTTAGAAAGGAGAGGATGAAGGAGTACATTGTTACAGCATTAGCAACAACAGAGAGGAAGAAATGGTTGTGAGGTAAGTTCTACAAATAAGATGGTAAGTCCAAATAATGCAGAAGTCCTGAGTTGAATAGTAAGTTGTATACATAAGGTTCAAAAGGTACGGCAAGGCCAATGAATGGACAGGACATTCTGTCAGCAATAAGAGACTTGGGAGTGGCCTGAGTAATGAAATATACTGACTAAAGCATTTTAAGAGAATGAGCACACCAAATGGTTTGCAGGATAAGATGAAATGCAGAGACGCTCCTCCACCCTCTCTAAACACTGATTCCTCTCCTTAAAGTTCCACATTCATTGTAGCCCTAAAAATATCCCCAGCTCTTCTTTTCCTTTCATTAACATTTCTTCCTTTCATAACTTTTCCTCCTACTGATCCATGAAGAGGAAGAGACTCAGTTTCTTAAGAGTAGGTAACTATACATCACTGCCAATCTCTACCAGTTCAGCTTGTACTTGCCTCAGAGGCCTGGCCAGATTTTGTCCCTACTGAGAGTGGCATCTGAGGAGGACCAGAAGTATAAACTCCTCACTCCTTCTTTGCCTCAATCCCTCTACCCACTGACTCAGGGATACCTTCATGTATTCCCAGCAGACGCATGGTCTGAAGTAGGAAAATAGATCATGTATGAGGAGCTGACACAGTTGAATTCTAAGGTCAAGTTTCTCCTACTGATTCCACACTGGGTCACTTGTACTGAACTCTGCAGCAAGAACCCATGAGCTTCTCAGCATACTTATTACTCACACACGTTCGTACCATCTTTGCCATCTCAGAGAATAAGGCAACCTATGGGTAGATTTTTTATTTATGACAATACCCCAAAATTCAAGGATGAAATAAACAATGAAGGTCTTAGATGAGAGGCAACAGTGAAAATATTGGGTTGGCCCAGAAGTTCATTTGGTTTTTCTGTAAGATGGCTCTAGCAGCACTTGGTTGTCTTTAACTTCATTTGAAACAATCTTGCTAGACTGTATTGTGACAGCTGTCATATCAGCGTGCATTTAAAAAAAAAATTAAAATTGGTGAATTCTTATGTAGTCATTTTAATATTGAAGATGGAAGAAAAAAAAGCAACGTTTTCAGCATATTATGCTTCACTATTTCAAGAAAGGTAAAAACGCAACTGAAACGCACAAAAAGATTTGTGCAGTGTATGGAGAAGGTGCTGTGACTACTGAACGTGTCAAAGGTAGTTTGCAAAGTTTCGTGCTGGAGATTTCTTGCTGGACGATGCTCCACGGTTGGGTAGACCAGTTGAAGTTGATAGCGATCAAATCGAGACATTAATTAGAACAAGCAACATTACACCACATGGCAGATAGCTGACATATTCAAAATATTCAAATTGAGCATTGAAAGTCACTATGAAGTTTGTTATGTTAATATGTATGTTAATCGCTTAGAAGTTTGGGTTCCACATATGTTAAGTGAAAAAACCTTCTCAAACATATTTCTACATGCGATTCTCTACTTAAATGTAAAGAAAACATTCCTTTTTAAAACAAATTGTGATGAAAAGTGGATACCATACAATAATGAAAAGTGGATACTGTACAATAATGTGGAACAGAAGAGATCATGCGGCAAGTGAAATGAACCACCACCAACCACACCAAAGGCCTGTCTTCATCCAAAGGTGATGTTGTGTATATAGTGGGATTGGGAGTCCTCTGTTATGAGCTCCTTCTGGAAAACCAAATGATTAATTCCAACAAGTACTGCTCCCAATCAGACCAACTGAAAGCAGCACTTGACGAAAAGCATCCAGAATTAGTCAACAGAAACTTCATAATCTTTCCATCAGGATAACGCAAGACTACATGTTTCTTTGATATCCAGGCAAAAACTGTTACAGCTTGGCTGGGAAGTTCGGATTCATCAGCCATATTCCAGATATTGTACCTTCAGGTTTCCATTTACTTCGATCTTTACAGAATTCTCTTAATGGAAAAATATTCAATTCCCTGGAAGACTGTAAAAGGTACCTGGACTAGTTCTTTGCTCAAAAAGATAAAAAGTTTTGGGAAGATGGAATTATGAAGGTGTATGAAAAATGGCAGAAGGTAGTGGAACAAAATGGTGAATACATTGTTCAATAAAGTTCTTGGTGAAAATGAAAAATTGTCTTATTTTTACTTAAAAACCAAAGGCACTTTCTGGCCAACCCAAAAGAAAGTAGGGATGGTTTGTGAATGTTATTTTGGAAAATACACAGGCTTGGTGAACAAGGAGATGAAGAAACCAAGATTACTGTGATTACTATCTTGTGTGGGTAACAGAAGACTGATACCACTACAGAAAATAAAGCTTAAAAAGGTAGCTAGTTTAGAAAATAAACAAAGGTTTGGTGTTAAAAACAAATAATTTAAGGCAAGATCTAACTGATGATCCCAAAGGCATGGAATCAGAATTCAAGCAAAGGTTACTTTAAAAAATATTAAGAGCTGGAGATATACATTTGAGAGCAATCCTACAAGCCAAAATCCCTCCAGAGGCAGGATAGAAAAAAGAAGAGAGGTAGGAAAAAACAGGATAAAAGACTGGGTACCTTGGGGAATATCCACAAGTAGAAGACAGCAAGAAAAAGAAAAGCTCTTAGAGGAAACAGAATGGTTAGGGAGACAGGAAGAGAACAAAGAGGTCCAGTGCCTTTAAAATCAACAGGAAAAGTTCTACAGTAGAAAATCAGTAGTGTTAAACAGTAATAGTGTTAATTACTTATAATCCTTACAAAAGCCCTTCATGTCAGGCATCAGCCATATTTAACAGGTGGGGAAACTGAGCAAGAGAGGTTAACTTTCCCAAGATTAATAACTTAGCTAGTAAGTAACATGAGCCAAAAATGGAACCCAAATCTGTCTGATTCAAAACAAACCTTCTTCCAGTAGCCCAGTGGCCTAATTTGAAGAAAAAAAAAAAAAAAGCTGCAGGCTACTTACACTGGATATACCAAGACAGCACAGGCTTTGAGTAAATAAGCAAGACAATCCAGGGTTTCAAAGGAAATATAGAGTGAAAAAAAAAAGTAACGAATACAGCCACTCATTTCTACAGTTTTGTAGTAAAAGGACTGGAGAAGCAGAATGGTAAATGAGCAGAGCAACACATCAAGGCAGTTGGAAAAGATCAGGGATAGAGAGAGAAAAACAGAGAGGTGGGGGGCAGGTGTACGGACTGGCTTTAAAAAGGAAGTACTTCCTCTAAGAAGAAAGGATATGAGATTCCACAGCTGATGAGAGTATCAGGGCATGGTGAATTATGCTCTGTGAATAGGGAAGTGTTGGCTGGATAAGGTCGTGAGGACAAAAGAACGTGATAACTGTTCCAAAGTTAAATTAAAATGACCCACTTGAAGACTGTGAGGATTTGTAGAGTCAGAATTACAGGATTTTATTTCCTTCTTAGTGATCTAAGGGAGAGATATTCTAAAAGGTCTCTGGATTCAGATTGGGGACAAAGACTGATAGAATCAAGAAGGGCTGTCAAGTTACTGTTAAACAAGTCCAAATAGGTCATTAACATGGATGTTGAATTCAGTTAAGAGAATAACATGGAAAGGAAATCTTCAAAGAAGGTGAAATCCATCCTGTGAGGCACTGATGATTTAGGAAAAATAAGTCATGTGACACTGACAAACTATAGAATCCTCTGATGCGAGAGAAGCTGTATTTTAAGGAAAAAAATGCAAAACAAAGAACAAAAAAACTTTTCAAGTAAAAGAACACAACAGGTGCTTCCCTGGTGGCGCAGTGGTTGAGAGTCCGCCTGCCAATGCAGGGGACATGGGTTCGTGCTCCGGTCCGGGAAGATCCCACATGCTGCGGAGCGGCTGGGCCCGTGAGCCATGGCCGCTGAGCCTGCGCGTCCAGAGCCTGTGCTCCGCAACGGGAGAGGTCACAACAGTGAGAGGCCCGCGTACCGCAAATAAAAATAAAATAAAATAAAAAATAACACAACAGAAAATGGAAATAGGGGAAAGAACAAGATTCATCTGGATGAGACCAGGCCACATAGAAAGCTTTAGGTAAGAGAGAGAGGAGTGGTAGGAACAAGAGAAAAGAGAGCAAGGTTAGTACCAGAAATGGTAGACAAGGATTCAAAGTCCAGACAACATAGGAATCAAGTTCATATAGGTGGTGGTGAGGACTGGAATAGGGGAATCTTAGGACTCAATCCAAAAAAATTTTAAATATAATAACATATAATACATTTGACTGAAAAACATTAATTCCCAAAGTATTAAGAAGTGCCTCCATGCTGTTTCCTGGCTAATTATTTATACTATTTGCACTGATTTCTATTCAGTGACAATTTACTCTAGAGCAAAACATAACACAGCAACAAGTCCAGACAAGACCTGGATTTAATAGTACTGTTGAACAGAGTTGATATGTTGTTACACAGGGATTAACTGAACTTCTATTCAGAGACAAATAGTGATCTCCCTCCTTCACTTTCCTGAACCCATCTGTTCATTCTAATAAACAAAACCATTCATTAAAAAAAATAAACTGCAAAAACAGTGTAGAATTCAAGAATATGATGCACTGATTTATAAATACTATACATAAATACACAAACTGCCGGTACAACAAAGAATATTCAAAGTACCTACATCGACCAGGAGATCTGGGTCTATGCTAAACTGTCTTCCTGACAGCATGGCTTGGAAGTCCTCTAAACTGCAATCAATACTGTCAAGATAATCCAACAGCTCAACCCTAAGGAAAAAAGATTTTAAAAAAATCAAATATTAGGTTTCCTTGCTTTTATGTTTAAAATCACATTGCAGTCTAGCTAGGCAAAATATTCCTAGCAATTGCTGAATCCTTACCAATTCTTAACCTTAAGAGATCCTATTCACTATTTAGGATTCAAAAAAACTTGGTTAATTGAGAACCCACAGCCTTTATACAAAACTTTAGTATTTAAAGAAAAAACGTTCTGCAATAACCCAGTCTGATTTATCTTTTTCCTCTATACTATAAATTATAAAATGTTTAACCTCTTACTACTGGTTATATTGCTACTAACTTCTAGTTTTCTTTTGCTATAAAATAAGTTCCTTCATAGAGATTGTATTATTCCACAGTCCTGATAAAAACACAAATACACACAATCATACACACTTTTTTAAGACATTCAAAACCAAGCATTTCATTACAGAAATCTGAGGAATTGACAAGGAGATCCCAAGACTGCTCTTGGGATAATTAAATCTTTCTCAAAATACCATGTGCAGAGCTCAGCACTAGCCAGAACAGAAAGGTTGACTACATAGGTTCATAACCTGAAAGGAAAATCATTCAAAGAGAAAAAGAACATGTGAAGTAAACAAAGAAAGCAAATAAACTTAGACAACCTTTAGATGATACTCACTTTCCCAAAAGATTGATGTTATCATTTAAAATGGAATCCATCATGGTCACAGGATCTTCTGTGGTCAGACTAGATGAGCCGTTTAGCTGGACGGCACTAGACATGAGAGGGCTGGTGCCATCACTGCCTGAACTTAAGGATTCTCTGGCTGGTTCACTCTGATCTCCACTCTGAATGACAGGTGCATATTCATCTTCATTGTCATCTTCAACAATGACAATATCAGGGTACTGGCTACAGCTAGATCAGCAATATGAGAAATAACCAATTACATTCTCAGACTAATTCAATAAACTCACCCCATCCAGTCACTCTCCATGGAAACTCTCTCCCCAAACCACCTGTCAAAAGGCTTTTCTTGGGTGTGTAGTTTAATGAAAAATATTGATACTTCATATAATATAAGACCACAAAGAATCAATTAAAGGTCTTTAACTCCAAACTTTAAAAATAAGAATGAATTCTCATTACTTTTTGCTGGGAGTCTTTTCGCTGGAGGGAGGGGGGTTATATGCTTGAATAATTTGGCTTAATTTTTCAGTTCAATAATTAAAATATGAGTCAGATATTAGTTTATCAAAGAATAAAGTAGTTTTAAATTTAGATCTCTGATAAAAAAAGAGTAATATTTTCAAAAATTGTATTTCACAATCTCCTTACTTGGAGGGATCAGATATAACATCCTCATTAGTTTCTGGAATAACTGGGATATTTTCTTCATCTGCATTATCATCAGTAACGTCATAAATAATGATATCATCTGAAATCCGCTCCCTTGGCTTTAAACCTTCAGTCCTACTGTGTGGAACCTAAAAAATCAGGTAGAAAATATATCAAAAAACTGAAATTATTTTGACTACCAAACAACATACCATTTAAAAAATGTTAACTGGGCACTGAGATACGATGGTAAGCAAAACAGATATGTTTTCTGCCCTTATGGGACTTAATACACTAAATTGGTATTAGAAGTACCAATTTACAGAGGTATGAGATGTATTATCTGCATGCTACTTAACTATTTCTTTTACTGTAAGGGACCTTAAAGATGACATGCCTCAGAATGTTTCCATGAAAAGATCTTCAAATTTTAAAGATTTTTTATACCCAAAGAGTAAAAAAGTCTTAGGACTTCATTAGAAATCTCGAACATAACCAGATGGCCACTGGGCTGATGGGGATTATTTCATCTCAAGCTACTCTGTTTGACGCCATGTTTTATTCTTACTCATTAAATGGTTTCTTTAAAAGGGGGAAAAAAACACTTCAACTATTCCACAGCTAAATGTCAGTCTGGCATTTTAGCAATTATTATTTTTTTTAATTCAGCTACAGCTATATTCAGACCATGGATACACTAATAAAAAAACATTCAATTCTCCAAAGCAAACTAAAGTCATTATTATAATAGAAAATTCTATCAATTTCAACTCTAGATAATATAGAGGCAAAAGATGCAAATCAAGTTAAATTAAGAAATCTTCACCCATTTACATGAGTCTTCAATCCTAAAAACAGGTATGCTTGATAATTTAAACAGTGGGAAGAGGAACCAGATGTCAGGTTAACTCTGACTTGCCTGAGAACAAAAATCTCAATACTTTAATAATAAATTTAAAGCAGTATTTAGAATTCTAAGATTTGAAAGTAACAATGATAATCAGATATTAAAAGAAGTCTGGACTCAACTAATTGCCACTGGGTATAAGTTTGACAATTTACCCAGAGAGCTTGTGAAAAAATGAAGGTAAACAAAAATATTTTTTGAAATTGCTACAGTAAAAGAGTCTAGGTCTGTACACATTTATAATAAAAGTTGGAAACAACTTAAAATAACCAATGGACAAGTGCATAATTACATTATCATAACAATTAATCTCATATAGTAGTTAAGATCAACTAAATCTCTATGTTTAATAAATCTCAAAAGCAAGACCAAGTGAAAGAGGCCACACTGCAAAATGATATGTACAAAATAACATCATTTATATAAAGCTTAGACATATGCAAAATAATACCAAATATTGTTTATGGATTCACACATCAAACGGCCATGGGAATGACACATACTACTTCAAGATAGTGATTTATCTCTGGGTGACAGGGGAGACTGGAGAGGGAGAGAAAAATGAACTTGGGAACAGGTAACTGAGACAACTGTATTTGTAATAGTTTATCTCTTAAAATAATCTAGAGCAAATGATAAAAAATGTCATGATTTAAAAGCTGGAGGATGAACAGTTAGATTATTCACTAAACTTTTTCAAATGCATGACATACTGCTGTAATAAAATTTAGTTTGAGGTAATAAATATAAAACAGAATTTAAAAAATTACTTTATGATGGTGATTATCAGCTGGTTCTTTCACTATGTGCTGAAACAAATTCTTCTTTTGAGCTCCATTAGTGTTTAGAAGTAGAGGTCTGAAAATCAGAAGATATACATGAAGTTCAGTGAGCAAACATACATGGAGTTTAAATTGCTTCTAATAATTTAGCCACATATAAACACACTCATTTTAATAATGAATAAAAAATTTCAGTACACAAGAAACTCTTAAAAACGATTACCTCTTTGGAGGGGTATGGGGGATAGTGTATCCACGGCTTTTACTTCTCCATTCTTCTGTGTTATCTTTGTTATAATAAACACTATAAATTACTCTCCCCAAATATACTTCATTGCTGACTGAACTACGTAACTCTTTATGGTTCTTACATAGTAAAAAGTAGGTAATATCACAAAGACTCAGTGGAAGTAGAGTTAATTCTACAGCATAAGCTGTAAGTATAACCAAGCTCTGCTAAAATCCTTTGCCTTACAAGATAATTTTTCTCCTTCTACCTATTCCTTTGTCCACTGTTTTCCTTATGTTTTAATTGTGACAAAGGTAGTTACTGACATTTATGGGTATCACAACCCATGGTCAATGTACAGGTTTTTAAAGACCCTTGTGAGTAGATTAAACATGAGATATCAAGTAAAAACTTCTTATGCTTTTTTCAGCATGTATCCTCTCTTTAAGAGTTTCTCTCACTGAGGACTAATGCTACAATAATTTGCTAATGTGAATGAAAGATGAACTCTTTATAAACCGTATGTATGTAAAACGACCATTTAGGCTATTCTAATCTCTCAAAAACAGCAAGATGACAATAGTAGGAAACACCACCACTCTTGAAATGTTAGAAGTATAATTTAACAAGGGAGGACTGTTCATCTGGGACAACACGCATATACTCAGCAAATGCAGACCATTCATGATTAAATTCTAACGTTTGGTTGTCTATAGATAGGTCAAAATGTATTATCATAAAATCTTACCTTTTACGTTTTAAACTCACAAGTTGGTTATTCTGAACCAATGTAACAATAAACTGGACAATCTAAAAGGAAAATATAAATAAGAAATATTCCATCATAGATTCTTAATTCTTTAGTCTATATTACAAGTCTTATAAAATTAATGCAGGTACTGTATGTCCTCTATTCTAAGTCACATAGTTTCTCACATATTAACATTTTAAATTTGGATGCATCTTACAATGATATTTAAAGAAATGTACCAGCATCCAGGCAGAAGAACAACCTGTGATAAAGTTGCTGCTACCTAAGATATAGAGGTACCTAGGACATCCATCTACCCATATATCTATCTATATATCTAGCTTCCTACCCACCCATCCACCTATTTATCTATCAAATATTCAGTTCAATTATTTGTCTTGATGATAAGTACCAAGCATGCCTGGATACAGATCCCTATTTTTACTTAAAATTCTTTCAAGAAGATTATGACGCAGAAAAGAAAACTGATGTTTGACAGATATTTTTCTTATACCAGGTAATACAATTAGAGGCAAAAGAAACTGCCAACTCTCTCAGAATAGATCTTACTATTTTCAAGTTAGAAAAAGTTTATTGGCTAACTCTAGAAAAATTATTTTTGAGACACTGAACATCTGTCAAAGCTTCCTGATGACAATCACGGGAAGCTGATTTAATCTTCAGAGTCTGATTAAATTTAGAAAAAGACTATTAAACAGATCAAGACATGCAAACAATACTTCATATTTTATGATAGTGTTTCTTAAAGTGTGGTCCATGGACCAGCAGCACTGGCCTAGGAGCTTTTTAAACATGCAAATTCTCTGCCTCACTCCAGAATTGCTGAATCTTAAATTCTGAGGATGAGGTCTAGCAACATGTGTTGTTTAGCAAGACCTCCAGGTGATACTGATATGAATGTGAGAACTGGTTTAGGGTATGTCTTGAAATTATACTGCCTAAAGGAGTTAAAAAAGTAAACTATTAAAAGCAGTATAGGGGCTTCCCTGGTGGCGCAGTGATTAAGAATACGCCTGCCAATGCAGGGGACACGGGTTCGAGCCCTGGTCCAGGAAGATCCCACATGCCACGGAGCAACAAAGCCCGTGCGCTGCAACTACCAAGCCTGCGTTTTAGAGCCCACAAGCCACAACTACTGAGCCCACATGCCACAGTTACTGAAGCCTGCGCGCCTAGAGCCCGTGCTCCACAACAAGAGAAGCCACCGCAATGAGAAGCCACGCAATGAGAGTGGCCCCCGCTCGCCACAACTAGAGAAAGCCCGCGTGCAGCAATGAAGACCCAAGACAGCCAAAGATATATAAATATTTTTTTAAAAAATTTATTTTAAAAAAAAGCAGCAGTATATCACTGAGATGTTATGAATAAAGGCCAAGTGACTGATGACTATTTAGACTCTGCAGAAGAGTTCCTTGTACAAGCTTTATGAAATATAATTACACAATTAAAATAGAGAATTGTCCATTGAAAATACACACCGTATAGCTTTAATTTTGTACATTCTCCCCCAAACGAGGCTACTAAATGGTTTGCCTTACAATCAGTATTAACTTTGCCATGGAAAAAAATATAGACATTTTAGTCGAAGAGTTAGACAGCATTAGAGTCTATGAAAAGGAGGTTAGCCACTAAATTGCTTATTCAAAAGAAAATGCTGACAGCTGATGAAAAGACAACATTTAACCTTAAAGATATCTATGAAATAGTCCAATTACTTTTGTTAATTTATAAAAAAGTGTTAGGGAAAATTCTTAAAACATTAGTTGGCTGAATTTACAAGAACATGAATCTCTGGCTAAATTTCTCCTGAAATTTGCTGTGTATTTCAGTTCTCTTCTGACACTTTGGCATTATGTTGTAGAGTTCGTTTCCTGAAGGAGAAGATGAGGCATTTAACATTTACATCATTGGACTTCTTTAGCTGACAAGTTCTATAACAGACACCTCCCATATATTATTCCAATTAATCCAAGGCCAAACAGTAAATGGCAGAATTAGAAACAAATTCCAGGAATAGAGAAAAAATTATCACCTGTCATCATGCATTATGTAAACTCCCTTAACCCCACTAAAACACATAGATTCAAACTCAAATTTGAGCAGAAAGAATGTTAGATTTCATGAAAAACTGAAATGTTAAGTATTTTATCAACTATCCTTGCTTTCAAAAAAAAAACCCCAACAAATTATGGAGTATTGTGAGTTGATATTTAACCAAAACATTGTTTTCTGAAAAAGATTAACAGATTTTAAAAATAAAGCACAGGTTAAGGTACACCTATCATTTAAAATCAGGTATTCTTAAACAGGGCTTCAAGTTGGAATCAAATATGAAAGTTTTAAAAGTACATGTACTTGGACTAAACACTTAAAGTTGAATCCTACATTCAACCTTCACTTGCATACTTATTTTTAAAAATCAGTATACCTATTTTGACTATGGGCCAAAGGCTACAGCTACCATTCATCTCTGTGTTCTAAGCCTGCTCCACTACACCCATATCCTTTCAGTCATAACACTATTTTTAGCTAACGGCCTCTGACTAGGAACAAACTGAAGCTCTCCCACCCTCCCTCCCCTGATAAAACCTGTTGCTTAAACTTAGTCCAGTTTACTCATGAGCAAAAAATAGCTGCCTTAATTACTTTTACGTTTCACCTCTTATTAACATATGAAAGCTGATATGAGAAGATTAAATCACAAGGACACAATTGCAGCAGAGAGATTTTCTGTTCCCCCAGTAATTTTCAGCTCATATACTAAAATCTAGGATTTATTTTACAACACTACATTAACTGCTTTTCTGCACATACTAATAGTGGCATACACTTATAACTCATATTTTGAACACATAATTTGATCAACTGATTTGAAAATATTAGTCATTTATCTTCCAAGGCCATATCTATGCCTTTTAGAATAAAAAATAGTAAGACAAAAAACAAAAAAAAATCCCACACAGTAAAGCTATGTCTTTTACATAAAATGTTAAGAAATTGGTAGTATATTGATTATACTCCTAAGAATTAAGTATAATAAAGTTGTTATATCAGGCAAAAAAATTTTACTAAAAGCTAATGAAACATTATCTGGAAGTATGGAATGACTACATTTAGCTAATAAGAATTTTTTTTTATTACAAAGAATATGTAACACTTGGCTTAATTTGTTTGATTTCATAGTTTTACTTCTGTGTACCCAATACATAAGAAACTAAGATCAATCACTGACTACTCAATAGAGATTTCTGCGGGGGGGGGGTGTCACAAATGGTACTCATTAAACAAATGCAGATTACAGTCACAGAGAAAAAAGCTTACCTTTCGAATAACTTGTTGCTGTTGTGCATGTTTTGCTCGTAATTCTGACACCTCCTTCCAAAGGGATTCATTCTCACTATGTTATCATTTATGAAAAATAAAAATAAAAAAATTCAGTCAGATAAGCCAGACCTCAATATCTTTAATTAAGAACACCAGACTTGAACTAGTTTTTACTATATATTTTTATGAGACTAGGAAAACTTTGGTTCAATTACACAGAATGGCAACTAACCTTGACACAACTCCAGAATCCTTCCTTCATAACTGTAGTATCTTCTACTCATGGCAATGTATGCACGAAAACTTAAGATTTATGCTTACATCCATACATAGTAGGCCATTTACTCCTCTGACAATCTGCTTCATTACTTCCTGTTTAAAAAATAAGCTAACTTTTCAACTATGGCTACCATGTGAATTCAGGACTTGTGCTTAGGAAACAATTCTTAAAGGGGAAATGACATATACCCAACACTTGCTATGCCAGGCACTATTCTAAACATTTTATGTGTATTACTTAAACTTCTCTAAAATCTGTCAAGAAAGGAATTATCTCTATTTTATAGATGAGGAGACTGAGACTCAGAGAACTGAGAAGACTTACCCAAGATCACACAGACAATTTGTTAAGTATTGATGTCGAGCTGAAGTCTATAAGACTCTAAAACTGTCTAAAGGTCTGTCTCAAACACAAGCATATAAATGTTTGGTTTTTTTAAAGCATATTAAAAGATGTGTTTTTTTAAAAGCATACCTAAATACATGACAAACCAATTATATGCCCAGCAGTAATAGTTTTTTTTTCTTCATTCACCATCTTCCATTGAAACTGCAGTTATTAAATGTTAGCAGCAGTGATAATTTTGAGAAGGCCTGAAAGATTAATTCCTCTATTAAATGCTCTAATTTTTGCTCTTTTGTTAATTTACACAAAAGCCATCTTCCTCAATCCAAACTATTACAAAAGGGACTGAATTTAAATATAGAGGGCACAGAAAATAAGATTTTGATACTTACTGAATAACTACTGTACTTTTTCTGACTCAGAAATATAAAGATACCGTCATCTGCCTACTAAAGATAAGTAGGAGAATGGTTACCACTAAGACTTACAAGATGAATTTGAGATCCCACTCCTTAAAAGCTAAATCTGAGATTCAAGGAACTGGGTCAAAGGGCACTTCAACAGACACAAGATACATAGAGTAAACCAACATAAGTGCTTAAATAAAACATGCAAAACTAGCAAGCTTCAAATTAAGGCTTATTAAAAAAGGGAATCAAAGTCCAAGGTTACTCTCAATGAAGATACTTGAGTTAAGAATAGCTAAACTAACGTCCCACAATTGAAATGGGACAGACAATACATAAAATAAATACTCTTAAGACCTTGGCGCCTATTTACTATAAGAGAATTCCAACTACTTACTAAGAAGAGAAATATAGGTCTACTCTATACACAAGTTGTTACTGTGGCATTAGGATAATGGTGCCAAAAATTGTAGCAAAACAAAATACAGCACTTTTCTGTAGATAAAAGGTTTGAATATCACTTTCCCAAGTCTATGTAAAGTAAGTATCAAGTAGGACAAGTCTCTAGTGTCCTTTTTTCCCTATTTTTTGTGTCCTATTTTTTCCTAAAAGATAGGCCACATAGAAAATGTCCTAAGAAACTTCTATAAAAGAAAGGATAGGTAACGTATGCAGTATTTTTTTCTAAGATTTTTTTATGTGGACTAATTTTGAAGTCTTTATTGAATCTGTTACAATATTCCTTCTGTTTTTTTATGTTTTTTGGCTGCGAGGCATGTGGAATCTTAGCTCCCCAACCAAGGATCAAACCCACACCCCTGGCATTGGAAGGTGAAGTCTTAACCACTGGGTCCACTGGGTCCAGAGAAGTCCCTGTAGTATGGCTTGTGGTCCTCATATGTGTGTAAACATATGAAAGTCAACCTAAGTAGAATCATAGTTTCCTACACCAACTTAATGATCTATTATTTCATCAGTAACACTTGTGCATCAAATTGTTTTGACTGACCAGGTTTATATATTCTTTCAACACCATCATGAAAATACAATATTGGGGTAAAGTTTATGGCTACAAATAAAAAATAAAGGGAATCAATACTTAAGAAAAAGGCTTTTGATCTTGGCTTCAACAATGTAATCTAGGTACTTAAAGCACCAACCTCCAAACCTCAACACACACATACACACCAACCCCCATATTAGGATTATATTTGGAAATAATACTTTACCTTTTTAATTCAGAAAGCCTGGACTCAATAGTTTCTTGTTTTATTTGAACCTTCTGAGCACTACTTATAATTTTTGTTAAATCTTCCTGACGAATTTTATTTTCTTCTGGTTTTGCAGATGAAACCTTTCAAAAAGTAAATGTAGGAAATTAAACAAATACTAAACACCATGATTATAATTCAAAACTTCCCTGTTATAAGACGTTCTTGTAGCCTGTTCAGGAAGTGAGATTTAGTTCCAAAAGCCCAGGAAAAGAATAGACTTCATAGCTCAAAGAGAGGATAAGGATATAATCAGTTTATTTATTTATTTTTAATGTGGAAAAGTTTCCATAAGCAGGAGCAACTTAAGGGCTTTTTTTTTTGTTTTCATTTTCTTCTGTCAAATTCCCAGTAATTTCCCCAAGCCTATTTATTATTGCATTCCACTTTTAATTAAATTTATGCAGAATAGTTGCACACTAAGACCATGTTCTTTCATGGTCCACTACCCTTTTACCGCCCCCCACCCCACCTTGTGAATTTAGTCAAAATATCTTATTTCAGCAAAACATATCATCCATTCAAAAATGTATTATTTAAATTCCTACTATATATAAGGGACTTATTCTGAGCACTAGATATTCAGCAGTGAACTAAAGAAAAACGCCCTCCAGACAGCTGACTTTCTAGTAGGAACTTATGTTTTTTAAGTTAAATTATAAGGAGTGAGCCATCACCATATAGATGACTCCTTATCCTAAGTCAGAATATAAACATTTCCTTTCCTCTAAAAAGTGTTTAAAGACTGAGCCCTCCATACAGTTGAGCGCAGAGGAAAAAAAAAAAATAAAGGGCAAAATAATTAAAGCTTTATTAGTCTAAGTTGTCCCAACAAGAAAACCTGTGTATTTCAGTACCTTCTTAATGTCAACAAATGAAATATGTCTTGGCCAAGTACACTACATGTTAACACCCTAATTAAATCATGTTAACAATAGCTCACCTTCCTTTTAATGTTCTCCAACAAGTCATCCTGGCCTTGTTTGAAGTAAGGATGCTGAAATTCAACAGGACCATCTCGTTCTTGCTTCACAATTCCAGAGTCAATGTGTACTACTTTACGAAAACCATCTGAAAAAGATTCAAAATTCAGATTTTGAATAAAATTTTAAATAGACAAAAGTAAAAACTTAAAAAATTAATGGTGCTTCTATAGAATATATTTTCCTTTATCATCCTAATGGTGGAAAAGGTTTAATCAGTGACTGATGACAGTACTCCAATTAAACTGCTATCCATACTCACACATATTCAGTTGCCTTACAAAACTTGCCATGTTATTGTGCTTGAAATATTTGGGAAGAATTTCTTTTGCAAATCTTTGTTCATCCAAAACCAGAAAACTTTGGCCATTCTGAAAAAAATTGAAAACGTCAATTAGTTAAGATCCTCTGAAATTAGGTGATACATATGAACCTCAAAACTTGGCAGTCTTTCCATGACACCTTCAGACCATTATTTTATTCCTATTAATAGCAGCAAAAACAAACTGCAATTAAGTTACAAATTTCAATTAAGCTCCAAACTGCAATTAAACTTTTTGATGTCAATCTCAAAAGTTTAGGAGTATGTATTAAACCAAAAGCTGCATCAAACTTTATAGTTAAATATTAGAAAGATTTCCATTCTTCTAATCAAAAACTAATAAAATACAGTATGTAGCTAGTATAATTACTTAACAATGTTTTAAAGCCAATGCAATTAAGACAAAAATAAGATAAAATTTGAAAGAAAGTCATATTTTATCAATAAACATAATTACATATTTGTACAATCAACTGAAAAACCACAAGAGAATTCAGTAAGATATCTAGCTACTAATTGACACACTAATAATGAAAGGTCAGAAAGAAAAATTTTTTAAAAATCCCATTTACCATTGCAACAAAAAGAATAAAATACATAGGAATAAACCTACCTAAGGAGACAAAAGACCTGTACTCTGAAAACTGTTAAGACATGGATGAAGGAAATCAAAGATGACACAGATGAAAAGATATAACATATTCTTGAATTGGAAGAATCAATATTGTCAAAATGACTATACTACGCAAGGCAATCTACAGATTCAATGCAATCCCTATCAAATTACCAATGGTGTTATTCACAGAACTAGAACAAAAAAAATCTTAAAATCTGTATGGAGACACAAAAGACCCCGAAAAACCAAAGCAATCTTGAGAAAGAAAAAATGAAGCTGGAGGAATCAGGCTCCCTGATTTCAGACTATACTACAAAGCTACAGTCATCAAAATGGTATGGTACTGGCAAAATAACAGAAATATAGATCAATGGGACAGGATAGAAAAGCCCAGAAATAAACCCATGCACCTATGGTCAATTAATCTACAACATAGGAAACAAGACTATACAATACAGGACAGTCTCTTCAATAAATGGTGCTGGGAAAACTGGACAGCTACATGTAAAAAAATGAAATTCATATACTCTTTAAAACCGTACACAAGAATAAACTCAAAATGGATTAAAGACCTAAATGTAAGACCAGATACTATAAAACTCTTAGAGAAAACATAGGCGAAACACTTGACATAAATCACAATATCTTTTTTAAGCCATCTCCTAGAGTAATGGAAATAAAACCAAAAATAAACAAATGGGACCTAATTAAACTCCTCTGCACAGCAAAGAAAACCACATACAAAACAAAAAGACAAACCAAAGAATGGGAGAAAATATTTGCAAAGATGCGACTGACAAGGGATTAGTCTCCAAAATTTACAAACAGCTCATGCGGCTCAATATCAAAAAAACAAACAACCCGATCAAAAAATGGGCAGATGACCTAAATATAGACATTTCTCTGAAGAAGACACACAGATGGCCAAGTGGCACAAGAAAAGATGCTCTACATCTCTAATTACTAGAGAAAGGCAAATCAAAACTACAATGAGATATCACCTCACACCAGTCAGAATGACGATCATCAAAAAACCTACAAACAATAAATGCTGGAGAGAGTGTGGAGCAAAAGGAAGCCTCCTACACTGTTGGTGGGAATGTAAATTGGTTCACCCACTATGGGAAACAGTATGAAGGTTCCCTAAAAAAACTAAAAATAGAGCTACAATATGATCCAGCAATCCCACTCCTGGGTATATATCCAGAAGAAAACATGGTTTGAAAGGATTACATGCACCCCAATGTTCACTGCAGCACTGTTTACAATAGCCAAGACATGGAAGCAACCTAAATGTCCATCGACAGATGAATGGATAAATAAGATGTGGTACATATATCTAATGGAATATTACTCAGCCATCAAAAAGAATGAAATAACGCCATTTGCAGCAACATGGATGGACCCTGAGATTATTATACTAAGTAAACTAAGTCAGACAAATATCATACAATATTGCTTATATGCAAAATCCAAAAAAATATACAAATGAACTTATTTTCAAAACAGGAACAAACTCACAGACTCAGGGAACAAATTTATGGTTCCACGGGGAAGGGTGGGAGGCAAGGGATAGATTGGGATTTGGGGATTGACATGTACAGACTACTATATTTAAAATAGATAACCTACAAGGACCTATTGTATAGCACAGAGAACTATACTCAATATTATGTAACAACCTAAATGGGAAAAGAAATTGAAGAAGAATAGACACACATATAACTGAATCACTTTGCTGTACACCTGAAACTAACCCATGGTTAATCAACTATGCTCCAATATGAAATAAAAATTAAAAAAAAAATAAAGTCACTAGTGTATTTCCATATAAAAAATAAACAATTTGAAATTTCCTTCTAAAATAATCAAAATAATATGGTAGTGACATAAAGACAGACCAATCAATGGAACAGAATAGAAAATCCAGGAATGAACCCTCATACATACAGTCCAAGAATTTTTGACAAGGATGCCAAGACAATTCAATGGAGGGGCTTCCCTGGTGGTGCAGTGGTTAAGAATCCACCTGCCAATGCAGGGGACATGGGTTCGAGCCCTGGTCCAGAAGATCTCACATGCCGTGGAGCAACTAAGCCCATGTGCCACAACTACTGAGCCTGCACTCTAGAGCCCACGAGCTACAACTACTGAGCCCACGTACCACAACTACCAAAGCCTGCACACCTAGAGCCCGTGCTCTGCAACGAGAAGCCCGCGCACTGCAACAAAGAGTAGCCCCTGCTCGCCGCAACTAGAGAAAGTCCGCGCGCAGCAACGAAGACCCAACTCAGCCAAAAAAAAGGCAATTCAACGGAAAAAGAACAGCCTTTTCAACAAACCATGCTGGTAAAACTGGATACTCACATGCAAAAGAATGAAGTTGACTCCTTACCTTATACCATATACAAAAATCAACTCAAAACAGATCAAAAGCTTAAACAGGACAGCTAAAACTATAAAAATCTTAGAAGAAAACACAAGGGGGAGAAGATTCATGACAATGGATTTGGCAAAAATTTCTTGGATAACCAAAAGCACAGGCAACAAAAGCAAAAACAGACAAATGAGGCTACCTCAAACTTTAAAACTTTTGCGTAAAGAACACTATCAAGAGAGTGAAAGGGTAACCCACAAAATCGGAGAAAATATTTGCAAATCATACATCTGATAAGAGGTTAATACCCATAACATACATTAAAAAAACTTCAACTCAACAACAACGAAAAACAAGCCACCTGATCAGCAAAGGGTAAAGGACTTGAATAGATACTTCTTCCCAAAAAAGATACACAAATGGCCAATAAACACATAAGACGCCTAGCATCACTAATCATTAGGGAAATAAAAAGCAAAACCACAATGAGATATCACTTCACTCATTAAGATGGCTATTAAAAAACAAAAATACAAAAACCCAAAAAATAAGTATTGGTCAGGATGTGGAGAAACTGGAACCCTTTTGCACTGCCGGTGGGAATATAAAATAGTGCAGCTGCTATGGAAAACAGCACAGTGGTTCCTCAAAAAATTAAACACATAATGACTAAATGATCCTAAAATTCTACATATATATCCAAAAGAATTAAAAGCAGGGGCTCAAAAAGATATTTGTACACCGATGTTCATAGTAGCATTATTCACAATAGCCAGAAGATGGAAGCAACCCAAACGTCCACTGACAGATGAATGGATCAACAGAATGTGGTACATACAAACAATGGACTATTATTCACCCTTAAAAAGGAAGAACACATGCTACAATGTGGATGAAACTTAAAGACATTATGCTAAGTTAGACTAGTCACAAGAGGACAAATACTGTATGATTCCACTTATATGAGGTATCTAGAATACTCAACTTCATAAAAGACAGAAAGCAGAATGGTTACCAGGGGCTAAGGAGGAGGGGATTGGAAATTACTGTCTAATGAGTATGAAGTTTCAGTTTGGGAATATGAAAAACATTCTGGAGACGGATGGTAGTGACAGCTGCATGACAAGTGAATGTACTTAAGGTCACTGAACTGTACACGTAAAAATGGTTAAAATGGTTAATCTTAAGATATATGTATTTTACAACAAAAACCTAAAACTAAAATGGAATAAAAAACTCCAACAATAGAAAAATATCAAGTATCTAAAAATAAATTTTAAGAATACACAAGGCCTTTAAGAAAATATTAAACTACAGAGAGACAGCGTTGTAAAGATGTCAAGTCTAATTAAGTTAACCAGTACGTTGACTTCTCTCTCAATTAAAAAAAAGGTTTTGGAGACAAGGTGAATAGATGCTAACACAACCAAATATTAGGTACTAAAGTTCATTTCATAAAAATTATGTAACAAATAGGTAAGAAAATACTGAAAACAATGGAGAGAGAGGTGTTAACCCTACCTTACGCAGACAACAGAATTATAGTGTCTACAAGAGTTTGGTACTAAAGAAGGGATACTCAAATAGCTGAATGGACAGACTAGAGAGAACAGAAGCAGAAGCAAATCTATTTGAGAATTTAATAGGTAATAAGGGCAGCATTCAAATCAGGAGGAAAAATCAGGAGGGAAAAGGATTAGTTAATAAACTTTCCATTTGGAAGGAAAAAACAAAAGCTCAATGCTAACTCAATGTTACCTCACTCTTTATAACCAAGCTTTTGAAAGCATCACATAAAAAACCCCAGAAGTCATACAGGTAAAAATTAGTAAATGTATTCACGGAGACTACTAGCTGCCTACTCTATCTTGATTTCTCTTTCTTTTTTATTTTTTAAAACTAAAATTGGGGGCTTCCCTGGTTGCGCAGTGTTGAGAGTCCGCCTGCCGATGCAGGGGACATGGGTTCGTGCCCCGATACGGGAAAATCCCACATGCCGCGGAGCGGCTGGGCCAGTGAGCCATGGCCGCTGAGCCTGCGTGTCCGGAGCCTGTGCTCCACAACGGGAGAGGCCACAACAGTGAGAGGCCCGCGTACCGCAAAAAAAAAAACAAAATACAAAAAACACAACTAAAATTGTATATATTTAAGGTGTACATGATGATTTAACATATATTCACACATGCACAGTGAAATGACTACTACAAGCTAATTCACCAAACTAAAAAGCTTCTGCACAGCCAAGAGTAATCAACAGAATGAAAAGACAACTTAATGGAATAAAAATATTTGCAAATACATATCTAATAAAGGATTAATATCTAAAATATATAAGGAACTCTCACAACTCAACAGCAAAAAGACGCAACCCAATTAAAAAATGGGCAAAGGAGGGCTTCCCTGGTGGCGCAGTGGTTGAGAGTCTGCCTGTCGATGCAGGGGACACCGGTTCGTGCCCCGGTCCGGGAAGATCCCGCATGCTGCAGAGCGGCTAGGCCCGTGAGCCATGGACGCTGAGCCTGCGCGTCCGGAGCCTGTGCTCCGCAATAGGAGAGGCCACAACAGTGAGAGGCCCGCGTACCACAAAAAAAAAAAAAAAAAAAAAAAAGGGCAAAGGATTCGATTAGACATTTTCCCAAAGAATACATACAAATGGGCAACAAGTATGTGAAAAGGTGCTCAACATCACTGATCATCAGGGAAATGCAAATCAAAACCACAATGAGACATTACCTCATACTTTTTAGGATGGCTATTCCTAAAAAAACAAACCAACAAGTGTTGGTGAGGGATGTAGAGAAAAGGGAACCTTTGTATACTGTTGGTGGGAATGTAAATTGGTAATGTCATTATGGAAAATGGTATGAAGGTTCCTCAAAAAGTTAAAAATAGAACTACCATATGATCCAGCAGCCCTCTTCTGGGTATATACCCAAAGGAAATGAAATCAGTATCTCTAAGAGATATCTGTGCTCCCATGTTCACTGCAGCATTATTCACAATAACCAAGACACAGAAACAACCTAAATGTCCAACAAACAAAGAATAAAGAAATTGTGAGATATATACATACTTTATACATATATTGATATATTTTATACATACATACACAATGAAACATTATTCAGCCTTAAAAAAGAAAGAGATTCTGCCACTTGCAACAACATGGATGATCCTCTAATTTCTTACTAACAACACAATTTTGTCTGATGCTACGAATACATTTCTCAGTCCCTCTTAGAAACAGAGGTGGCCAAATAACACATCTGGCAAACAAGATATAAGCAAAATGGATTGAGCGGAGCTTCCACAAAAGCTTCTAAAAGGGAAAAGACTCAAAGTGTCAAACTCCTACATCTCATATTCCTGCTCAGAACCTGGAGCCAACGGCTAGAGCTCCAGTAATGACTGAAGTAGAGGAACTAAGTATGGCTGAAAGGTTGAGAAGGTGACTCAGTATCTTCAGATGTAAGAGTACATCTTCAGATGTAAGAGTACATCTCTATACAGTACATCTCTATTTTGTTTAAGACATTGTTGTCTGGATTTCTATTACTTGTGTCTGAACTTAACTGACAACATTTAAAAAATTCAATAAAGTTGAAAGCTTACTAACATAAAAATATATCCAACATTTATGACAAACGATTAACTGCATTAATTAAAAATTTTCTATCAGTAAGATGAAACACTCAATGTGAAATTTAGAAGATCAGATCTCATTCATAATAAAATGTACAGTAAAATAATGAATTTCACTTATTAGATTGGCAAATTTTTTAAAGTTTAAAAATAACCACTGTTGGTTATTAGGTAGTAGCTATTAAAATTTTAAAATGCATACATCTTTTTCTATCTTAAAAGGACTTTCCCTCTACCTTACTTCCTCTCAATCTATCCACCACATCTGTCTTTTCATTCACTGCAAAATTTGACAAATATTTTAAAGCCCTCTTCTCCAATTCAGGGCCATCTACTTACTCTCACTAAAATTTGGTTTCAGTTTTTGTGCCTCTACTGAAACTGTTTTTTCTAAAATGTCAAATGCCAAATTCAATGCCCTCTTTTCAGTCCTCATCTTCCTACACCTCTCTGTGGCATTTCATTTGGCACTACTGACACTCCCCTTCTTAAATGCTCTGCTCTTATGGCTTCGAAACTATACAATGGGTCTCCTATCTCTCATGTTTCTTTTCAATTGTTTTCCAGCTGTCAAGAGGTAGTGGGTTTTTTAAGTTTCTACCCTTGATTATGATACCTTTTATACTCTTTCCTTAGGCAGTCTCATCCACACCAATTTCTCTAATTACTGACTTTATTATGTATAATGATTATCACAACTATGCCTCTGCCCCTGACCATCTCAAATTTCCCACTTGAATTTTTCAATCATTAACATTTTTACACAATGTTCTTTGACTCACTCGTCTATTTCAAACCCATCATCCTACTCCTCCAAAGTCAACTTTTTCCTGTATTCTCCATCCCTGCATGCCCTGTCCCCTCTAAGCTACCCAATTAATTCTGTCATCAATAACAAAAAGGCAAACTAAAAATTCTCAATTTTAACAGCTAGTAACTTAAAGGGGAAATATTTAAAACATTTCCTTTAAAAATAAGAGAAAGGGATCCCATGATTGCTGCTTCTATCTGACACCCTGAGGTATCTTAACCACTGCAAAAAATGAAACTGAAGGTTCTCAAAATAAGAACAAAACTGTCATATCCAGACACCTATGGATGTACACTTTGAGAATCCAAATCAGTAAAATGAATAGCTCACTGGTTTATTATCAATATACAAACGTTACTTGTGTTTCTAATTACCAGCACAGCAATTATTTTTCATTAAAGGATACCACTTAAAATATCTATAAAATCTAACAAAGCTGTACAAGATCTAATTGCAAAAAATATAAAATTTTATTAAATAACAAAATGAATTTAGAAAAATGATTTGTTCCCATGAACATAAAGATACCTATTTCCCTAATCTGATTTACAGTTTCAGTACAATTCCAATAAAAAAAAATCCTAATAGGTTTGCTTTGTTTTTTTCTTTAATGGAACTTGATTTTAAAACATATATGGAAGAGCAAAGACCAATAGTAGTGAAGGCACTCCTGAAGACTACGTTGCCCTCCCAAAAGCTTTACAGAGCTACAGTAATTAAGACATGTGATACAAGAAAAAGGATAAATTATCCAGTGGAACAAAATAGAGAACCTAGACACAAAAACACAATCTACATATAATTTTGCTTATAAGACAGAGGTAGCAACACAAATCACTAGAGGAAGAAGAAACTGTTCAATAAAGGGGTTAAAACAACTAAATATGGAAAACAATGAAACAGGATCCCTTATACCACACACAAAAATCAATTCCAGTGAATTAAAGATTTAGATATAAAATTCAAACCTTTAAAATTTTCAGAAAAAAAAAAAAGAGATGGAAAAGTATTTCTCTCTCCTTGGGGTAGGAAAGCAAAAACATCCTGAAGAAACAAAGAACATGAATCACAAAAAAGGCTGATATATTAAATTATACTAAAATTAAGAACTTATACTCATCAAAAGAAAGTAAAAAAGATAAGCCACAACTAGGAGAAGACAGAGGCAACACGTACATCCAAAAAGATCCAGAATTACAAGGAATTCCTACAAATAATAAAAGATAAACCACCCAATAGAAAAATGGTCAAACATTTCATAGAATACAAAACACAAATGGCCAATAAATATGAAAAGGTGTTTGAACACATTAATTATCAGGGAAATATAAATTAAGACCTCATCGATATAATATTTTATATCCACTAGATTGGTAAAAACTCAGAAGAATGAGAATATCAAGTTTTGAAGAGACAAATTAATGGGAAATCTCATGCACAGCTAAAAGGAGTACAAGCTGATTTTTTTCAGAAAATAATTTGATCTTGAGGTTGAGCGTGCCATACCTTATTTTCCAGAAATTCTACTCCTCAATGTAGGTTTAACTACCTTACAGAAATTTTTGCTTACATATACCAGAAGAGGTGTATAAGAAAAGTCATAACAGCATTTGACATGGTTGATCATCTCTTTCTTGAACCATTTTCTTCCATTAACTTATATGACCTCACTCTCTTGTGTTTTCTCCTTTCTCACTGTTCCTTCTCAATCTCTCTTGCTGGCTTTTTCTTGTCTTCATACTCTCTAAATATTAGAATACCCTATCTTGCAGGTCCTTCTATCTTCATCTGTCTCCCTGGATGATCTCATCCAGTCCCATGGCTTTACCACTCACAAGCTCCAAACTCCACCTTGTATGCCAGTCTTACATTATCTAAATAACCTATTCAACATTGCCATTTGAAGGTCTTGGAGTACAGAAGTCATTCATGCTGTTCTCCTTTCCAGCACTGCACTTCCCCAGCTCCTTTGAAATAAGGTGTCGTCATATGACCAAGTGTGGTCAGTGAAATGCAAGCAAAACAAAACACGTCTGAAGTAATACTAGCGATCCATTTGTAATCTCAAAGTTAACATGGCCAAACAGAATCCCCACCTGCACTTCTCCGAATCTTCCCGCATCTCAGCAAATGGTACCATCATCCATCCATTGCTCAGGCCAAATACATGAGTCATTCTAATTCTTTTCTATCTCTCCTCCAACTCCAGAAAATTTATCATTAAGATCCGTGACCTTGCCTTCAAAGTAGATATTACATCTGCTGCTCACCACCTCCACTGCTATTACCCTAGTCTCAACCACGCTATTTTCAATACCATAGTGGAAAACTGTGATAGTCTTCTAACTAGTTCCCTCATTTCCAATCTCCTTACCATGCCCTAAGGCCCTATACCATTTGCTTCTGCCTACCTCTCTGACCTCACTCTCATGTTATCTAAAGATAATCCAACTACATAGGCCTTCTGCAATCATATGAACATGCTATGCTCAAGGCCTTTACATTTTCCATTCCCCTTTGCCAGACCCATCTTTTCTAATCATTCAGATCTCTGCTCACATATCACCTCCCCAAAGAGGCTTCATCGTCACTCTACCTAAAATACAACAGATTCCAGTCATTTTACATGCTAGTTATGAATTTACTGCGCCAAATTCATTCTTCGATGTCTGCTCTGCAAATATGGAGCTGAGTCTTAAATATCTTTCTTTTCGAGCATGGTGTTAAGCTTTGTCATAGAAGATACTAGAGAGATATTACAAGAGGAAGGGATTACCCTTCCTGGTTCCAGTGTGTCCTTGGCAGGTTCCTGCTGTGCAGGCAGGTTCTCCAGCACCTAGCTCTTGCAGTGCACAGAAGGCAGCAGCACCCTAAGGCCAGCAGCTTCCCCCAACACTCCCCTCTCCCTTGGGAGGCTTCAAATCAGAGTATCTCTGGCCAGACATCTCTCCATGAATAGCTTTCTAGGGTACCCTAGAGCATAGGCTAATAAACATGTTCTTAAACGGCTAGATAATAAATATTTTAGGCTTGCAGGTCATAACTCTGCCCCTGTAGCAAGAAAGCAACTACAGACAATATGTAAGTAGACTGAGCATGGCTATATTCCAAATAAACTTTACTTTTAAAACACATGGTTGGCCCACAGGCCATAATCTGCCAACCCCTGCCCTAGAAAGCATATTTCCCGGCAAGTTCTGAAGGATGGATTTCTAGTAAGTCCCACTAGTGTGGCATCACTGAAGTCTTTGCCATTCAGTGAAATATGGTCATTCTCTCTCCAACAAGGTCTTAGACTTCGGGGAAGGGCTCTTATTTGGGCACTCGCTCTTAGGCCTACCAGTGACGGCTGCTTCTTATAACTGCTATTCCTATCTTCTTTAGAGTTTTCTTTACCCCAATTCTCCTAATATAGTTATCCTATTAAACTTTCTCTGTTCAAAATACTGTGTGATTTGTCTCCTAATTGCACTCTCTCTTTACCCTGCTTTATTTTGTTACTTATCACTAACCGAAATTATATTATTTGTGTTTGCTTACTTTTTAATTATCAGTATCCTTCACTAAAATGTAAGATCTATGAAGGCAGCTATTTTGTTAACTACTGAATGGATTCCTACTACCTGGCACACTGTCTGGTTGTAACAGAGTCACAACTATTGTGAGTGACAATAAATGAGTCTTTGATCGCAGTGGACCAAATTATATTTTTAGAATTTCAACTCTTAGATTATATATATCAAATGAGGAGATGAATGCATCTTGTTTATATTGCTCTCTCTCTCAAACACACACAACCCTAACTCACTAATATTGTTCTGTGTCTCTGCTTATGGTATTCCTTCACTCGCTACTTCAAAATTAATAAGTAACTTCTTTGAGTGCAAAATTTCTACCTTACTGCTGTTTAAACCTGTGAAGCTTAAGCACTGCAACACAGAACTCTCCCTATGCATTTTATAAGGGACAAAAAGCCACTATTACTCAGTAGGGTGAGAAGGATGGTAGCTTCTCTTTAGGCCTAACCCATAAATGTTAGCAAGCTTCCAAATAGTAATTGTTTCTGCTCAAACTGGTACTCTTGGTTATAAACGTCCAAAATACTCTTAATAATAATCTAATACTTCAGCCCCATTACTTTAAAAGTTTCCAAAATAGAAGTCTCTTTTTTAAACAACCGGTCTATAATTTCTTAATGTTTACCAACCATTCCTTGTGAGTCTCTAGCTCTTTCTCTTACATATACAAATAAAAACTACTTGTCTGTGAATCAGTCAACTTTTCTGTAGGTCCATCTAAAGTGGATTTAACCCCTATTCTGCCACACTTGTGGCCTTTCTTGTTTTCACTTGAGAGTACTGCTGGGAAATTCAAAACAATACCATAACACTGGAAGTCTAAAGATCTACTGTTCAAATTCATCCAAAACAGCTAGAAAACACTGGACAAATTCTGGTTTTGCTCCCTTTCCCTCCTATTTCCTGATCTGTCTCTGCTGACTTGAGATGGATAGGGAAGTACAGACTGCCATAGGGCACAAAAAGGTGGAACAGATGGGTATGAAGTCTTTGGTGGAAATCACTTCTTGGTATTCTCAAGCAACCTGAAGAACTGAGACAAAGGAAGTAACACTGGTAAAACAGTGACTTTCCAGTTCTTTCTTTTTTTAATATTGCTTCACTTCAACATACACTGAGTATCATATATCAGTAACAGTAAAGGCTGTTCCTTACGATCAATGGCAAGAACTTCCATTCAACTTCCACAACTTCTTGTCCCTGAAGATCAAGTTTCCCCAGTTGCTACCAAGCTAAACCTGTGCCCTCTGTTGAGGACTCTGTTACATTTAAAACAGCTTTAGGTTGTTCAACAGTACTATCCCTGTCCTCGATTCTGGTAACAGACTGCCTACCAGAGCCAAAATAGCTATAGGAAATGTAAAAACAGACAAAAAAGAAAGGAAAAAGAAATATCAGTGGGGAATTTGGGGGATGTACTGTATGTTTTAAAGACACTCAGAATCTAAAGACATTTCTATTACTTGAGTTTATAACAGTATTATTTTGATTGTTCAGAATATTATATTTCTACAATTAATGACATCAATGGGGGTATTAGTTCATTTCTGTCATACTACAAATTTCAAGGAAAACTAAAGTTATAGAAGTCTTCAGGAATATTAAGCCAAGCTTTTCAAACTGCAGTTGGTAAGTTTTCTCCCCTTGCCTTACACTCTAGCTAGAGTAAATTATTTTCCACAAGTGAAAACAATTGCATAAAAGATTGCCTCCTTTCCAAAACATCTTCTACTTCTAAAAGGTCTTAATATGATTTTCACTCAGAGAGTATAAATGCTAAATTACCTCAACAGAAGTCCAGCAAAACAAATTTGAAGGAAACCAGAAACAACCATAAATAGCAACTTCTAAAAGAAGAGAGTAAATTATTTTGGTTTTTCCATCTAACATCATTGTTCAATTAAAGTTTTACCTTTCATTGTTAACACTGTTTTCGGAAAAATCTGTGGGAATGTAAGACAACTTCCTTAGGCAACTAAGCATAGCCTAAGACATTAATCCAGAATTGACCACTGACTTGTGGAGGAGTAATATTTTGGTATAAAAACTAAATATTGTGACGACCTGTATTAAGTGTAGGGCCGTTGATGGAAGAATGATCTGGGAGCTCAGAAATCTATGTTAGAGCCCCACCTCCGATAATGCTAGCTTTGTAATTATAGATAAATAATCTAACCTAAGCTTCAAATCTACATAATGAGGCTAAACCAGATAATCTTTGAGATTGTTTTCAGGCATCATTCCACTTTTATCATTCCTACCATTTCCATTACATAGTCCAAGGATTTCACTGCTTAATCAAACATTTATTAAGAACCTACTGTATCCCTTGGCACAGATACTGTCCCTGTCCTCACTGAATTCATATGTATATATATATATATATATATTTTTTTTTTTTTTTTTTTTTTTTTTTTCCTTCAGTACGTGGGCCTCTCACTGTTGTGGCTTCTCCCGTTGCGAAGCACAGGCTCCGGACGCGCAGGCTCAGGGCCATGGCTCACGGGCCCAGCTGCTCTGTGGCATGTGGGATCTTCCCAGAACAGGGCACGAACCCATGTCCCCTGCATCGGCAGGCGGACTCTCAACCACTGCGCCCCCAGGGAAGCCCTGAATTTATATTTTAATTCTCCCACTATGTATTAAAAAATGAGAAGCCAAAACATAAGTTTAGACTTAATAATGGAAAAAAAATAAGAATGATTTTTAAGTGGTTTATTTAGCTTAAAATTCATAAAATGATGCATTTATGGATTAGTATGAAACTCTACACATTTGATACTGCCCATAAAATTAAAGTATTATTAAAATATGCTGGCTAATGAGAATTTATTAGACCTGCTGACAGAATACCCCTTAACTAAAACCAATTTCCAATATATTTAGGTACCATTTCTAGGCAATAAAAACAAGAAGGCCCACCCAAGACAAATAGGTGTGATAAAGTCAGCTTGGGAGTGGGGAGACTCTCAGTCCAATCTCTTACACATGCACAAGGCTGAGTAACTGCAGTCTGTGCTGATCCATCCTTGTCAACTTTTAATCCTTATGACTGATGAAAAGCATGAGACATCTGTTTATTTTTAAGTGTATACTGGTGGCTGGCTTCCTTATTTTCACCCCACCCCTTCTTTGTACAACTGTACAGAATTCATCAAATGCCTAATGCACAACATCCACTCGATGCTACTGACCTTCAAGAAAATTAAGTCCTAGAGGGAGATAAAGAAAATAAACAAATGACAGCAATATAAGGCAGACTGTGGTGTTACAGTAGTCAAAACTTCACGTACTCAATATAGTGCTCCCTGTTAAGATAAAATAGTAAAACTGAGGGTTCCTAGCACAGGAAACAGAACAGAAAAGAAAGTGAGAAAGAGGGGAGATAACATTTACTCAGCACTTAACAGGTGCCAGGCACTGTGCAGGTAGTTTTCACTTACTCTTTTCCAGGCCTCTAAACAAGATAATATCCAAAACAGATGACCATCTACAATAAGAGAACTCCACTCCCCTTCACAAAGCGATTCCAATAGCCTATGTGTATTGTAACGCAAATGCTCTGTTTATGTAATAATCATTCTAATTAGAATCAGTATTTGGAACTAGAGGGGGGTCTTGGATCACCTAAGTAACCCATTCATCTTATGGACGACGACACTTGGGTCAGACGAGATAAGGAGCCTGTTTAGTGGCAGAATTGGGATCAAACCAATAATCAAGACATCTATACACCACACTGCCGGCAACTGTTTAGTGAAATTCAGTGATTCGTTTTTGCTCTCCACTGTGTTACTGAACACCTGTCTATTGGCACTTTTATTAAAATAATCATAAAAATCCGTTTATAAAAATGGCTCAGAACCGCGAAAGAATAACGTACCATTTTCTATATAATATTTTCAAGCCTCCTGATAAGCAGTAACCTGCGTTTGAACATGTGCCTCCTTCCCTGACTGCCGTCATAAAGATCTCAGATGCGAGGCGAACTGTGTGTCTGTTTTAGGGGCGAGAATCAGGTCGTGAAGGTAAAGGCTGCCTCACATAAACCCCGCGTTGAAGATCCCGGCCAGAGCTGCCCGTGCCCCCAGCGAGCCGCAGCCCGCGAGCCCGGCGGGAGGACGGAGGATGAGTGTGCAGTAACGTGGCTCCCGCTCCCTCGGCTCGTCGGCCGCCCTCGTTCCGCCGTGCTGGTTCCGAACGCCGCCCGGATCGGACCGTTACGGGGTCTCCTGGGCCGCGGCGCCCCGCGCGGGCCGCCCCTCCCCCACCGCGGCCTGAGTCAGCGGCACCGGCCGGGACCCCCGCGGCTCCCCGCGCGAACAATACCGGGGTTCCCCGCGAGGCTGCACGCCGAGGCCCGTGCCACCCCGCCACCCCCGCGCCGCGGGCCTCACAGAGGGCGCTGAGCCGCAGGCCGCGAGAGACAACCCCGCGGGAGAGAGCGAGAGAGAAGGACGTTAGTTATGGGGTTCGGAGGCCGCCGTGCCCTCACCCTTACCTGACTCCAGGTGATGAACTCGTTCGTGTGGGTTTCCTCCACAAGCGTCCACAGCTTGCTGAGGAAAGCCGGCACGTTCGAACTCTGCTTCATTGTTAACGAGGCGCAGGAATTCCTAATTCTACACCCAAACGCGGCGGTAGCGGCGGAGGCGGAGGCGTCGGCAGCGGAGGCGGGGGCGGCGGCGGGAGCGGCAGCGGCAGCAGCTGCTCCCCGAAAACGCCCACAACGCAGGCGCAGCAGCTCCCGGGCCCCGCCCACCTCGCCCCGCCCCGCCCCGCCAGGCGCGCAGTGAGGCGGGGTAACCGGGCGGCCGCACGTGACTGACCAGTCTCCCCGCTCGGCCTGTGCTCACTGGTCTCGCGCCGGTCCCGTTCCCGACCAATCCCAGGAGCCGACCGCACAACAGAGGAAAGCAATTGGATGCTGCAGATGGGGAGGGGTGGGAGCAAAGGAGGACGCTGCTTTCTCATTCGCCCTGTCTATAGGAGCTCTCGCTGTAGCGGATCTTCTGCTTGGGGGACTGTGTTTGGTTGTTTCACGTGGAAGCAGCTTTGGATGTTTGGGCTATGGCTGGAAGGCTACAGAAAGTCCTCAGGGGCCTTTGAGTCATAAGTTTGGTAGGCAAAGTGTGGGTTGCGCCAGTCAGGCAGGAGGAAGGAGTGTAATACTTCACACGGGGGGGAAAAACAGCTTTCAAGCATGATTTGCTAGGCCCCAAATTGAAACTGTGTTAATAATAATGAACCTTGTCCTTAAATTTTCATTAGGAAAAAAATCGTTCCTATAAAACACATTTATCAAATAGAGGAATTTAAATAAGTCACTCTTTACTAAGCACGTACTACAGTGAACCAAGAACTGTAATAGGCAGCTTACATGCTGTTTAACAGACATGGAATGCGCACTATGTGCGCAGCATAAAAAGAAATAGTATCATTTATTCTGTTTTAATCAATTAAAATAATTGTTCCTGTAGGTACTTTACAGGTATGTTCTTAAGATAATTATCGCTGTATGTCCTTTACAGATTTGGTATAGTGGAAAAAATATTGGACAAGGAGTCAGCATATGAGTTTAGACCCAGCTTCAAGGACACATTAGTGGATATTTAATTACACTGGTAGTGTGTGTAATTAGAGCTATCCCTTAATCTGTCTGTGCCGGTCTTTCCCATCTCCTCATTGGGAATAAAACTGTCTCTCTTTTCACCCCTTAAGATAACATTAATAACATAAGAGGTTTGAAAATATAAAGAATTGTACAAAATTTAAAATATTTTGAGTCAGAATGTAAACATAAGAATGTACAAACAAGTCAGAGATAATAATTAACATTTTATAAGAAATTCAACATAGGATTGGTTTACCTCCTGGGTACATGTAATTTAATACAATAAAAAATAGAATACATACAATTTCCAACAAGCATATATTTATTGAAATTTGTGTTTGACTTTGTGTCTAGAAATGATCTGTTTGCTGAAACAAAATCAGATGTGTGGTGGGAGACATCCAATAAATGAACTAATATTTGATGAGCACTTAACTATGCCCAGGGTTTTACATATATTATATCATTTAATCCTCACAACAACCCAGTGCAGTAGGTCTTATTATCCCGTTTTTCCAATGAAGATTCTGAGACTCAAGAGCAAGTTTACCTATATCACTGCTAGTAAACAAGAGAGGGTATTTACACTCAGGCTTTATTGAGTTCGAAAGCCTATGTTCTTTCCGTTGTATGATGATGACACCATCTCAATACTTAAGATGTTTATACTCTGACTTAAGACACAAGACGAACACAATGATGAGCAATCATTAATATTTTAAAAATAGCTAAGTTTGTCATATAACTAGTACTGAAACATTTAGAAAGACAGAGTTGAGTGAGTTAAGGTCGTAAGGGAAGAATTCTCAGAGGATGGGGACCTTAAGTTGGGTCTTGAAGTACAAACGCATTTGGCTAGCTAAAAAGAAAACAGCACTGAGCAAAGATGGGGAGGCCAATAAGCACCGTCTGCCTGTGGAGACTGACAGCACAGGAGGTAGTGTCTGAGGAGAAAATGTGGCCCACTTTCATGGCATTGTATTGTTTCCATCTAAAAACAAAACAAAATGGTGTGGTTAGATACAAGCAAAAACTCCTCTTGGGCATTCAACCTGTATAGTTGTAGGCCTATGCTTAGTAGGGCCCCTTACTTGGTTTAATGCTCTGCTGTCACCATCTTGAAATTCTTAGTTTTTGAACAAAGGACCCTGTATTTTCAAGTTGCTTTGGTCCTCTCAAATTACATAGCTGGTCTGCTTCCAATATATTACACTTATAGACCAGTGGTTCTCAAACTTAAGCATGTATCCAAATCACTTGGAGGCGGAAGACTGTCAATATAACAGATGATCAGTTATCACTTATAATACTCACAAGGCCAGCTATGGGGTTATTAACCAGATAATGTGATGATGGCACCAGGAAATAGATGATGTGTCTAAAATCAAATGTCTGGGGTTGGAATGGAAACCATGTCTTTCATAGTCTGAAACATATGCTTTCTTCCTTTATACCAATGTGCCTCAAGCTTTAACCTATATCAGAATCACCTGGAGGGCTTCTGAAAAAACAGACTGCTTCTTCTCCCCCACTCCCCAGCTCCACTCAGTATATCTGGGGTTCAGGCTAAGAATTTGTATTTCTAACAAGTTCCCAGGTAACGCAGAAACTGTTGGCCCTCGGACCACACTTTGAGAATCATTGTTATATAGGAAAAATTAGTAAACTGACTTTCCCTTGCTAACATTTACAGACTTATTGCTACTCACCCTTCACCTCAACAAAATCCAGACTTTCCAGGAATAATTTAAACTACTGTGTTTTCTTTTTCTATGAACATAATCTTTAATATTGATTGTAATTAATAAACTCTTTGAAAACTTTAAGTACTGATTAGAGACATTTGGGGGAAAAGAAAATCACTATTGGCTCGTTTCCACCTAAATATAAAACTGAGAAGGGAAGAAAACCAAATCAAACTAATTCACAATTATTTGCCACCTACAATATCCCACAAATATCAGAAGAAACATATTTGAGCCAGTGTCAACAATTTTGAAATGTTTACAATATTAGAGGATAAAAATGTCACTTTCTTAAAGTTAATTGCCTCCTGTTGGCTACAAATTAGAAAAGTTGGAATATTTCCATGGCTCACTTGCAGCCTGGAATGTAAGATTTAGAAGATATAGAATAACATTAGAAAATATGAGTGACCCAGGCCTTTGCCTAGGAAACAGAAAAGCATACTGTGGTGTGCTTTGAAACTTCAAAGTGATTCAAATTGTATAAATTCTGTCTAATCTATTATGCAAAACTACTTGGAGTCGGCACTACAACCAGAACTAGCTTGTAATTATTATTTTCAAGGATAGCAAGACTGAAGCCAAAGGCTAACTGCATAGAGGTTTCCAGCTATTTATATTCCTATCTGGACCAAGTGTTGATTTTCATCAATTTTGGAATGGCCTATGGGGCCTTAAGCCAATCACTTGACACCTCTAAATCTTAGATTCTTCCATGTAAAATGTGAGTAAAAATACCTGTTATGCTTACTTCACAGAGTGGTTTTGAGAATTTGATAAACTGCTTCTTCCTCCAGTCCACGCTCACAATCTTTACAGAGATCTTTCCAAGACACAAATCTGAAAAGGTCACTTCCTGACTTAAAACTGTTCAGCGGCTTCCCATTATTTTCAGAATAAATCCAAACCCCTTAAAGATGGCATAAAATGACCTTCCGTGATCTGATGCCACCTACAATTTCAGTCATTGTCTACCACTCTCCACAAACACCTAACCCTTAGCCACACCCAAATCTTGTACTTACCTTGCAGATCATGTGCTTCCATACCTCTACATATGTCCATGAGCTGTTGCCTCTGTGTGGAGAGCCCTTCTTCTTCCCCATTATCCCAAAAGAAAGTTCCTCCTTAACCTTCAAGGTCAAGTACAATTCCATACTGAAGTCACCTCTTTCAGTCAAACTCTCCCTGGAGGCCTTTATAATAGCACTTATTAATAACTAAATAAATAACTACTTGTCATTTATTACATGTGTTTTTTTCATACTAGCCTATGAAACACTTTCAGCATAAAGACTAAGTCATATTTACATTTATTCTCATCTAAAATGGCTCTCACAGTGCTGGCACACATAAGACTCTCAATAAATATTGAATTAAGCAATGAATATGTGAACAGATGAGTGCTAACCAACCATTTAATCTTCCATGACCCCCAAATTTGGATGACTCGTTCCTCCCCTGCGCCCCCATAGCATGTGGAACTTGACCCTCAGGGTATTTGCCACGTTGCATTGCTCATTTACTTCTCAGCAACCCTCACTAGCCTAGCAGATTGTGCTTGCGTTGTTCACTCTTGTATCCTTAGCAGTTAGCACAGTGCTATAATATAGCAACAGCTCAATAAATATTTGTTAATGAATAATTTTAGTTTCTGATACATTTTGCATAAAATGTACTCTACTTAATAATAAAGAAACACCTTACAACTTATTAGGGCTCAGTCCATACAAACTTTTTAGTTTATAGGAGAAGAAAATGAAGAGAAGGGGAGCTTAAGGATAGCTCAGCTGAAAGGTATGTGATTGAGGAGCTATTTGTGGAATAAGTATCAGAATTCTGGAAATGCCAGACGTTGATGGAATGTCATAGAGTCCCAGGCTTGAGGTCATTTGTCTTTGAAACAAACAAACCTTTGGCGATAGCAGCAAAATGTTTAAAGACCCTATGGCTTTTGAATAAGTAGAGGGCTAGGAGACTGTGAAAGTTAATTTCTTAAAATTTTCAGGAAGGTCAAAGAAGAATCTTCTTTCTTTCTAAGGCTACAACTTGGATGTAAAAGGGACTGGCCGGAGGAGATTTTTAAGTAGGAAATGTGTTAGTATCACTGTACCAGCCTTGGGCTGGCACTGCTGTACATGAAACTTCCATTGTATGCCACATGTGCTAAAATCCAGCCAATCACCCAACGACTGACAAACTGGTCCAGATTTGTGCAGGACTTTCCCATTTTAGTACTGCAAATCCTATGTCCCGGGTACTACCTCAGCCCCAGGCAAACCAGGATGGTTCGTCACCGTAACTCCAGCCTCTTCAAGCTACTGATGTTGGACAGGAAGCATTGATTTATCAAGCTGAGCCAGGTGACTTGTACAGCAGCTAGCACAAATGAGAGATCTACAACTTTAATGCAGTTCTTAGCCTTTCTGGAAGCAATGTGGAGGTACTCTTTCACAGGCACCCCAACAGATAGCTGATAAAGAGAAGGAATCTATGTACCCCACAAACCAATATCCTAGAGGAGGCCCAGACCCAAGCTGAAAGATATTGATAAGGAAGAGAACTCAAGGCCAGAAAACTTAAAAGAACTGGAAGCATTAGAAAAATGTAGTAGATTGGCGACATGGCCTGTGATGTAAGCCTTCCACTAGAATAGCATCGTGCTAGGGGTCCGGTTTCCATTCCCTTGGGACTGGTTTTGCGCCACGTGGAGGTGGTAGCCAAGATAGGTGTTTGGACTTCATCTTTCTAGATAGTGGGGTTTAAATGATCATTTTATTCAAATCATTTGATGGTGGAGATCTGAGCCCCCTCAATGATTAAATGTGTTGGGTTATATGGCTTGTGTACAGAAATTTACCCATACCTTGAACACAAGATTGAACTGGAGAAATTGGCTTCAGTGAGGAGGTACCACTGTCAGAGATGTGGGCCGTGATCTAAGAGGTGTGTAGGGAGAGGTGGCAACCACTTCTAACCTGTTTACAGTTTAGCCAATTACTATGAGCAGCATCAAGGGACCAGCTGGAAAGGGAGATGTCCTTTCTAGTCTCTGGGTTCACAGTGTGGGTTCTGAACAGCAGATATCAAATTGAGGTCTGTTAGGATAGAGTTGAATGACTTCTGACCTTTCAGAGAAAAGTCTGGGCATTGTTTGAATGCGAGAACATATTAAAGAACTGCTAGTTAATGGCAGAACTCATGATTATAAAGCCCTTATATATGGTGATTGTTACATTTGCTATAATTTACTTTAAAATACTGCTATTTAAACAGTGGTATATAGTGTGATAGTTCAGTGTAATTTGCACCCTAAGGGCAGTTAGTTAACATTTGAATCACCCTAGTTAGGTATGCAGACTCCAGGGGTGTTAGTTAGCACTTGAAAGCTTAAGCAAAGCTCACTCTCTGAAGGCTTTATCTTAATTTCATTCAAAAAAAAAAATTAACCAACACCAAAAGTTTTGTTAATTAGGAAAATGGATGTGGAAGTGATTTTTCCTTGGCGAAATGAATGAACTTCAGGATACATGTATCGACTAGAAACATCAACTAGAAACAGAAAGCCAATAGGCTTTCTCCACTCTCAACTGAACTGAGTAACAAGATATCTTGAGCCAGTAGCCTCTGCCGTTCTGTGGGTGCTCTAACCTTAGGACTCTCATAAATCCTGTATTCAGAGTGGTTTCCAGGCCCATTCAGGAGATTCGGGTAGCCTGGGTCAAAAGTAAAAATAGAGGCCCGCATACACATTTTAGAACCTTTGAACATCACAAATCAAGTTAACAAACTAAAAACAAGGTAGAAATCTTCCTACCTTGACAAATATATTTTCATAATAACGTTTGAAAGATATATGTAAAACTACAGTTTTATAATGACAATAAGTTGGCAAAATATCCAAAAGACCAAATTTAATTAGTTTTGTCTGGTGTCCATTGAATAGGAAGTGCTTTAGATGACTAATAAAATAAAGACATATATAATTCATAAATCATTATATGTTTATTCTATAAACTTTTTTTCTTGCCTTTATTTCAACAAAATCATTAGTTAGGTTGTCAAGATTTGATCTTGTCAAGATCAAGATTTTTGCATAATCTGTGTTCTAATGGTAATGATCAAATAATTAAAAATGTAATTGTATTCAAAGCATGATTGCATTTAAAATCCAAATTTGAATATATTTTACAAAATGTATTTTAAAATAAATGTAAAAGTATTTAAAATTAAGGTTATATTAATATGTTTTAAAGTTATAAAATATTAAGAATTACATAATCAAATTTTAAATGCTTCCACCTTTTGGCTATTGTGAATAGTGTTGCTATGAACATTACTATAGATACATAGTTTTATGCATTTTGCTTTCCTCACTTGACAACACAGGGTGGAAATTCTTTCAAGTCAACTGACGTAGCTGTAATTTACTTCTTTTAATGACTCCATGGTATCCGTGGTGTGTGTGCAGCACAATATATTCAGCCATTATGTTACTGGCGGGCATCCACTTTGTTTCAAGGCTTTTATTTATTTATTCTTTCACTCTAAAAGATGCTGAAAAAAATCCTTAAATATAAGTTATTAAATACTCGTGTTTTATTTCTCTGGATTAGTGAGTTCAGATATTCATGTATAATTTGCATGGTAAATCTATACATTCGATTATTGTACCAGCATAGAAAAACAAAGTCCTGCTGATTAAAAGGTCCCACATCTGAGCTGACAGATGCTATTGTATACGTACCCAACACTATGACGCTCCTAGCAACCAGAAATGTCAACACCACGCTACTATGGCAATAAGCAAATGTTTAAGCTTAACAGAAAATACTCTAATATGTGGTGTTCAGGGAAGTTTTGACTATTAGATAGACATTAAAGGAGATACCTTTGTTCTTAGATACTTCCACAACATATTAATGCAAAGTCAGGAAACTGTAGATTTATTACATGTGACTTTGTGACACTGGTGGCTGAAGATACATTCCATGTTGCTACGGGCCCAGTTTAGTTCTGGTTTACTTTTCACTAGATTACATTTGTAATTGGTAATTATCTCCTCCAGTCCCACTCAGCTGTGCAAAAAGGGTAAAGAAAAAGAACTAGTGTTTATGGAGATATTTACTGAATTTGAGCCCCAAAGAGGTGTGATCACATTTTCATAGATTCACAAACAGTATGATTCATATTTAGTGTCTTGATTCAGAACTTTTTCACTTTAAAGCTGATGTCTTTCCACCACTTTGTTTAGGATTTACCCTTCGGGGACTCTAAAGAAATCCAAACCAAACCTGGTATCCCAGGTCTCCTATCTGATGTGTGTGGAGTGAGGGTGTGGCTTTCCCCGTCCACAGTGGCAGCCTTCCCTTTCAACTCTCTTAACTCCTCTGGACCCTATAACTGGAAATCAGTCATAGACTTCTGATTTGCATTCTAGTTCCCATGTTAGGTCAGAGCCCTGCCTTGGCTACCCATCCACTTACCTGGGCTGCTTCCTTAGCCCTTAGCCAGGATTGGCCACAGACTGGCTAAGACCCTTAGAGGCCAAGTAACAATAAGTATAATAAGTATATATAACATAAGTACAATAAGTATAATAAGTATATAACAATAAGTTATAATAAGTATAAGAAAATGCAAAAAAGTTCTGCTTTTTCCATGATGACTGCTTTGATGCTTTTTAAACATATCAAAATCTGAAAAAACAAAACAAAACAAAAACCCCAAAGTACAAACAAAAACATGTTTTGGTTCTCCTGCTTTGCCTAGTGCTTAGTTAGGTAATTGGGTGCTACAGTTCAAGTCTTGCTTTAACCGGATAGATGATTCAGATCTTGATGCTAGGTGTTATGGGCTGGATTGTGTCTTCCCCCACCGCCCCTGCCAAAAATTTCTATGTTGAAATTCTAACTACCGGGACCTCAAAATGTGACTGTTTGGAGGCAGGGCCCTTAAAGAAGTAATTAATAAGGTCAGATGGATGGGCCCTAATCCAATATGACTTGTGTCCTTATAAGAAGAGGGTTAGGACACAGACAACACACAGACCAAGGGACGAGCATGTGAGGACATAATGAGAAGGTGACCATCTGCAACCCAAGGTGAGAGGACTCAGAAGAAACCAAACCTGCCAACACATTGATCTTGGACTTCTAGCCTCCAGAATAGTGAGAAAATAAACTTCTGTTGTTTAAGACATCTAGTTTGTGATATTTTGTCATGGCAGTTTTAGCAAACTATACCTCAGGTGAGCATTACAGCACCCCAACTACTCCTTGAGTTCGCTTTCTTGGGCATCAGTCCTGGCCCAGGTAAGGAAGAAGTTCACCTTACTCTGCGATATTTGTCATTAGCTAGAAAAGGTTTAATGAATAAGCAATACTTGATACGTAAAAAGAAAAAAATGGAACTGGCAGAAAGACAGGCTCCATTTAATAATGTATTAACCCTACTCCAAGTTATCAAAGAAATGAGCCACTAATGGGGTCAATAAAGAGTTTAGGTTGACCCTTAAAAACATGAAATACAAATCAAGGTACTGTATTGCTATTACTTGTTCCCTCAATAAACATGTATCTAAGATTTTCCATACCATTGTAAAAAAATTTTCAGTAGTAATGATTTGAGACTTTACAATAAATTTACAGAGTTCTAATCTTTTATATTAGTTAATTTTTGACATTTGATAATTCTTGCTAAATTTCCTTGGATAACTCTAGAAATATGCATTTTGATTTTTTATTCTCACTTTATCAGTATTTCCATAGTTGTTTTGCCTGTGTAATATAACTATTTAATCCAAAAAAATTATTTCTCCAATTTATCTTACTTCTATTAATGGAAGATGTTATAGAAGAGCTCATACTTGGAGTTTGGTAGACACGGATTTGAACCCCAGTTCTGTCATTATTAATGACAGTGTGACTGTAGACCTTTCTGAGCCTCACTCACAAAATCTCATAAGGTGGTTGTGAAAATTCAATTAAATAATGAATTCATTGTGGATAAATAGGTATGTAAGAGTAAATATCTGACAAATGTTCCCTGATACTGTCAAATAACCCTGAAACAGTGAAATACTGTTTATTTATTTGAGCAGTTCTCAGGTTTCTTCTGAGCGTACTTATAATTTTCACTTTCCACTAATGAATGTGCAGGCTTACATGTCATACTAGTCACTTATTCACTTCTAAGACATGGAATACATTCATTAGTTTAGCTGATGCTTCTTTGAGTGTCTCTTAGGTGTCCTCAATTATATTAGTTTCATGGACAAATCAAGCAAGCATACAATACTTTGTGGGACCTGCCAAAAGGAACTTGTGATCCAATGAAGACACAAAATGAAAATACATAAAATAATTAGAGAATAAATATTAACTAGGTAACAGTGTCTAGGAGTACAGTGAAATTAAAAGTCAGAGTGAGTTGGAGAGATTAGAAAAAACTTCATGGAAAGAGTGTAGAGTACTATTTGAATTGGCCTCAATTAACTCTCAATATAACAAAAACACCAACAGTAAGAAATACTTTTACAGCACTTAACATGTTCCAGGAACAATTAAAGTGCTTTATATTTATTAACTCACTTAATTCTCACCAAACCCCTATGAATTAAGTACTATTTTAATCCCATTTTATGAAGGGGGAAAGAGGCAAAGGAAGGGTGAGGATTAGAATTGTGATATTCAGTCTTTCCTACCAAGTCTACAGGAAGGTGGAAGAGGTTAACTGAAAGGGAGAGTCTATTATGAATATTGCAGACGGACCATCCTCGTTGTTTGACAAATAACGTACAAAACCCCCAGTTATTCTTTAACATGCTTAAACTTCTCCCTCTCTCACCTCGTGTTATTATTCATTTTGTTCTCTCCATTTACACTCATTGATAACCCTCCATCCCTCAAGATTCCTCAGAGGTTGTGTCCTTAGAAAGTTTTCATGTTAATCCCTTATATCCCCATAGAAAAATATTATATTTTCCTGATAGTACTGATATTATACTGCCTTGATATTTATTTGTGTCTATTTCTTATTATATTATGAGCAGCAAAGGAAATGAATAATGTCTTTTTCATTTTTTTCATTCATTCCTTATTGCTACCCCACCCTGCAACCCTGTTGCCTACTACATATATTTATTTATAAAATAAGTAAATCAGTGATTACAGCAGCAGATTTTGTTATTCCCATTTCACAAAAGTGGAAAAGAGGTAGCTTTTTCAATAAATATGAAAAGAGAAAAAGGAAAAGAAAAATTTTGAAACAATGGCTGTTATAAAAGAGGGGAAGCTTGCAGATGGAAGAAAAGGATGAATGAAAAAAGCAACAAATTATGAAAAAGAAATTAAAGAGCAATAAAAATAGGGGTTGGGCTTCCCTGGTGGCGCAGTGGTTGAGAATCCGCCTGCCGATGCAGGGGACACGGGTTCGTGCCCCAGTCCGGGAAGATCCCACATGCCGTGGAGCGGCTGGGCCCGTGAGCCATGGCCGCTGAGCCTACGCATCCGGAGCCTGTGCTCCACAACGGGAGAGGCCACAACAGTGAGAGGCCCGCGTACCGCCAAAAAAAAAAAAAAAAAAAAAATAGGGGTTGAAATAAAATGTGATTGGAACAAAGGATAAAAATAGAAAAGAAAACATAGATGTCATTTGGAGAAAAGGAGTTGTAGAAATGAAAGAAAGATTAAAAGAAGTAAAATACAAAGGAAAAGAAATATATGAAAAAATAAGTGAGAAAAACATGAGACAATAGAGAGTAGTGAATAGGCATTTTAAATTGCCTCACTTGTGGGAATAAATCTGTAACTGGGCCACCCTAGCAAGTACTTCTTAGTAGAAGTCATGAGTCAGATGATTTGTTTTGGCTTAATTCCCCCACCAGGGCGTCAAGTCTTCATAAAAGTATCCCAGACTCTGCACTGATTGATGATACTCACAATGACGATCACGGAGGTGGTGAAATATTTGTTAATTGTGTTTCCAAAATATTTAAAAAATATAATTTCCTAATTATATTTGCCTAAGAAATAGTATTTGGCAAGAATGAGCTCCAGTAAGGGTAGTTTGAAATTTTCATACTATTTTTGAGAGTAAAGAAATCTCTCAATTATTTCCATCAGTACGCACTGTACGCCCTCACGGTGCGGAGTTTTGCATATGCATGCCTCCTAGGAGTTCGAGCATGGTTCAACTGTAGTGGTGAGACACTAGGCTCACTGACATTCCCAGGTTGGCCTGTGCCTCTAGCTCCCTCTGCTGTTCACGCTGCATTACTGCTGCGACCTGTGAATCCACTCGTTATTTTTGGCCGCTCAGTGAAAAATACATACAGCAGAAAAAGGCTACTTATAAGAAAAAATGTCTATTAAAGAAAGATGAATCTCAGTTTAAGAAGCCCCAAATGGTATTTAATTTGATTAATTTCCTAAGTTCCACTATCCCAGCACTAGAATTGCTCATTCTTAGCAAAGCCACATCACTGAATATTGTACTTCAGAGAGTTGTTTCCTAGGATCAGATTTTTCTCACCTTGGTTCGTATCAGTTTTATACTTAGTGATAAGGCATGAATGCATAGCAAGTGACTCTATTTGTAGGTTTTTTTTTTTTAAAGTGTCTACATGGTGTTAAAGGCACATGATTTCTCTGAGTATTTCAATGATTCATTAGAACAATAGAGTTTTGTAATACCCTTAGAGTATGGTTAATATTTATTTAAACATTTTTAAAAGGTTATTTTCTTACATTTTAAAAGTGTGGTTATTTCTGAGATCCTAGGAAACGATGCTAGCATTATAATATAGAATAAATTGCATTTATAATATGTATTACAATAACTATGTTATATTATCAATATAAATTTTAATTTCTGAGAAAACTATTTCCATGGTCACCAATCCACTGAGTATTAAATACCCCCAAGAGGGATAAGTAAGCACTGTAAGACAGGCCACTAACATCCTAACGCTTAGCCAGGGCAACCAGTATAGACGGAGAGAAGACAATGAAAGAGAAAAAGGGATGGGTGGGTTCCGGGGGTAGGGGTAGGGGTGGGGAATGAAAGGAAATGAAGGTGAAAAAGAAAGGAACAATTGGTGTATGTAGCAAAGGGGAATAGAGCACCAAAACATTTTTGCCTGGAAGATCATAGAAGGATGAGAATTTGGGTTAGTTGCACTCATATTAATCCTTTAATTCAATTTGACTTTATAGAGATGTTTACTACTATTATGAGAGAGCTTAAAAATTCATCATATAAATTTAAATTTGGCTTTTCTAAGCTTTGGAATTAACCTTAATCAATGGTAAGACATGATTTTGAAAGCTATTTTAAACAAGTACTTTTTCTGTTATCAGAGCAATACTTATTCTTGTTAAAAGAAATAAAATAGGGCTTCCCTGGTGGCGCAGTGGTTGAGAGTCCGCCTGCCGATGCAGGGGACACGGGTTCGTGCCCCGGTCCGGGAGGATCCCACATGCCGCAGAGCGTCTGGGCCCGTGAGCCATGGCCACTGAGCCTGCGCGTCCAGAGCCTGTGCTCTGCAACGGGAAAGGCCACAGCAGTGAGAGGCCCGCGTACTGCACAAAAGAAAACAACAACAACAAATATATATATATATATTAGAAACAAAAATCCAGAAAATTCCAAAAAACAAAACTTGAACTTGCCATGCACACATAACTATTTTCATGGCCTTCACATTGTATCAGATATTATAAGTATTCTAGAGATGATTTAAGTATACACGAGGATGAGGTAGATTATATGCAAATATCACATCATTTTATATTAGGGACTTGAGTGTCTTGAGTATGATTTTGATATCCCAGGAGGTTCCAGAACTAATACCCTGAAGACACCGAGGGATGGTAAGGGATTTTACGTATATTAACTCATTTAATCCTCACGATAAACACCATGAGGTATGTACTATTATTGTTCTTATTTTACAGAAGAGGAGATAGGCATAGTGGTTAAGTTAATTTAGCTCTCACACAGTAAATCTCTATCGCTAAAATATGCTTATATATCTATTGTTAGATTTATCAGTTTTATTCTTTATCGACTTCTTGCTATGATAGATCAGGATTTAGCTCATTTTTGCCAAGCTTTCCAGTATTCCCCTGCTTCTCAGTATATTTTTATCAAAAATTTAATCTTCTATGTAGCAGCTTTAGTTTAGTTTAGCTAGTATAATTTTTTTACTATCTTGATTTCTTGTTTCTGCAACTATAGAGTATCTTTTGACACTTCTCTATAAACACAAACAGTAGCCCTGTTCTTCAGTTTTCCTAGTTTCCCTTCCGCCTTCACCTTTTGTCACTGAACTTTTACTTTTTTCACGGTTCACACCACATACATTCTACGCTATAACCACGATGATTTTATACTTTGTCCACAAGTTGATTTTAAAATATAAAGTTCAGTAGACACTGTTCATGTTATTAATGATTGTGTAAAATATAAATGTCATTCACTGAAGAGGCAAGTAGTGCATTCGATTTATATTTCCTTTTACAGTTGTTTCTTTCTTGTAGGGTTTCTAACTGGTTTTGTTTTTTCCTTGATCATTTACCTTTACTATATTTTACATTTTGTTCAAACTACCCATCACGCAGTCTATGATACTGTGAACATTTTTTTCCCGCCAAGCTCTCCTGCTTGGAGCCCTCCATCATCCTCATGATTAGCCAGTATGACTTGCTGTTCCGGTGCTGCACTGTCATCCTGCGGCTTATCTTTACTGCCCTTCTGAGAAGAAGCCACTCTTTGCTGGTATTTTACTTTTTCTTGGATTATCCCTTCTTTTTTTTGGCATATATCCTAAAAGGAATTTCATCAGAAAGCACCATGGTAGCTGAACTTTCCGACTGCATACATGTCTGAAAATATTTCTTGTTTCTGCCCTCACAGTTCATGGGTGGTTTTGCTGTATACAGACGTCTAGGTGGAAAATCATTTTCCCTCAGAATTTTAAACATTCATCCGCTGGTTTCTATCATCGGGTACTGCTGATAATTCTGATGACAGTCTGTGTTTTGTTCCTTTTTATGGAATTTGTTTTTGTTTCCACACTAGAAATTTAAAGTGTATTCTCTTAGTTTATTGTTTTGAGGTTTTAAAATGCTATGACTCAGTGAATGTCTTCCTTTTAGTAATTGAGCCAGACATATCATTGAGCAGACTTTCACTGAAGTACTTTAGCTGTAGGAGATTTCTTCTAGGACGATTATTAGTATTTACTATTATTATCACCTCTCTTCTATGATATCTGTTCTCTCTTTCTAATGTTGGGCATCTTGTTTTATATTTTCTATTTCTTGACTTTTAGTTCTATTATGCTGGAAGATTTTTAGTATTCATATTTTAATTTGACATATATTGTAACACATTTGCTTTCTGATATTTAATCTTTAATAGCATCCTGTTCTTGTTTTTTTGTTTGCTTTATACATGCAATAGATATGGTATCTTCTTGAATATTTCTGAGGATACAAGTTTTTGTTTTAAAAATCCCCTTGTTGAGGAATTACCTCTGTTTTTCCTAGAGTCATTTTTGCTTTTTTTTTTTTGTGGTACGCGGGCCTCTCACTGTTGTGGCCTCTCCCATTGTGGAGCACAGGCTCCGGACGCGCAGGCTCAGCGGCCATGGCTCACGGGCCCAGCCGCTCCGCGGCATGTGGGATCTTCCCGGACTGGGGCACGAACCCGTGTCCCCTGCATCGGCAGGCAGACTCTCAACCACTGCGCCACCAGGGAAGCCCCATTTTTGCTTATTTTGATCTTTCTCATTCATAGTGCAGGTTTTTTTCTTCTTCAGATATTTGGTGGTTCTTGCTTGTTCGTTTATATTTTAGAAAGAGGTAATAGAAAAGCTGAGCGAGTTTTTGTCAAAGGCTGTACTGCCCTGACAAGCCTTGCTGAAGGTGTGTGGGTGCCGAGATGAACATTATAATTTGAGACTCTTAAATGTCAGAGTTCCTACTCCTACACAAGCTGCCCTACTCCTTCTCAAGCACTGTATTCAATTTTTATAGAGAAGAATGGCTACTTTTACTACTTCCTTTCTTCTTTTCTCCCTCCCTCCCTCCCCCCACCTTCCTTCCTCCTTCCTTCTTCCTTCCTTCCTTCCTCCCTTCCTTCCTTCTTCTTTCTTTCTTCTTTTTTTCTTCCTTTCACCCGGCTTTGGGCTGAGGGTGAATGCTAGGTAATTGGACCTTCTGAGAAAGATGTTGGCTGAGAGAGGAGGATGTAGGGGGAGATAACATGTTTTCTCTGAAGTCTTTCAATGAATCTCTTCGTTTATAGCCCAGGCCTCACTTCTGCTCTCCACTGTAGTTGGCACTTCAAAGTTCTCAGTCATCTGGATTCCACCGGGCAGATTAGCTGTCTTCTACAGCTCGCTCTGTGAGCATACTTATAGCATCTTCCTTTGCCTTAATGTATCAGTCATTAGTTCATCATCATTTGCCTTCAGTCTTCCCCAAATCTGTGGCAATCATTTGGCGAGTGCCACACTGTTGATCCTCTTTCTCGTTGTCCATGTATATCATTTTTGTGTATACCTCTATATTATTTTTATTGAGTCTTGGGAAAGAGAGGAGATAAACATAGGTACTCTGTCTTTCACCTTGATTTTTTTTTCTTGGAATGAAGACAAAAATGGCCTTTGTTGTTCATGTATTTATTTGTTCGTTCAAGAAATATTAAGTGCTTGCTAACTCTATGCCATGCACTGAAAATACAATGATAAGCAAAACCGGAGAGTTTTCCTATGCTCATGAGGACACCAAAGGGGGCAGATGAGAGAGGGGATCTGGCCTAATCTCAGAGGGCAGCTTCCCTGAGAAAGTGAATTTGAGCTGAGATCTGAGGAATAGGCTGAGAATGAGGTGATTAGATTAAAATGGGGTAAGAGGAAGCATGTTCTAGAAAAAGCAAAAGTTATTTACAAAGGTCCAGGCTGGGAAAAGAGAATGGCACTTAGAGGAGCTGAAAGAATTCTGGTGGCTACAATGTGGAGGACAAGGGGAGCAGCGTGACCTGAGATAGATAAAGCAGGTACTGGCCAGATAAGATCAGTGAAACTAGCCTTCTTAGGTAGATTCAAGACTGGAGTATTGATCCCTAGGAGCACTGGGAAGCCACTGAAGGATTGTAAGAGGGTTTCGGGGGTGGGAGCAATGTGATGAGAATGGCCTGGCTGTTGAGTGGTAAACTGAGCCTGGGTGGGAGTGATGAAGGGAGATGAGTTTGGACCTTGGGACAGCTGCCCAATTCAGAAGTGTTGGTTGTTTGAACTAGGGCTGCAGAAGTGGACATGGACAGCAGTGAACAGATTTCAGAGTTATTTAGTGGTTTGGACAGTGGAGTAGATTTGAAGAGCAAGGAAGAGGCAGTTTTTAAGGTTGACTTTCAAGTTTCATGGTGTCATAGCCTAAAAAAAGGGGAGCTGCAAGAGAAGGAGGCTTGGGGGGGAAAGAACATAATGGTTCTGAACAGGTTGAGTTGAACTGTCCTTGAGATATGCAAATAGAGATACTGAGTTGGCTTTTGAATATGTAGGTGTAAGATCTGTATACTGTATACGGATACTAATTTGGAGTCAATAACGTAAAACTATTAACTGAGACTTTATTTTTGAATGAGACTAATTAGGAAGAGAGTATAAGTGAGAAGAGTTGAAGGCATAGCGTTTTAGTCTTGATTAAGTATTTTCAATATAGTATAGTAAGGACCCTCTTCTCATTTAAAAAAATTGTGTTTATAAGTAATATCAATAATTTTTCTAGAAAATAAGTTGAATATATGCCATAAAGACAGAGTTGCATATTAAAAATGTTTACTCATAGAGGGTAGTGTAACTATTAATTGAACACACTTTGCTACATAGAGGCTACGAGGCCCAGAAAGATATCTGGTAAAAATGGTCATGAAATTCAGTTATTTTTCCTTCTCTTTTTTGGTAATAAAACATTTAGGTTTGGAAGTTTTTATAATCTACATTTCAGTTTCCCTTTCAGTAATACAGTTTGTTTTGTTTTGTTTTTGGTAAGGAGAATAAAAGAGAGAGAGGTTTTTCCTTGTTATTTAAATTATTTGTTGGTAACACAAGTGTTACATTTAATTTTAAATAGATAGACTTTGGTTTAATGTTAGAAGAAAATCTAGCTGTAGGCTTTCCAATTTACGAAGGGAAATTCGAGTTTAAATTATGTTCAAGAAAAAGTTTTTAGTAACTGCAACTATAACTATTTATGCTAGACTCCAACTGGCATCTACATCATCTAGATAAGATTGGAAGTCATATTCCAGCAGGACTGCCTGAAAATCACCTCAGGCAGATGAAAGTAGGTTCTATTTTATAACTCTAATGATGAGATTTTTCACTCAGTCTCTATAACCAATGCAACTATGTTCAATACAAATTTTACATATTTCCTCTAGGTGGTGCACAAAGCACAGTTTTTTGTTGTTGTTGTTGGAAAATCAATAGAAAACTAAAGCCTTTCTCGATTTTATCTTGCATCTGAATAAAATCAAATCTTCTCTATCTATCTATTATAATTTAATAATTGAGATGACATTTTGTCATATCTTTGAGATAGTAGCATGATTACAATAACTGCTTGGAGTATACTAAAATGCAGATATAATTTTTTCCTTGGTATTATTATAAAATTAATTTCTAGCCCTCAGTAAAGAAAAATTTAATATATCCTATCCATTTCTTTTAGTTATTTCAAGTGAATCATACATTTTCAAATATCATTACCATCATTAACCATACCACTATCAATGTAAAATGCAAAATAATCTACATTCAAGTACTTCATATTAGCTCTTAGAGGTGCTTTCTGCCGCTGTGCCTTCATATACGTTAAGTAATTCCCATCTCTTCCCTAACATCAATGAAAGATACAGGAAGTCTGAATGCAGTGGCTTATACAGTTTGGATTAATTTTCTTCCGTTTGTTGCATAGGACAGAAGCCACCACAAGAGTGCAGGGCAGGCTTTTGCAAGAAATGGTACGGCAGTGGATTGGTGAGCACTGGACTGGTGTGGCTGGACAGAATCCTTTTTTAGGTGTTAATCTGAGTTTTAATAATTTTTAAAACTTAAGTTTTCTAAAAGAGGTAGCAGTATTCAAATAACCCTTAAAATCTTTATTAAATCTGAATAATTCTTTAAGGTTGCCTTTTGTTTTCTTCTGATGACTAATTGACCCAGAAGTTTAAGACTATGGTACTTAATTAAGGTCTGTGTTTTTCAAATTAGGATCTTCTTTATTCTTCTCTTTGTGGTAGACAATATGGTACAGCTATTTTGTGAACAATCCATTTTTAGCAAATATAACGTATTAGTATTGCCATGATAAACATCTCTTGAGAACCCTGCTATCCCAGGGTTTAGTATTTCAAGGAAGACTTTTCTAAATCCCAAATACATAGTGTAAACAATAAGTAAAATACCTCTGGAGTTCAGAGCTCTATTGAGACCTCAGGCCCTCTGTTGGGCCTTGAAGAAATGGGATGAGCAAAGGTTCAGACGAGAAAAATTCCTTCTTTCCCTTTCTTTTCTCTTTCAGTTTCTTCCTACTCATTATCCTCCTGATCAATTTTAAGTTATAAATGAAATACATGCTAATACAAAAGAAAGTAAAACAATAAAGAGCTTGCCCCCAACTCTTCCTAACATTACCTAGAGGTAGCCAGTATCAAGACTTAGATGAGGATATTCCCTCATATTTTAATACATAAATATTCTTATATTTTACACCAATGAGGTATAACCATTTGTCTGTTTCGCAACTTGTTCTCTTTACTTTTGTTTACTAAAAGGTTTATTAAGAGATCATAAGATTATGTCAGCATGCTCTATAATTCTAACCTTCCTTATAAAAAAGTGACCTCTCTCTTAGTGTACTAGCTATATTCAGCCTTCTAGTAAGACTTGCACAGTTATTACACTCACTATTATATGATATTTTGTGTGAGCACAGAAAGAGCGCCTATATGTTTAAAAAATTTTAAAATGTTGACATAATTATATATTCACAGGAAATGACAAATATATGTATGCGGAGGTCCCACGCACCGTTCGCCTACACTTCCTCAATCTGTAGTACAGTGTCAAAACCAGGAAATTGATATTGGTACAATCTGCAGAGTTTATTCAGACTTTGCTAGTTATATAGGCACCCATTTGTGTGTGAGTGTGTTTGTGTGCGTATACTTCAATGCAATTTCATCATAAATGCAGCTTCCTGTAGTTACCACCAGAATTACAGTACAGAACTGTTCCATCACCACAAGGCTCCCTTGTGCTATCCTGTTACAGCTACACCTGCAGTCCCTCACCCCTGGCAATAAGTAACCTGCTCATCTCTATAATTTTATTTCATGAATGTTCTGTAAATGGAATTGTATACTTTGTAAACATTTGAGATCGCCTTTTTTTAAAACTCAGCATAATTCCCTTGAGATTCATTGATGTTATTGCAGCAACCTTTTCTTTTTACTTAATGACGTATCATAAATAGATTTCCATATTAGCACATATAGATCAATCATATATATATATATTTGTTAATTTCTGAAGTGCAGTGTGCCATTGTGTAGATGCATCATAATTTATTTAACTGGTTACTTATTTCTTATTTGATCTTTGGGTTGTTTCCTAGATAGTATTTTTAATAGCACAATAATGTTTAGTAAGTAAATTTGTATATATATATATATGTATATATATAGATAGGCATATATTATATTTGCCTGCTTGTGTTAGAGAATTTATAGCACAAGTTCTTAGAGTTATAAAGGACGCCTTTTAAATTTTTGAGAGAAATAGCCCTCCAAACACTGAAGTAATTTGTGTTGTTAATGAATTAGAGTGCCTATTTTTCCACCTCCTTTTTAACACTGAATGTTATCAACCTTTTAACTTTGTCTTTGTCTATGTCCTGGATTAAAATTTTATTTCATTGTTTTAACTAATGTATCTTTAATTGTGAGTAAGGATGAACCCATTTTTGTGTATTATTTGTTGTTTGCATTTCACTTAGGAGAAAGAAATGTAAGCATATATTCAGGGAACTATTAAAAGGCAGTTTGGAGCTGAGTCTTTGATCTGGGGATCAGTAGGATATTAGATTTGAGATGTAGGGTCCAGATTGTGACAATATAATGAGAAGTTTAGTCTAAAGGCAATGGTAAAGGATCTAACTGAAGGGTTGGTGTAAAGTTGATATGTAGTATGTCAAATCTGCTGTAATTGGGAAACTAGAAACAGAAATTCAATTAAGGTGCTATTGTGGTGCTTCATGATCTAGAATGATGGGGGTCTAGGCTAGGCAGGATAGTGGTCCTGAAAAGATTGATGAGAGGGGCAGTCTTAAGAATCAACAAGAGAGACCAATAACAGATTCTGTGAGAGTGGACTCCAGATTGATGTTGTGACCCAGGGGTAGGGGGATGTGGGAAATGACAAACTTTATAGAAGAAAGAAAATTGGCAGCAACTAATTTGGAGGCTAAGAACTGGATGGAGGTATATGATTTTGTTTCAAATATTATAAGTCAAATGAGCAAATATTACTCCAGTGCACACAATGTGCTGGCACCATGTCCATGCTTTTATATACCATGTGACGTTCCAAACACTTTAAGATTCCTGATATTTTGCACTGAAAAATGTTGAAAACAATTGAAATTTGGGGGGAAGGTGATGGGAAGAAAAGGGCAAGGTTGTCAGGGACTAAACAAGATATGAACATGTTAAGGGTTCCCAAGTCAGGCAGACCCAGCTTCCAGTTCTGGCTTTGCTTCTTTCTAGCTTTGTGACCTTGGGCAACATTTAACTGCTAAGCCTCATTACCCTCCTCTCTAAAACAGAAATAGTTATAGCAATTATCTCAAAAAACTGGTACATCAAGCGAAATAGTCCATGTAAGAGTGCTCAGCGTAGGTCCTTGCATATAGTAAACCTTTTAATTAATTACATTTATTATTATAATTATGATTGGATAAAATTGTATAAGTGTTTTTAGTTCTACCCCTCTAATTCCCCCTGAAGAGGATTCTGGCTGTGCTCACTTAGCCTCTTCCCCTCAACCACCTTCCAAAGGGATTCTGATATTCCCAGAAAGGATTTTAGGTTGTTTGTGATGCTGAGTGATGAGGACAGGTGCAGATATGGAAAGGATAAAGTCAGTGGGCTGATTCTTACAGAGAAAAGTCATGGACATTTTAGATGACATCCCTCAGGAAGACACAGTCTGTTGGAAAATTTCAGGAGCATCAGGTGTGAAGGTAGATGAAGAGAGAAGAAGAACCAGGCTCAAGAGGAGGCAGCAACAAAATCTCTGAGTTAAAAATTGGGAGTTTAGAGACCGAGAGTTTATGGAAACCTTGGGGGAGCAAGAGAATTGAGGAGAAAAACGAATTCTGCTGTGTTTTTGTGGACCATGCGTTTAGGTCTCCTTTTTATGTTCTTTGATGAATGCAAGTAAAGGATTTGGATCAGAAATCTTACATTGTGCTGCATGTTATGTGCTACTGATGCTACTGCTGGTGCTGCCAGGCAGGAGACAATGCGGTGACTGCAGAGCTTCCTTCATGCTTTTTCATCTGTGTACCACTAACTCATAACATAGTTCCTGGCACATGGATGTTCTAAGAGTAGTGACATCATCTGAGCTCTGCTTTCCCATTTCTTTTCACAGGAGCACCGTCATTTTTCAGGTTCCCTTCTGTTTCCCAAAATAAAATGTTTGGCATCATCTATGAAGTTTCCTTCCTTTTATCAAACTGGTACCAACCTATCACTAAATCCCATCCATGCTCCTGCTGTGATTATACTGTTCCAGGGGTAATATTTAAATAGCTACTTGGGTCAGAGGGGTACCAGAGCTGTCTGGTGTGAGGCAATATGGTTTTGGTTCATCTTGTAGAATCAGAGAGATCTGGGGTTTGGAGAGGAGCAGTGCATAACATTCACCTGAATCTTTCCTCTTCATTCTGATTCAACTGGGATAGACAAAGAAGTCTAGCTGAGGAGAATCTAAATGTTAGTTGTATTATTGCCAGAGCTGCTGGGACACTCATCTTGGGTATGTGGCAAAGATACTGAACCCCATAAATATTGAATCCCATAAATATCTAGACTTTCCAACCCACAGGCCTGTCTAGACTCTGGCAGGCCTCCTCCCCCAGGGCAGAGATGTAACATTTTAGTTGTGTTAAGGATAGAGGATAATGTGTACTCTCTGCAAACAAATTATTCCTAAAAGGAAGGTGAGGAGTGGAAGGATCTCAGCTCTGCTTGTCGGGTTCTTGTTCCCAAACTTGTCAGTCGAGTTTCCTGAGTTTCCCCCGTTCTCTATTTGCCACATTCCATGGAGTTATTGTTTTTGTTGTTATAACCCATTGGGTTTAACCATTAAGGCTATGGTCGGGAATTCCCTGGTGGTATAGTGGGTAAGACTCTGTGCTTCCCCTGCAGTGGGTCCGGGTTTGATCCCTGGCTGGGGAACTAAGATCTCACATGCCATGTGAGTGGCGTGGCCAAAAAAAAAAAAGACTGTGGTCAATTAGGAGTGGTGTGGCTCTCCCTTTTTTGGGAGAAGATGACACTTCTCTCCTCTCGAGGGCACTCCCCTCCTACTTGTTATTGAACTTCTACCACCACAGGTTGTCAGTATAGATTTAGCACTCAAGGCTCTGAAATAAGTCAGAACATCATACCAATTAAATTGACATTTTGTAAGCAAGGCTGACCACAGTATCCACAATCGTTTAGCAGGGTTTTGCTGTGAGGTTGAATGCAAACATTAAGATACTCTGGTAATTAAGTGCTATCAACACAGAGATGCCCTAAATTTGAATATAAATCCCTTCTATGTATAACATTTCTGGAGAGATTCCAAAGATTTAAAGTCTCAAATCGAATTGTATTGCTGAGGTTAAATTAAAATCAAAGGACTGCAAGTCTTCCCCAATTTCTTATTCTCTCTCTGGTGCCTGGGTTGTGTCAGGTTTTCTTTAGCATCTCTGGCTAGGGTTTTTCACCAAAAAACATGTAGTGCCTTCAGCTGTAAGTTAAGTCTTTCATATCCTTGTCTTTAAAAACGTGTCCAAATAGTTAACAGAACAAAAAAATCATCGGAGCACCAACCCCTCATTAGCCTAATTGAGAAAGTGGGCCAATTCCCATCTCCTAGAGCAGTGGTCCCAAGCAAAAGTTTGTCTCCAGGGCCTTTCACTTAGTGTTGCCAAAGTTCAAGTAGTATTTGAGAGGAGAAAGTTAGATTTTTCTCTGTTTAGAGTTGCGGCAATTCCTGTCCATGATTAGTTCTTTGAAATCCAAATCTACAACCAGGGAACTCAAAAGCCTGAGATCTCTCCTAGCAAGAGGTAATTTTGGCAAAATCCCATGGCCAGAATTGGGGAGCGGAATGTATCCATGTGCTGTGTATTTTTTCTCCAAGCTTAGGAGTTACAATGGTGGCAACTTTGGCCCATGGGTCTCATTTGAAATGTTTTTTTTTACCTTCTGTGTATTTAAACTCTTTCAATTCCCAGTTTTCCTTTTGAATCTTGTGCTTCTGGCACTCCAGAGCTTAATGAGTGTGGACTCTGACCAGATGTATAGTCATCCAATGTCTTGTCAGCAGGCCTTTTCAGACCCGTACCTGTTCTTTCCTTTTAATATGAACAGCCTGATCCCAGAAACCTGTTGCTAGGGAAGTTTTCCCCTGGCACCTACCTGAGAATCACTCAATAGATTTCTCAACTTAAGACCCTTTTGATAACTGTGAAAACTGCACTCTTAAGGGCCGGCTCATTAAGGCATTGTACTTAGTTTTTAAATGTCTTGAGTAACATTATTTTCTCCCAAATATTCTTCTGTGGTTGTAGAATATTTGTCTCTAGTTTCACTTATCTCTAGTGTTCTGTTACATCTTCAGAGAAGCTCAAGTGAATTTTTTTTTGTTTGTTTTTTTTTTGGTACGCGGGCCTCTCGCTGTTGTGGCCTCCCTTGTTGCGGAGCACAGGCTCCGGACGCGCAGGCTCAGCGGCCATGGCTCACGGGCCCAGCCGCTCCGCGGCATGTGGGATCTTCCCGGACTGGGGCACGACCCCGCATCCCCTGAATCGGCAGGCGGACTCTCAACCACTGTGCCACCAGGAAAGCCCTCAACTGAATTTTTAATCAGCTTCTTAAGTTGTTTTCTTTATTTTTCTAACACACTTTGCCTGATCTATTCATTTTTTTCCTTTTAATTTATTCTTTCTATTTCTACCCTATTCCTCCAGATTACTTGTAGATGCCAAGAGTGGTATAGTATGATTCCAGGACTGCCAAAACCTTTGCTTGTCAAATATATCTTGCCCAATTTATATGTTTTGGGTTGGATAATCTTACCCAGGAGCTATTCTCCCATCAGACCAACATCGAATTCAGACTCCATCTGCTTTGGTCTTGCTTGGCTCCACTTTTATGTGCCCCTTCTTTGCTTTACCATCCCTTACAGTCATAATTTCACCCATATTTCTGGTATGTGCTTTTAGGGCACTGTATTGCTCTGAAACTCACCTGATAGTTCTTGGAGTATTTTACTGTGATAATCCCGATGTTCTCCCCTCAAATATATGCAGAGTTTTATGTTCTTTAACAATTTAACATTGCTGTCCTAAACTTAAGAGTTTGTTCCCCAATTACCTTTACAATGGAATCCGTATTTGTAGCTTAAGAAACCACATCTTAATAGTTTCCAGGATCCTGGCCTCCTTGGGGAAATCATTCCTTTCTTTCTTTTCTGAGACTTTACCTCTCTCTTCCTCTCTCAGATGTTGTTGGGCTCTAGTAGCCATTAGATGTTTTTTCCTTTTCTAATGACTCCTTTAACATCAAACATTCCTGGATACATCTCTTTTTCCTTTTAATATGTTTCTATTCAGACCTTCAGAATGTCATATTTTTCCATCATATTTGTTTATCCTTTTTTCCATATTTCAATTTTCTCTTGTGAAGATGTCTCTCTTTCTCCAGCTTAGTTAGTCTCTTATTTGTGTTTAGTTTTCTACTTGGAAAATAAGTTTGAAAAGGCAAATTTGAGTCAGATTTTAGAGGGCCTTGAATGCAAACTCTACCCTATAGGTTGCTCTAATGTGGCTGCATATTATAATTATTTGAGGAGCTTTAAACAAGCCAAAAGCTCGGGCTCATTTCCAGAGATTTTGAGTTAATTGATTTGATGGAGATTGGACATGGTGTTTTTGAATATCTTCCAAGATGATTCTAATTCTTAAGAAGAGTGAAAGGTCTGAAATTTTACTCTATTTGCTAGATAACAACTTAGTCTGCCACAGTTTCAAGGATGCTGGCATAAAACATGAGATTCCTTAGTTAGAGATGAAGGACAGCTTACTATTCATAGAAATATCAACGTTTTTCGTGCTGGTTCCTCGAGCCATAAGTCCCATAGGGTGATACAAAGAGGGCCAGATGACACCTTTACACATAGTAGGTTTCATTACAGAAGAGGATTCAGGAGTTTAGGGGACCCGCATATTTTATACTAGAAAGTAGTACGCCTACCCTTTGCTCCAGAGGGAGAGATGCTATCTCTATCTTCTATACAAACATCCTTGAAAGATAATGTGAAACAAAGGACAGTTAGTGATTTGTTTCTCATGATGAACCTGTGGTAGACCTGTGCAAAACTGACCCTCAACAGAGTTGAGACCACGTCTATGGACAAAGGGGAATCCTAAAATTATTTTAAGCAGATGAATAAAAGAAATGCTTTAAATAATATATTTAACCAGGAAAGAAAGAAAGCATAGTCACAACTTAGAAGCTATTATACTAATTCAGACAAGACTTGAAAAAGGGTTTGACCAGGTAGTTGTAGAAGAGAGAGATTAATGCAAGAAGAAATTTTGAAGAAAAACTGATAACATGGGTTATTGATTAGATGTAGGGGAGAAAGTGACTGACAATGAAATCTAGTGTTCTTTGTGGGAAAGTTATTTTTGGTTTCTTTAAATAGATAATGAGATATTCAGGTTATCAGTTTCTTCTTGAGTGAACTTTGGTAGTTTATATTTTTTAAGGACGGTATCCATTTTATCTAACTTGTTGAATTTATAAGCATGAAGTTTTTCATTAGTCAGACAGCGATGGGATATAAAAATAATTGCCCATTACAAGGATGTGGAGAAAAGGGAACCCTCGTGCACTGCTGGTAGGATTGTAAATTGGTGCAGCCATTATGAAAAACATTATGAAGTTTCCTCAAAAAATTAAAAATAGAACTCCCATATCATCTGGCATTTTCACTTCTGGGTGTTTATCTGAAGGAAAAAACACATTAATTGGAAAAGACATATGCGCAAAAATGTTCATTACAGCATTATTTATAATAGCCAAGATATGGAAGCAACTTGGGTCCATCAATAGATGAATCGATAAAGAAGATGGGGAATATATATATATATACATATATATATATATATATATATATATGCCTACTATGCAATATTACTCAGCCATAAATAATTGAAATCGTGCCATTTGGGATACCATGAATGGATCTAGAGAGTATTATGCTAAGTGAAGTAAGTCAGACAGAGAGAGATAAATATCATATGATTTCTCTTATATATGGAATCTAATAAACAAGACAAATAAACAAAACAAAACAAAATCAGACTCATAGATGCAGAGAAAAAACCGGTGGTTGCAAGAGGGGGAGGGATGTGGTGGGGAGAAATAGGTGAAGGGGATTAAGAGGTGCAAACCTCCAGTTAAAAAAAGAAACCGTGGGGCTTCCCTGGTGGCACAGTGGTTGAGAGTCCGCCTGCCGATGCAGGGGACACGGGTTCGTGCCCCGGTCCGGGAAGATCCCACATGCCGCGGAGCGGCTAGGCCCGTGAGCTATGGCCGCTGAGCCTGCGCGTCCGGAGCCTGTGCTCCACAACGAGAGAGGCCACAACAGTGAGAGGCCCGCGTACCACAAAAAAAAAAAAAAAAGTAACCGTGGAGATGTAACATACAGCATAAAGAATACAGTCAGTAATATTGTAATAACTTTGTATGGGGACAGATGGTTACTAGACTTATTGTGGTTATCATTTCATAATGTATACAAATGTCAAATCACTATGTAGTATATCTGAAACTAACATAATGCTGTAAGTCATTTCAATTAAAAAAAATTGCCCATTCATTTTAAACAGTTGAAAATATAGTTTTTTTCCCACTAAGAAAATGATACTTTTTTCTCTTCCTTCCCTCCCTCCTTCCTTCCTTTCTTTCTTTTCCTCCCTCCCTCCCTCCCTCCCTCCCACTTTCTTCCTTCTTTCTTCCCTTCCTCCCTCCCTTCCTTCCTCCCTTCCTTCCTTCCTTCCTTCCTTCCTTCCTTCCTTCCTTCCTTCCTTCCTTCCTTCCTTCTCGCTTTCTTTCTTTCCTTGTCTTCCTACGTGTCTGGAGAAGTAGCATGGCACAGGAGAAAGTGTCCTCAACTTTGGAAGTGTTCAGACTATCCATCAACAATTATTGATCGAACATCTGTTGTGTGCCCAGCACTATTTTTGGAGCTAAACTCACATTAGTAAATTATACCATGTTGGCCCTGATGGAGATAATATTCAAGTGATTGAAGACACTATCTGATGTCTGAACTCTAGTTTCCTCATCTCTAATGCGGAGTTTTCCTAAAATAAAGGTATTGTGACTTAATGAGGTAATGAATGCTAAGTTCTTGAAACATAACATATACTTATGAAATTGTACCTATTATTATTATTAGCATATTTTCTTTGGTCTATAACTAAGCTTTTTCAATTTTTTTTGTTGAAATTTACTAAATTCCAGGTAGAACAAGTGGAAGTCTGAGGTTCCTTGGCAACAGGTACAGTTGTCATGAGTAGCTCTCTTGAGCTACCCAAGCAAGTAACTCAAAACTACCTGTTGAAAATTGGTGATTAATCTTCTCTAAAAGTTCTTTGAGGCTAACATTTTCCTTCTGAAGGTATGAAAAACACCTTTCCCTTCTTTACCCCACTGCACACATGGTTTTTTTGACTCCCTTGTCACATGAGTGACTTTAACAATGTATCAATGGCTAATTTACTTAGTATGTGGCCAGAAACTACCTACAAGCCACAGAATTTCTGTTTAAGCTGGAGAGTTATATCCACAGTTTCTATCCTGTGGTACATTTCCAACCAAAGGTTGTGAACATGAGGAGAAAACACCTAATAGATATTTTTCTTTTTTAGTCTATATTAATTCCATTTTACAATAGCAGTATGAAAGCCAAACAGAATAATTTCTTGCTGTTTCATGTAGTTCTTGTGAATCATTTTGCTTTTGGCCTCAGGCCTTACAACAGCCACTTAAGGTACCGTCTGTGATAACCACTCAGAAATGTGCTGCCTAGCGGGCTGCGTTGCTTAGATAATCCAGTTTTGTTATTTCACTCAGCAGTAACGTGTCTTTGAGCAAGATGAACTTAATACCAAACACTCCTTTCTAAAGGAAAGCAAAGTTTAGAGTCTTGAAGGAGAGGATATCTCATTTTAAGAGGCTTCTGATCATTGAATGGTATGTGGATTATTGCCTTCTCGGTATAAAGGAGTAACCAACACTTTCATTCTCTTCCTATAAATCAGAAAGTGTTTCTGGATTAAAGTAGATTTGAAGGCTTTTTCTAACATTTTCATGCATGACTGAGGTTTTTGGTAACTGAATATATGACTATATTTGGAACTAATGCATATAGCTAACTCTTAGGTTTTTGGAGGGGCCATCAAGAGTTCATAGATCATTCTACCCAGATAGTTTACTTGATGACAGATTGATTTCAGTGAGGTCAACATGACTAGCTCTCTCTATGTGCTGGTTAGTGTCACACAGAGACACACATTGCTCCTTAGTCACAGGCTGTATTCAAGTTTCTGGTTGGCTGTTCCCCATATGCTTGTTCAAAATTGAAGGTTGGAGCAAACACATCTATGAACAGAAATCAACTTGAAGTTGCATCTTGTATGAGTTCTTTGGAATTTCATCTGTGAAATCATCTTATCACTAACTATTCTTTCTAGTAGGGAAATGTAGAGGAAAATAAGAGAGCAATTAAATGCATATTCACAAATATGATGCACTGAATTGTGTGGGGATTTTTCTAAATTACTTAGAAGAATTTATTAGTTGTATGTGCATTGGTGATATTTTAAGAAAAAAATAATCATGGTATTTTCTCCGAATAGCCTATCTGTTAAAGTAATTACATAAGTAGTTTTTCTGTAGTTGTCAGCAAATGCAATTAAATGACCTTATGTGGTCTTCACAGTAAATGCAATAACTCATTGTCTAATTCACATATTTGGTGGATCACCTGCAGTTATTGATACTAGCGGCAGCACAGAGCTGTGGAGAGAAAAATTCTTTTTAATTTTTAAAAATATTTATTTATTTATTTTTGGTCGTGCACCATGGGGCATGTGGGATCTTAGTTCCCCGACCAGGGACGGAACCCGTGCCCCTTGCAATGGAAGCGCAGAATCTTAACCACTGGACCACCAGGGAAGTCCCAAGAATAGGTTTTGGAGTCAGAAAAATTTTGATTAGAATTCTCATCCCCCTCATTGGCTCACTTTGAGTCATGATAGTCTTTAACAGAAGGACAATAATATCTACTTCCTAAGGTTGCTGTAAATGTTGTATTTAATGCCCTTAGCATCAAAACAGGAACACAGTAGATGTTCAGTGAGTTGGGTTACTTTTCGTCCTGAGATTTTCAGAAGTGTAGCAAGGGGGATTGACCTATGCCCAGGCTTTTTGCCATTGCCATGAATATTTGCATGATTAAAACTGTAAGAAAAAAGATCATCCATGCCACTCTAACTTACTGATGGAGAAAACATCCAACAGAGACATAGTAATTTCTGATGTTGGACATAAATGTGAAATATCTTCTTACCTTTCATTAGTTCAGAAGTCTGTATAGTATCTATATTCCTCAAAACAAAAAAAAATAAACAACTAATAATCTTCTGATTGAAGTTGATTTTGTTAATTTTATAAAGGCATTTTATAAGAAGCCTTATTATTTTCATGTATTTCTATTTTTTTTATTTAAAGATGCACACAAAAAAGAGTTTTTAGCAAAAACGAGCACCCACTCCTGAGAGTAAGTGAGAAACCAAGCAAACATCAGCTTTTATCTTTCTTCTCTATTGATATATTTCTGTTGAGGGTTTGAGAGGTTAGATGTTCAAATTTTTATTCTTCCCATCTCATTATTTATGCCTAGTCTTCTCCTCTGGGACCTGCTATAGAAAGTAGAAAAGGGTGAGGGAAAGAATACATTGACCTGGATTCTGAATCCTTACTCTTTTGTGCAAAACATTTTTTCACCATCTCTTGATTTATTTCCTTGTCAAGCATCCAATAAGTCTTTTGCACAAAAACCATGCTAGCTTTGAAGCACTTAAATTAGTGTTTTGGTTTTCAGTGGGGAAGGATAAAATTCATGTGGGTTATTGCTGGAACAAGATGTATATTTGAGACTCTGGAATTCTACTATGATTTTTTTCCTTTTCTTTTTCTTTTTTGGTAGCAACGATCAGGGCTGGGTTATAACATTTGTCTTGTTGTTGCTTGTTTAATTTATCTTTAAATGGAATTGAAGTCTGTACACAAAATGAGTTTCTGCTTGTTAGAGCATCAGTGTTGGCGATTTAGAATGGGGAATTATTCTTTTGAAACAGTTCTGAATCAGTACCTTACAATTGAATTAGTTCTGTGCTCTAGGGAAATCTTAAAGTTCTGACTTCTTAAAACCTCATGAAACTTCTCCTTGATGGTAGCAATTCTCTAAGAACATTACTAAGGTGACAATTATTTGAGCTGTATCTACTCTTTCATTTTGATAGTTACTCAGCATCATTTAGATTCCCCATGTCCTTTCAAACTGGTAACGTTATAGTCTGTCATTTGAATTTAATTTGTTTTTAGTGATTTGCTTCAGTAGCTATTATATTTCACCCTAGGAGTACCTCAGTTTTACAGGTGAAAATGAATTACCTGTATCTTGTAAATGAAGCTTAGTAAGAGGATACAAATGATAGGATGATATATATGGTAAAGATCAAAATACAATTATTGTTAAACTTGGTCTCAGCACTGAGACAACAGCTAAGGAATAAAGCTTTTGTGGTAAACAAAGTCTTGAACTAGAAGACATAACATTTAGCTCCTACTCTTAATGCTGCCACAAATTTGCTATATGATTCTGACTAATTAAACTATCTGGGCTTCATTTCTTCACCTATAAAATTTGTGTGTGTTCCACAATATTTTTTCCTAATTTAACATCATGATTTGAGTGGTAAGAAGCCCAGAAGCATCCCTGAATACAAAACACTTAGTTTGAAATGCCATTAGAACCTAGGATGAAAAACAAGAGCGTGGGTGTACTTGAATATGGATGTCAGGTCTCTGGTCTGACTCAGGAGGAAACACATGGCCCAGGGCAAAGCAGGCTGGAGGATTCAAAATCTGATCAGTCTGGACTTAGGGAACTGGCAAGAGCCATAAGTGTAGGGCAAATGAATAGAAAGATAGATTTAAGGCACTATTCCAACATTTTGCCTCCTCCAATCCCTCATATACTTCCTGTTCAGTCAATGACAAACCCCAGTTAAGTCTGACTTAAGAACTGAAAGAAGAGAGAGTAAAGCAGGAATATATTGCTGATGTAAACTGAATCTAGGTAAAAAAGAAGACAGACTAACCCTTACATATGTAAATCAAGCCATTTTTCCCTTTCATTTACGATTTTTAACGAAAATTGCTTTCTTATATTGAATTTAGACATGTCTTGATATCTAAGGTGACATACTGTAAACAACCCCTTAAATTCATAATTTTCCTGGTGTTGATTATTTAATTTTTAAAAAGCAATGTCAAGTTAATCACATAAATATTTTGAACCTCCATGTCTTTGAAACTGGAACTGTAAACCAGGAATTTGATATTTCTACAAACATGGAAGGATTCATTTCATTGAGTTTTCTGTGGATCTAAAGGTATGTAAGAGATAACAGACAATATAGATGTGACTTATAGAAATGAAAAATGAAAGGGAAGGATTCAGTTCCTAGGCAAAAATAGAAATTAAAATACCTATTGGATATGTCCATTTGAAGATCATGCCATCAACCCATCTTCCAAACTCCCCTCTCTCTTACTCTATAACTCCTTTTATGTTTCTTATTTCTTCCAGGTATCCAAGTCTAAAACTCAAAAATCATCCTTTACCTTTTCCCCTCTCTGGCCTTTTGTAGCCAGGTAATTCTAAGACCTTTTGGTTCTCCATCTAAAATGTATCTAACATCTAACTTATTTTTTTTCATGTCCATTCCCCAAACTGCCATTGCCTTCTTAATTTATTCTCAATGTATTCTAATTCAGAGGTTACTTCTGCACATCCCTTTATTAATTTTCTCATTCTGAATTTTATATTTTGAAAAGTTCTAACCATAAAATAAACTGCATTTATAAGTTGGCATGGTACTTAGTTAATTTACCTATATTTTATAAATCCAAGATATGTAATGTGTAACTACCATAAAAGTTTGATCCACCTGTAATAATCAGCATAACCACACAAAGAAAATATGCTCTTTTAGCACCCTGTGCAGTCCTCCATTTGTGGACCACACATCTTGGGGCTACAGGCTACATACCACTGTTCTAATCCATTTGAGTGAAATACTAATTTCATTATGTTTAGAGCAACTATAGAATTTATTGTTCAAACTGGATCACTTTGAACAATGAAAGGGAGGATATTAATAATTATTATAATTACTCCTAGTGGTATAAACTAGAACTGTCCCAGGCAAAGTGGGAAGTAGGATCATCCTAGTCATGTCACTCCCATCTATAACCTCAGTGCCTTCCATCACCAATGAATAGAACTAATTTTTTTAGCTTGGCATTCAGGAACTTCATATTAACCCTTTGTGCCTCTCTGATGGGTGTATTCACTGATCTCCTCACACCCTTTGTTTAAACTTTTTGACCCTTGCACCTTTGCTTACATTATTCTCTCTCCTTGGAATGCTATCCCCATACTACTTCACCAATCTAATCCCTATACAAATTTTAAAGTAGAGTTTATCCCTCCTATTTCTGATAAAGCTCCCATACTTTTAGTCTGCTGAGATTACTTTCTCTTCTCTCTGAACTCCTAAGCACTGGTTGATCACTTGTCTTATACATGTAAGCTTGCACTGATAACAGATTTTTAGGTTTAATTATCTGATAACTCTCAAATGGATTTCAGATTCCCCAAAGGCACCTTTCCTATCTTATACTTCCTTTTGATACTTTAGGGTCTTCTTTTATTTTTTCTCTTCACTCTTGTTATCTAGACAAGAAGCTCTGGAGGTGATGTTAAAATGAAGGAAGGGATTCTAGAGGTCAGAGACTACAAGAGATACTCTCCATTGAGATGAGAAACATGGAGGCTGGACAGATGGACAAAGAGACAAACTGTGTGGCTACACCAATAGTTAATAGAAGGGGAATTGATGTGAGGCATCATGACAGTGGGTCATGGAGAAGAGAATAAGTAGGTTGGGAACAAATCATGGGAAAAGTTGGGAGAAATGGCTGTAGTAGAATTCTGAATATTGTCTAGCCCTGGAAACTTGTTATTCAAAATGTTCCACAGTCCAGAAGCATTGGTATCACCTAGGAGCTTATTAGAAATGCATATTGTCAGGGCCTGTTCTAGATGTGCTGAGTCAGAATCTTTATATTAATAAGATCGCTAGGCAATTCCTTTGGGAAGTACTGGCCTAAAGTATCCATTTGTCTTTGCGTATAGATTTTATGGTCAAGCTGGGTTCTGGTGCATGAGTGGATCTGTCTGAGTTGAATATTCAGGGGTGACCCTCAGTATATCCAGTAATAAAAGTGAGTTGATTAAATGCTGAGTTTAAATCTAGTTTTAATTCCCCATTATTTCCTTAGTGCTTCAAATGAAGGTATAGGACTTGTATAGACTTTCACAAACATGGGGATGGAGGAGATTTGAGCTCTGTGTGTGTTAGAATAATATTTTTCAGGTAACAAACTGTGAATTAATAAGAGTTGGGTGGAGAATAACTGAAATCATCTAATTATTGATGAACCAGAGTTTTCAAGTGTCTGTTCATGTCATTAGGATCTGTAAGGTTTTTGACCTCAAATATATTCTTGCCAGTTTCAAGTGCTTCAGTACAGGAAAACAGTTGGCCATCTGGTTTTACTAAACACTTTCTCATGTACAAGGATGAGATGTATTACTTGGAGCAGCTAGAATTGCACTGTTGGAAGAATTTAGGACACTTCTCTATACAAGCAATTTCTCAAAGATGAAGAGCTTGGCCTGTATCAAAAATTAAAGAAACTTTTGTTGAGAGTATTTCTGATTCTTTCTTCATATGCTTCAGTTTTCTGCAGCTGTGTAGAAATAAGCATTTATTTGACTAGAGAAGGTATTTCACAGTTTGAGCTACACATAGCCACTTACCCACCCTTCCCTTCATGGAATAGAGAATTTTGCTCTCCAAATCTTTAAGTGAATCAGTTATGTTTTTCTTGTTGCTTTCATTATTAAGTTGGAAATGACACTTAACTAGTTAAAATTTTGTTATTTAACAAGAAAAAAGTGAAGTTACAGATTGAAAAAGACTAATGGTAAATTTCTGATAAAACATTAGTTGTATTGTCCTATAGAAAAAAAAAAGCAACATTAAATAATAGAAAGTAACAAAATTCAGGGTATGGTGTTAAACATACTGTTTTCACTACAGATGTAACAAACTCAGAAACACGAAACCTTTCAACATTACTAATTTTACGCTTAAAATAAATAAATCTTTTCCTCCCATGATTTGATCTAACTAGTTTTCAGCAGACTTTCTTTTAAATTGTACAGTGATTCCTGTACAATTTGTCATAGGATGCTTTGATCACAGTTAATAGCAGCAGAAAAATATAAGGTCAAAACTACCAATTTATATCTAGGAGGACAGAATCAAACAGATGTCAGCTGGCATATGTATTTGTTCAACCACAGGCAAGATTACTCAGCAAATACTTAGTTAATGTGTTTCTCGACTTTTGTATTTGATTCAATTGTTTGTTTAGCTAATAATTTGCGCTTGAGGCAGTAACATACAGGCATTTGTCAAAATATTACTTATTGTAAGATATTAGCCAGTAGCTAAATTTTAAATGTAATTTAACAGGAGGAGCAGGATATTTAAATTGGGGATCAAGAGAACTGGTGGGAAACAGTGACATAATGTCCTCAAATTCAGTCAGATTGGAGTAAATGTATTTATAGAGAATTTGTGACCTCAAGGCCTCCTTATGCATGTACAGGCATACCTCAGAGATATTGTGGGTTCAGTTCTAGACCACTGCAATAAAGTGAGTATCGCAGTAAACCAAGTCACGTGAATTTTTTGGTTTCCCAGTGCATATAAAAGTTATTTACACTATACTGTAGTCTATTAAGTGCGTAATAGTATTATGTCAAAAAAAAGTACATACCTTAATTAAAAATACTTTATTGCTAAAAAATGCTAACCACCATCTAACACCCCTACCCCTCATCTCTGGGAAATTAAAGATTGTTCATATAAGAGGCCTGTCTAACTCCTGATACTTTCAATTTCTATACTTGTACTGGTTCCTTTCAACCAAAATTCTAACTAATTTAGAATCATGGAAAATTTACTATGCTGATGTTTAAACTTATTTGGTGGTAAATGTGGCAAATTCTTTTTAAATACCATGAGGAAGAAAAATACTGACAAAAATCATTTTATGGGTTTTCATGTATTTTTTTAAAAACAGTAATGGTGACACATCTTTGAACACTAAAAAACAATGAAATGTCATATTTAAAGTCAGACTCCAGGCAATTTGTTTGAGTAATAAATCTGGTTCTAAAACCAGCGAAACAATTGAGTTTAAAAAAAATTTAGATGCTTAGTGCAATAAAGTATACTGTATTGTTACATGCAGGAATCACTGATGTCTATAGAGAGACCCCTGCAGCATCTACACAACTCATAGCTTAAAATGAAGTAGCAATTCAGGGAAAAAGTGTCACTCAAATATTTCCTTTTCTTTTCCTTTTAATCCACTTGCTCATTGTATATACAGTAATCCTCTTTTATTTATTTATTTATCTATTTATTTATTTGGTTGCACCGGGTCTTAGTTGCAGCAGGCGGGCTCCTTAGTTGTGGTACATGGGTTTCTTAGTTGTGGCATGCATGTGGGATCTAGTTCCCTGACCAGGGATTGAACCTGGGTCCCCTGCACTGGGAGAGCAGAGTCTTATCCACCTTACCACCAGGGAAGTCCCAATATTTTCTACTTTTTTTTAAAAAAAGAGAGAGCTATGATATTTTTAGACCATTAGAGTTGGCTCTTTAGTTATCCAGTGACAAACGTCATGAGGCAGGTATATTAGTTTTCTATTGCTGCTATAACAAATAACCACAAATTTAGGGGCTTAACACAGCACACATTTATTATCTTACAGTTCTGTAGGGTAGAAGTCTGACACCAGTCACTGGACTAAAATCAAGGTATTAGTTGGGTTATGTTCCTTTTTGGAAGCTCTAGGGAAAAATCTGTTTCCTTGCCTTTTTTTAAACTTCTAGAGACTGTTCGCATTCCTTGGCTCCTGGCCCCCTTTCTCCATCTTCAAAGCCAGCAATACTGTATCTCTATGACAATTCTTCAAGACTCACATCTCTCTCTTCCTCTGATTTACTCTCCATCTTTAAGGACTACATTGTGATTACATTGAATTACATTGGATCTACCTGGTTAACCTCCCTATTTTAAGGTCAGCTGATTAACAACATTAATTACAGTGGATCTACCTGGATAACCTCCCTACTTTACATTGGATCTACCTGGATATCCTCCCTATTTTAAAGGTCAGTTGATTAACAACATTAATTCCATCTGCAAACTTAATTTCCCTTTGCCATGTAAACCTAACATATTCACAGGTTCCAAGTATTAGGACACATCATTGGTGGGGGCATAATTTTGCCTACCATAGAGGGAGATGATGTGGAGCTATGAGAAAACAGGTGGAAATTCTAGAGCCACATGAAGTATAATTCTTTGGGGTAATCTTTGGAATACTGTGAAGATGGCCCAGGGTCCTGCTTTGCAAGGTCTGGTCCATGGATCAGAACATGGTCATCACCTTGGACTTTGTTAGAAAGCAGAATCTTGGACCCCACCACAGACCTACTGATTTGGGAACTGCAGTTAACAAGATCCTCAGGTGAGATTCATATGCATATAAAAGTGTGAGAGGCAAGGTTCTAGAAGAGGGGCTCTGTTCCTTTAACCAGAGGAACTTTCAGTTGTATGTGTTTCAGTTATTGGGCTACTACTAAGTTTTCACTTGAAGAAACATCCTCTTCTCAGATATTTCTATTCCCACCGTAAGTCCATGACTTCATTTGGCATTACTAACCTGCTTCTTTAAGTATTACAATTTTCTTATGGGGGGGTGGGTGCTGGGGAGGGGTGGGAGATGAAAAGTGACAGAAAAGTGTAGACAGCGAATTGTTAAACTTCCAGAGGATGAAAAGAGATGTTTAAGTCTAGTATAAAGATTTAGAATGCGGCTCTATTTAGTGACACACTGAGCAAATTTAACTTTACTATCTATTTCTAATATATTGGTTTCTGTCAGACTCTTTTTTTGGCTCAACTTATCCATTTTAAGTACCTTTTCAGTCTCAGTTTAATATGCCATCCTTTTTTTTTTTAACATCTTTATTAGAGTATAATTGCTTTACAATGGTGTACCATTCTTATATAACCTTATTAATGTTTATTGAGTTTTAATGTTTTCCATGTGACTCTCAACTATATGTATTATTATAAATTATTTTTGGTATAAGCTTATCCTTTAATAAATATGTCAGCACATAAACTTAGAAAACAGTAGCTTCCTAAGTCTTGAGAATAAGACCTGAAAACATAATCTCAATCTCTAGGAAAAGTATAGAATGCAGTAACAAAAAAACTGCAAGCACTTTGGAGAATTTTGGAGAATTGTGACATCACAAGGCTTCAAAATAAGTTCATTGGAAACAAGCCATAACATATTTTATATCCTTCTGTAATAGAGTTGCTAGTATGGTAAATCAGGAAAATATGTGCACAACATAACTTGAGTAAAGCACTTGATATGCTTCATGTAATTTTCATTTGTAAATCAATCAATGAAATGCAGGGTGAATGACAGAAGTGATAAATTCTGGTCTGGTTAAAAACACTGTACTCAAGGTGTGTTGCATGGTGATTTACACAGAACAGAGAGGTCGAAGGCTCATGATAGGTGTTTGTCCTTGACTCCAAGCTACTCATTTTTATAAAAGCCATTTAATAAGATGAAAGAATGATGTTTTTTTTTCTAATCTTTGATTTAAGGGTTTAACGGGGTGATGAATAGAATATACAGTATGGGGAACTGGAATTAAAAATTGTCATTCTTAAAGGGAATGCTGTGATTAAAGTCAGTGAGTTTCATCAGTGTGGAGGAAAATTTCTTTACATATCAGTAGACAGAGATGGTGATCTGCTTGTAGAAACACAAATGAAAAAGAACTAGGGTTCTAACTGACCATAAGTTTCCCATGAGCTAATAGTGTAATACAGCTATATGAGTGCAGGGACTACTTGATTTTGAATCCCCAAAGTCTAGCCTAAAACGTAGTACTTAGGTACTTGGTAAATGTTTGCTGAATGGATAATTACTGAATTATATAAAAGCTAGCATTATGTCTGGTTGTAGTAATAGAAGTCTAGAGTCTATAGTATAAGATGATTTACACCAAAATAGTACATCTGCTCTGGGTACCATGTTTTTAGAGTTACACTGACAAAATGCTATGCAGGAGAATAAAATGGAAACTCGAAGAAAAGCTAAAAACTGTGTCCTATGGGGAATGTTATAGTGGAACAAAAGAGAAAACGGGGACATTTTAAATAGTCATTATTTTAAAAAATTTATGTAAACATGAAGACAGACTTGTTATTATAATAGGTTAAAAGCAAAACCAAAAGTAGGAAAAATGCAAAGCTATAAATTACAGTTTAACCTAAGAATTTTCTAACAAGGCTGTCACTGATGGAACGGGCCTCCCTTGATGGTGATGCTTTTCCCATCACTGGAGGCTGTGTGACCATTGGTCAGAGATGCTGGGTAAAAGAGTGTTCATGACATGGAAGGATGCCTTAAAGAAACTTCTGATTCTCAAGCATGTTAGGGTGTGGGTTGCAGATTTTTATTTTTAATCTACCATACTATTTAGGAAATATTTATTGACTTGGCATTTGTTAACTTTTATGGGATTAATGTCTCTTTAGTTTGCATCTGTAAATTTGAATGAGCCAAAGGGAGAGGGTATAGTGCATAAGGAATGGGAAGGAATAGGACTCTTCAAGAAATTTAGGAAATTCAGAAATTTCTAGTTAACCCCTGGTTACTAAATTTCTATGTAGTCCTCTTATTGATTTCTTTCCTACAGTGAATAAGTAAAAAATTTAGACATGCAAATGAAGCATCTCTGTGTTTATTCTAATTCCTAGTAATTACATTAGATTTGTATTGCTTGAAAATTTTTGTTTAATCATTCACTCATATCTCTTACTTTTAGGAATAAAAAAAAATTTAAGACATAATCCCTCAAAACATGAAGGGGGACAAAAACTTACACCTGTAATAGAAAAGTGGAGGGGGACATTCAAGATGGCGGAGGAGTAAGACATAGAGATCACCTTCCTCCCCACAAATACACTAAAAATACATCTACATGTGGAAAAACTCCTACAGAACACCTACTGAACGCTGGCAGAATACCTTAGAACTCCCAAAATGCAAGAAACTCCCCACGTACCTTGGTAGGGCAAAATAAGAATAAACAGAGACAAAAGAATAGGGACAGCACCAGCACCTCTGGGAGGGAGCTGTGAAGGAGGAAACGTTTCCAAACACTAGGAAGCCCCTTCACTGGTGGAGACTGTGGGTGGCGGAGGGGGGAAGCTTCGGAGCCACGGAGGAGAGCGCAGCAACAGGGGTGCGGAGGGCAAAGCGGAGAGATTCCCGCACAGAGGACTGGTACCGACCAGCACTCACCAGCCCGAGAGGCTTGTCTGCTCACCCACCGGGATGGGTGGGGGCTGGGAGCTGAGGCTTGGGCTTCGGAGGTCGGATCCCAGGGAGAAGACTGGGGTTGGCTGTGTGAACACAGCCTGAAGGGGCTAGTGCGCCGCAGCTAGTCGGGAGGGAGTCCGGGAAAACGTCTGGACCTGCCTAAGAGGCAAGAGACCATTGTTTCGGGGTGCTCGAGGAGAGGGGATTCAAAGCACTGCCTAAATGAGCTCCAGAGACGGGTGCGAGCCGTGGCTATCAGCACGGACCCCAGAGACAGGCATGAAATGCTAAGGTTGCTACTGCAGCCACCAGAAGCCTGTGTGCAAGCACAGGTCACTCCCAACCCCCCAACCCCAGGAGCCTGTACAGCATGCCACTGCCAGGGTCCCAAGATCCAGGGACAATTTCCCTGGGGGGAACACATGGCATGCCTTATGCTGTTGCAATGTCATGCTGACCTCTGCCACAGCAGGTTCACCCCGAATTCCAGTTATCACTGCCGTACCGCTCCGCCACCCCAGCCTGAGAGAACAAGATAGTCCTAATCAGCCGCTGCTTTAACCCCCTCCTCTCTGGGCAGGGAATAGATGCCTGAGGGCAACCTACATGCAGAGGCGGGGCCAAAACCAAAGCTGAGCCCCAAGAGCTGTGCGAACAAAGAAGAGAAAGGGAAATTTCTCCGTGTAACCTCAGGAGCAGGGGATTAAATCCCCACAATCAACTTGATGAATCTTGCATCTGTGGAATACCTGAATAGACAATGAATATTCCCAAAATTGAGGTGGTGGACTTTAGGAGCAACTGTAGACTTGGGATTTGCTGTCTGTGACTGATTTATCCCTGATTTTTATGTTTATCTTAGTTTAGTTTTTAGTGCTTGTTATCATTGGTGGATTTATTTATTGGTTTGGTTCTCTTCTTTTATTGTTTTAATTAAAAATTTTTATTTTATTTTACTACTTTTAAATTTTATTATTTTTTACTTGTTTTATGTTTTTTGTTTTTTGTTTTTTTTTGCCGTACGTGGGCCTCTCACTGCTGTGGCCTCTCCTGTTGCGGAGCACAGGCTCCAGACGCACAGGCTCAGTGGCCATGGCTCACGGGCCCAGCCGCTACGCGGCATGTGGGATCCTCCTGGACCGGGGCACCAATCCATGTCCCCTGCATCAGCAGGTGGACTCTCAACCACTGTGCCACCAGGGAAGCCCTATTTATTTTTTTTTCTTCCTTTTCTTCTGATCCGTGTGGCTGACAGGGTATTGGTGCTCCAGCTGGGTGTCAGGCCTGAGCCTCTGAAGTGGGAGAGCTGAGTCCAGGACAGTTGACCCCAGAGACCTCCTCGCCCCATGTAATATCAATTGGTGAGAGCTCTCTCAGAGATCTCCATGTCAACACTAAGACCCAGCTCCACCCAACGGCCAGTAAGCTCCAATGCTGGATGGCCCATGACAAACAACTAGCAAGACAGGAACACAACCCCACCCATTAGCAGAGAGGCTGCCTAAAATAATATTAAATTCACAGACACCCCAAAACACACCACCGGATGTGGCCCTGCCCACCAAAAAGACAGGATCCAGTCCCACCCACCAGAACACAGGCACCAGTCCCCTCCACCAGGAAGCCTACACAGGCCCTGAACCAACCTCACCCATGTGCGGCAGACACCAAAAACAATGGGAACTATGAATCTGCAGGCTACAAAAAGGAGACCCCAAACACAGTAAGTTAAACAAAATAAGAAGACAGAGAAATATGCAGCAGATGAAAGAGTAAGGTAAAACCCCACAGACCAAACAAATGAAGAGGAAATAGGCAGTGTACCTGAAAAACAATTCAGAATAATGATAGTAAAGATGATCCAAAATGTTGGAAATAGAATGGAGAAAATACTAGAAATGTTTAACAGGACCTAGAAGAACTAAAGAGCAAACAAACAATGATGAACAGCGCAATAAATGAAATTAAAATTCTCTAGAGGGAATCAATAGCAGAATAACGGAGGCAGAAGAACAGAGGGTGACCTGGAAGATAAAATAGTGGAAATAACTGTCACAGAGCAGCATAAAGAAAAAAGAGTGAAAAGAATTGAGGACAGTCTCAGAGATCTCTGGGACAACATTAAATGCACCAACATTCGAATTATAGGGGTCCCAGAAGAAGAAGGGAAAAAGAAAGGATCTGAGAAAATATTTGAAGAGATTATAGTTGAAAACTTCCCTAACATGGGAAAGGAAATAGCCAATTAAGTCCAGGAAACACAGAGAATCCCATACAGGATAAATCCAAGTAGAAACACGCCAAGACACATATTAATCAAACTATCAAAAATTAAATACAAAGAAAAATATTAAAAGCAGCAAGGGAAAAGCAACAAATCACATACAAGGGAATCTCCATAAGGTTAACAGTTTATCTTTCAGAAGAAACTCTGCAAGCCAGAAGCGAGTGGCAGGACATATTTAAAGTGATGAAAGGGAAAAACCTACAACCAAGATTACTCTACCCAGCAAGGATCTCATTCAGATTCAACGGAGAAATTAAAACCTTTACAGACAAGCAAAAGCTAAGAGAATTCAGCACCACCAAACCAGCTCTACAACAAATGCTAAAGGAACTTCTCTAAGTGGGAAACACAAGAGAAGAAAAGGACCTACAAAAAAAACCCCCAAAACAATTAAGAAAATGGTCATAGGAACATACATATCGATAATTACCTGAAAAGTGAATGGATTAAATGATGCAACCAAAAGACATAGACTGGCTGAATGGATACAAAAACAAGACCTGTATATATGCTGTCTACAAGAGACCCGCTTCAGACTTAGGGACACATACAGACTGAAAATGATGGGATGGAAAAAGATATTCCATGCAAATGGAAATTAAAAGAAAGCTAGAGTAGCAATACTCATATCAGACAAAATAGACTTTAAAACAAAGACAATTACAAGAGATAAAGAAGTACACTACATAATGATCAAACGATCAATCCAAGAAGAAGATATAACAATTGTAAATGCACCCAACATAGGAATGCATCTAACAATTGTAAATGCACCCAACCTCAATATATAAGATAAATGTTAACAGCCATAAAGGAGGAAATCAACAGAAACACTATCATAGTAGGGGACTTTAACACCCCCACTTTAATCAATAGACAGATCATCCAAAATGAAAATAAATAAGGAAACAGAAGTTTTAAATAACACATTAAACAAGATGGGCTTAATTGATATTTATAGGACATTCCATCCAAAAACAACAGAATACACTTTCTTCTCAAGTGCTCATGGAACATTCTCCAGGATAGATCATATCTTGGGTTACAAATCAAGCCTCGGTAAATTTACGAAGACAGAAATCGTATCAAATATCTTTTCCGACCACCATGCTATGAGAATAGATATCAATTACAGGAAAAAACTAAAAAATACGAACACATGGAGGCTAAACAATACACTACTAAATAACCCAGAGATCCCTGAAGAAATCAAAGAGAGAATTAACAAATACCTAGCAAAAAATGACAATGAAAACACAACCACCCAAAACCTATGGGATGCAGCAAAAGCAGTTCTAAGAGAAAAGTTTATAGCAATACAATATTACCTCATGAAACAAGAAAAATCTCAAATAAACAACCTAACCTTACACCTAAAGCAATTAGAGAAAGAAGAACAAAAAAACCCCAAAGTTAGCAGAAGCAAAGAAATCATAAAGATCAGATCAGAAATAAATGAAAAAGAAATGAAGGAAACAATAGCAAAGATCAATAAAACTAAAAGCTGGTTCTTTGAGAAGATAAACAAAATTGATAAACCATTAGCCAGACTCATCAAGAAAAAAGGGAAAAGACTCAAACCAACAGAATTAGAAATGAAAAAGGAGAAGTAACAACTGACACTGCAGAAATTCAAAGGATCATGAGAGATTACTACAAGCAACTATATGCCAATAAAATGGACGACCTGGAAGAAATGGACACATTCTTAGAAAAGCAGAACCTTCCGAGACTGAACCAGGAAATAGAAAATATGAACAGACCAATCACAAGCAGTGAAATTGAAACTGTGATTAAAAATCTTCCAACAAAGAAAAGCCCAGCACCAGATGGCTTCACAGGTGAATTCTATCAAACATTTAGAGAGGAGATAACATCTAATCTTCTCAAACTCTTCCAAAATATAGTAGAGGGAGGAACACTCCTAAACTCATTTTACGAGGCCACCATCACCCTGATACCAAAACCTGACAAAGATGTCACAAAGAAAGAAAACTACAGGCCAATATCACCGATGAACATAGATGAAAAAATCCTCAACAAAATACTAGCAAACAGAAACCAACAGCACATTCAAAGGATCATACACCATGATCAAGTGGGATTTATCCCAGGAATGCAAGGATTCTTCAATATACGCAAGTCAATCCATGTGATACACCATATTAACAAACTGAAGGATAAAAACCATATGATAATCTCAAGAGATACAGAAAAAGCTTTCAACAGAATTCAACACCCATTTATGATATAAACTCTCCAGAAAGTCGGCATAGAGGGAACCTGCCTCAACATAATAAAGGCCATATATGACAAACCCACAGCCAACGTCATTCTCAATGGTGAAAAACTGAAACCATTTCTTCTAAAATCAGGAATAAGGTTGCCCAACCTTTGGTAAACAACAAGGTTGCCCACTCTCAACACTATTATTCAACATAGTTTTGGAAGTTTCAGCCACGGCAATCAGAGAAGAAAAAGAAATAAAAGCAATCCAAATCGGAAAAGAGGAAATAAAGCTGTCACTGTTTGCAGATGACATGATATTATACATAGAGAATCCTAAAGATGCTACCAGAAAAATACAGAGCTAATCAATGAATTTGGTAAAGTAGCAGGATACAAAATTAATGAACAGAAATCTCTTGCATTCCTATACACTAATGATGAAAAATCTGAAAGAGAAATTAAGAAAACACTCCTATTTACCATTGCAGCAAAAAGAATAAAATACCTAGGAATAAACCTATCTAAGGAGACAAAAGACCTGTATGCAGAAAACTATAAGCACTGAAGAAATTAAAGATGATACAAACAGATGGAGAGACATAACATGTTCTTGGATTGGAAGAATCAACATTGTTAAAATGATTATAGTACCCAAAGCAATCTACAGATTCAGTGTAATCCCTATCAAACTACCAATGGCAGTTTTCAGAGAACCAGAACAAAAAATTTCACAATTTGTTTGGAAACACAAAAGACCCCGAATAGCCAAAGCAATCTTGAGAAAGAAAAACGGAGCTGGAGGTATCAGGCTCCCTGACTTCAGACTATACTACAAAACTATAATAATCAGACAGTATGTACTGGCACAAAAATAGAAAAATAGATCAATGGAACAGGATAGAAAGCCCAGAGATAAACCCATGCACGTATGGTTACCTTTTCTTTGATAAAGGAGGGAAGAATTTACAGTGGAGAAAAGACAGCCTCTTCAATAAGTGCTGCGGAACGAAATTAGAACAATCCCTAACACCATACACAAAAAATGAACTCAAAATGGGTTAAAGAGCTAAATGTAAGGCCAGACACTTTAAAACTCTTAGAGGAAAACATTGGCAGAACACTCTATGACATCAATCACAGCAAGATCCTTTTTGACCCACCTCCTAGAGAAATGGAAATAAAACCAAAAATAAACAAATGGGATCTAATGAAACTTAAAATCTTTTGCACAGCAAAGGAAACCATAAACAAGATGAAAAGACAACCCTCAGAATGGGAGAAAAGGTTTGCAAATGAAGCTACTGACAAAAGATTAATCTCCAAAATATACAAGCAGCTCATGCAGCTCAACATGAGGGTAAGGGTAAGCTGGGATGGAGTGAGAGTGGCACTGACATATATACACTACCAAATGTAAAATACATAGCTAGTGGGAAGCAGCTGCATCTCACAGGGAGATCAGCTCAGTGCTTTGTGACCACCTAGACGGTTGGGATAGGGAGGGTGGGAGGGAGGCACAAGAGGGAGGGGATATGGGGATATATGTATACATATGGCTGATTCACTTTTTTATACATCAGAAACTAACACAACATTGTAAAGCAATTATACTCCAATAAAGATGTTAATAAAAAAAGTGGATATTTAAAATTCATAGATATAAGGATCACTTCCACTAGAAGTGTTGTGTTGTTATTCAAGGACATGCTTTATTTTTGATGTGACCTTATAGTGCAAACATTACCTCTGGACTAGAACGATTTCCTAAGGCAGACATGCATTCAGAAAAGACTGGCACATATGACGGTAATATGCTAGAATATCTATGGTGATGGGGGGAATAGTGACAAAATCTCTTTGTAGGAAATGGGAAATTACAGGCTCAAGATTTTCAAGGTACATTGTAGTTTCTAATAACCTTCGTATTAAATCAAAGTGTAAAGGTTTTGTACCACAATCAGACTACGCAAAGTTCTGGAAATGCTCTTTGTGACAAAGTTGCTGCAAAAATACATAGAAAAACCAAATAAAAACACTTGAATTGATGTTTGTCATAACTCTTCCCCTCCTATTTGTCCCTGGTGGATTTGAAGACAAAGCCAGTGTTCTGGTTAAACAAAGAGATTGTTCTGGGCATAACAATGTGAAATAAAAGATTTTCTGTCTAATTCTTCCCATATGTTGGACAAACTAAGTTTATTGTTTAGAGTGCTTTGATGGAGCAGAAAAGTTAATGAAGTAAAAACAAGTAATGAATCCAGTAAATTCATTATAATCCTAAGTCTCCCACTGTCAGATGTTGGTATTAGTTGTTATTACATTGCCATTTCTCTAGGGTAGTATCTACAAATCATGTTTACATCTAACTAAAACAAGATTTTTTTCTAAAAAGAAAAATTTTTAAGGCTGCCATTTTTGAACACTTATTATCAGTTAAAAAATATGCTACTTGCTACGTAACAAGAATATATGTAACTTATATGTGAATTCTAACGTATAATTATATAATGGACAACAAAGAACTCTGCATTGAATTAAAAAATGCTACCAATGTTTTATATCTAAACTGGATGCTTGCTTCCTCTCTTCTCTTCACTCTGAGAATCAACACAGAGATTTATCATTCTCTTGCCTTAAATTAAAAAAAATATGTGTATGTAAGCCTAGATGATATAATATTATTTTTGCTTGTTTTGAGCTATAACATTTGTGTCATACTGGAAATAGCCTTCAGTTTCGTGCTTTTTTCATTTAATTATGTATGTAAGAGGCCATCTATGTTGTTACAAATTGTAGTGTTTCCATCTATACTATTTTATTATTCCATGTGGGAGCACACTACAATTTATTTATTTTCTTTTAGATGACCATTGGGTTTTTCTAATTTTACTTTATTACTATAAACATTGCTACTGTGAGCTTTTTGGAGCACGTGTGCAAGAGTTTCTCTAGTGTACGTGTAAAAATTTCTTTAGAAGTGGAAATTCTAGGTTATGGGCTATGCACATGTTCTGCCTTTACAAAGTAACGCCACACTGTTTTCCACAGTGATTGTTTCAACTTACCCTAGTCCTCATGTAAGTGTTACAGTTAACCCTTATCTTCTCTAACACTTGATATTGTCAGACGTCTCCATTTTTGCCATTCAAGTTGTCATAAGTAAAATGTTTTATTATAAATGTGAACATTCACAGACATTTTTAAACAAAAGGAGATAGTAATAAAATGGCAATCAAGGAAAAATTGATGTTGTTCATTCATTCAACAAGTATTTATTGCCTACTGCTATGAAAAACATGAGTATATAAAGGAAAAAATGCAAAAAAAATGTTCTCCCTTTAAGGAGATTACAGTATACATAAAACTGAAACATTCAAATAATAGTACAAGACAGTATTATTATCATTTTTCAGGTTTCCTTCTCCTCTCCCTTGATATTCTTTGTCTCTATGACTTAGGACTTCCCAAGAAAGAAACTTAAGTGGTTTCTACCTTCAAAATGACTTTGACTGTCTGTTCTGTTTTATTCCTGCCATTTATTCTATCAGCTTACACTCAGTCCATTGCCACAATCTTCTATTGAAGGATGATCCAGATCTGAATATGAGCAGAATGGAGAGTTGGATGAGTGAAGCTTTTCTACATGGTGAAAAGATGTGTAAGAAAGTAAAAGAAAACAAGGTGCAGGGCCTTAAATGGAGAATGAAAGAATTTGGACTTTATCCTGTAGACAGCAGGGAGCAGCTAAAGGATTAAATTTTTTTTTTCTTAGTTCCTGATTTACTCAGAAGGGATAAGAGATTTCCTTTTTTTTTTTTTTTTTTTGTGGTATGCGGACCTCTCACTGTTGTGACCTCTTCCGTTGCGGAGCACAGGCTCCAGACGCACAGGCCCAGCGGCCATGGCTCACGGGCCCAGCCACTCTGCGGCATGTGGGATCTTCCCGGACCGGGGCACGAACCCATGTTCCCTGCATTGGCAGGTGGACTCTCAACCACTGCGCCACCAGGGAAGCACTCTCCTAGTGTTTTTATAGAACCTTTTCCTAGAGAGCCAAAGACACAGAATCAATACCAACACCATTTTCTTATGGTAGGCTTATTGATTTAGGCTCATCTGCACTTACTCTCTATTAGCCAGATACTGTGCTTGGTGATGAGACACAGAGAACAACACATAAAATATGTGCCTTGCAGTTTAGTGACTTTCAAACTTCAGTGTGCCTAAGAATCATTTTGGAGCCTTGTTAAAAATGTATATTGCTGGTTCTTTTCCTCAGAGATACTAACTCAAAAGATATGGGCTGGGCCTAGAAGCCTAAATGTTATCAGGTATTTCAGGTAATTCTGGTGCAGACTGTTGTCAGGAATCACTTGATGAAGGTTTAAGGCAGGACACAGACTTTATGATCAGATTGGTCATGTACTGGTTCCCCAGTTACTATCTGTGTGATGAAATGAGTTTCTAGTTCCTGGACTCACAGAGTCTCACTTTCCTTATTTGTAAATTCCTACTTTATAGAATTATTGGGAAGATGTATGGAAGGTACTTAGCAAAGGGCCTCATCTGGAGTAGAAACTCATTAAGCGAGTGTCTTTGTTAGTATTAAAAAGCAAATCTGGACCAACTTTACTACTTTGTGCCATCCAGTTGGGAAATGTTCAAAGTAGGAGTCTGGGGATAATTGAAGAGTCTAGGAGGAATGGACTTATGATGAAAGGCAGGAATGATTCAGCATTTACATCTGTAAAAAGTTAAAAGGTTTAGAGTGGTTGTGGGAAGAGACATAGCTGAAGGGCATAGAGAAGACATCCCTGACCAAAATGCCGAATAAGATGATTAGCGTATTTGATGCAACTAAAGAAAGGAAAGGGAAATTGCAACAGTCTTCCTAACAATTGGCAGGGAGGGTTATGGTCATCCTGATATGTGGGAAGGAACAGTAATTTAAAAAAAAATGTTAAAATACCATTTCAACAAGAGCAAAAAAAAAAAAAAAAAAAGCTGTTCTTTGTTGATAAATTAAAAAGAAAAATAAACAAACAGACAAACAACCACCCTAGGGAACTCTGTCTCCAAAGAGCAAAGAAACAACAAATTGAGGACCTGGTAAGGAATGGGGATCATCAGATTAGAGATACACATCCTGGGATTATTGTTATTTTTCAAATGTCATGCAGTTAGAATGAAAATAATGAACTATATCTGTTTGTCATAACATTTTAGTGGTCTTATTAATTTATAATATAATTAAACAAAAAATTATTATTTTATTTTTTTCAAAATTTTTTTATTGCATTATTTTTTACTGTACTATTTTTAGCACTTTATTCACAAACTTTTATATAGTGCTTGAGTAAGGAGTTTCTGAACAATGGAAATAATCACTATTTTTGTAAAAGCTTATACAGTATGTGGTGTATGAGGCAATAAAAGTAAATTAACAAATCATTAAAAGTGAATTATTGGAAAAATAATTTACCTTTGTGAATTGCTTGAACCCTAAAGCAGAGGATCGGATAGTCTTTTATTGAAACAGGAAAACCCATATGGCCCTAACCTACCTGGAAATCTTTAAGCAATGTGCCAGTATGGAGAACCAATCTAAAGCTGCCAAAAGCCAATCGGAAAGTCTCCTCATCTTATTTCCCCAAATCCCACCCACTAGAAAATCCCACCTTAACAGAACACTGACCAATCAAAGGCTTTCTTAAAATATTCTCCTTTTGCTCTATAAAATTTACTCTCCTTTCAAGCCCCTTCCAGTCTACCAGAACTAAACAGATAGTAGCTGACTTTTTACTAGCGTTAGCTCTGAATAAACAGCATTTGATTAATTCTGTATGTGGTTTTCAACCTTCTGACAATTTTAATAAGGATTAATTTTTAGTATTCCTTATTCACAGCCATATACTGTGATAATGTATCACTCGAGATCACAGAACCTGTGTCACATCATGGTCCCCATACACGTAGAGACACATCACAAAACATATACACGATTTTTTTCAGCAAGCAGCTTCCCCCATAGAAGCAGAATATACAATCCTTCAGTGTTTTAGCAAAAATAACTCCAGAGAAAGTACCTTTATGTTGGAACATTTGGTTCATTCTGGATGACAGTGTCATAACTTCACTGAATCGTCAGTTTTTTCCCAGTTTACTGCTATTGGCCTACCTCTTGCCAACCTCTTCTGCCGGGTGATGGACATGATCCATCTTCATACCTCTATTGTCTGTCAGTTTTGAAGAAGTGGGGAAAGACCAGGAGATGGGACAGGAGCAAGTGTCAGCTGTGAGAATGGAAAAAGGTATAGTTAAATACAGAGTGAAACAAAAATCAAATAATGATTTGTAACTAAGCAGGTTAATGCTTGCCTGACACATTCTAATGCTTTGTAAATACTTTAAAATAAATAAATTCGTCATTAATAAGAAGCGTATACGTTCTTAGTCCTCAAATTAAGTTCATTCCTCTCCCACCCATGATTATAACATGAAACAGGTAGTGGGTGGGATTGAGGGTACTTTCAGAGCCAATCTCACCTATAAATGAGTCAGATAGTTAATGTGGTTTGGTAGATTCCTAAAAGTCTATTCCTCCAGAACTTCTCCCATACTCAATGGCCATGGTGACTAAAACTTTTAGCACTGGAGGGATTTACTTTTAGAGAATCCTGGTGAATTGATTATATCTAATTTAGGAGCCATTTAGAAGTCTCAATAAGGTATCTGGAAACGATGACACATTGTTATGTTATTATCCATTAATCCTTAATATTGACTTGTTTATAGGATTGAGAGTTTCAAAGGACATGATTCTGAGGGAATGGGAGTAATTATTCAAACAGGGACAGGAGTCATAAGAGCTGTAGGTAAGAGAGGGACACAAAATTTACTCATGCTGAAATTTTGGATAGGGTTGTGGAAAAGTATTTCTCTATGTTGTTAATTACATGCAGTTGGATCTCTTCTTTCAATTTCCCTTCCCTCCTCTCCTCTCCTCTTCCCTCCCCTCCCTTTCTTTCTTCCTTCTCTCTTTCATTTTACATTTAATTAAAGTAAAATCTTACAATTGAAGATCCTGTTAAGGGGTAAAATTGAAATGCCTAATCGGTATGATTTAGCATTCATTAATCACATAGATCAAAATATTGATAGTTTTAAGAACATTGGCAGACCTCACTGGGGAGAATGTAAAATGGGATAGTTGCCCAGCTCACCTCTGGAGAAAAGGTTTAGCATAAACATGACCTGAGAGGATGAGCAAGTCCCACCCAGATCACAGCAGGCCTGACTGCAGTCTTATTACATGGCCAGCTGACTTGTCTGGGACCTAGGGAGCTACCCATTAAATGAGGTCAGCAGTTGTGAAGAAAAGAAAGCTTGCAAAGGAAAATACCTCAAGTACTGAGCCTAGGGTGTATGCCGGGAATCAAAATAATGTAAGGGGATTTATTAACAACAGCTAATGCTTATTGAGCACTTACACGATTTCAGGTACTGTTCTAAGGATTTACATGTTCTAACTCATTTATTTGTTCCAACAACCCTATTAGGTAAGTATTAATTTTACCCCCTGTTATGGATGAGAACCTCATCAATATTAACAATAGAGCAACGACCCTTCTTGTGCGTGTCTCATGGTGGTCCGTCCAAGAGTTTCTTTAGGGTACCTACTTAGGAGGGGAAGTGCTGGATCAAAGAGAATGCACATCTTCTCCTCACTAGATAAGACCAAATTGTTTTCCAAATAGATTGCACCATTTTACCCTCCCAGTAACACATGAAATCTCCCAATTTCTTTATGTGGTCAGGCTTTCAAACTTTTGCCAATTTGAGGGGTGTGAAATTGTATCTTATTCAACTTTGGATTTCTCTGATTACTAATGCTTTATCATATTTTCATATGTTTATTGGCCATTCTGGTTTCCTTTTCTAGGAATTTACTCTTTTTATTCTTTCCTCATTTTTATCGTTGTACTTTTTTATTGATCACATGTGATTATACGCTTTGGCTACTAATTTTCTGCTGGTTATATGTAGTGCAAATATCCTTTCCAAGACTTCCTCCCTCCCTTCCTTCCTCTTTTCCTCTCTCTTACTCTCTTTTTCTCATAGCGTTTTTTGATGTACATCAGTTTTACATTTTAATATGGTCAATTTATCAATCTTTTCCTCAATGGTTTATTCTTCCCATCCTGAAGGCCTAAAGATATTTTCCAGTATATGGTAACCTCATCTTCATCATGTCCTAAGTTCTCAAATATTCTGTTTCTGGGCTTTCTTTCTGATCTATTTTTCTTCTTTTTATCTTAAATCCCTGAGACAATATCACATCGTCTCAATTACTTTATAGTTAGCCAAGAGATCACAAGGGTGATTCTCCATACCTTATTATTCTTCTTCAGTATTGTATTTCTTTATCTTGAATCTTACTATTTTTCTTCAATATTATATTTAGTATTCTTGGGTCTTTGCTTATTCTTATACATTTGATAAAAAGTTTTGTTAACTTCAATAAACTGACCTTCTGTGAGTTTGGATGTAACTGAATGATTTAATAGATTAATTTGGGGGTGTAGATTTCCATTTATTTAGATCTTCTTCAGTGTTTTCCAATAATATTTTATCTTTTTTTTTCATGACATCTTTTGTTAGATTTATCTCTGGTATCTTATTGCTGTTATAAATGGAAACTTTAAAAAATTTCATTTTCTAGCTGTTTGCTATTGGTGTATGGGAGTATGATTGATTTTCTGCATTGATTGTTACATTGACCATGCATCTAGCAATATTACTAAAATCTCTGATTAATTGTAGTTATTTGGCTATCAGTTCTCTTGTGAAAATAGCACTTTTATTTTACCTTTCATATATGTGTGTATACATATATATATATTAAAAGCACACACACATATATATATAACATATATGTAGATATCATAATCTAAATAAACATATACATATCTATGTATCTATAACCTATATACCTATCATCTATCAACTATTATCCATCTTCTTATTCTTGTCTTACAGAGCTAGCTAGGTTTTCCAATACAATATTATATGGCATTATTGATGGAGCATACTTCCAGTGTTTCACTCTTTAGTGTCATCCTCGCTTTAGGCAAAGAGGAAATTTCATCCTACTTTTGGATAGGCTAGGTTAGGCTGTAATAACAAATGATCTTAACATTTCAGTGGCTTTCAAAGAAAAGTTTATGTCTGGTTCACACTTTTTCTCCATTATAGGTCAGCTGTGACTCTGCTCGCATCACCTTATGCCAGGTAAAATGATAATGGAGTTGTCTCTGTAATATTACCAGTTACATGGTAAACATTGTCTTGGCTCCTAAAGCTTCTGCCTGGGAGGGGCAGGACACATCTCTTATGCTTATATTTCATTGACCAAAGGATGTCTAATGGCCATGCCTGATTTAAATAGGTTGGGAATATACAATCCTCCCTTAGTGGGAGGGTATCATAAAGAGAGGCTGCAAATATTTTGAACACTAGTATAATTGCTCACAGTGGGTAGAGTCAACTGCTTTAATACCTATGTCTATTTAAGTTTTATAAAGACTTTTGTCCACAGTTTAAAACTTATGGAGTTATTTTATTCTCCCCCCTTTCTCTTTTTCTAAACCCAAAAAAGAATTTATGAATAAACGAGTAAACTTTCCTAAGTCTAAAAAGTCTTGTTTAAATAATCAACATCTTTCTTCACTTAGTTAAAAAGCTTTTGGGGTGAGAATCCTTATTCTCTGAAGCTAACTTGTTGGCATTCTTCTGTGTCTTGGGTCTGCTTATAACTGTTGTGATAGACACAGGAGAGCTAAAAAAATGCATACATTTTTTCTTGATATAAAACCTATGCCCCTGGGCTTCCCTGGTGGCACAGTGGTTAAGAATCCACCTGCCAATGCAGGAGACACGGGTTCGAGCCCTGGTCTGGGAAGATCCCACATGCCACGGAGCAGCTAAGCCCGTGAGCCACAACTACTGAGCTCACATGCCACAACTACTGAAGCCTGTGCACCTAGAGCCTGTGCTCTGCAACAAGAGAAGTCACCGCAATGAGAAGCCCACACACTGCAACGAAGAGTAGCCGCCGCTCACCACAGCTAGAGAAAGCCCGCACACAGCAATGAAGACCCAATGCAGCCAAAAATAAATAAATTTTAAAAATAAATAAAATAAACAGACAAACAAATCTGTGCCCCTGAGATTTTTCATACGAGGGTACTGGATATTAGAATATTGTCTTCCATGATTGACATTGTCTTAGGGGACAGCATTAGGGAATCCATAATGGTTTGAGATTATGATTGATTGTCTGTATTTTAGGAAATAATATATTTTTTAAAAGATAGGAAAATCAAAAGGGAAATATTGGAAGACTCATTTGTCAAATATTATAGATTATCACTATGGAATGTGAATTAGTATAGTAATGGGAAGGTATATGTGTGCGTGTGTGCCTGTGTGTGTATATGTGTGAAGAGAAGAAAGTTAGAGAAGAGATTGTAATAGCTGCCATAAAAACCTTTTACGCAAGTTTTCTGCTGTGTCAGACTTGAGAAGAGTACAGTCTGCTTCCATGGTGTTCCTGGGCATGAACGTCAGTTGAACAGCCCAGGACTCTGAGGTACTCTGGCTGAGTAGAGAACCTCAGTATGCTTGCATCTCAAAGACTGAGATCAGAGTTTTTTACACTCTTTTTTCTCATCTATTTTACTTTTTCCTTCTTTTGCGTAAGTAACCCAGGGCCAAATCATTTAGTCATATGTATTATATTAGATTTCTAAAACTGTACACTCATTTTGAACACTTACCTTAAAAGTTTTACCTATTTTCAAAAATAATATTTCAAATATTTTAAATATAAAAACTTCTTTAGTTTTCAAACAGCATTATGTGAAAACTAAAAAAGTAACTGAAGGCATAGGTAGAAAGATTCTTGGAATGGGGATCAGAATGCTTGAATCCAGACTCTTAATAAGCTTCTTTCTAGTTTTGGGACTTAGGTAAATAGTGTAACCTCTCTGGGTCCCCTTATTCCCAGTGGTTAAAATAAGGGGGTGGGAACAGGTAAAATTCATTGAGTAGTTTTTCACTAGGGTTTCTAAAATAACTTCTCTTATTGCATGTATTCTCTTCAAGATAGGTCAACCTCCTTCAACACAAGAATGAGGAAGTAGGTGGCAAAGAGAAAAGGGTCTATTCTTATAATTAAAGTTAAAATATTTTTGGAACAGCTAGCACAAGTCTGTAATTCCTTAGCTAAGCATATAAGTTCTTCCATTGACTGACTGCTGCCTGTCTCTTCAATGTTACCATCTTTTCTCATGCCAAGCTAGTATACCTATAACTTTTCCAGATAAACCGCATTGTTTCATGCTCTCAAGACTTAATACACACTATTTTCTCTGCTTTGAATGCTCCTCTTTATCTTATCTGTCTTATGAGTCCTTAGTTAATATTCAATTTAACAGCTCAAACCTTCTCAATCACCTTCATGAGCCATGTTTGCTAGTTTCTTTTGTACCATAAGTGTTGCCTAGTATATCCACTTATCATGTCCTTCATAGTGGACTTATCTGTTTGTTGAAAAGGAGAATAGATAAAATCCTAACACAACACTTGGCACGTAAGTTGTACCCAATAAATGTTGGTCATTATTATTGGGATTATTGTTCATCTGTCCTCTGAGCTCCTTGAGGATAGAAACTATATATGGTTTATTTTTACATTGCTAACAACACATTAAGAGTCTGGTACATGATAGGTGCTCAAAACACGTTTGTTAAATTAATTAGGAAATCTTTAGGAAAAAGTCTCTCCTTTAATTCATTAGCCTGTTCATTATTTTGAATTCCTATTTTTATACTTAAAATTTCAATTTGAAAAGGAAATTATTAAGATCCATGTTTTACTTCTAGATTCACATAAAAATGGTTTCCACAGGCTTCAATTAGAGAAAATATATCTGTTACTTGGTTAAAATGAATGGCATTCCCATAACAAGATGATTTCTGATGCCAAATGTCTTTCCAAAGGCTTTTTGTTTTTTTCAACATGATATTAGTTTTTTATTGCTGTGTAACAATTTACCACAAACAGTGGCTTAAAACAATAGTCGTGTATTATTTCATTACATAACTTACTGTTATATAAGTCAAAAACCAGGTGGGCTCAGCTAGTTACTCTAGTCTCACAAGGCTGAAATTAAAGGGGCAAATACTGTAGGCTTTTATCTGGTGGCTTTATTGGAGAGGCAATGTGCTTCCAGGCTTATTCAGGTTTTAACAGCGAGGGCTGCTGGTTGGAGGTGGTTCTCAGCTTCTAGAGAGGTTATCTGCATGCCTTGGCTCATACCTATTCCATCTTCAAAGTCAACCAAGGCATGTTGAATCCTTCTCCTGACTTTCTCTTCTCCCACCAGCTAGAAAAGTTCTCTTCTTTTATGGTTAGATTAGATTACATTAGGACTTGTGTGATCCCCCTATTTTAAGGTCAATCATGCTCTACAATATTATATAATCATCGGAGTGATAATAATATCATATTCACAGATTCTGGGGATTAGAACAAGACATCTTTGGATGACCATAGTTTTATCTACCCCGGTCTGCTGCCCCCCTCCAAAGATTCATATCCATTTCACATGTAAAATACATTCAACCCATTTCAAGATCCCTACAAGCCTCATTCCAACACAACATCATCTCAAAATTCAAAATCTCGTCATCTAAAGCAACTGAATCAGTGCAGATGAGGCTCCTGTGCACAATTTCTATCATCTGTGGACTGTGATATTAAATAAACATCTAATCTGCTTCAAACAGAAACTGGTGGGACATCAAGAAGATAATAGTTACAGACAGTATGGCTCAAAATGGGAGAAAAGGAAAATAAAAGGGAGTTTCTATTCCAAAGAAGTTTTGAAATCCATCTGGGCAGACTCCCTTAGGTTTCAAACCCTGGGAACAGTTCTCTGTGGCTCTCAGCTCTCCCCACTGAGCTCTCAGTTCTACTCTCTGGGCTCTAGGCCCACTTCCTGCCAATGGAATTTCAGGGGTCCAATAACCTTTCATTTTGTAATTTTTTTTCCTTTTTCTTTTTCTGGTCTATGCTAGCAGTATTTCTGTTGACATAGATTTCTCAAGAAACTTGTGCATCTCCCTTGGCACAGGGATTCATCTCAATAGACAGATCTCAAGTCCATAACACATTTTGAGATAATCTTTTCCCTATCTTTGGCTTCTGTTGAAATGGCTGATGGAGAGTACCCTTAAGCTTCCTAGAAACTCCCTGTTTTAAGAGGATCTGTGAAGCAAACCCTTAATCTCTTGAGACTTAATATTCTGACTTTCTGGTCTTTCCAAAAATTGAGCAAATGGGTGCCCAGACACACTCAGCTTTTTCTCTGTGCTTCACTTTCAGAAACAATCTCTTAATTTTAGCAGTTTTTGCCATAAGGATAGGCTGAGGATTTCCCAGAGCAAGTCCTGGTTCCTTTTTGTTTACTGTTCTTTCATCAATTTTTCTCTCTCCTCTCACATTTTACTATAAGCAGCAGGTAAAAAACCAGGCAGCACCTCCAACACTTTGCTTGGAAATCTACTTACCTAAATAATTAAGTTTATCATTTAGAAGTTCTGCTTTCCACATAAATTCAGGACAAAATTCTGCTAATCTTTATGCCACAGTATGATATCGATCCTCTTTCCATAGTTTTCAATAACATGTTCCATGCTTCATTCTGAGCTGTCCCCAGTCTATGTACTTGACATCCATGGTTCAACTAACAGTTTATTCATGGCAGTCTAGGCTTCCTCTACAGTGCTCCTTAAGGTTCTCCTTAAGGTTCTTTCAGCCTCCACTCACTGCCTAATTCCAGAGCCACTCCCATATTTTGTGTATTTGTTCTGGGAGCACCCCACTCCTGACACCAACGTCTGTATTAGTTCTCTATTTCTGTGAAACAGATTACCACATATAAAACAGCTTAGAGCAACACAAATTTATTAGCTTACAGTTTTGTAGATCAGAAAGCCAATGTGCTGAATTTTCTGCTTAGGGTCTCCAAAGGCTGAAATCAAGATGTTGTCTTGATGGGCTGTATCTGGGGGATCTGGAGAAGAATCTGCTTCCAACTCATTCCTGTTGTTGGCAGAATCAGTTCCTTGGAGTTGTGGGACTGAAGTTCCTGTTTCCTTGCTGACTGCTAGCTGGGGGTGGCTTTCTGCTCCTAGAGGTTCCTTGCATTCTTTCTCTTATGTCCCCATCCATCTTCAAACCAGCAATGGTGTATTGAATACTTCTCAGGCTTTGAGTCTATCTGACTTCCTCTTCTGCTTTTCTCTTCTGCTTTTGAAGGGCTCATGTAATTAGATCATCTCTCTCCTGCAAATAATTTTTGTATCTTCAGATCAGCAGACTTAAGACTTTAATTACATCTGCAAAATTCCTTCAGAACAGTACCTAGTTTGGTATTTTATTGAATACACAGGAGTTGAGAACTTTGGGTGGGCATTTTTAGACTTTTTCCAGGTAAAACCATTACTAGAGAATTGATTTAAATAAATCAATTTGAAATCAAGATATGCAACACTTTTTTTTAGTACAGTGTTTGAAATATATATTAAACAGTATTTTATATTCTACAACTTCTTTAATGATGATAAGCATTCCATATTACTCTTTGGACATGTAATTAACACTCCTATTTAAAGAAAAATTGCTACCTTATTAATAGGTTTCCCTGAATTTGACTAACATCATCAGTGATTTCAAAGTTTTGGCCTAATTATAGATCTTTGTGATCCTCTAATGTATATGTGTTTCTATCATAGTGTAAGACAACACAGAGGATCACATTTTTAAATCAGACCAACAAATTAAAAATCTTACAATAGTCACACAACTCAATTGTGGCCAATGATTTGAAAGTGGAAGTGAGGCTTCTGGGAGAATTCTTTCCAAAGAGCCAGATTTAGCTGGTATATGTCTTTTTGCCCTTCTTCCTGACTAGACTGTGGATGAGTTCCAGTTGTGGAGCATGCATCTTATGACCACAAAGCCATCCCGACAGAAGGATCCAGAGGAATGCAGAGACTTGAGAGCTGATATTCTTGAGCTGCTGAACTAACACCAACAACAACTTATCTCTGGACATCTCATGATGTGAGAAAAACACAACACATTATTTGTTTACACCACCTTTTTGGGGGGTTTGTATGACTTGGCTGCAATTTTTAACTGACATAGTTGTTCAGAGTAGTGCCTAGAGAAGATACAGCCGTAGAGGAGGAAAGTACATAAATCCTTCAACCTGTCAAAATACTTGATTTATCTCTCTCATGACATTTGTGTGCCACTGTTGTGTAAATGAAAATCTAATCTCCTGTACTGGTCTAAAAACTCATAAAAGGATATCCATCCTTTGTCTCCACCACATGTTAGCTTAGTTAAGTTCACCCTAAATATTTGTTGAATGACATCAATAAGGGTAAAGATGCCTCCAATTTAGACTCTTGCAGCTTGACGTGTAAAAAATATTTTTATTATGAGAAGAGAATAGGAGAAAAAATAAACCCTGATAAAGGGGAAATAGGAAAATCTCCTAATGTGACTTTGCAGAGAGCATTCCAGAAAACTAACAATCATCATCCTCATCAACATCACCGAAGAGTGTATTCAGGTAAGAGAAGGCGTAACCAAGGAAAATATAAAAGATCGGCATGGAATTGTAAGAAGTATGTCAAGAATCTTGAAGAAAATATTCATGACAAGCAAGATGGGGAATGCTTTTAAGTTATATTCCGGGTAAGACCTGCTTGACCTGTGTTGTGTGATTTTCACAGATGACTGTAAAAAGGGGAAATTCTTATTTTTATTCTGTGCTGAGTAGCATAATTTTCAAATTGGAAAAATGTAGCAAGATTTTTTCCTTTCTGGGTGCTTTATTTCCACTTCTCACATTTATTAGAGATGCCTATACTTAAAAAATAGATTAGATTATAAAAGAGTTAGATTTATAAAGGAGTCCCTAACTTCTATAAAATATCATCTCCAGATTGGGAGAAATTTTGTTATAACTTTAGTGACTAAAATACATACTTGGATATCACTTATTATTAGTTGATTATTTTATTCTTACAACAAATTTTTTGAGACCCTACCTGGGAATATAGCAATAAACAGCTAGATCTGTTTATTCATTCCCTGAAATTAATGTTTTCTGGGGAAGATAGGCACCAAAGGGATAAGAATGATGAGGTGTGAGCACTCTTAGGATGAGGAAATATGGAAGTGATGGAAAATTTGAGCAGGGAGAAACTTATCCTAGCCCTGGTATTGTGAAATAATGGGAAGATAGGAAAAAGACCAGAGAATGTTTGGTTTAAATCTGGTGGAATAATGATCTGTGCCTCCAAAAAGTGTCTCTTGGTTTTGAATTTAAAAACTGTTATCAAGATTCTGGAATTTCCCTGTTTGGCAGATTTTTATATTCTACATTGTAAGCTAAAACACTAAATTTAAAAATTTAAAATACCTACATGTGGTATTCATGGATTCATGAAATTGTCAGGATTAAATACCATGTTATAAGCCAAATGAGTGGTAATTACAGAGAATATATTTTTGTTTCCTTAATTTCTCTTTCTTTTCTAAGCTATTCCATTTATAAAAATAAAGAAAACAACAAAACAAAAAAGAAAAAGCCAGACAAAACCAACCCAATTTCATGTAAAATAAGTTATTATGATATTTTTCCTTGCTGTGGAACACTATAAATATAACTACTTTCAAATTTCAGAAGGGCTTATTACTTCAATCTGTAAAAATCTCAATTGACAATATTATTGTCAATTTAATAAAGCCAGAATGTTGCATATGTGTTTTTTTCCATTTCAAAATTAAATATCCTTTATATGCAAAACATCCTTCACAACGTTTTCCTCACATGCTACTCCCGTGATTAGTATTAGCTTATGCTTTATAGCGCACTCAGTATCTTAAGCCACAGCTAGGTTAATTGTGAACTGGTTAATTTCCAGAGAAAGATGGACTTTTTAAACAAATCTCAGGCATATGCATTATTAACCTGAAGAGAAACATTTGCTTAGGATGCTTCAACAACACTGGAAGGGATAGGAGAGGATGGAGGAGGAAGGAAGAAGGGAAAGGGAAAGGAAAAGACAGGTGAAAGAACAATTTTATTGAATAATACTGATTGTGGAGTTTTATTGAATGGCCCAAGTGATGGAAAAATGGTCTAGGCCAGTGTTTCTCAGCTGGTGTTTGTTCAGTTCATTTGGGACCTTTTAAAGATGCAGATTCTGATTTGTAGTACAGAAGTGATGCCTGAGATGGTTTATTTTTTAACAAACTTCCACAAGTTTCTGGTCTATGGATTAGCCGGGCTCTAGATCTGTGGTTCTGAGCATTGGCTCACATGAGAAACACCTGACAAAATAGAAAAATCCTGATGCTCAGGTCGCACCCCTGAACCATTAATCTAGAATCTTTGGTACTGAGACCCAGGTTTCAGTGTTTAAAAAATTTCCCTGTGGATATACCAATATGCAGCCAGGCTTGAGAAACCACTGGTCAGAAGATTATTGTCCCTCATCATTGGCAAGAGCTGGTGGATTCACTCCAGTGGTACTTTAGAATCACTCATAAACTGAAAGTCAAATTACTCTATTACAACAGACTGCAGCTGAGAAAACAAAACATGCACCACACTATTTAAATAAAAACCCAGCTCACATAGGATATGTTTGGCTGCATAGACCCTCAGAAATGTTATTGTTTCTGTCCTTGCACAATTTTGCTATTGAGTTCCTGCATATAAGCACATCTTGGGAATAGTGGTTGAAATAGAAAAATAAGCCATTTAGTTTCTCCCTGCATGAGACTGGAGTGATTGGAAGGCCGATTTCTTCACATCAACTTGCCAGATCTCAGGGATGGCAGGATTTCAGGGAATGGATCTTTGAGTGATGGTTCTAACTTATCCTGGTCCATTTCCTACAATGTGAGTTTCTTCCCAATATAGTACTTCTGATAACTAGAATTACCCCTATTTCCCACATATACAGAAAAGTATCAATCTTAATTTTTAATGTATCATTGATTCTTAGAATTGTTTTCCTTTGCTCAAACTAACTGCATCAGTTAATGTTCTTAACTGAAAGCAATTGAAAAGGAGTCTGGGTGAATTAAAAGAAAAGGAGTTCATTTAAAAGGATAATGAGAACCTCACAGGCCTGTTGGAGATTTGAAGAACCAGACTCAAGGCTAAATGGCCAGGAAAAATGCCCAAACCACACTGTAGAACTGTCTGAAGGGAAACTGCTTCTGCTGCTGCTGCTGCTAGATGTTAGAATTTTCCCTGCTGCAATTTTGCACCAGGAACACACTTCAATCGCTTTGTGGCTGAGAGGTGGATGCACTCTCACTTCCACCCTCACTAGAAAACCATATGCTGTATAGTTCCTCACATTGCTCACTAAGGTCTCCTGCTGGAATGTCTGATTGAGTTTCAGGATTGCTCCTAACTGCAGGTGTATTTTCTACCTTGGAGAGGCAGGAGTTAAACAGTGGGAAATTCCTCATACAAAGGAAGGGGCAATAAAGAAACACTACTACCTACCATCCTTCCTAGAGTCCTCCTTTTGTAATTCAAGTCAGTATAGGGAACAGTGCAGTTTTATTGCACTTCAATCAGCATTTATTCAGTTCTGCTGCATACTCAAGATGTAAACAAGACAAAAATAAATTGGTGTAGAAGTGCTTACAGTTTGTTAGGAAAAGTTTTGAATGGATTATTTTAATATAATATTGTAAAACGTAATGGGTTGAAATATATTCAGAAGAGGAGACCTTAACGCCACAAACTGAGTGTTAAGCAGGAGAAAATAATAGACCATTTTAAAGCTCATTTGCCTTGACTTAAATCAGGTACAGTGAAATAGCTAATATAGTATTGCATTATATTTGTGTTTTTCTGTAATAGTCTCACCAAATGTTATATAAACTCTTCAAGGGAAAATATCTATCTTTTAAATTTACTTTTTATAGTATCTAGCATGTAACTAGGCACATAGTAAGTGCCCAAGTGTTTTTACTGATTTGAATTATTTTGGGAAATGTACAGTCTAAATACTCTCAAACATATCCAACTATACTGTGTAAATAATATTGTGGAATAAAATATTATTTTAAATCATTTGCTGCTTGACCATCTGAATTATAATTAACAGTTGATGGACTGGCAACTGAAAGATTGTTATAGTTTTCAGGGGATTAAGCCTTTCTCACTCAAGCTATACTGAGACAAGATTCATGTGAGAATAGATTTTTAAAAAATTGACATTAACAGTTGTCATGATATGAATTACTCTGCACTTCATTATTAGTTTTTAAATATTTATTTATTTATTTTTTTATTGAAGTATAGTTGATTTACAGTGTTGTGTTAATTTCTGCTGTACAGCAAAGTGATTCAATTATTCATACATATACACTTTTTAAATATTCTTTTCCATTATGGTTTATCACAGGGTATTGAATATAGTTCCCTATTTTTAATTTTTTTTGGACTTTATTATTATTATTGGTGTTGTTATTCCATATTTAAAGGAAACTTTTCCACTACTAGGTTTGCGTATATGACCTCTTCATGACTAGGAGGATGGAAATGTCTCAGAAGTTTCTTGTACATACTTGAGATGCCCATAGGTTAGGAGGATGATTATGTATCTGAGAAGGGAAAATCACAATGCTCAGGAGAAAAACGTATGCAAAACAATACAGTTTGCAAAGAATAGGAACCCACTGGAAATAGCTTAAGCAAAAAGGATAATTTGTTAAATGGATAGCTCTAATTATTTTTTTATCTGCAAAATATTCATTGTAAGGTTGTACTAAAATATATTCACCTATTCCTCTATTCCAGGTGGTTTCTAATGTTTTTACAATTTTTTTAAATGTTTTACAATTAAAAATAATGTTGCAACCTCCATGTGTACATAGTAATATATTATGATATTCTTAACAGAAGTGGTGTTGGCACTGGATATGGCAGATTCTATTATTGTTAACATTTACTCAACACCCCCCTTCCCATAACCATAAGGGAATTATACATCATCAAGATTGCCGTGTAACTTAGTACCTCCCTATGGTGTTATCAAAATTATAGATATAAAGTTGTTCATAATATTTCCTTATCATTTTAATGTCTTTAGGATCTGTGGTAATATCATTTATTTCATTTATCATATTGGTAATTTGCATTTTGACCTCTGATTCTGTTGATTCTTTTATCTCTTGCCATTTTTTTTTTTCTTCTTTTCCTTGCTTTTACTAAAAAGTAAATTGTGATACTTAATAATATTCTGGTACTCAGATATATGATCAAACATTATTCTGAATGTTTCTGTTTGGGGGTTTGGGGATGAGATAACATTTAAATCAGTAGCCTTTGAGTAGAGCAGACTGCCCTTCATAATGTGGATGGACCTCATTCAGTCAGTTGAAAGCCTCAGTGGAACAAAAGACTGACATTTCTTGAGCAAGAGGGAATTCTGCTAGTAGCCAGCCTTCAGATTTGCACTGTAATGTCAGCTTATCCCTGAGTCTTCAGCCTGATGGCCTTCAGACTTCAACTTCAGCATCAGCTCTTCCTTGGTCTCCAGCCTGCTGGCTCACCCTGCAGATTTTGGACATGCCAGCCTCCATAATCACATAAGCCAGTTACTTAGAACAAATCTCTTTCTATAAACACACACATCCTATTGGTTCTATCTCTCTGGAGAACTCTAGACTCACTGACATGTCTTGTAATTTTGAATTGAACACTAGCCACTGTATAGAGAAGAACTACAAAGGCTGACAGAAATAATACTTATGCTTTGGAATGGCATGCATTTTTTTCTTTACTGTGGGAATTTAGTTCAATATAATTAGTAGTTGAGCTGGGTTTAGGTTTTGTTGTTGTTATCATCATTCTCATTACACATTAGGCTACAAATTTCTCCAGTGGTGGCCTGACAAGGCAACCAACCAAACTGAATTTCAAAGTGTGACAAGTCCCTCTGAAAAGAAATTGAACACATGAACTCTGTGTGGAGTCTGGGTTAGCAGATAGTTTATCTCAGTGTTCTTTCCTCAACCCTGATGTTTAAGCAGTACTTGTACTTGGTATTCTTGTCCAGCCTCAGTCTTAGGTAGAGCCTGTATGCCTGGACTTTAGGAGCAAGGCCTTCTCAGTATTCCTGGTCTTTCTTCTTGTGACAGAAGAGATACGTATTATATCTTTGGAGAGGCTTAGGCAGGATCGAATTTTCTTCCTCTTTCCCAGTGGAAGCAGACCTCTGCTTTGTATCAGTGTAAGATTGTGGGCTAGAAGATTCTCCTGCCTCTTCCACAGAAACAGGTAGCTGTTTCTTCAAGAAGCAGTCGATCTTTGTCTGATATTTTGGGGTGGAAGATAAGGATTCCTTCTACTACTTAAGCCATGCCTAGGGTGTGGTGGCAAGAACGTTTGATGCCTCTTGCCCAGCATCTTAAGGTTTTTGCTTTATGTGAGAGAACGGAAGCAGCACTGCTTTGTGCCTATGCCTTATTGGTAGCTGATCAACACCCACATGATGTCCCCATTGAGGGGAGTGCCTCTCCCTGGTATCCTGTTCTGCCCAGAATCTTTTTTATGAGTACTTAGCAGAGATCCATGGAAAAAGAGTTTGTGAGCAAGCAAACTGTTACAAGCCCATACTTGGCCTTTAGGAATTTCTTAAAGTTTTAGCTGATTTATTCTTGTTCTTTTTTTTTTGGCAGCCACCTCTTCCTTTTGTGCTCTGCCATAGATGAAAGAGTTCATGTGACCAATCTCTTTTCAGAGGAACTTGTCACACTTTGAAATTCAGTTCAGTTAGTTGCCTTGTTACCAGAGGTGTCTGATGGGTTCAAGAAAAGTTTTGTTTTATTTTTAGATTATCTATATTTTTCTTGTTGTTAGGATGGAAATGATGTTCTCTTGAAAGTTTTTACACTCTAAGAAGAATTTTTAAAAAAATTTAAACAAATTATTGTCTTTTAAAGAAATTAAAAAGAGAAAAAATTGTCTTTTGTATTTACCCATATATTTACCATTTTCAGTGATTTTTTTTCTTCCTGTTTGAATTTCTACCTGTTTTCATTTCTGCTTGGCTTGAGGGACTTCTTTCAGCATTTCTTAGATCTGCTGGCAGTAAATGTTCTCAAAATCTCATGTATATGAAAATGATTTTATTTTGTGTTTATTTTTTGAAAGATAATTCACCAGATACAGAACGCTATACTGACAGCTCTTTTTTGTTTTTCCATTTCAGACCATTAAAGATGTTGTTCCATTGTCTTCTGGCTTCAACTTTTTTTTTTTTAACTAGAAGTCATCTGTTATTCTCATTGATGTTTCTTGATATAAAATGTGTGTTTTATTTTCTCCTTTGGCTTCTTTTAAGATTGTTCCTTTTGCCTTTGGTTTGCAGCAGTTTGACTATCATGTAAGGATGTGTTCCTTTTCTCTTCTTACCATGTAGAATGGTTTTCTTTTTATTTAACACTGAGCAAACCGTTTTTCTCCTATACATAGCATGCTATCAAACCAATTTTTTGACCTTTTTTCATCAAGGCTTCTATGGATAAGGGATTTTATTAAGCCTGATCCTTCAAAGCTTATAATGATCTTCCTTTACTTGATTTTAGACACCATGCATAGCGTACATTATAATAATATTTAGATGAGCACTTTTTTGTGCTTGCTCTGTTCCAGGCACTATGATGAGTACTTAAAAGGCTATTATTTCCTTTAAACTTCAAAACTACCACGTGAATTAGGTACTATTATTCCCATTGTACATATGAGAAACTGAGGCCTAATGAAATATAATACATTGTTCAGGGTCATAAACAATGTGTTAGAACCAGGATGTAAATTATGACTCCAAAGCCCTTACCTGTGACCATTATGTTTGATAAATTATTTTGCTTATGATTTTTAAAAAATATTTATTTACTTATTATTTTTGGCTGTGTCAGGTCTTAGTGTGGCATGCAGGATCTTTCGTTGTGGCGTGCAGGCTTCTTCTTTAGTTGTGGCGCATGGGCTCAGTAATTGCAGTGCGTGGGCTTAGTTGCCCCATGGAATGTGGGATCTTAGTTCCCTGACCAGGGATTGAACCTGAGTCCCCTGCATTGGAAGGTGGGTTCTTAACCACTGGACCACCAGTGAAGTCCCTTGCTTATGATTTTATTACATGATTTCTTGTAATATGAAGGTATTTGTCAAACTTTAGAAGATTATTTTTGCCGTGGAATTTACAAAATTACAGAAAAATAATGTTAACCATGATGAAATACTATATTTTATTGGGTTAGGCAGAATATCTCACCTTATTTGTAGTTTAAGTGCACAATTTTTATTAAAAAATTTTGTTGTTTTGTTTGTGTCAAAATTCAAGAGGTAAAACTAATGGCATTAAATGCAGAGAAGAGCAGGAAGTGGGGTATTATTTGCATAGCATATGTCCAGATGATGACTGCTCAGCTAGAAGCTATTCAAATTACGTGTCTTTATCTTTTAATAGGTACCTTTACTTCACTAAATGAGAGTAAGGAGCCACATTTTACTTGCCTTACTAAACGATATGTTGCAACAAAATTATTTACAACAGGCAGCAAAATCTTCTATTTTTAGTGGAGGAAAGCACTTTGAAGTTTCAACATAGTTTCCAGAAGCAATATTTAATGAGAAGTCCAAATGACCCTTGCAGGAGAAGATACTCATGAAGTAGTCATGTTTCTCATTGGTTTCTCAAAATTTTTGTGTTAGGGCCTTAAATTACTGCTTCAACTAGCTACACTTTTTTTTCTACTTTTTCTTCACAGTTTATCAAGATAAGGGATAAAATAGTTCTTACTGATAAAAACTTTACAGTTGGTATTTACCAATGACCCATTCTTAGTTCAGTGCTAATTTTGTTTATGCCTCAAATACTCATGGTGTTGTTTGCTCACTAGAATGCCTATTGCTTCATTCCACCAGCAGGTGATATTTAGTTGATAGTCAAAATGCTTTAGAGTTGATCAAAAATATAGGCATGCCTTAGAATAAAATCAGTAATTGTAGACAATTAACAAAATGTTTAAATTTTTGTGTTCCTAGTTTAGCCATGAATCAGTTATGACATTAGGCATGTAGATATTAAAGATAAGGAAAAATCGACATGAATTTAAATAAAATTAAGAAGTCAGCTTTTAAAATTTAATAATGGTGTCAACTTTCAAAAGGGCCTGGTTAGATTGTTTCATTGGAAGTTTTACTAAAGAATAGAAACAAATCAGATCCATGTGAGAATTTTTTATTTACCTTCAAGTATTTAATCTATCTATAATTTATTTTGGCTACTAAGTATTGGCCAACACTTTTTCATATATTTTATTAAATTTATCTAAATTGTCTTACTATCTTGAGAGCTTTACAACCATATTGTCATTTGTAATTTAAGTAAGTATGCACTATTGGCTTATTAAAACTACATTTATGGACATTTTGATGATAAGATCCATTCATAATCCCTAGAAGTTAGCATGCTTTATTTTTGCTTTTTTCTTCTTGCTATAATCTACATGTATACACATATTTTTAAATAATTATATATGACTATAACAGATATTGACCTGTTTACAAACATAGATTGTAATTGTTAATTTTCCATGAAACAACTCAATTTGCATTTTGAATTTTCATTCATTTCTCTTGCAGTGGGATGGGGCTAGAAGTTAGGAAATTTCCATCCCTCCTGGTGTTTCCTCCAGCTCTCTGTGGTTTATGCCAGCATTCCAGGGTCTTCTCCAGGTATGCATGTGTGTGTGGCAGCAGTGATATCTTATCATTGTTCTAGCAATGACATCATGTGTTCCTAGAAGTATGGCTCTTTCAGTTCTAGAAGGTTTCTGCTGCTTCATTGCCACATTTGGGGCATGGGGATCATTTGAAGGGCTACGTTTCTATCTAGATATACCACAAAGCCATTTATTCCTTCGGTCTTATTTCTTCTTGGTGCTGTTAGAAAGCAGGAAACATTCTCTCTCTTCTCTTAGGATCCTCAAACTTCTATTTCTTACCTTTCCTTCCCTTTGTTGTTTGGTGAGTGAGAATATGGAAGGGAGGCTGAGTATTTTATCCCCCAAATCAGTATTGGAATGGAAGACTTAGTGACAGTGGTTGGCAACTGAATGTTGAGTGGTAGCTAATGATTTCTATCTTTCTCTTCTTCTAAGTCACCTGCATTTTAACTAGTTCTACTATGGTAGATCACATCTTGGATCAGCCTTCTGGTTAAATAAGAATGGACAAGTTGGAGGTGGGATGCTGTTCCTAGGCAACAAGTGATGGAAGGGAAAGATAAAGAGAAGGAAGAGGAGAGGAAATTTCCAATTAATTGAATAGCAAGGTAAGACAAGAATTTGTAGAAGAAGAGTTTTAGTGTTCAGTCAAGCCGGTATGATTTAGTGATTTCCTGTCTATTCAAACATGCACACATACACACTCAATAGAAACCTATTAGAACATGAATTCTAATGTGCTGTAGACACTTTTTGAAGTGTATCTGCAAATAATAAAACCTGATAATGGTAGCTGAGACCTCACCAAATATCTATGTGTTCCCTTTGCACTTAGATGGAGACCATGTGTCTAATTCTGTCTAGTGGATGACGGGTAGAAATGATGGATGCAAATTAATAGGTCTGACCATGACTTAACCTTTAGGACCTTCTAGCAGAATATTCTATTGCCACAGCAATCCTGAAAGCCAAGAGTTGAGATGGAGAGGACCTGAATCCCCGAGTCACCACATGAAAGATAGCTGGTTTTAAGTGATCCCTAGCTAATATCAGGAAGTGATAAACTAACTTTGATATGTTAAGCCACTGATTCTTGGGGGTTTATTTGCTATTGTAAGATAGGCTACCCAATTTTAACTAATACAGTTTGGAAGGTAAGATAAGTATTCTTTTGAAGTTTGATTCTGTTACATGAATCTGTATCATAAAAATATTCACTGCAAAGCCCCTTTTCTTCTTTTAAAAAGTAATATCTATTGGTTCTTTTGTTTTAAAAATTATAAATCATTTACCATAGAACAGGTTCTGGACAGAGAAACTAAAAGCCAAATTGTTGGGTGTTTCTGCCAATCGAAGAATGACTTGGGGTGAAGATAAAGCAAGTTAGAAATTATAAATTAGTGGAGAAATATGATCCCATTAGAAAAAATAAAAGGTTTATGAGTAACATTTTGGTGGCATGTCTATTTTATAAAATGAGGTTTTCTCAAGATCTGGAGGTCATTCAGATAGAGGCAATTCTTTGTCATTAAAAATTGATTTAACTGTTCTCTATTATCTCAGTGAAGCTCAGCATCTACTACAGAGAAGTCTTACATGAAAGCCCCATATTTTATTATTATTTGGTGTTACTATTGCCCCAAACCTGAAAAATGTTAAGTTTAGGAGATCTCAATGTTTTGGGATATAGAGGCCTTAGTAGTTTCTTTAATAAGTTTATAAGTGACAATAATTCAATTTAGAAAGTTAATATTTTTCTTGGAGTAAGAATTAGATTCTCTGGTTTCCTCCTTCTTTCCCTCCATCCTTTCCTCCCTCTTTCTTCCTTCCTTCTTCCTTCCCTCCCTCCCTTCTATTTCTCTTTCTTTCCCTCCTTCCTTCCCTTCCCTCCTTCCTTCCTTCTTCTTTATACTCCTCTGATTCTAGAAGAATTTGTTCTCCATTTTTATAATCACTTGAAATGAAGGTCTTATAAAATACTTTTAAGTATTTGGAATAACCTTTGTAAACCCATTTAATTTTTTCCATCTCCTCTGAAATCCTTTCACAAAATTAAAACTTTAGAAGTATATTTCAGGTCTCTTCCAGCCTGTCACACTGCTATTTCTTTGTTTTTTGTTTTATTCACAAAGGAACTTATTTACTTCTTTATAACTTTCTCAGGCAATTGTCTTATGTTCCTTTATATTAGTAAATTTATATAATTTTCCCACACTTTATACATAATAAAACCTTATTACAACTTATCAAGATATTTAGAACAAACTGGAAAACTTACTCTTAAGGTTTATTCCCTAATAGCCATTGTAGCTGTATTTTCACAAATTCTATAATTCAAATTTTGGGGAACCATGGTAAATAAGTGAGAATTTTAAAAAGAAGGAGGTTATTCTAAGACAGCTGTGGAAAAAGGAATAAGTCAACAGCTGATGACAAAGTACAAGTTAATATCAGAATATAATACCTCTAAACTTCCCTTATAACTTGGTCAGATGTTTTGCCTTCTATGTACTTCTAGAGTACACATCTAGTGGCAGACATATTAATGGGAAGGGGTGGTGGTGGTGATGGGAGGATGTTAGTTCTAAAGTTAGCCCTCACGGTGAGATCATATATAGTCACAATTACCTTTTTAAAAATCCCTAAATAGCCAAGAAGTCATCAAGATAATTTTTTGTTTGTTTTTCTTTGCTTTCGGCATGGCTTCCCTTTCTCTGGGACGGTGGAGAACAAGGAATTTTTATGTCCCCCTGTCATTCCATTGGCTTCCCATCGTTCCCAAGACAGTGACTAAAATCATTAACATGGTGTATAAAGCCCTGCCAATTCTGGCTCAGACTTCTTTTCCAACCTCATCTTGCCCCAAGATCCACACTGTCTTCCTTTTAATTTCTTGGATGCTCTCTCCTTTCCCCATACAGTTCCAACAGCCTTCATCTTCTTCTCTGGTAACTTCTTTAACTTTTTAGTACACAGCTTAAACATTTCTCCCTTAGAGAAATATCATGTATTCCTATTTTGTCCTATTATAACAATCTAATCTTTCCATCATAAAACCTATCATAGCTGTGATTTAACATTTATTCATAGTGCTCTGATTAGAAATCAACTCCCCCAATAGACTGAGAGCTCCATGATGACAGGGTCTATGTTTTGGCCTTCTGGTTCATAGACGCCCATCTTCTTGTTGTGTCCTCACATGGCAGAAGGCTCAAGGAAGCTCTCTGGGGTCTGTTTTACAAGGATATTAATTCAATTTGAGAGGGCTCTGCCCTTATGATCTAGTCACCTCCCAAAGGTCTCACCTCTTAATATCATCACATTGAGAGGATTAGGTTTCATCATATGAATTTTGGGGGACACAAACATCCAGTCTATGGCAAGAACAAAATTTTGATTGTAAATCTGAAATTATCTGTATTCAAATAACTCTTTCAATGGGCCTAGATTTGAGTTCCATTAAATTTAGTACTGAACACCAAATTTGTAGCTTGCTTGTAACATATTACATGGTTTTGATGATATAGGTTTTTTTTTTTTTTTTTTTTGTTGCGGTACGCGGGCCTCTCCCGTTGCGGAGCACAGGCTCCGGACGCGCAGGCTCAGCAGCTATGGCTCACGGGCCCAGCCGCTCCGCGGCATGTGGGATCTTCCCGGACCGGGGCACGAACCTGTGTGCCCTGCATCGGCAGGCGGACTCTCAACCACTGCGCCACCAGGGTAGCCCGATGATATAGTTCTAATGAAAGAATTTTTATATTCCTAAATAGAGGCCCAAATGTCAATAGCATATTCACAATCAGGTTTTGCTGTCCTTTCCTGAAATGACTGCTGGTCTAGAAATCAAATCTCAAATTAGTGGTATTTACTCATGCCCAACTATATATATTATACTCAAAGCAAATAATATGCTTTAGAAAAAGGACTGAAATTTCTGGGTAGTCTTTAAACAAAACTACAGTCTATTTTTTTGAGAAGTCTCATTCAAAGATCAAAAAACATGTAATTAGGAGATAGGCTTCAGTTTCCAGAAATAATCTTTAGTAACTGTTTGATTGAAGAATGTCTATTTGAAGAATATATAATAATTTGAAATTATAATTTGCTTAATATTGGCTCCTTTGAGCAAGAGGGCAATTATCAGCTTAGGTTCCAAAACCTATACAGCTGTTCCCTCACTTTGAGCGAGCTGACCCCACTGTTAACTTGAAAAGTTTGATGTGTTTGTGTATGTGTGTGCACATAAGATGTGTAGCTCAAGTTTGCATTCCCAATTTAAAAAATGTCCAGATACCCATAAAATTTAGGTGAAAGAAAAGGTAAAGTATGTTTCCCAGTAGAAGAAAAAAATCACAACTGCTTGGCAGTAATATAATATAAAAGTACATGTGATAGTCTTAGTACCTTAGCTACTTACAAAATTAATAAATTATTTACTATTCCTCCATGGGAGGCAGGATATAGAGTAAGGAAGATCTGGGGTTGTACAATTTGGCCAGCCTTGGTTAAAAATCTCAACTCTATTACTTTCTACTCATGTAACCTTGGGCAATTTAGTTAATATCATTAAGGCTCACCTTTCTTATCTGAAAATGAGGATATATTATGACCATCCTCCTAGAAATACAGTAGAGCTTAATGGGACCATGTATACTAAAAACTTAGTGCCTGGAACATAATGTGTTTGCAATTAAAGTTATGATCAATATTTTTACTACCCTTCAGAAAAGAGATTTCCAAAGTTTTCCTAGAGTAATGATTAGATTTATCAATGTGAAGCCTCAGGGTTCCTCTATTTTTGCTCTATATTCCCTTTTCCCCTTCTATTTAATTAAATTAATTATAGAAACAGTATAAGTATATAGAAGATGGATCAGGTAAGTGTCTTAGACAAAATAGAAGTTGCTTCTCTTACATGTGATAGTCTAGAGGTAGGTGGATGGTCCAAGGCAGTGGTTAGCCCTGTTCAATGAGATCATCCTGGAATCTGGTTTCCTTTCTTTTTCTTGTCCACCGTCTCCTAGGGTGAAGTCTTCTCTTGCATGGCTGGAGCTGCTTCACTAGCACTTTGCCCATGTTCTAGCCTTTAGAATAAGGGAAGGGGAAAATAGAGATCAAACATCTTCCCTTTAGAAGATTGGCCCAGAAGTGGAATACTTCAATTCTAGCTACATCCCACTGATCATAATATAGACACATGGAGGCATCTATTTGTAAGGAAGAATGTAAAAAGTAGTCTGTTTTGTGACCCTGTGCCAGGAGAAAATGCAGGAATTCTATTACTAAAGTGAAGGGGACAGTTAGCAGTCTCTGCCACAAATAATGTATTATAGTGCAAAAGATCTGTTGGACCAGAGGCCAACATAACTGGGAATATGACTTGGGTCAGTTCAAAGTAGTCTGGTGACCTTGAGATCACTGAGCTTCTACAAGTCTCAGCTCTCTCCAGGTCTCACTGCCTTACTTCTTTGTTGTTAGTTAGGGTACTCCTTAACCCTTCCTCATATGGCATAATAATAACAAACTTTATTGAGCACTTGCTATGTGCTGGACACTAATCCAAATATTTCACATGTATGATTTCATTTAATACTCTCAACAAGCCTGTGAAGTAGGTACTATTATTACCCTCACTTTATAGACAAGGAAACTGAAGCATGGAAAAGTTAAGTAACTTGAGCTGTTGGGATTTGATTTCAGGTTTCTTAACTCTATAGCTCAAGAGTTTATGTGAAAAGTGGCAACTAGTTGTTTTTTTTTTAACTATCATTTTTAAAAAAAATTTTATTGGAGTATAGTTGATTTACGGTGTTGTGTTAGTTTCAGGTGTAGAACAAAGTGAATCAGTTATAAAATATACACTCTTTTTTAGATTCTTTTCCCATGTAAGTCATTACAGAGTATTGAGTAGAGTTCCCTGTACTATACAGTAGGTCCTTGTTAGTTTATCTATTTTATATATAGTAGTGTGTATATGTCAACCCCAATCTCCCAATTTATCCCTCCCCACCCTTATCCCATGGTAACCATAAGCGTGTTTTCTACATTTGTGACGCTACTTCTGTTTTGTAAATAAGTTCATCTGTACCCTTTTTCCAGATGGAGTGGCAACTAGTTTAACCAAAATGTATTAGTTTCTTATTTCTGCTGTAGCAAACTACTATAAACTTTGTGGCTTAAAACAGCACACAGTAATTATCTTACAGTTCTGGAGGTCAGAAGTATGAAATGGGTCTCATGAGGCTAAAATCGAAATTTGGCAAGGCTGTTCCTTCTGGAGGCTCTAGAAGAAAGTAGCTTTCCTTGACTTTCCCATTTCTAGAGGCCACACGCTTTCCTTTGCTCATGGCCCCCAGCCAGCAATTGCATCACTGCAAATTCTGCTTTGCTTCCATCATCGCATCTCCTTCCCTCACTCTCCTGTCTCCCTCTTTCACTTGTAAAAACCCTGTGATTATACTTAGGACACACCCAGTTAATCCAGAGTAATCATCCCATCTCAAAATCCTTAGTTTAATCACATCAGCAAAATCCCTTTTGCCAAGTAAGGTAACATATTCACACAGGTTCCAGGGATTTAGATGTGGACATCTTTGGGGGAGCCATTATTCTGCCTACCACAAATGCCTTTTCAAAGGATGTCAGTAACTTATTAACAAATCCAATGGACTTCCTCAGGCTTTACCTCATACTCTCTCAAAACTCTTCCCACCCATAACTTCCTAATTACATCTTGCCTGAATTTCCACTCTCTTTGATGACTCCTCTTTTCAATTCTATCTCTTATCTTCCTCAATGTAGTTGTTTCCCAAGGACCTACTTTCATTCTTTATTCTTCTCACTCTATACTATTTACCTTGGTATCTTCTTATATATCTTATAACAGAATCTGTAACTAATATAATACTTATATTTGTGTCCCCAACCCTGGTTTTGCTGTTGAGTTTCAAAGCAATGTTTAAAAAATGTTTGCTGGATATCTTCCCCTGACTGTTCTGACCATTCAAATTCATCATTTCAAACTGAAATTATGGTCTGCCTTCCCATATCTGCTGTTCTCTTGCATTTACTTTTTTTGTTGATGGCCCTTCATCTTCACAGTGGTTCTGTCTCATGAATTCAGTGTCCTCTTAGACTCCTCTATCCACTTGTTTCTCAAAATGTATGGATTCTAATTCTATAGTATGTTTTTCTTCTTCCCCCTATATGATCCATTTCCACCTCTATTCTTGTAGTTCTCTTACTAGGTGTATCTTATGAGCATACCAATCTATTTTACACATTGCTACCAGATTTACTTGCCTAAAACCGAGCTCTTGTCTTATTATACCCATCCACCTCAAATATCCTTGTTTACAGAATTGTCTAACTTTCCAGAACCTCCTTCATCTACTTTCAACATTATTTTTTCCTATATATATTTACATACATTTTGTTTCTGAAAAACTTGACTCTTTGTTTCCTATTCATCATGCACTTTCCCTTCTCTGCCCCTCACTCATAATTTCCGTATACTTGGAACATTTTTATCAACCATTTAAATTTATCTAAGTCCAATCCATTCTCTAAGATCCTGTCTAATGCTACTCTCAGAAATCCTTCAGGTTATCTTTTGCTTTTTGAATGATCAGATGCTTCTCCATCTTTTATTAAATTTAACACCTTTTACTCATTTATATAGCAATTTTTGACGATATCACTGAGGAAAAGTTTGTGTTTGGCTCATCACCCAATATTAAGTGTTTACATAGTACTCCTAAAATATGAATCTGCAAAACAGGAAAATTGGACAAGAGCAATGATTTTCAATTTGGAGAGTAAGGGAGGAGTATAAGAATATTTCATGGGTGTAATTGTTGCAAAAGGTATACTAAATATTATAAAATACTTGAAAAAATTAAAAACCTATTTTTAAAATAGAAATATTGATAGAGAACATATTTTTGTTATTGCCATATGTTGTAGGGAATGCCAATCTAGGCTTTGAAGCCACCTCCTCAGGCTTGAAGCCTGGCCAGGCTAGGCAGTAGTTGGCAAGTTACTCAACCTCTCTGTTTCTCATATTCCTCACCTAGAAAGCTGAGAAATAATAATCGCTACCTCATAAGGCACACAGAACAGCATTTGGCACATGATAAGTCTCCAGAACATCTATCCAATTATTAGCTATTATTATTATCTCTCAAAAATTGTCATAGCTTTAAAAGATTGAGAAATACTTGACTACATGGTCTTTACTATAACTGTATCCCTAAAATTCTATCGTTCTGTTACTAGCATAATTCTGCCTAATCTCTATCATCATGTAGATTTATATACAGAGACAGTTAAAATGATAGCTATTTCATCTTTGTTATAAACTTATTAGGCATTATAATGCTTTTGAAACACTCATTTTGAGTCAATTCTTATTGATTTTAGCTTTTTACAGTTTGTGGCATTAAACTATAAAGAATAGAGGCAGGTTTTAAAAAATTATTTGGGCAAATTCTTCCTACATTGTCCTTTCTTCTAGTTTGGAGTATAGACCTTTCCTGTAACATTTATAACTCTTGCTTGTGTGTGTGTGTGTGTGTGTGTGTGCACGTGCGCGTGCACGTGCGTGTGTGTGTGTTTAGTGCATTAAATTCACACAAAATGTAAGTAATTATGCCATGCTTTACCCTAAGCAACCTAAAGGTTGCTAATATTTGAGAAGCCTACTTCCCTCCCTCGGCTGTTTAATTTGGCACTTTGAGTGAAATATTTTCTTTTTTGTAATTTTAATGTCTGAATTATATGTCGACTACACAGACCATATTAGAATGCATACTCTGGGAAGAAGTAGAAAAGCATCTGTTTGCAATGTAAAATATACCAGTATTTGTTAGGTGAGCATTGCTAGGCAAATAGTAAATCATTTGTTAAAAATTTCCATTTTAAGATGAAGGTTGCTACTGAAAGATTCTAATTTGGTACTATGTTTTCATATTCATACTGTAATAGAGAGCATTATTTTAGCCGTGCTGAAATTGTTAGAACTAACTCAGATATGCAGTTAGAATCAGAAAAACTTTACATTTTGAGTAATTTTTATGGTATGAGGCACTGAATATAGAAACTTGTCTATAACATAAACCTGGATGTGTTTTTTAAACTGATAAACATTTACAGTGATCTTTGCTACTGAATCCAGATACAACACAGCCTCTGTAAATATTATCTTGTGGTTTAAAAATTCAAAATGCACTTGTAGAAATGTAAAATGATAAACTTTATAGACTATGATGACTTCTTTTTTACTTTTCTTGTCCCATTTTTTATCAGATTACAAATATGGAATTAGTCTTTAGTGTTCACTCCAATTTGGCTAGGGTAACTTGCTAAAGCCTGTAAGAATCAGGCTTACAGAAATCTCCCAATTTTTTAAACCATTAATTAACCAGCTAAAATGCTTCAACCAAATAAGCAGGTATGCTTTAATAATAGAATCCTCTCTAGTGGTGTTGCTGATAGGTAAAAATAAATATGATTTTTTTCCACTTCACTGTCAAAATGTGCTGACAACTAGGAAAATGGTTTATTTTATAAATAAATGTTTTCAACATAGACATAATTGAAAAACAATATACAGGGCATGGTAAAATTAGCTACACAGTTGATGAATATCATAACAAGTTTTCAACTCATGTGCATAGTTGAAATAATTTATCTTATTTTAATTTTTTATGTTATACAATAAAAATGTACAGCTGAATATATAATACTGGTTCTCAACTTTGGCCACATATTAGAATCACTTGGGGTACTTTGGAAAAAAAATTGGCCTATGAACATCAGAATCTTGGAATGAAGTGGGGCATCCACAATCTTTAAGGGCTCCCAAAGATATTCCAATGCTCAACCAGGTTTGAGAACCACTGGAATAAAATAGTTTGGCTTATTAATAAATATTTATTTATATTATATAAATAAATTATATATATTATATAATATAAATAAATTATAAATATTATTATAATTATTGTTATAATATAATTATTATAAATATTTATTTATAATAAATAAAATACCTACTATGCTGACTTATGGGAATGTAGATAACACCTCCGTGTATATATATATAATATACAAATTTACATACACACATAGAGATAAGATAATGAAGTACCATTCCTTACCTTTTCATATGAGACTTTTACTCTCATAACAATAGAATTTATTATGACAAGGCTAACATTTAAGGAGCTAAATGTCAGTGACTGTTATTAGTGCTCTTAATGAATTTTTAAATTTAAATCTCACAATACCCTTACAGAATAGGTATTTTCTCCACTTTAATAAGGAAGAAACTGAGGCACAGAGATGCCAAGTTCCTTGTCCAATGTCATACCACTGATAAGCTGTAGAGCCAGAGTTTGAAGATAAGCCTTCTCAATTCAGATTCTCAGCAGTTAATCATTTTACCACTTGGCATTTAACAGTAATTTGTATGTTACTAATTAAGTGGTTATAAGAGGAAAAAATTAATTAGATGATGATTAAGACCACTGTGAAAATATAGATAAGGTCATAAGAGATATTTGTTGCTGTTTATATATTACTTGGTACAAGAAAGCTAAATTACTAAAATTATTCTAGGTTTTAACTACTTGGTTTTTTAAAATTAAATCCATCTGGGTTTAAAAGATCAAATCCAACTAATAAGAAATCTCAGAGATCATCTGGAAGGTTTTAATGAACAGGGTGTTTTCTCATGTATTCTTTTTTGGGAATATAGGCTGATACGTTGAATCTGTTTAAAATAGGGACTCTTTGTCTGTGATTTCAGAAAAATTTTTGAATATTTAGGATAAAGTTTCATGAAGACTCTAGATGGCAGCAACTTTCTGTTATTGGGTATTTGCTGTTCATAAGCACTTTTGGCTGGAGAGCTGGCTGAAATTAGTTGTAGGACTATGATCTGTGGTGGCTATGTGCTAAGGTACGCAAGGGAAGGTGTATTCTCTGTTTGGCTTTCCAAAAGCAATTTTCTGTTATTGGTTTTGAAAAGCTATCCCATACTCTTTATTTGAATAAGGATTGAAACACATTTGACTGGATCTGAAGGAAAAGCTGAAGCAAAGGCAGGTCATTCTCAACAAAAGTAATTTCAGGGAGCATTCTGTTATCATTCTTTGATATTGCATTTAGGCAGTTACATACTTTTTCTAAATACAGTGACCTGCATGATTTATATGGAATTCCAAAAGCAATGATCCAGTAAATTTACTAACAGTTTCAGTAAATTTGCTTCACGGATCCCGCATCTGATGATTGCCTTCTGCTCTTGGCATTTTCTACCTAATATACCATGTAATATGGTTCAAATCAAGAGTCTTATTCTGTCAAATCATTCACTGGAGAGGCTAGTGAAGGCTTTAACTGTGTATTTAAAAAAAAGGAAGCCACTGATGGTTTGGGTTGCATTGCTTTTGAAGGCTTTATTAGAGCTGTCAAGGAAAATAAGTCATTCGTGCTCCAGTTGCCCTTCAAACAAATGTACTTCAATATCTTGGATGCTCCTTAGTTTTATGTTAAATTATATAGGAGTATTAAGATTGCTATAACTGAGATAACTCCTTGTGATCAATACCTCTCTTTGGATTGATTAACTGGTATTGATGAGAAAGGATAGTCCCATTAATATGTTTTAATAGAATTAGAACATTAGCTCTCCAGCCCTGCAAAACATTTGGAACTTTTCCAGCACTGTTTGAGTTTAAAGAAATGGAGAAATGTTTTGTGGATCTGACCCCCCGTGGGTTGCCTTCTGACAGTCAGATAAGTTTTGGCATAACTGTATTACCCAGGCTGGTTTCTGGCTTCTGTTTTTGTTTTTTTTTTTTTGGTCAGTGGGCCAGAATCCAAATAAATATTTTTAGAAGCAGGACACCTTGTTCAAAAGTTCACAAGTCCAAGTAAATATTCCTGTTTACTAAGACAAAATGAGAGATGAGATGAGCAAAAAACACTTGTTTATGGGAGCTTATTTTCTTTATGTAATTGGTCCCAAAGGGAAGATGAAAGCTAATGGGCTCCAGGGATTTGCCCCTTAATTAGTTTTACACTGTCATGGCTACAATGAACATAAAGTGATGCACAATTTATATAACAGAATGCCTTTACAATTCTGACATGTAAGGGCAGAGAAACATGAAGAAATTTCTTTATATACATCTCTAGGGATATGATTAGCACCACAGAATCATTTTATAGTGAGATGCTTTATGGAACAACTCTATTCTGTGACAGAACTGTCACCCCACCATTTTCTTAATTGTTTAAAATAAAAGAGTCTATCAGGACAGTCAGTTTCTATCATTTATAGAAGTGTTTAATGAACCAGAGAAAAATATCTATTTCTCTATCCTTACTAGCATTATGTTCAATCACACAGCTGAAATAGTATTAGGGGTCCAAATGAATTTTTTAGTGCCATGAATCAAGTTTACTAAAGGCCATTTCTTTTTCTTTCTCTTTAAAAATATATTGATGTAGAGTTGATTTATAGTATTATTAGTTTCAGGTGTATAACGTAATGATTCAATATTTTGTAGGTTATTCTACAAAGTTATTATAACATACTATTTTCTCTGTGCGGTATACTATATCCTTATGACTTATTTATTTTGTAATTGGCAGTTTGTACCTCTTAATCCCTTCACCTATTTCACCCCTCCCCCGACCCCACTGTCTTGTGGTAACCACTAGTTTGTTCTCTATATCTGTGAGTCTGTTTCTGTTCTGTTCTCTTTGTTTGTTTTGTTTTGTTTTTTAGATTCCACACATAAGTGAAAACATACAGTATTTGTCTTTCTCTGTCTGACTTATTTCACTAAGCATAATAACCTCCAGGTCTGTCCATGTTGTCACAAACAGCAAGATTTCATTCTCTTTTATGACTGAGTAATATTCCATTGTATATATATACACCACTTCTTCTTTATTTATTCAACTGTTGATGGGCAGTTAGGTTGCTTCCATATCTTGACTACTGTAAATAATGCTGCTATGAACATAGGGGTACATATATCTTTTCTAATTAGTGTTTTGGTTTTCTTTGAATAAATACTCAGGAGTGGAATTGCTGAGTCATATGGCAGCTCTAGTTTTAATTTTTTGAGGATCCTCCATACAGTTTTCCATAATGGCTATAGCAATTTACATTCCCACCAAGTGCACAAGAGTTCCCTTTTTTTTCTTTTTCCTTTTTGCTGTTCTGATTGGAAGCTTTCCACTATTCTGCCTTCCAGTTAGCTTATGCATTCTTCTGTATCACCTAACCTGCTGTTAATTTATTCAAGTGTACATTTCATTTCAGTTATTGTATTCTTCAGCTCTGATTTGCTTTTTTTATATTTTCTAATTCTTCATTGAAGTTCTCACCATGTTCCTCTATTCTTTTCCCAAGTTCAGTGAGTATTTTTATGACAATTGTTTTGAACTCTTTATCAGGTAAATTACTTATCTCCATTTCATTTGTATAATTTCCTGGGTTTTATTCCTCTGTCATCTCATTTTGTTTTACTTTCTCTATTTGTCTATATGAAGTTAGGTGAAACAGTTACCTATCCTAGTCTTGAAGGTGTATCTCTGTGTGGGAGCATTCCTGTGCAGTCTGCATGTGCCCTGTGACTTTGGTTGGGGAGCTGGATCTTAAGTGAGCTGGGCCAGAGCTTCTCCTTGGGTGTGATGGTAGTCACTGCTTTGGTGGGATATGAGGCTGGAGCTGCAGGGGCTGGAGCCACAGCCCAGTGCAAGCCATGGCTTCTCCCATAGTGCAATAGCAGTCACTGCCTTGGCAGGTAGTGGGGCTGGAGCCGGAGAAACAGAAGCCACAGCCCTGTATGGTCTTCAGAGCACCAGGCACTTTTCATTCAATCTACTGTCTCTGTGCTGGAACCCAGAGGGAGCCACTCTCTGCACATGCTCTTTAACAGTGGAGGCTCAGTTTCCTGTAGTCCTCTGCTAAGCCCCACTGGTTTTCAAGACCAGGCAAGGGGGCTCATCTTCCCAGGTCCAGACCCTCGGACCAAGGTGCCCAATGTGGGGCTAGAATCCCTTGCTTCTTAGGGTGGAGTGCCAAGCTTGTGATATGCCCCTCCTCCTCTGGGTCACCTGCTGTCAGCGTGGGGAGGGATTCCTGTGGATCCTGACGAGATTGTTTCTCTTCCCCTCCTACCAGTCTCAGTTGTATCCTTGGTTGTAGAAAGCCTTTCTACTAGTCCTCAGGCCATTCTGAGAGAGCTATTCTATACGTAGTGTAGTTTTGGTGTGTTTGTGGGAGGATGTGAGCTCAGGGTCTTCCTACTCTGCCATCTTGATCTTGCCTCCTCCTCTAAAGGCCATTTCTTAGAGCCATAAGGGATTATTTCTAATTTCAACGAAATATCAGAAACTTGAAATTCATGAACTAATTCTTTCATTCAATAAATATTTGAATGCCTACTTTATGCAGCAATGTACTAGAATAAGAGAAAAAGGTACCCACCCCCATGGAATTTAGGTTCTCCCAGGGGAGAGGGAGATTAAATAACTAATTTCTCAAAGTAACTTTAAAAATTATGACTGTGTTTTTTATGTTGAAAGACAAGTACGGTGTATCATTAAAATATACAAAAGAAGGATCTAACATAATCTGGGGTTTCAAAAAAAGAGTCCTTTAGAGTTTATTTTTAATTCTTTATCTAAAATAAACTAAGATTTGGACAGATACATAGTTCACCTGTTTCCACTGGTGGATGAAAGTTTTACTTCTACATAGAACAGCTATAGGACAACTCAAAGAGAAAAATATTCAAGAATTAGGAAGAAGAAGCTGGCATATTCTGTTAGCAAAAACATGGATATGTTGTTTCTATGAGTTCTTTTTAACAAATCTCTCACACAGGCGGGATGGTTATATATTTGAAAGGGAGAAGATAATTTGTTTTTTAGAAGTGAATTTAACTTCCATTTAAATAAATTAGATTTGATTTTTAAATTACTTTGTGAGATGATTCTTACAAGTGGATTACATTTTCTGAAAATGAACAGGCTGAAAATTAAGAGAATATTTCTTAAGAAAAAGCATGTTGGATTTGAGTGACTATAAATTTGTGGAAAAACAAACCTGGAAAATATGTGATGCTCAGCCCTGTGTATAGGTTTGTCCAACTCTTGTGAAAATGAGATGAGACTCATAAAGCATGAACACTTTATCCCATAGCCCAAGGAATAAAAAAAGCTATTCACACGTTTTAGATTGAATTCTAATAACTTCTAAAATGTAAGGGATTGGTTACCAGTAATAGAATTTGATTTTAATAATAGAATAGTTTTGTTGTTGTTGTTTTCTTGCGGTGTGCGGGCCTCTCACTGTTGTGGCCTCTCCCGTTGCGGAGCACAGGCTCCGGACGCGCAGGCTCAGCGGCCATGGCTCACGGGCCCAGACGCTCCGCGGCATGTGGGATCTTCCCGGACTGGGGCACGAACCCGTGTCCCCTGTATCGGCAGGCGGACTCTCAACCACTGCCCCACCAGGGAAGCCCTAGAATAGTTTTTTAAAGCTCAAAATTTGCTGGATATGTTTGAAGGCGAGAAGGAGGGAAAGAGGCTGTCAAAAACAAATTTAGTGGGGGAAAAAAAACATTGAAAGGAGAAACATAAAATGACAAAATTCAATTCCTGAAGATGCAGATGAATGAACTGTCCTTTTGATGCCAGAAATCGTTCTTTTGCTTTTTAAGTATACGTAAAAATGTCCTGACTATGTTTTAGACATGCTACTTTTTAGTAAACATTTCTGTTTTCATCTACTCAATCCTGGATGTGTTCTCAAGTCTTGTCAGCTAAATCAACAGATGTCTTTTCTCATCAGTCTTATCAAAGATTTTAATGATGTGTATTATTTTTTTATCCAGAATTTTGTTGTTTTGTCTCCATAAAATATAACACTCTATCATTTGTTCTGAAGCTTATATTAGCCTAGGTAAATTAATCTAAAACTATTCAAATCTCTCTTAAATTGAACATGAGTTTAAAAATGTGGCAGAACTGATCCCAATCATTTTTTTTTTTGCAGAAGTTATCGTACTGTTGGTTACTTAAGAATTTTCTTAATTTTATTTTGCATTTAGTTCCTAGAAATCTCTTCTTCAAAGAGATCTTCAAAGAAATCACTTGCTATCCTGTTGCTGTATGATTTATACAGATGCTTGCTCAAAATAGCCAAATTTGAGGATGTTTTGTGCACATAAATAGTGATGTATATCAAGCTTTTCTTGATATTTAACACTTGTCTTCTATATTCAAACATACTGCTACTGATGGTGTTTAATGAACTAGACTTATTTGTTGAGTGAAGAAAATAATCAAGGAAAGATTTACTAAGTCTTTGAGCCCACAAAACATTTTTTTACTATTATTATGCAAAGGAGAGTGACCATCTGTTCTCTATCTCCATTGAAGCCAGAACATGAGGAAATAAATTGCAGTATGAGGTAGTTAGGTTAGAATAATTGAGGAATTTCCTGACAGGGTTGTTAACACTAAAATGAATCAGGAAGAGAGGTTGTGAAATTTTCTTAGATTCTTCCCTGCCCCCACCCCCTTAATATGTTAGTTTGGTCTTGTAATCTAATAGACTTCTCCAGATTTAGTTGTCTTTACCTATGATTTCACAAATGTGTTTCTTTCAAGTTTAACATCAGAGGGAGGACCAGGAAAAACTAACAATAATCAAATAATAGCTGAGATTTGTTGAGTTTTTATTATGTAGAAAGCTCTGTGCAAAGAACTTTGCATGCTCTTTCCCATTTGAATACAGTAACAAATCAGGTAGTTAGTTCAGTCTACATGAATTCTGTGTAGAGCTCTTAGATTGATGATGGCTACCACCCACCAAAAAACTAATTACTGGCAGTCGATTTGTATATCTCTTAAACTTACTATAAGGATTGAAGAGTCACCCTACTATAACTGTAGTAATTCACATATTTTGAGAGGGACAGGAATGTAGCATGAGAGATGACTTGGTTAGGTCACTTTGGATATGTTAGTATGGCACTGAGAGCCTGACTATTAATTTCATGGAGCTGTATCAGGGAACTTGTTATTTCCAATGCTCCATGTTATCTCTGAATAATTCAGTGAGCTGAAGATCATTGTTTTTCCTTCCAAAAGGCAGAATGCGTTTCTGCAAAAGAATGAAACCAAGTGGCTCTCAACAGTTGTAATGTAGAAAAGAAACCCATGTTTTCAATGGCTCTAGACATTTGAAGCCCAAATGCTAATATCCATCTCATTGCCATCTCTTCCTCTTCTGAAACAAACCCTTCTCTTTAGTTTTCATAATGGATAAGTCTTAGATCTTTCCTGAGTTTGTCAGTCCTGTGTGATGAAGCTTATTTTTGTGTTTGTTCTTTGTGTTCTTTTGATTGTAAACTTTAGCAACAGGGATGGGCCTTGATTTTACAACCTTGTATGCATGTAGTGACTTCATTGATGGGAGATGTAGTAAGTCCAGCTGAAGGAAATAATTATGATGGAAACATAAGTTGACAGTTTGCTTGAATCAGAGCTGACGAAAGGAAAGAACATTTTCCTCTTTTGATAAGGCTTCCCAAATGGACTCACTTTCTTTAGCTATGCTTGCACTACTGTTGCTATTTCCATGAGTTCTAGTCTAAGTTTCATGAATATTAGGAGTTCCCAAGAGTGGGAGCAGTTGAACAAGAAGTCCAGAGCTCTGAGTTCTAATCGAGGCTTGCTATTTGAGTCACCAAGATTAAACTGACACAGGTTTCAAAACTGAAACAAATTTTCTTTGTGGCTTTTAGGTTGTTTTAAACAACTTTTAAAATAATTTTTTCAGAAGAGCAATGATCAAAAACAGTACAGAGGTATCCATAAGGCCAACTGTTTCTTAGATAATTCACAGATAATTTAAATTAAACACCTCTAAAAAAGTGAGTGAATAATTTACCAAGTTTTGTCATTGCCCTCTTGTCTTCGTTTAAATTTTTCTTTTCCTTTTTCTTCTTTTTAGAATTGTTGATAGAACTCTGTCATTCCCATCCACGTGGACAAGTGGCCTTTAAATTTTGGGGCTTACAGGAGGGCAGTATAATACAGTGTACATTTGCTTGGGCTCTATAGTTAAATACTCCAGGCTATTAGCAGTGTGAATTTGGGCAAGATCATAAGCTCCTTTTGCTTGACTGAGAAAATAGGGATAATAACCATAACTCAGGAAATTGTGAGAATTCAATGAGATAATTCATATAAGATCGTTAACATAGTCCTATCCCACGAGCTTGTACTCCATGAATGTTATTTCTCCTCCTCCTCCTCTTCTTCTGCTCTTTCTCCTCCTTCCAAGGCTTCTTTGAGTTCTAGAACCCTTTGAGAAGCTAATGAGAGATCTGACTCCAGCAAATGAACATATGTCTACATATTTTAGATAACTTAATAAAAATTACTCAAATTATTGATTCACAGTGTAGATTATATGATAGAAAATTTTATACTTTATATATTGAAAGCCTTTTATTTTGATTAAAATAATGGTAAAATGAAGACTATAATTATTTAGCTGCATTTCATTTTATCTATAATTCTGTTTTATGGTTATTTTTATTAAATATTTTTATTTTTTTAATTTTTTTTTTTTTTTTGCGGTACACGGGCCTCTCACTGTTGTGGCCTCTCCCATTGCGGAGCACAGGCTCTGGACGCGCAGGCTCAGCGGCCATGGCTCACGGACCCAGCCGCTCCGCGGCATGCGGGATCTTCCCGGACCGGGGCATGAACCCACGTCACCTGCATCGGCATGTGGACTCTCAACCACTGCGCCACCAGGGAAGCCCTATTTTTATTTTTTAAATTAATTTTGTACTAAACTTTTTTTGAAATAAATTTAATTTAAAGAAAAGTTGTAAAGATAGTACAGAGAGCACCCATATCTTCAATATCTGGCTTTTCCTATTATTACTATGTTATCTAAATAAGCTAAGAAACCAAAATTGGTACATGTATTAACTAAACTCCAGATTTGATTCAGCTTTAACTTGTCTTCCATGAATGCTTTTTTCTATTCCAGGATTCAGTCTTGGGATAGAAATTGTTTATAACCATCATGTCTCTGTAGTCTTTTCTAGTTTGTGAATTCTTTCCTTATTTTTCATGATCTTCACATTTTTGAGAAATATTGGTTGGAGATTTTGTAGAATGTTCCTCAATTTGGGTTTGTCTGATATTTTCTCATAATTAAACTAAGGAAATTGAGGCTTAAAGAGGTCAAGTAACTTGACCATACCAGTAGAAGCTGGGTCTGGAACTTAAAATAAGTTTTCTTCATCCCAAAGTATATGATTTTTCCACTATATATGAATTACACATATATAAAATATACTTTAAAAATTTTGTCATAATATCAAAATGTCTGACAGTAAGGGGTTTTAATAGTTATTTTAATAATCTCATTAAATTTTTTCTATAATAGTTTAAGATTAATAGCTATTTCACTTGGATACAGTAATACGAAGTGATTTTGTGGTTACAGTATTCCCAGATCCAAGTATATTCTGAATATTACTACATTTCCAAAATTCTCCAGGTGGATAAAAATTCATTATGTTAAGAAGCATTTAGTTGAAGGTGCTGCTGAAAGCAGTCTCACTTCATTTTCCTCAGAGTGCACACTTGCTGCTAATTTTGTTTTTGCATTGAAAGTAAGCATCAAAGAAAAAAACAATGTTTGACAGGTACAGGGGAAAGTCATATCAGAGTCTTGTGAATATTGTTTGAGAGATGTTAATTTTTAGGCATCCAGTTCCTAATTCTCAAAGATACTTAAAATATTATTAAAAGTCATTGAGTATGGAAAAATCCATAAATTCCTGCAAAACCTTGTAAAATAAATTTCCTGGTAGCTGAACAAAGAGTTGAATTAGAACGAAATATGCAGGTGAAAAGTCCATTCCCTGTATCGATTTGGATATCCCTCACTAACTGAACATGAACTAGAATAACTGGTCACTTCTCTATTTCTGTGTTTCTTCTAGAATGGTTTTATGTAGCCTGAAATTATAAGCTCGCAATAAAGTTTGCTACTCAGAAGACAAGTGATTTGAGGTACAAGGGAAAGGTGACTGTTTCATACATTTGATGGGAAGTTATGACAGAAGTAAAACAAATTAAAATAACTGAGTAGGCATTGAAGTGACATCTGTAGAAATCTTAAAAAGTAGACTAGCTTCTCACTGGTTTAGTATGGTCCTGATTTTCAGTACATCTTGGATTCAAAAAGAGAGAATACCAGGCAAAAGTTTAAAGAAGGTGAGGGACTTCCCTGGTGGTCCAGTGGTTAAGACTTCGCCTTCAAATGCAGGGGGTACTGGTTCCATCCCTGGTTGGGGAGCTAAGATCCCACATGCCTCATGGCCAAAAATCCAAAACATAAAACAGAAGTAATACTGTAATAAATTCAATAAAGACTTTAAAATGGTCCACATCAAAAAAAAATCTTCAAAAAAACTCTTTAAAAAAAAAGAATGAAGTAGTTGGCATTTTTTTCCATCCTCCCTTACCACCTGTATTACAGTTTTTCCTTCACTAGAATCACTTTCTGTTATTTATCTAGGTCACTCTTGCCAAGTGGAAAAGATATAGTTTTAAAAGCTTGGTGTATGTTCCTTAGAGTCTATATTTTTAAAGCCAAACCCTTAATAGGAACCAGATCAATGACATGTTTTCATACACAATGGCATCTGGATAGGAAACATATTTTCAGCAATTAGACCTTTAAATCATTCAAAATTTATCCATTTCTAAGGTCAGCCTGGGATTGATATTTTTAAAATTATTTACGTTAGCTACAAGAAACAAGGACAATTTATTTATCCAATAATATCTATCAAACACTTACTATGTATGAGTCAGGCACGAACTCATAGTGATCAACATCAGACAGAGGTCCCTTTTCTCATGAAGCATATATTCTTCGGAGGCTGCAATAATAAGACATATATACACAAGTAAATTTTGTCAAATGGTGATAAATAGAAAGAATTAAAAATAGGAAAGTAAATTGTGCATATATAAAGTGATGGGATTGTAAACTTTTCTTCCCTAAGCAATAGGATGGAACATGCATTATCAGAGTGAAGGGATATTAGTATATACATAATTATTCATATGTATTTAGATTATTTTTCCCAGGCAGAACATATAACTGACTTCAAAATTATCTTTTAATTCTGCATTCCATTTATGCTAAAAATGGCACATGGAGTTCTGCAAATTCAATAGTGATTAGAGTCTGTTTCTGGAAGAGTGACAAATGTGTGGTCACTTATCCTAGGATTCAGTAAGTTTTTCTTGGAGACTTTGTTATGAGGGCAGAAATCAAAGAGTCCTATAAACTTCACTAATTTATTCAACAAATATTGATTGGGCTTCCTTTATGTGCTAGGCACTGGATTTACATGTGGTCAAGCATGAAGCAGAAAGAGCTCTTGATGTCACAGAACTTAGGACCTGTAAGAAATATAGATAATAAATCATTTCAACAGTTAAGAGTATCAAGAAAGGTGAAGTAAAGGGTGCAATAAGAATACACCACAAGGATAGGACATGGACACCAGTGGTCATTTAAAGACTTCTTGGGGAAGTAGAATTAACACTGAGTCTGCAGGAGGAGTAGAAGTGAGCTAGTAAAGTGTTGGAGGGATTCTGGACGATGGAGAAGGTGGGATAATTGAGAGGAGGCAGAGATCAGCATTTCAGAGTTCTGTAGGCAAGAGAGACTCTGGTGAGTATGGGGAGCAGAAAGACTGGGAAAGCAGGAAAAACCAGTGATGGAAACGTAGGCAGCTCTGATTCTCTTACACTTTATAGTCCACGTTAAGATTTTGTTTAACCTTATGCTAAGGAAATGGGAAGTTAAGCAAATATCTTAATCGGGTAGAAAGGGGAAACAATGAAAGAAAAAGTTAATTTACAAAGCAAAAAAGTGGATAGAATTGGGCATGATTGAGAGAAAGGGGATCAGTTATGAGGATATTGCAGTAATAAGGGTGAGAAATCCTGTTAAGTTGGATGAGGATTGTGGCAGTGGTGGAAATAGAGGGATAAGAAAAACAGGAGATCGGTGATAGTTTAGATATGTTATGCTCAAAATATCTCACTTTGGCCATGGTCTGGGAGGCAGCTTAAAAATCAAAAGCATTACTGGGTATGAAAGAAGGAGGATGTTTCTTAGCGAACAGGTATCTGAACACTTTAAGGCAGGTAGGCAAAGAATTTAACAGCTATTGCCACAAGTTCTGTATATATTTATACTGGCTCCAAATAAGCTCAAACAACCTCATAAGCATTATCAAATTAACACCAGAGCATCATTTTGAATAAAGTTAACTGCCAATAGTATTGTTTGATGCCTGTCTAAAGACTATATATTTTCTTGACTTTTGAGAGGAGATGCTGATTGTTGGCCCCTTGACATCACAGGAATTAAGTAAGTTTTATAGGCTTGGTAAGACCTTAGCTGCATCCTAAGTCCCAGTCCACTAGTGGGTATGAGCAGGCATGCACTTGGTTATGGCTTTGTGGAACATGGCTTAACTTAGAAACAGTCGAGAACAAATTGAAGAGTTTCTGAACAGCAGTATCATGCCTCTTATAACGCGTAAAATCAAATCTCTGGTACTCTTTTGCCACCTTTTGCCAAAAATTTGATTTGGAATCAGCTGTGTGATTGACAACACCTGTCTACTTTACTGAAGAGATATGACAACTTCTTTTCTGGGTAGCGCTGTACCCATCTTTGCAGGAATGGTTTGCAGGCAAGTGAATATGGGAATAGCATTCTCATGAAAACAAGCTCTACTACAAATGGGGAGAGCTACAAATCTCATTAAATAGACATGGAAGCAACCTAAATGTACATCGAAGGAAGAATGGAAAAAGAAGATATGGTGCATATATACAATGGAATATTACTCAGCCATAAAAAAGAACAAAACAATGCCATTTGCAGTGACATGGGTGGACCTAGAGATTGTCATACTGAGTGAAATAAGTCAGACAGAGAAAGACAAGTGCCATATGATATCACTTATATGTGGAATCTAAAAAAATGGTACAAATGAGCCTATTTACAAAACAGAAATAGAGTCACAGATGTAGAAAACAAACTTATGGTTACCAAGGGGGAAGGGAGAGGGGAGGGACAAATTGGGAGATTGGGACTGACATATACACACTACTATATATAAAACAGATAACTACTGATAATAAGAACCTACTGTATAGCACAGGGAACTCTACTCAGTACTCTGTAATGACCTATATGGAAATAGAATCTAAAAAAGGGTGGATATATGTATATATATAACTGATTCACTTTGTTGTACAGCAGAAACTAACACAACATTGTAAATCAATACTCTAATAAAAGTTAATTTTTAAAAAAGCCAGTGAAAATCAGGCTACAGACCAAAAATGACTTAGGCATGTCAATAAAATAAATGGAATAAGTTTTGCTTTTCTTCCTTTGGCCTGGGGATCTATATTCGTTTTCTTTTTTGTTGTTAGTTTCTGCTTTATTACAAAGTGAATCAGTTATACATATACATATGTTCCCATTTCTCTTCCCTCTTGCATCTCCCTCCTTCCCACCCTCCCTATCCCACCCCTCCAGGCGGTCACAAAGCACCGAGCTGATCTCCCTGTGCTATGCGGCTGCTTCCCACTAGCTATCTACCTTACATTTGGTAGTGTATATATGTCCATGTCTCTCTCTCGCTTTGTCACAGCTTACCCTTCCCCCTCCCCATATCCTCAAGTCCATTCTCTAGTAGGTCTCTGTCTTTATTCCTGTCTTACCCCTAGGTTCTTCATGACATTTTTTTTTCTTAAATTACATATATATGTGTTAGCATATGGCATTTGTCTTTCTCTTTCTGACTTACTTCACTCTGTATGACAGACTCTAGGTCTATCCACCTCATTACAAATAGTTCAGTTTTGTTTCTTTTTATGGCTGAGTAATATTCCATTGTATATATGTACCACATCTTCTTTATCCATTCATCCGATGATGGACACTTAGGTTGTTTCCATCTCTGGGATATTGTAAATAGAGCTGCAATGAACATTTTGGTACATGACTCTTTTTGAATTATAGTTTTCTCGGGGTATATGCCCAGTAGTGGGATTGCTGGGTCATATGGTAGTTCTATTTGTAGTTTTTTAAGGAACCTCCATACTGTTCTCCATAGTGGCTGTATCAATTTACATTCCCACCAACAGTGCAAGAGGGTTCCCTTTTCTCCACACCCTCTCCAGCATTTATTGTTTCTAGATTTTTTGATGATGGCCATTCTGACTGGTGTGAGATGATATCTCATTGTAGTTTTGATTTGCATTTCTCTAATGATTAATGATGCTAAGCATTCTTTCATTTGTTTGTTGGCAGTCTGTATATCTTCTTTGGAGAAATGTCTATTTAGGCCTTCTGCCCATTTTTGGATTGGGTTGTTTTTTTGTTATCGAGCTGCATGAGCTGCTTATAAATTTTGGAGATTAATCCTTTGTCAGTTGCTTCATTTGAAAATATTTTCTCCCATTCTGAGTGTTGTCTTTTGGTCTTGTTTATGGTTTCCTTTGCTGTGCAAAAGCTTTGAAGTTTCATTAGGCCCCATTTGTTTATTTTTGTTTTTATTTCCATTTCTCTAGGAGGTGGGTCAAAAAGGATCTTGCTGTGATTTATGTCATAGAGTGTTCTGCCTATATTTTCCTCTAAGAGTTTGATAGTTTCTGGCCTTACATTTAGGTCTTTAATCCATTTCAAGCTTATTTTTGTGTATGGTGTTAGGGAGTGATCTAATCTCATACTTTTACATGTACCTGTCCAGTTTTCCCAACACCACTTATTGAAGAGGCTGTCCTTTCTCCACTGTACATTCCTGCCTCCTTTATCAAAGATAAGGTGACCATATGTGCCTGGGTTTATCTCTGGGCTTTCTATCCTGTTCCATTAATCTATCTTTCTGTTTTTGTGCCAGTACCATACTGTCTTGATTACTGTAGCTTTGTAGTATAGTCTGAAGTCAGGGAGCCTGATTCCTCCAGCTCCATTTTTCTTTCCCAAGATTGCTTTGGCTATTCGGGGTCTTTTGTGTTTCCATACAAATTGTGAAATTTTTTGTTCTAGTTCTGTGAAAAATACCAGTGGTAGTTTGATAGGGATTGCATTGAGTCTGTAGATTGCTTTGGGTAGTAGAGTCATTTTCACAATGTTGATTCTTCCAATCCAAGAACATGGTATATCTCTCCATCTATTTGTATCATCTTTAATTTCTTTCATCAGTGTCTTATAATTTTCTGCACAGAGGTCTTTTGTCTCCTTAGGTAGGTTTATTCCTAGATATTTTATTCTTTTTGTTGCAATGGTAAATGGGAGTGTTTTCTTGATTTCACTTTCAGATTTTTCATCATTAGTGTATAGGAATGCTAGAGATTTCTGTGCATTAATTTTGTATCCTGCTACTTTACCAAATTCATTGATTAGCTCTAGTAGTTTTCTGGTAGCATCTTTAGGATTCTCTATGTATAGTATCATGTCATCTGCAAACAGTGACAGCTTTACTTCTTCTTTTCCGATTTGGATTCCTTTGATTTCCTTTTCTTCTCTGATTTCTGTGGCTAAAACTTCCAAAACTATGTTGAATAAGAGTGGTGAGAGTGGGCAACCTTGTCTTGTTCCTGATCTTAGTGGAAATGCTTTCAGTTTTTCACCATTTACGACGATGTTGGCTGTGGGTTTGTCATATATGGCCTTTATTATGTTGAGGAAAGTTCCCTCTATGCCTACTTTCTGCTGGGTTTTTATCATAAATGGGTGTTGAATTTAGTCAAAAGCTTTCTCTGCATCTATTGAGATGATCATATGGTTTTTCTCCTTCAATTTGTTAATATGGTTTATCACATTGATTGATTTGCGTATATTAAAGAATACTTGCATTCCTGGAATAAACCCCACTTGATCATAGTGCATGATCCTTTGAATGTGCTGTTGGTTTCTGTTTCCTAGTATTTTGTTGAGGATTTTTGCATCTATGTTCATCAGTGATACTGGCCTGTAGTTTTCTTTCTTTGTGACATCCTTGTTTGGTTTTGGTATCAAGGTGATGGTGGTCTCGTAGAATGAGTTTGGGAGTGTTCCTCCCTCTGCTATATTTTGGAAGAGTTTGAGAAGGATAGGTGTTAGCTCTTCTCTAAATGTTCGATAGAATTTGCCTGTGAAGCCATCTGGTCCTGGGCTTTTGTTTGTTGGAAGATTTTTAATCACAGTTTCAATTTCACTGCTTGTGATTGGTCTGTTTATATTTTCTATTTCTTCCTGATTCAGTCTTGGCAGTTTGTACATTTCTAAGAATTTATCCATTTCTTCCAGGTTGTCCATTTTATTGGCATAGAGTTGCTTGTAGTAATCTCTCATGATCTTTTGTATTTCTGCAGTGTGAATTGCTTTTCTAATTCTATTGATTTGAGTCCTCTCCCTTTTTTTCTTGATGAGTCTGGCTAATGGTTTATCAATTTTGTTTATCTTCTCAAAGAACCAGCTTTTAGTTTTATTGATCTTTGCTACCATTTCCTTCATTTCTTTTTCATTTATTTCTGATCTGATTTTTATGATTCCTTTCCTTCTGCTAACTTTGGGGTTTTTTTTGTTCTTCTTTCTCTAATTGCTTTAGGAGCAAGGTTAGGTTGTTTATTCGAGATGTTTCCTGTTTCTTAAGGTAGGATTGTATTGCTATAAACTTCCCTCTAAGAACTGCTTTTGCTGCATCCCATAGATTTTGGGTCGTCGTGTCTCCATTGTCATTTGTTTCTAGGTATTTTTTTATTTCCTCTTTGATTTCTTCAGTGATCACTTCGTTATTAAGTAGTGTATTGTTTATTTTAGCCTCCAAGTGTTTGTAGTTTTTACAGATCTTTTCCTGTAATTGATATCTAATCTCATAGCATTGTGGTCGGAAAAGATACTTGATACAATTTCAATTTTCTTAAATTTACTAAGGCTTGATTTGTGACCTAAGATATGATCTATCCTGGAGAATGTTCCATGAACACTTGAGAAAAATGTGTGTTCTGTTGTTTTTGGATGGAATGTCCTATAAATATCAATTAAGTCCATCTTTTTTAATGTATCATTTAATGCTTGTGTTTCCTTATTTATTTCCATTTTGGATGATCTGTCCATTGGTCAAAGTGGGATGTTAAAGTCCCCTACTATGAACGTGTTACTGTCGATTTCTCCTTTTATGGCTCTTAGTATTTGCCTTATGTATTGAGGTGCTCCTATGTTGGGTGCATAAATATTTACAATTGTTATATCTTCTTCTTGGATCGATCCCTTGATCATTATGTAGTGTCCTTCTTTGTCTCTTCTAATATTCTTTATTTTAAAGTCTATTTTGTCTGATATGAGAATTGCTACTCCAGCTTTCTTTTGGTTTCCATTTGCATGAAATATCCTTTTCCATCCCTTTAATTTCATTCTGTATGTGTCTCTAGGTCTGAAGTGGGTCTCTTGTAGACAGCAAATATATGGGTCTTGTTTTTGTATCCATTCAGCTAATCTGTGTCTTTTGGTGGGAGCATTTAGTCTATTTACATTTAAGGTACTTATCGATATGTATGTTCCTATTCCCATTTTCTTAATTGTTTTGGGTTCGTTATTGTAGGTCTTTTCCTTCTCTTGTGTTTCTTGCCTAGAGAAGTTCCTTTAGCATTTGTTGTAAAGCTGGTTTGGTGGTGCTGAACTCTCTCAGCTTTTGCTTGTCTGTAAAGGTTTTAATTTCTCCATCAAATCTGAATGAGATCCTTGCTGGGTAGAGTAATCTTGGTTGCAGGTTTTTCTCCTTCATCACTTTAAATATGTCCTGCCAGTCCCTTCTGGCTTGCAGAGTTTCTGCTGAAAGATCAGCTCTTAACCTTATGGGGATTCCCTTGTGTGTTATTTGTTGTTTTACCCTTGCTGCTTTTAATATGTTTTCTTTGTATTTAGTTTTTGACAGTTTGATTAATATGTGTCTTGGCGTATTTCTCCTTGGATTTATCCTGTATGGGACTCTCTGTGCTTCCTGGACTTGATTAACTATTTCCTTTCCCATATTAGGGAAATTTTCAACTATAATCTCTTCAAATATTTTCTCAGTCCCTTTCTTTTTCTCTTCTTCTTCTGGAACCCCTATAATTCGAATGTTGGTATGTTTAATGTTGTCCCAGAGGTCTCTGAGACTGTCCTCAGTTCTTTTCATTCTTTTTTGTTTATTCTAGTCTGCAGTAGTTATTTCCACTATTTTATCTTCCAGGTCACTTATTCGTTCTTTTGCCTCAGTTATTCTGCTATTGATCCCGTCTAGAGTATTCTTCATTTCATTTATTGTGTTCTTCATCATTGTTTGTTTCATCTTTAGTTCTTCTAGGTCCTTGTTAAATGTTCCTTGCATTTTCTCTATTCTATTTCCAAGATTTTGGATCATCTTTACTATCATTATTCTGAATTCTTTTTCAGGTAGACTGCCTATTTCCTCCTCATTTGTTAGGTCTGGTGGGTTTTTATCTTGCTCCTTCATCTGCTGTGTGTTTTTCTGTCTTCTCATTTTGCTTATCTTACTGTGTTTGGGGTCTCCTTTTTGCAGGCTGCAGGTTCGTAGTTCCTGTTGTTTTTGGTTTCTGTCCCCAGTGGCTAAAGTTGTTTCAGTGGGTTGTGTAGGCTTCCTGGTGGAGGGGACTAGTGCCTGTGTTCTGGTGGATAAGTCTGGATCTTGTCTTTCTGGTGGGCAGGTCCACGTTTGGTGGTGTGTTTTGGGGTGTCTGTGGACTTATTATGATTTTAGGCAGCCTCTCTGCTAATGCATGGGGTTGTGTTCCTGTCTTGCTAGTTGTTTGGCATAGGATGTCCAGCACTGTAGCTTGCTGGTCGTTGAGTGAAGCTGGGTGCTAGTGTTGAGATGGAGATCTCTGGGAGATTTTCACTGTTTGATATTGTGTGGAGCTGGGAGGTCTCTTGTGGACCAGTGTCCTGAAGTTGGCTCTCAGACCTCAGAGGCACAGCACTGACTCCTGGCTGCAGCACCAAGAGCCTTTCATCCACACGGCTCAGAATAAAAGGGAGAAAAAGTAGAAAGAAAGAATTAGTAGAAGTAGAAAGAAAGAAAAGAGGGAGGGAGGGAGGAAGGAAGGGAGGAAGGAGGGAAGGAAGGAAAAAAGAAAGAAGATAAAGTAAAATAAAATAAAGTAAGATAAAACATAATAAAGCTATTAAAAAAATAATTATTAAAAAAAAAAAACACGGCTAGAACCCTAGGACAAATGGTGGAAGCAAAGCTATACAGACAAAATCTCACACAGAAGCATACACATACACACTCAAAAAAAGAGGAAAAGGGGAAAAAAATCATAAATCTTGCTCTCAAAGTCCACTTCTTCAATTTGGGATGATTCGTTGTCTCTTCAGGTATTCCACAGATGCAGGGTACATCAAGTTGATTGTGCAGCTTTAATCCGCTGCTTCTGAGGCTGCTGGAGAGATTTCCCTTTCTCTTCTTTGTTCTCACAGCTGCCAGGGGCTCCGCTTTGGATTTGGCCCCGCCTCTGCGTGTAGGTTGCCGCAGGGCGTCTGTTCTTCGCTCAGACAGGATGGGGTTAAAGGAGCCGCTGATTCGGGGGCTCTGGCTCACTCAGGCCGGGGGGAGGGAGGGGCATGGAGTGCGTGGCGAGCCTGTGGCGGCAGAGGCCGGCGTGACGTTGCATCAGCCTGAGGCGCGCCGTGCGTTCTCCCAGGGAAGTTGTCCCTGGATCCCGGGACCCTGGCAGTGGCTGGCTGCACAGGCTCCCCGGAAGGGGGGGTGTGGATAGTGACCTGTGCTCGCACACAGGCTTCTTGGTGGCGGCAGCAGCAGCCTTAGCGTCTCATGCCCGTCTCTGGGGTCCGCGCTTTTAGCCGCGGCTCGCGCCCGTCTCTGGAGCTCCTTTAAGCAGCGCTCTTAATCCCCTCTCCTCGCGCACCAGGAAACAAAGAGGGAAGAAAAAGTCTCTTACTTTTTCGGCAGGTCCAGACTTTTCCCCGGACTCCCTCCCGGCCAGCTGTGGTGCGCTAGCCCCCTTCAGGCTGTGTTCACGCTGCCAACCCGACGTTCCGACCGAAGCCCGAGCCTCAGCTCCCAGCCCCGCCTGCTCCGGCGAGTGAGCAGACAAGCCTCTCAAGCTGGTGAGTGCTGGTCAGCAACGATCCTCTGTGCGGGAATCTCTCTCTGCTTTGCCCTCCTCACCCCTGTTGCTGTGCTCTTCTCCGCGGCTCCGAAGCTCTCCCCTCTGCCACCCGCAGTCTCCACCCGAGAAGGGGCTTCCTAGTGTGTGGAAACCTTTCCTCCTTCACAGCTCCCTCCCACTGGTGCCGGCCCGTCCCTATCTTTTTGTCTCTGTTTATTCTTTTTTCTTTTGCCCTACCCAGGTACGTGGGGGGTTTCTTGCCTTTTGGGAGGTCTGAGGTCTTCTGCCAGCATTCAGTAGGTGTTCTGTAGGAGTTGTTCCACGTGTAGATGTATTTCTGGAGCATCTGTGGGGAGGAAGGTGATCTCCGCGTCTTACTCTTCCGCCATCTTCCCGGAAGAGCCTGGGGATCTATATTCTTAAAGCTGTCAGGTGTGATCTCTTGGCTTAGTGATTTGAGAAGACAGAAGTGAAGAGTTTGCCTCTGAGAGGTAAAAATGTTTTTGAGATATGAGGACAGGACACTAAAAGAATTATGGCCTGAATAAAATTTTTTTAAAGCAGGTGAAATGTAAAAATAATTTACAACATTATTCTATAGCATACAATTTGAGATTTTACTGACCATTCATTCTGAATGTTTGCTCTTATAGACATTCTTCACTTAGCCCTGGTTACTTTCTCACAAAGTCAGCAAACCTGTAAAGCACTGCAGAGTTGTTTATCTTATGCAGGTACATGGCTCAGTGAGCTCTTTGTTTAGGCCAATGCAAGCATATTGCTATTTTTATACTTTTGGGGGAAATACACTGAAGGTTTTGTCCCTATTATTCTACTTGAGCAATTTCATACATATTGTTAATGATGGACTGACAATATCTAGATCTGACTTACATAGCAGTGGGCTGAAAAGATTATGCAGTAGTTTTGACAGATGTCAGAATGCAGTTGACCCAAAATACTGCCCTTCTGCTGACTCTCATGCCTCTAACCCGACTGACATATGTTTAGTTTGCAATATTTATACTGCCCCTTAATTACCATATTGTAATACTTATTTTTAATGGTTAGAATACAACTTTCCCTGAGAAGACATTGCACATTCGATATCAACCCATTAGTAATGATTAATTTATCTGATTACCTATTATCACTTGTTGTTACAAACTTCAGGTTAGGTCATGAGAAAAAATGTTAATTTTGGTCTGGCAGAGAAGAATAGAAGTATTAGAAACTAGAGTTGGCATGATCTCACGATGGGGGTTATGGGAGGTGTTGAATTGGGCAGTGAGGGAGCAGTGTGCCAGCACTTGTATGGTGGAGTTCTAACAAACTGTGAGTTGGACAAAAATTATGGACTAAGGTAGGGGGTGTTATTGTAGCATAGCTAGTTAAAGGCACTGTCTTTGGAATCCAACAAATCTGGGATAGCATCCTAGCTCTCTCACTTAGTAAATGTGTGGCCTTGGGAAAGTCACTTAACCTCTCAAAGCTTTGATCTAGAATTATTTTTATACATTTATATACAAAATTATATTTTATATATAAAAATATATTTTTATTTGTACAGAAATCCCTAAATATGCTCTAAGACTAGATAATTTAAGTGACAATTCATAAAAATGTTTAGCCATAGTTTTCAGAGATCTTTGTCTCCCAGAAACAGAATCATGGCCTTTTAGAAGTAAGCACCTTATTGCTATCTATCATTCCTGAGAGCTACTGAAATCCATCATATTTAGGGTGACCACATAATGCCTCTCAAATCAGGACACCTTGGAAAGTGAGAGGAGGCACTTAAAACAACTAAAATATAATAATTGATCTAGAAGAGGTATAAATTGGAATTCCCTCAGTTAAACTATTTCAATCTAATGATGTTGAATGTTTGCACAAGACAGAAAGGTTTACAGACAGATTGCCTGGGCACCTAATAGAGGCAAAAGATTCTAAAAAGAATAGATGTTTTCTCTTCCCTTTCCTCCTGAGCTGTTAGTAAAAACGATATCAGCATAAAACATTTTTGATTTATTTTACTCTATGTAAAATATTGCTATAGTGAATCATATATCTATGCAAATATTTTAGCAGATATATTTTTCTCTTAACTCAAGTTCATCTGTAATAAGAAATTGAACGAATCAAAACACATTCATATGGTTACATTTAAATATATCTACACTTTAAAAATAATAAAGCTGATTGACTTTAACTTTCATTCTGTTGATGAATAACTGACATATTGGTCTGAACATGGAGTCAGTAACAGTGCATTAATATCAGGTTTCTAATTTTTGAACCATTAGGCTTATTTGCTTTCTCATGTCTTTATTTCCCTATGAATTAAATAGAATTTATACCATTGACAGTGAAGGACTCTGTTAACATCTTCTGATTATTGATCTTATAGAGGTAAGATGATAATATAAGTATCATTCACGTTCTATTCTAATACCTGATTATTTTAGGTGTCTTAAGCGGGTAACTAAAAATACCAATATTAGTATAGTTTACTAGTTAATTAATTTAGAATTTGTGTTTTTCCACGAATGATTTAAGAAATAGTACAGGAATATCTGTATTTAAAAAGATAAATGATTTAAAATAAACAAAAGGAAAATAAGATTAGAAAGAAAAGATGACCTCTGGAATGATGTTAGAATATAAAACATAGGTCATGAATTTATATCTGCTTCCTGGGAGGGGTACATAAATATGTCCGTTAGCTTTAGCAGTTGAAAAAAAAGAGCAAAACACTGTGAGGTCCAACAATGAGAAAGTCCATAGGCAAAAAATAAAACCACTGGTCCCTCAGAGCACATACTCATATTGAGAGTAGAAAAAAGTTTCTTCCATGAGAAATGTACATAGTATGACTTCCTTCCCATTTCTACAAGATTAGTTATGCTATCATCTAATAATACCAGATAACATTATGTTCCTTTTCTTAAGTTACTGATTCCAACACTAAAAAAAACCTAACAATCTACCTTATTTTTTTAACCTACTCATTCAAGTAACTTGCTTGTGTACTGTGTATGTAACGGTTTGATGTTTTAATTGTATTCTTCCTATATCTGATATGAAAATATGTATGCAGATTGCAATGTGAAGTAAATATTTATGAACTTTCATCAGATTGTTTAACATAAATGCTCATGTGAAGGCACACTGTTTTAAAATGTAGTCCTCAGTTCTTCCCATATAATATCTTTTTTTATTTACAGACCATCCTAGCCTTCTTCCCTGTAGGAGACACTATTTTTCTTATGTCAATAGCCTTAAGATTAAGAAAGCTGGTTCAGGGAGCTGTGTTCCACATGATATTCTAAGGGGGTTAAAGGGAGAGAATTTTGGCCTGTGGATCTTGCATCTGTGAGTATGAAGTAGATTTGTCCGATTTGAGCATCAGGGTTGCCTCTGCTAAATCAAACTCACCTCTGTGAATATGAGTATGATGCAAAGTGTATTTTTAATATGCATCTAAAATGAAGACTAAGCAGTTTTTAAAAATTATACGTAACACAAATTGGAGAATGGGCAATCATCTGGTAAATTAAAAGTGAAAATAAATGTTGGCATTTAGGAGCTCCAATAAATATCATTCCTGTCCTCCTCTGGGTTTGGAACTAATTGAAATACAGACTTAGATTCCAATAGATGGAGATTTTAAAAATAAGAATTTGAGATAGCACTTTGACCTGTGGCCACATTTAAGGCTCCGAAAATGTAATTAAACTATGATCTCTCCCTGGGTCTGGTAAGCCTGCTGGAGAGTTTAGCATGTGTTCTGAGAAAAGGATGCTCAAAAAGGAGGATCCAAAACAAATGAGGTTAGATTTGGCTTCATGTAGCAGAAAACTTAAAATAACAGAGGCTCAAACAAATAAAAGTTTATTTTGCTCTCATGTACAAGAAGTCTGGAGAGCGGCTATATCAGGGTGTGTATCGTGGTGCTGTGGTCATTAAGGAGCTGGGGTTCTTTGTTTACTAGCTCTGTTACCCTGGAAAATTACTTCTACGAGTCTCAGTTTCCTCATATATAAAGTCAGTGTAGTGATGTCTGCATCTCAGAATTATTATCAATTTTGTTGTTAAAATTAAACAAGATATAAGGCAACCATCAGAGTAGGTACAGTGTATACTATTTAACTTTCAGAACTACAGATGAAAGTAAAAAAGTAAGGACTCTCAAGATTAAAAAAAAAATACATAAAGAAGCAAAGGTGAAACTACAATGACAGAAAACAGAGCTGTAGTTGTTAGGGAATAAGTATGGTGTGGAGTTGACTCTAAAGGGAGGTGGGAATTTTTTGGCATGATGGAATTGTTATATGTCTTGATTTTGGTGGTGATTATGTAACTGTAAATGTTCATAAAAACTCACAGAACTCTACACTTAAAAGGGTGAATTTATTGAATGCAAATAACAGTATATTTTTAAAAATGGAAAAAACCCATAAAATAGAGCCATAAAATTAAAAGCTTGAAGATTCCTTGATTTGTAGGCATATGCTAAAACATACATACATACATTATGCACAGAGATATACACTGAATAATTATACACTTTATTGCTTGATCTGCAGATGGACAGGATTAACCTAGAAAAGAGAGTTCTAGATTTTTAGATCTGGAAGAAACCTTATAAGCTGTATAGACTAATCACATTAAAAACTAAGAAATTTGAGGTCTGTCAAGATGACATGATTGGCAAAGAAAGGGCACAAAGCTGTTTCTTTGATGGCAGAGCAGTATTTAGAATCATGTTTCCTATTAGAGTCCTGTGCATTCTGCTATGTCATAACTTCCTTCTTTAAAAAAAATTTTTAGAGCAGTCATAATTTTTTAAATTAAAAATGTTGCTTTTTCTAAAGTGGAAAAATATTAATACTAATCTTAATTGCTGGATACAGAAATCAAAACATTTAGCACTATTCTGAACTAAAAGCCAGATGAAAAATACAGGGAAATTTGAAGTTATTGTTGAAACTCCTATAAGTCACATGAATACCAGAATAGCTATGTCACTTTAACTGTGTGTGGTTGAACGCCCACATTTTATTAAATCATCTCTGTAGCTTTGGTATAAAAATTCTGGACAAGATGTCAAAAGACTAGGATCCCATCTTAACTTCACCACAAATCTGCTCTTACTTCATGAGTAAATCTTATTCCCTTGAGCTCTCAGTTCCCTCATTTGGTTTGGACTAGATTAGCACTTTTCAAATATTAGAAAACACATTTAAAAAATGAAATCTCAAATGGAACCCTAACATCTTAAAGATTAAAGAAAACTGATCTGAAGCAGGGTGGGAGCCTCTGGTCCCTACCACTCAGCATCCTCCACCAACTGCTCTTTAGGCATACTTTAAGATACTGCTCTGGAGTCCTAGGGTGCCAGGAACACAGTTTAAAAACTCCTAGAAAAGAAGTCCTTAAGGTTCTTTTCTCTTTGAAAATACTCTAATTTGTGAGCCCAAAAATGAAAGGAAAGGCATTAGGCATTTGTTTTTCTAGCTGTAAGAAAGATGAAAAATAACAGATACTATGTAAGTCTTTTTCAATACAGTTGTACATCATTTCATTGAGACTTTAACATTTGCCTTAAAAAAAAGGATTAAAGAGAATAACTATCTTTTTGCTTGTAGTAAATCCACGTTGTAGAACGTTATCAACAAAGCTTGCATCATGAATATGTGTATACTGGGGCCACAGTAACTTGGACTAACACCTGTAGTAACACTGCTGCTGTAGGTCTTGTATATCCAGCATTAGTCCAATGGGAGAGCTTGGGAGGATCTATCAGGAAATTTGGTGATTATCAGTGAAATAAATACTATTGTCAGATTGTCCTTGGTCATACATATGCAGATTATGGATTATAAACAGACACACAAATAAATGTTCTATGATGATAATAAAAAAGGCAGAAATAAGATTCATTACAAGAACACAGTGAAGAAAAACTTCAAACAGCATTGATGTTATAATAAAATGATTAAAAACAAATATCATGGGGCTAAAGGGTAGCAGCCTGGATGCCCCAAGTTTGTATAAACCCAGTGGCTCAGGTATATAGTACAAAATAAGCATGTTTGTCCAAAAAGAGAAGCAATACTGACCCCATAATAGTCTTTTGCTACATACTTGGGTGAAACTATCACCAGCAGCAATGTTTCAACACAGACAAAAGTGTCAACAGTAGAAATGAGCTGAAAGGAGTTCTAATTTGAATAATTGTATTTGGGGATACAGATAAGAGGCTGTGACAAGGAAATCCTAAAACACAGTGGCTCAAACAAAGTAGATGTTTAATGTAACTAACTAGAGGGAGGCTGCTGAGTCATTTAGGAACCCGGGTTCTTTCTATATTGTTGCTCTGCTATTCCCTAAAATTGTCTTCAATTGCTTGGTGGACACTGGCTCACCACTGTTTGCTTTATCTACAGTGAGATGTGGAAAGAGAATTAGAGGGCAAGTGAGTTTTCCCTTTTAAAGATAGAAGGCTGAAGTTGCCCACATTACTCTTGCTTAATTACCATTAGCAAGAGGCAAATCACATGGTCACATGAGGCTGCAAGGAATGCTGGGAACTCTAGTTGGGTGATCATATCTTGAGGAGGAGAAGAGTGTTCCTAAAAGGAAGGATAACAGAAAGGAAACTATAGGATAAAGTCTCTGCCACTGAATGTAAACCCATTTGTGTAATGAAGTTTCATTTTGCAATGCAGGAAATGCTTTTATGTTAGATTAATGGAATAAATGAGGGGCTTTTGGCTGAGGAAAAATGAAAGATATGTAAGAGGGAGATAGAATTTTTACTTACTTTGTAGCATGATTGTTATGAATGGAGAGCAATGGAGTTCTGATGTGATATGAGCCCCTTTGAGTCATGTGTGGAATACAAGTTCCACTTTGATTTGTATTTTCTGGTAGTTTAGGGAGCAACTGGTTAAGTCCTTGCAGAATCTAACAAAAATTTGGTTTTATTTTCATCAGACTTCTCTGAGGGAATCATAGTTATGCAAACATATGTCAAATTGTCTGTTCAAACCCTTAAACATTCAACTTCAATCCCTTTTGGAAAGAAGACATGGAACAAATCCAATCTATTGGGGGAAATCTATGTGTTATCAATATTTGACTATAGGGATACCCTCAGTATTATTGACTTTTGGTTAGGAGACTATAAAAGCTGTATAACCAACTTGGCACTCACGTAGGGTGCCCCTTGAACAACTTGTTCCAAGCTTCTGACTTAATTTCTTTTGTAGGATAGCTAGTAATATGTATTTAGCCTAGGATAAATTTTGGCAAATTAACTAAACTTAGTAAATCAGAAGTGCTATACAAGAGTTAAGTATAGTCATTTATATGTGGACTTTAATCACTTTTTAAGGTCAGGTTTGCAAACAGCGTAAATGCTACAAACTTACTCTCTCACAGTTCTTCCTCAAATTCCTGAATAGACTCCTACAGAGTTACACTGTGTTTGAAAGATCATATCCTGACTTCTCCTATGGAGGCTTTGCTCAGTTTAGAAAATTTTTGCAGCTGAGGTGAACCTATAGCTTGCTGGGGAAAATCAACATGATAAAAATTAATTGATCATCCAAAAACATGAATTCTAACAGGTGGTAACTGCTGTAAAATATGCTGGCATCAGATGATAGATATGTAGGGGAAATAATCCTGCAGATACACAATAATTTCTAAAATTTTTTTCTGTTTAGGGATCACTTTTTTGGGGGCTTTTTATTAAAAGGAGAACTTTGTTTTCCTAAATGAAGACAAATCTTTATTTCTAAAGGGCTAATATCCTGCTGTTTTTACCTACATGAAGTTATGTGAGATACTGTGGTATGCTACAAAGGAAATTGCATATGGAATTTCTTCACTTAAAATCAAAGTTCCATGAGTGAAAGAGTAATAATTAATAACTAAACATCATATATTCGTAGAAAATTTTCTAGTAATTGAATAAAAGAATAATCACAAAAACCCAAATGATCGATAATTTTCCCGTAACTGAATGGTTTTTAAGTGTCCTCCAAAATTTTATCCCAATATTTAGACTAAATCTACAAATTTATATCTTTATTTAGATATTTTTCCCTATAATGATAATAATGAAAGTCGTTAATTCATGTGATTATGGTAAAGATTAAAGTTCAGTTAACTCTTAAGCACTGTGCCTGCCACATAGTTGCATACTTGATTAGTGATTATTCTTATTATAGATTCATGAATTCCTAGAATGGTGGCTAATCAAGCTGTTTCATAAACCTGAAGTCTAATTTACACTCTGGACTTGAAATCCAGGTAAAAGTAAAAGCAAAGCATCATTTATTATGAAGAGTGCTTTGATTATCTTCGATCTAACATGTTTTAAATTTGCATGGCTTTATAAAACAATGTCAGGTGGACACCCTTAATTTGATTTCATGTGACAAAATTGTATGCAAAGAGAACAATTTTTCCCTAATTATAAAATCCCTTATATAGTTAAAGAAAGAATTTCCCCCTTAAATGAAAAAATTCCCTATCAGGGACTTCCCTGGTGGTCCAGTGGTTAAGATTTCATCTTCCAATGCAGGGGGTACAGGTTCAATCCCTGGTCAGGGAGCTAAGATCCCACATGCCTGGCAGCCAAAACACCAAAACATAAAACAGAAGCAATGTTGTAACAAATTCAATAAAGACTTTAAAAAGTGGTTCACATCAAAAAAAATCTTCAAAAAAGAGTTCTCTATCATATATATTTATGAACATATAGACACACAAAATATACACAAATATATATAAACAAAAAATATATATACAAAATAGAGAATACAAAAGGTGTTCTTCCCCAAGGAAGAGAAATGAAAACTAAAATGATTTCTGCTGGGAATTCCAAGGCTCCTGACTTGAGGATGTGAACTGTTACAACAGTTGCATAATTTGTATTGTAATAGACAGTATCTGGTGAAAATTGACTGTTTAAGCTAAAAAAGTAGCTTATACAATATTTTCCTAAAAATGTTATATTATGCTAGTACCTAATCAAGTTTTATCTCTACATTACTATTTTTATTTGTACATTCTCTAGCAGCAGAAGAAGTTGGCAGTTATAAATAGGGAACTAGAACTCTTATGTCCCAGCAGCTGAGAGCAAGGTTTGGTGACATGAAAAAGGTGAAACTCATTTTTGGAAGAATGCTTAATCTGCTCTGTGTTGGATGACAATACATCAATCCCTTCAAAGAATTAATTCACTTTACATTTGTTTTTGCTATTTTTTGTGCACCGAAATTTGACCTTTCTGTGAAGTCAAATTTATTACTCCTTTATGATTTATCTCACTAATTTAAATTTAGAGTGTCCTTCTTATTCAGGGGCTAGTAAAAAGTCACTATTTTATTCTAGCATTTTATCTTAACATAGTTTTTATCACTTGAAATTTATTTTGGTTTATATGAAAACATGATCTAAAGTGATTTGTAGCCAAAATAGCTAATTGTCTCAGAGCCATTTATTGAAAGTGATTTTCTTTCCTTGTTCATTTGACCTCCTTATATTATGTAATATATTATTAAAATTAATATTAAGTATTCATAGTATTTCTTCTGTTTTATTGATTATTTCTGTCCTTATAGCAACACCAAACTCTTTTAATTATAGTACCTTTATAGTATGTTTTAATATAAGGTAGGGCTGCTTCCATCTTATTACTCTTTAAAGAGAAAATTTAAGTAAAACTCCTGCAGGTACATGTTTACATGGAAAAGCTATTGGGAAAATATTTTTAGTCAGCATCCTAACACATTCTCCCATCCAGGCTCTCAGCCATGGGCATAGTATAAAGGATCCCTCTTGCTGTGTCCCATTGCTTTAGGGCATCTCAGAAAGTTCTGCCTCTGAACTGCTTCCTGAGTCTTGCCTGTGCTTTTTTTTATACATTTTTCCTTTTTAAAAATCAAAATCAAGTTCTTATTCTCTTTTGGGTCCTGATAATTTATGCTGCTTCAAAATTGTTGAGACAGTTGTAGCTCACTCTTCACTCTGAAGACACAGACAAGTTCTATTTGTTCTTCTGCCCTGGAAGTGTGGTGAAAGTTGGGGAGAAGTGAGTATGGATTGCTACTATGTTAATAGTGATGTTAGTATTTCTAGATTTATCAACTACTGTCCAGTGTTTAAGTTTTCCTCTCTGTATTTTATAGTGCTAGCTATATTGTCTTCCTGTGCTTATGGGGGCCTTGCACCATGCAAGCCAAACCACAAAGCAGGACCATTCCTAGCTGCTTCTCTGGTATTTCCCCTCCAAATTTTACCATTTAGCACCTAGATATGAAAATAAACCAGTACTACCTTATACCTACATTGATGCCATTATTGCCTTTAGGGTTTCAAAAGAAAAACCTTTAATACTAATTTTTTACTAAATTTTTACTTAGGAAATAAAAGTTGATTGTATGCTAACCTGTATTGAATTTTCTTTTAGATACCAAATCGTATTCTCCTCTAAGGAAAGGGGTATAGCATTTATTCAGGTTAGTATTGTAAAAGGGAGGCACAGAAAACATAGATGTTGAAAACATTGTAAAAAGGAGACACAGAAAACATAGATGTTGAAAACATTTTCTGTAATTTAAATCAAATGAGACACTTTATGCAATCTTAGTGTACAAAAGGCAACTGGTAACAATTGGATATTTTAGCACACAAGACTAAAGATCACAAACTATATGAGATTAAAAAATATCCATTGTACATAATCTTTAGCAACTTCAAATGCTAAATAATTATGTTTAAAAAACTAAAACCAGTTTTAATTGATTTGGACACAATGAGTATATATATATATATATATATCTTCACTTTTCAGGTGGAGATATTACAAAAATAAGGTACATGATAAACTTCTGTGACTTTTTAAAGCTTGAAATCTTGGTTTAAAGAAGTAATTTTCCTTTCTAAAGTATGCATCTGAGAATAGTATCTATAAGTATTTTTAAATTTTCTTGAAAGTATAACTTGGTTAATTCTTAATGATAACTATGATTTTCATGAGGGGGAAAGAAGAGAAAAAGTATATGAAAGGTCAGTTTCTCAAAATTTAAAATATTAAATGTTGCCCAGTCAATGTATAGCATTATAATCTATACATTAGTCATAACAAATTCAAAGCATTCAAGATTTAGTTGCCTTTGGTAACATGGGCCTGAGCATAGAACCTTTTCAATTACTTCTCTTCAGAGATGACCTAATGTTTTGTCTTGTCCACACAAATGCATTCAGAGAGAAAAGTGAAAGTCTTTCACAACAAATCCCATATGTAGATATGGCTTTAGCTCTTAAAGTGAAACATTCATACTTGTTATTATGAAATTTTAGCTTTTTCTGATTAAGGGATTCAAAACAAATGTTTATTCCTTAACATTGTTCTCTGATTTCACATTGCTTGTTTCAGTGTGAAAATGAACATACTACCAAGTTGATCAGTCATGATGAGAATAGAGTCCAACCTCTGATTCACTTCCACATGGTGAGTGCCATACAGGCACAGGATGAATCACAGGTGACCACATTTCCACGTATATTATAATCATTTAAAAAAATAAATAGAGGTTGAGTTACTTTGTAAAAACAGGATGAAAAACATGTAGTTGAATGAATGTGGTCTAGAAATAGACTTGGATTTTTGGAGTTAAATAATTAAAAAAGTACCAACTAAAAGAATGAATTATTGAAACATTCCCTTGAATCTTCGTAGGCTATTCTTACCTCCTATGAGTTGGAGAACTGCTTTAGGGTCTTTCATAAAGTTCCTTATTAACTTACACTGACACTGAATTTTTAACGTCAGAGACTTTTCTTAACACTTTAAAGGCAAAATATAAAATATTATTTCAATTAAAAGGACAAACTCTGACAGATCTATATAGCTTTCAAGTTTAAAAAGTTAAATAGTTCTAAGACTTACAAAGGCCTCATTAGGGAGAATTGAGGGTTGATGTCACCTAATTAGTCCTGAAGGACTTCTGGATTTTGTCATGTAAATGGCAATGGCCTTTGTTAATGCTTAATTCGCTGCTCAGTCATTAAAAATAACTTTGATAATCTCCTGTACACCTGAAACTAATACAACATTGTTTGTTAATCAACTATATACTACAATATAAAACAAAAATTTTTTTAAAAACCTTTGATTTTGAAATGTTCTTTTATACAAATTCAGAAGAGTTGAGGCAGATTAAGAGAAACTACCACATAGTTATTATTGATCATTTAGCATTATATGAATATATTTCTTCATTTGATGATGGTTGGTTTCTACAGAATACGAGAAACATTTATTTCATTGTCATTCTATTAATAATTGCATTCAAGGCTATTTTACAGATTTAAATTATTGCAATTATCATCTTGACAATGTTTAATTTCCCGTAATTTGACCAGGGTCTTCTGGTCAGGAACTTCAAAAACATTTTGAACCTGTGTGATACTCCAAAATAGTCTTCTTTAAACCTCCTGGATCTTGAGCTTCCTGCCTAGCATGTGTCCCTGAGGTATTCAGTACTTTAGTCTAATCCCATGTCTTCCTAATGCTCATCGAACTAGGTTTCCAGAATTCTATTACCTGGAAAGATATCAGATGCAGTGGGCCACAATGGCACTTGAAAATGACACATTAATATCAGTCAGGGCAGTAGCCAGTTTGAATCCCATGAGAAGAGTGAAAGAGTAGCAACCTGGAAAATTCTCACTAGTCCATTTTCAGACAGTCCTGTCTCTTTCTTCAGAATCATTCTACAATTTCTCTGAAGTTACAAGTGTGGCAGTTCATGTATGAATTTTGCAAAATGAAGTAATAGGCTCTGGTAGCTTGTGAAATATGTTTTTTTGAATTTATAAGCCAATCTTGAATAGCAGTTGCTATTAGTATTTTAAATGTATTAGTATTTTAAATTCAAGGTCTTTATTGAAACATGAAGCTTAGATGCTTCCATGGTTTTTCTGCTCACAGTTTAATTTTTTACTTTTATTTCCTACGCTGAATCTGAGGTACTTTGTTGAGTTTCTTGGTTTGATAAATATTCTTCTAGAAGAGCTTTTACCCTATTTTTGATTTAGAAATATCTAACATGCTTTTACTTATTTGTTAGGTCTTATCTAGTATATCTTTATATTAAAAAGTATGGCTTTATAATAAATATTACTTAATAGTACAGAACTATGTTTATACTTTCTCTTAGATATAAAGTTGAAAGGCAAAGGCAAATGGGGGCTTGTTTCATTCATATTTAAAATTTTCATCTGATAAAGAATAATAATAATGCATAGAACAAGATTACAGTGGACTGTTCGGACAGAACCAACATTTCAGCAAGAAGCAGTACTTCAAAATAATGACTACAAAGCTCAAAGAAGGCCCACTGAGAAAACTCAGACTTGATAATGTGACACAAACATGCCAAACCAGTGGAATAACATAGCTACACACATAAAACCTGTATGTTGGAGCAGGCATTATCGCAGTAGGTAAAATCGCCATAGCTGAAATGATTAGAAGGGATTATAGGCAGTCCAAAGAAATAAAATTAAAATGAAAAGACTATAAACATTAGACTTTAATCTTGTGGTTCCAAGTTTAAGCCAAAATAGTAGTCAGGCAAAATTGTGGAACTATTGTGGGGAAAAATAATTTTTCTAAAATGCTTTTTCCTCAGTACAAGCCCCAGAATAAGAGATATTTTCCTTTCAATGGAGAATTGTTGACTTGAAAAAAAATACATACTGTACAACACATGAGCACTATAGGTAGTGCATAATTATGGAGTTATATCTAACACAAGACAACATTTGAGTTGTTGTATTTCAGGTCATGGGAAAGATTTTTATAATTTGTATTTCAAAAGGAGAGAGGCATGCAAAGAAATAGAATGCTGACCTATCTAATTTTAAGTTTAGTTAACTTTGAAAAGAGTCTGTTAAATATTAAGAAACAGGATTTAAGATTCTTTAAAACGTATTTTATTTAGAGTTAGAAATATCTGTGATTTTACGAGTATATATTTCTTACTTGTGTTGAGTGTTTTCATCCTAGCGAAATTCATAAACCTGTGCTTTAATAGCTAGGAGTTTCCATTGGAGTTGTCTTCCTCCTTATGTCTTCATGCTTTCTTGTGTATGAAATATATTCTAAGGTTAAGAGACACTTCATTGTGCAATAGGAAGCTTGGCGAGAAAGAACAATGCTAGGATTTTAGTGACTTATGTTTGAATCAGATATCTTCCACTAACTATGTGTGATCTTGACAAGTCTTTGGCCTTTTGCACCTCCATTTATTCATTTAAAAGTGTTCAATTGGATTTCTAAGATCTCTTTTTGTTTGAAAGTTCCATTTAAATTTCTCATAATTTAGGATTGCTGACAGTTCAATATAAGTATGAAAGTCTGAGTATGGCATAAGAAAAATAATTTTTAGTTATCTGGAAGATACTAAGAGAAAACCTTTAAATATTTCAGTGTAACTTGCAAATATGAGTGAGCTTTGAATGATGCTTCACCAATTTGCCTGCCTTTAACTCTATGATCCTTAATTGTACTTAACAGAAGCAAATAATTATTTATAAAAAGAATCATCTCTATATCTTTCTTTGAGACAGATAACAAGAACATTAAACAATCTATAATTTATGAATTAAAAAATCTAGTGACCGTTACTCTCAAAAATATCAGGACTGGGGAGAACTTCAAGATGGCAGAGGAATAAGACATGGAGATCACCCTCCTCCCAGCAAATACATCAGAAATACATCTACATGTGGAACAACTCCTACAGAACACCTACTGAACGCTGGCAGAAGACCTCACACTTCCCAAAAGGCAAGATACTCCCCACTTACCTGGGTAGGGCAAAAGAAAAAAGAAGAGACAGAGACAAAAGAATATGGATGGGACCTGCACCTCTGGGAGGGAGCTGTGAAGGAGGAAAAGTTTCCACACACTAGGAAGACCCTTCACTGGTGGAAATGGGTGGGTGGTGGGGGCGAAGCTTCAGAGCCATGGAGGAGAGCGCAGCAACAGGGGTGCAGAGGGCAAAGCGGAGAGATTCCCACGCAGAAGATTGGTGCTGACCAGCACTCACCAGCCCGAGAGGCTTGTCTGCTCGTCCGCTGGGATGGGCGGGGGCTGGGAGCTGAGGCTTCGGCTTCGGTTGGATCCCAGGGAGAGGACTGGCGGTGTGAACACAGCCTGAAGGGGGCTAGTGCACCACAGCTAGCTGGGAGGGAGTCTGGGAAAAAGTCTGGACCTGCCAAAGAGACAAGAGACCATTGCTTCAGGGTGCGCGAGGAGAGGGGATTCAGAGCACCGCCTAAATGAGCTCCATAGACGGGCACGAGCTGTTGCTATCAGCGCGGACCCCAGAGACGGGCATGAAACGCTAAGGCTGCTGGTGCAGCCACCAAGAAGCCTGTGTGAAAGCACAGGTCATTATCCACACCTCCCCTCCCGGGAGCCTGTGCAGCCCACCACTGCAAGGGTCCCATGATCAAGGGACAATTTCCCGAGAGAACACACATGCGCCTCAGGCTGTTGCAATGTCACTCCGGCCTCTGCCGCCAGGCTCACCCCGCATTCTGTACCCCTCCCTGTCCCTGGCCTGAGTGAGCCAGAGCCCCCTAATCAGCTGCTCTTTAACCCCGTCCTGTCTGGGAGGGAACAGATGTCCTCAGGCGACCTACATGCAGAGGTGGGGCTAAATCCAAAGCTGAACCCCAGGAGCTGTGCGAACAAAGAAGAGAAAGGGAAATCTCTCCCAGCATCCTCACGAGCAGCGGATTAAATCTCCACAATCAATTTGATGTACCCTGCATCTCTGGAATACCGGAATAGACAATGAACCATCCCAAAATTGAGGTGGTGGACTTTGGGAGCAACTGGAGACTTGGGGTTTGCTTTCTGCATCTAACTTGTTTCTGGCTTTATGTTTACCTTAGTTTAGTATTTAGAGCTTATTATCATTGGTACATTTGTTTAATGATTTGGTTGCTGTCTTTTTTTTTATATATGTAGATATATATATTTTTTTCCTTTTTCTCTTTTTGTGTATGTATGTGTATGTTTCTTTGTGTGATTTTGTCTGTACATTTTTGCTTTTACCATTTGTCCTAGGGTTCTGTCTGTCACTTTTTTTTTTTTTGCGGTACGCAGGCCTCTCACTGTTGTGGCCTCTCCCGTTGCGGAGCACAGGCTCCAGACGCGCAGGCTCAGCGGCCATGGCTCACGGGCTCAGCCGCTCTGCGGCATGTGGGATCTTCCCGGACCGGGGCACGAACCCGTGTCCCCTGCATCAGCAGGCGGACTCTCAACCACTGCACCACCAGGGAAGCCCTTTAGTATAGTTTTTAACACTTGTTATCATTGGTGGATTTGTTTATTGGTTTGGGTGCTCTCTTCTTTCTTTTTTTACTACTTTTTATTTTTAATAATTTTTAAATTTTTATTATTTTAATAACTTTATTATATATATATTTTTTCTTTCTTTCTTTATTTTTTTTCTCCTTTTTCTTCTGAGCTGTGTGGCTGACAGGGTCTTGGTTCTCTGGCCAGGTGTCAGGCCTATGCCTCTGAGGTGGGAGAGCCAAGTTCAGGACATTGGTCCTGAAGACATTGGAGACCTCCTGGCTCCACGTAATATCAAACAGTGAAAGCTCTCCCAGAGATCACCATCTCAACACTGAGACCCAGCTCCACTCAATGACCAGCAAGCAACAGTGCTGGACATCCTATGCCAAAAAACTAGCAAGACAGGAACACAGCTCTACCCATTAAGAGAGAGGCTGCCTAAAGACACCACAAAACACACCACATGATGTGGTTCTGCCCACCAGAAAGACAAGATCCAGCCTCATCCACCAGAACACAGGCAATAGTCCCCCCCAACTGGAAGCCTACACAACCCACTGAACCAACCTTAGCCACTGGGGGAAGACCCCAAAAACAACAGGAACTACGAACCTGCAGCCTGCAAAAAGGAGATCCCAAACACAGTAAGTTAAGCAAAATGAGAAGAGACAGAAACACACAGTGGATGAAGGAGCAAGGTAAAAACCCACCAGACCAAAAAATGAAGAGGAAATAGTCAGTCTACCTGAAAAAGAATTCAGAGTAATGATAGTAAAGATGATCCAAAATCTTGGAAATAGAATGGAGAGAATAAAAGAAATATTTAACAAGGACCTAGAAGGACTAAAGAGCAAAGCAAACAATGATGAACAACACAATAAATGAAATTTAAAATTCTCTAGAAGGAATCAATAGCAGAAAAACTGAGGTAGAACAATGTATAAGTGACCTGAAATATAAAATAGTGGAAATAACTACTACAGAGCAGAATACAGAAAAAAGAATGAAAAAAACTGAGGACAGTCTTAGAGACTTCTGGGACAACATTAAACACACCAACATTCGAATTATAGGGGTCCCAGAAGAAGAAGAAAAAAAGAACAGGACTGAGAAAATATTTGAAGGGATTATACTTGAAAACTTTCCTAACATGGGAAAGGAAACAGTCAGTCCAGTCCAGGAAGCGCAGAGTGTCCCATACAGGATAAATCCAAGGAGAAACATGTCAAGACACATATTAATCAAACTATCAAAAATTAAATACAAAGAAAAAGTATTAAAAGCAGCAAGGGAAAAACAACAAATAACATACAAGGGTATCCCCATAAGGTTAAGAGCTGACCTTTCAGCAGAAACTCTGCAAGCCAGAAGGGAGTGGCAGGACATAGTTAAAGTGATGAAGTAGAAAAACCTACAACCAAGATTACTGTACCCAGCAAGGATCTCATTCAGATTCAATGGAGAAAGTAAAACCTTTACAGACTAGCAAAAGCTAAGAGAATTCAGTAAGACCAAACCAGCTTTACAACAAATGCTAAAGGAAATTTTCTAGGCAGGAAACACAAGAGAAGGAAAAGAGCAACAAAAACAAACCCAAAACAATTAAGAAAATGGTCATAGGAACATACATATCAATAATTACATTAAATGTAAATGGATTAAATGCTCCAACCAAAAGACATAGACTGGCTGAATGGATACAAAAACAAGACCCGTATATATGCTGTCTACAAGAAACCCACTTCAGACCTAGGGACACATACAGACTGAAAGTGAGGGGACAGAAAAAGATATTCCATGCAAATGGAAATCAAAAGAAAGCTGGAGTAGTAATTCTCATATGAGACAAAATATACTTTAAAAAAAAGACTATTACAAGAAACAAAGAAGTACTCTACATAATGATGAAGGGATCAATCCAAGAAGAAGATATAACAATTGTAAATATTTATGCACCCAAAATAGGTGTACCTCAATACATAAATCATATGCTAACAGACGTAAAAGGGGAAATTGACAGTAACACAATCATAGAACAGGACTTTAACACCCCACTTTCACCAATGGGCTAGATAATCTAATATGAAAATAAAGAAGGAAATACAAGCTTTAAATGACACATTAGAGAAGATGGACTTAATTGATATTATAGGACAGTCCATTCAAAAACAGCAGAATACACTTTCTTCTCAAGTGCTCCTGGAACATTCTCCAGGATAGATCATATCTTTGGTCACAAATCAAGCCTTGGTAAATTTGAGAAAATTGAAATCGTGTCAAGTATCTTTTCTGACTACAACGCTACGAGACTAGATATCAATTACAGGAAAAAATCTGTAAAAATTCTAAACCCATGGAGGCTAAACAATACACTATTTAATAACCAAGAGTTCACTGAAGAAGTCAAAGAGGAAACAAAATAATATGTAGAAACAAATGACAATGAAAAGACGATGACCCAAAACATAATGGATGCAGCAAAAGCAGTTCCAAGAGGGAAGTTTATAGCATTACAATCCTACCTCAAAAAACAAGAAACATCTCAAATAAACAACCTAACCTTATACCTAAAGCAATTAGAGAAAGAAGAACAAAAAAACCCTGAAGTTAGCAGAAGGAAAGAAATCATAAAGATCAGATCAGAAATAAATGAAAAAGAAATGAAGCAAACGATAGCAAAGATTAATAAAACTAAAAGTCGGTTCTCTGAGAAGATAAACAAATAGATAAACCATTAGAAAGACTCATCCAAAAAATGGACAAGATTCAAATCAATAGAATTAGAAATGAAAAAGGAGAAGTAACAACTGACACTGAAGAAAAAAATGGATCATGAGAGGTTATTACAAGCAACTGTATGCCAATAAAATGGACAACCTGGAAGAAATGGACACATTCGTAGAAAACCACAACCTTCTGGGACTGAACCAGGAAGAAGTAGAAAATAAAAACAGACCAATCACAAGCACTGAAATTGAAACTGTGATTAAAAATCTTCCAACAAACAAAAGCTCAGCACCAGATGGCTTCACAGGCAAATTCTAGCAAACATTTAGAGAAGAGCTAACACCTATGCTTCTCAAGCTCTTCCAAGATATAGCAGAGGGAGGAACACTCCCAAACTCATTCTACGAGGCCACCATCACCCTGATACCAAAACCAGACAAGGATGTCACAAAGAAAGAAAACTACAGGCCAATATCACTGATGAACATAGATGCAAATATCCTCAACAAAATACTAGCAAACAGAATCCAACAGCACATTAAATGTATCATACACCATGATCAAGTGGGGTTTATCCCAGGGATGCAAGGATTCATCAATATATGCAAATCAATCAATGTGATAAACCGTATTAAAAAATTGAAGGAGAAAAACCATATGGTCATCTCAATAGGTGCAGAAAAAGTTTCTGAGAAAATTCAACATCCATTTATGATAAAAATCCCTCCAGAAAGTAGGCATAGAGGGAACTTACCTCAACATAATAAAGGCCATATATGACAAACCCACAGCCAACATCATTTTCAATAGTGAAAAACTGAAACCATTTCCTCTAAGATAAGGAACAAAACAAGGTTGCCTACTCTCACCACTACTATTCAACATAGTTTTGGAAGTTTTAGCCACAGCAATCAGGGGAAAAAAAATAAATAAAAGGAAACCAAATTGGAAAAGAAGTAGTAAAGCTGTTATTGTTTGCAGCTGACATGATACTATACATAGAGAATCCTAAGGTGCTACCAGAAAACTACTAGAGCTAATGAATGAATTTGGTAAAGTAGCAGGATACAAAATTAATGCACAGAAATCTCTTATATTCCTTTACAGTAATGATGAAAAAGCTGAAAGAGAAATTAAGGAAACACTCCCATTTACCATTGTAACAAAAAGAATAAAATACCTAGAAATAAACCTAGCTAAGGACACAAAAGACCTGCATGCAGAAAACTATAAGCACTGAAGAAATTAAAGATGATACAAACAGATGGAGAGACATACCATGTACTTGGATTGGAAGAATCAACATTGTGAAAATCACTATACTACCCAATGCAATCTACAGATTCAGTGCAATCCCTCTCAAACTACCAATGGCATTTTTCACAGAAGTAGAAGAAAAAATTTCACAATTTGTATGGAAACAGAAAAGACCCCGAACCACCAAAGCAATCTTGAGAAAGAAAAACGGAACTGGAGGAATCAGGCGTCTGGTATTCAGACTATACGACAAAGCTAAACTAATCAAGACACTATGGTACTGGCACAGAAACAGAAATATAGGTCAATGGAAGAGGATAGAAAGCCCAGAGATAAACCCACACACATATGGTCTCCTTATTTTTGATGAAGGAGGCAAGAATATACAATGGAGAAAAGACTGCCTCTTCAATAAGTGGTGCTGGGAAAACTGGATAGCTACATATAAAAGAATGAAATTAGAACACTCCCTAACACCATACACAAAAACAAATTCAAAATGGATTAAAGACCTAAATGTTAGGCCAGACACTATAAAACTCTTAGAGGAAAACATAGGCAGAGCACTCTGTGACATAAACCACAGCAATATCCTGTTTGACCCACCTCCTAGAGAAAAGAAAACAGCAACAAAAATAAACAAGTGGGATCTAATGAAATTTTAAAGCTTTTGCACAGCAAAGGAAACCATAAACAAGATGAAAAGACACCCTCAGAATGGGAGAAAATATTTGCAAATGTAGCAACTGACAAAGGATTTATCTCCAAAATATACAGGCAGCTCATGCAGCTCAACATCAAAACAAACCAACCCAATCCAAAAATGGCCAGAAGACCTAAATAGACATTTCTCCAAAGAAGATATACAGATTGCGAATAAAGACATGAAAGGATGTTCAACATCACTAATTATTAGAGAAAGGCAAATCAAAATTGCAATGAGGTATCACCTCACGCCAGTCAGAATGGCCATCATCAAAAAATCTACAAACCATAAATGCTGGAGAGGGTGTGGAGAAAGGGGAACCCTCTTGCACTGTTGGTGGGAATGTAAATTGATACAGCCACTATGGAGAACAGTATGGAGGTTCCTTAAAAAACTAAAAATGGGCTTCCCTGGTGGCTCAGTGGTTGAGAGTCTGTCTGCTGATGCAGGGGACACGGGTTCGTGCCCCGGTCTGGGAGGATCCCACGTGCCGTGGAGCGGCTGGGCCGGTGAGCCATGGCCGCTGAACCTGCACATCCGAAGATTGTGCTCCACAATGGGAGAGACCACAATGGTGAGAGGCCCGCGTACCACAAAAAAAATAAAACTACCATACGACCCAGCAATCCCACTACTGGGCATATACGGTGAGAAAACCATAATTCATAGAGAGTCATGTACCACAGTGTTCACTGCAGGTCTATTTACAATATCCAGGACATGGAAGCAACCTAAGTGTCCATCGACAGATGAATGTGTAAAGAAGATGTGGCACATATATACAATGGAATATTACTCAGCCATAAAAAGAAACGAAACTGGGTTATTTGTAGTGAGGTGGATGGACCTAGAGTCTGTCATAGAGTGAGGTAAGTCAGAAAGAGAAAAACAAATACCATATTCTAACACATATATATGGAATCTAAAAAAAAAAGAAGGTGCTGAAGAACATAGGGGCAGGACAGGAATAAAGACACACTTGTAGAGAATGGACTTAAGGACACGGGGAGGGGGAAGTGTAAGCTGGGACGAAGTGAGAGAGTGGCATGGACTTATATATACTACTAAATATAAAATAGATAGCTAGTGGGAAGCAGCCACATAACACAGGGAGAGCAGCTCGGTGTTTTGTGACCACGTAGAGCGGTGGGATAGGGAGGGTGGGAGGGAGACGCAAGAGGGAGGAGCTATGGGGATACGTGTAGATGTATAGCTGATTCCCTTTTTTATAAAGCAGAAACTAACACACCATTGTAAAGCAATTATACTCCAATAAAGATGTTAAAACAATATCAGGATTATTTGGCTTTCTACCATTTTTAATCTACAGCTATATATTGTAAGGAAGTCTAGGTAAACACTGTCAAAGTGTTTGGGGCTAGACATAAGAATTGAAGAATGTATAAAGTTCTAATGAATCAGAAACAAATTCCATGGCAAGATATGGGTCCTGTGTCTTCTTTTGCTTAAGAAATAAAACTTTATATTTTCTGCAGGTCAAATATTAGGTATAATAAGTTTGTAGGACTTAAACGACTACAGTATTGTTTTCAATTGGGTCACAGAATGAGATAAAGGAAATTAAAATTTTGAGTTTGTCTTCTATGGGAAAGAGTCCTGGTTCTGGGAGCCAAATTGGACTCAGTGAGAGAAATGAAAGTATACATTTTCATCCTGATATATAGATTACTAAAACCCAAGAGAATAGCCAGTTGCTAGAAAGAAAAGACTAAGCAAGAAAAAGTTCCAAGTTTCATAAATTTTGAAACTGATATTATTCTAATTGATCAAATTCCTTGGTATACAAAAGAGGTTATTTAGACTGAATGAAAACCAAGTGAATTCTTACAGGATAATAGGTAAATCATGGCCAAAAAAGTGTTATTGAGAATTAAAGAGAAAGACAAAGCCCACTAAAAATGTGAAACCTCAAAAGAAGTTAAGCACATTAGAAAAGAAAAATGTTTCCAAGACGTAAGTAGGATATTCAAGAGGAAAGTCTCAGAAATCCAGTGGGAATGATGAATAAAAAAATGTCTGGTAGATTTTTCTGCACACTTTTCAGTTAAATATAAAGACAGTGACCTATGTGGCTGTTAGAATATTCTTCTAAGTAACTCTCCTAGTGTTTTAAACTCCACCATAACTTGCAGATAATAACACTGTCGTTTAGAGGAGGACCCAGTTTTCAGTAGTAAGAGTAAAAAAATCCTTGTAAATGAAGCAGTCTTGGCAACTTCAATTTTGATTACTTTTAGGATACCTTATCAGTGTCTTTCCAGATATTGTGAAAAACAATTGGACATTTTGAAAGCCATCTTTTTCTGAGACTATGAATACAAATCCTTCTTGGAGCAAGTCACATGTTTTATTCTTAACATACTATACTATATCCCCAAGGGGTACGAGCCAGGACAAAAAGCAGTAAATTTGAGGGATTCATGAGAAAATTATATACATAAAATAATAAGAGATCGATCTTAAAACTCCAAAATGGAATGAAAGATCAAAAAAAAATTTTTTTTTGGCTGACTCTGGAAGTGGAGATATTTGTCAAAAATTTTCCCCTATCTTCTTCTCCCTATTTAGGAGACAGTAGCAGTATGAACTATAAGACTGTAGGAATGTGTAGGAATATTCCATGTGAATGAGATGTTAATCTGGAGAACTGAATACTGACCATTTTAAATCTGCATATTTCTTGAGTGACAATATTAGACTTATTGAGTGACAAGATCGATGCCAGTTTAAACACAGACCCCCTTGAATTTTTATTACCTGACAACTACCTCCTGAAAAGAACCCCAGTTTATACCTCATAAGAACAGTTCTACAACATACAAAAACTTATGGGATGCAGCTAAAACAGTCCTTACAGGGAAATATATATCTATAATTACCTATAGCAAGGAAAAAGAATGATCTTAAATCAATAACCTAATCTTTCTTCTTAAGAAACTAAAGCAAAGAAGAGCAAGCTAAACCAAATAAAGCAGAAGGGAGGGAAATAATAAAGATTAGAACAGAAACAAATGAAACAGAGAATTGAAAAACAGAAGAGAAAATCAACAAAACCAAAAGTTGATTCTTTGAAAAGATCAATGAATTTGACAAACATTTAGCTCATCTGAGCAAGAAATAGAGCGATGACTCAGATTACTAAAGTCAAGAATTAAAAACAAACGCTATTCACCTTACAGAAATAGAGAGAATTATAAATGAATACTATGAATACTTGTATGTCAACAAATGAGATACTCTAGATGAAATGAACAAATTCTTAGAACGACATAAACTACTGAAACTAATGCAAGAAGAAATAGAAAATCTGAATAGGCTGATAACACAAAAAAATTTAATTAGTCAACAAACAATTCTCACAAGAAAAGTACAGACCCAAGTGGCTTCACTGGTGAATTTTACCAAATATTTAAATAGAAATTAATACCAATACTCACAGACATATCCAAAAAATAGCAGAGGAGGTAATACTTCTTAACTCATTCCTTGAGGCCAGTATTAACTCTCATACCAAAACCAGACAAAGACATCACAAGAAAGACAAACTACAGACAAATATCCCTTATGAATATAGATGCAAAATTCCTCAGGAAAATACTAGAAAACTGAATCCAGTAACACAAGAGGAGGATTATACACAATGACCAAGTGAGATTTAGTCCAGGAATGCAAGGTTGTTTTAATACACAAAAGTCAATCAATGTAATATATTATGTGAATATAATACAGAACAAAAATCACATGATTATCTAAGTATACTTCCTATCAAAATCCTGTCTTTTTTGCAGAAATTGACAAGTTGATCCTAAAACTCATATGGAAATTCAAGAGAACTGGAATATCCAAAACAATACTGAAAAAGAAAAATAAAGTTGGAGGACTCACACTTCCAATTTCAAAACCTACTATAAAGCTACAGTAATTAAAACAGTGTGATACTGGCATAAGTATATTCATATTGCTTAATGGAATAGAATCAACAGTTTAGAAATAAACCTTAAGTTTATAGTCAATTGCTTTTGATAAAGGTGCTAAGATAACTCAATGAGGAAAGAACAGTCTTTTCCACAAATTGTGCAAGGATATCCAGTTGCAAAAGAATGAATTTGGACTCTTATGATAGCCCATATACAAAAATTAACTCAATGTGCTTCATAGACCTAAATGTAAGAGCTAAAATGATGAAACTCTTAGAAGAAAACAGAGGCAAAAATATTTGTGACCTTGGATTAGGCAAAAGTTTTTTAGATATGATATCAAAAGCACAAGCAATGACAAAAAAGTAGATAAATTGAGCTTTATCATTTGGAACTAGTATTCATGATATAGAAAGAATTCTTACAACTCAATGAAACAGAGAAATGTAATTTATTTTTAAAATGTGAGAAATATTTTTCTCCAAAAGAGATACAAAAATGTCCATAAGTACATAAAAATGTTCAAAATCATTAGTCATTAGTTAAATGCATATCAAAACCACAACAAGATACCACTCTGCATTTGTTCAGATGGTTATAATAGAAAATGGAAAATAACAGGTGTTGATACAGATGTGGAAAAATCGGAAGCCTCATGCGTTGTTGGTAGGAATGTTAAATGGTGAAGTCCTTTGGTAACAGTATGGTAGTTTTTCAATAAATCAATATATCTATTTTTATGCCAGTACCCCCTACCCTTCCTTTCTGCATTCCTTGGTCCCTCCCACTCTCTCTTCCTTTTTCACTTCTTCTCTCCTTTCCTTTTGGATTATCTTTTATTGGATTTTAGAATCAAGGTTTGCTACCTAGTAAAATAGACTAGAGGAATTTTCTTTTTCTATAATTCAGAGTAGTTTAATAAATATGAAGTATTTGTTCTTTAAGGTGATATACAATACAGCCATGAAAACTATTTGAATTGGTAAAAAGATTTTATATTTCTAAAATCCTCTGTGATTATTAGTTTGGCCAGATTTTCTTATTTTTCTTAAGTCAGTTTCTTATGTTCATCCTTCTACTTGTGTCTTTTCTTTTTCAATAATTTCAACATTCTTTTTATTGATGCCATTTTTCTTGTTTTGGTTTATTATAATTTTTTTAACTGTTTGTCAGTGAATATTTATTTCACATTAAGTTGTTTTTATTTGATAATAAAGGCTATTCAGCTATCATCTGAGTCTTATTTTAGTTGTGCCATATGAACTAGAGTAATGTTTCTAAGTACTTCTGAAATAATTTATAATTTGTTTTTCTCTTGGATTATTGAAAATTTTTAATTTTTAAAATTAAAAAAATTTTTTAACATCTTTATTGGAGGATAATTGCTTTACAATGGTGTGTTAGTTTCTGCTTTATAACAAAGTGAATCAGCTATACATGTACATATATCCCCATATCTCCTCCCTCTTGAGTCTCCCTCCCACCCTCCCTATCCCACCCCTCTAGGTGGTCACAAAGCACTGAGCTGATCTACCTGTGCTATGTGGCTCCTTCCCACTAGCTATCTATTTTACATTTGGTCACTACCAAATATATGCCCGTGCCACTCTCTCACTTCGTCCCAGCTTACCCTTCCCTCTCCCCGTGTCCTCAAGTCCATCTCTACATCTGCGTCTTTATTCCTGTCCTGCCCCTAGGTTCTTCAGAACCATTTTTAAAAAAAAATTTTTAATTTATAAAATTTTTATCCTTTAATATAAGCTCTTATTGGATTATATTTAAAGAATGAGACCTATGAAATATATCCTTTTTAAAACTTTTAGAATTTTTAAAATGTTATGTAAAATTGATGTATATTTTTCTATGAACATAAGAATATATGTTCTCTGTTTTTAATGTACTATTTTATATATACTTATATATTCAAGCAGTTAATTGAATTAATTAAATAATTAACATTCTTGATATTTTAACTGCTCACTCTGTAAAATTCTGGAAAAGATATAATATTTTCCTATAATTATATTTTAATCAAGTTAATCTTTTTATCCCAGTTCTTAATTTTTTTAAATTTTCATGCTTCTTGTTGCTTAAAAAGTATTACCATTTTATCTTTTTGATGAATTATATCCTTTGCCAATATGTTACAATGTCCCCCTTTTCTATTTCTATGTCATTAGCTTTAAATTTTACTTTATCCAATATTAATTAATTATGAATATAAATATTAAATATCTAATCTTTTAAATCTGTTTGCATTTACCTCTTTTTTAGTTTTGATAGTCCATTGTCACTGATTTGGATGTAGTTTTCAAAAACAACAAAGAGCTGCTTTAAAAATAAAACAGTTTGGTTATCTGTCTTTTGGTAGGAGAAAGCAACCTTTTACTATTTATTGAAATGGTTGAAAGGCTTGCTTATATTTCTTCTATCTCATTTTATTTTTGCTGTTATTTTATTTTTGTTTACTTAAAAATTTTCTGGTTTGATCAAGTTTTAGTTAATTCTTTTTTCCCTCTTACATATTTGAAGTTTCATGGCTGTCAAATTTGTTGGTATAATGCATTCATTCATTGCCAAATTAAAGGTGAATTATATTCTCACCATTGAGGGTACATGGTGAACAAGAGAGTTAAGGTGTTTGCTGTCATGAACTTTATATTCTGGTGGAGGCTGACAGATTATCAAACAACCAACAATAAGTAATCACTTAATATACAAGAAAATATAAGATAAATACAGTGTAGAGAAATCAAATAGCAAAATATAATAGCAAGTGACTGAGAGGCTTCTTAGAAGTATCATTTCAGTTTTGCCATCTTCCATGCTCTGGCAGGTGCCTCTTATAAAGGCACAGTCACCATCTTCTCAGAATTCCCAATGCTTTTCCCTTTGCCTTTCTAGATAAGTTTACACAGACACATGTACAGATTTTTATTTTTTTTCTCATTTTAACATAATGTACATATGGAACTTGCATTGGGGAAAAGAGAACATGTGTGTTTCAGTAAGATTAATTTTTTTCCTTCAGCAGAACTGAATGTTTTTCCACTCTGACATTTCATTAATTTTGCTTCAAGGAAAAGAAATGAGTCGACTGAAAGTGGAAAAAATGATAGTAGTAGCATATTGTGGTAATATATTTATTTCATGTCAAATTAAATCAATAAAAGATGTTAAGATTATCTTGTAATACTTCCATAATTTTGTGGATATTTTGAAGATTTTTTCAAGAAAGTTGGCCAACAGCTGATTTACACCATAGTTGCAGAATGCTGATTGATATCACAGCTTCTGACAAAATATTATAATTTTGAGAGAATAAAATGCATTAAGATCAAAGCAGTACTATTAATTTACTTCAGGTTCAAAATTTGTCTACCTAGCCCTACAAGACATAAGAATCTTGGACAATTGAGACTTTCATTTCATCATTAGTAAACCTTAATTTATTTTTATATTGTTTGCAATAGAGTGTTAAACAATACTTTCAAAGTCTTAACTATTAATTTTCCAGATAGTTATCATTAATAATTCAGTTTTTATGGAAAGCTGGTTTTCTTAACCCTTTAAAAAATCACTGGGATGTTTTCAAGAGTACAATAACATAAGAGTAATTAAAATTATCTTAAACTCTTACTTGACTAGAGCTACTTCAGACAAATTTTTGTGTGTCTGTGCAGCTCTAAGAGAAAATCCATATTTGGCTTTATTTGTTATATTACATGATAGTTGGTTTGATGTTATTTAAAACTGAGATACTAAGCGCTTACTGGGTTTTTGATTAGTAACTGGCAAACTTCAAAAGGCCTGGATATTTGGTTTGGATAAAACTTGATTAGTTTGGATAGCTATTCAGATTTCCCCCCAAATCTCCTACGGCCTCTTTCCAGGTCTTCCCTGTCTGAATATTTCATTTTTCACCCATCTCCCAAGAGACTGAATTTCATGTTTTTAGGAATGCAGTTCCTAGTTAAATATTCTTGAAGCCTGTCTTTATAAAGATTGACAGGTCATATGACCAACTATTTTTTAGAACCTTTATATTCATCATCTTTATACATAGATACTTTTCTTTTCCTATTATCAGAATCATGGACTTTTAGAACTATATGGGAAGATTTGAGATCATCTAATCAATTCTAGTTATACATGTTAGGAAAATGAGTTTTCTAAGGTCCTTTAAATATGTAAGCTCAGTTGTTAAATGGAGTACAAGTAGTTCAAATAAGACTGTTGTAAGTGATAAATCAGATAATATACTAAAGATATCTGGCCATATTAGGCTACAGTCACGTACACAAACACACGCCTTTTACTTTTCTTCCTTCTTTTCACATAGAGTGAGTTAGTGGATAAACATGGACTGGACTCTGCCTCATGGATCCTCTTTTGACCGCAATTCCTAAAATCCTCTTCCTTATTTCTCTCCTGATCTAGAACCATTTCCTCTTTTTTTCCTTTTCCTTTCCATGATATTTATTTTTCTCTTTGCCTCTTCAATCTTTGCCTTTCTAGTCATATGGGTTTTTTACCCATATATTGTTTTCTGGGATTAATAGCCAGAATTTCAAGAATGCCATCAATATTATATATTGTTCAGTTCTTAATAATCCATCTCAAAGAGATGAGCAGAAGGATGTAAATTATATACTATGTGATTTTTATGTTCAAAGATATTCCATATAGAAATTATATGTGTTATAGAGATCATTGATAAGCAAATATTTTCCTTTTGATTAGAGTTACTGATTGTAGAATATTTTCTATGTATCAGCTACTATGTTAAGCCCTTTGTACAATCATTTTTATAATCCTCATAGATTTCTAATGAAATGCATATTTCCTCAGTTTGGAACATTCTGCCTCCTGATTGTCACACAGGAGGATTTTCCTCTGGTTTCGCCTCAAAAATCTCCTCCTCAGAGAAGCTTCCACAATATCTCATCTGAAGAGTGTCCCAGGCTCTCCTTAACACATCATTTACTTTTATTTCTTACTACCTATCATATAAATATATAAAATTATCTTAGTTGCTTTCTTGTTATTGTTTTCCCTGCCCTGACAACTGTAATTTAAGCCCCATGATATCATAGATCTTGTCTGTCTTGTTCATTGCTGAATTTCTAGCACCTAGAATGGTGCCGAGTACAAATGGATGTTCAATAATTATCAAATGATTTCGTGTTACTTCAACTGAACCATATCTAGTAAGGCTGATTAACTTACGCAAATTACAGAGCTAGTGAGGGGCAGAATCGGCTGTCATACCCATGTTTCCACCATTTCAACATCCATGTTCCTCACCACAACCTTTGATTGCTCTCAGACTATCTTTGGATTCTACCTGAAAAAGAAAATGAAAACAAAAGCCATTACATTCTTGTGTGTGCCAAGTCAGGGTCACACACTTTCAAATATTCTAGACAAAATTATTGCTAAACAGCCATGCATGTTTTCCAGATTCTCATATTTATTACAGATATATTGTAATGATTTAGCCATTAATGGGACATTCATTTCTTCCTTTACTTATTAGGAAATTTCAAAGAGATCCTTTCGATCCTTTTTTCATATTGTGATCTAAGACTGTGACCAGTTTTTGAACTTCTCTTATGTTTATTCATTCAGTACTCTGTAGCCTACAAAATAAATTATAATAGTTCATTGGTCCAAGAATTTTTGCACTTAATGTTTATGACATACATTATCAGATCTGACTATGGCATTTGAATAATTTGTGAGGTACCCAAGCTTCCAGTACCCTTAAAATAGTTTCTGATTTATTGTTATGACTATCTGGGAGCTGGAATTTATTGGTATTATGTTTTCAACATCACTGGTACCACCACGTTATTACCCAAAGAATTAAGATTTCAGTCCTTGAAGGAGAAAGATGTTGGCATTTCCTTCTCTATAATTCATCCATGAATGAGCATCAACTATTTATGAGTAGAAGGAAGAAATTAGAAGTGTTATCTTTTATCATTAACTGAAAACAGAAAGATACATTATTTGTTGTTTAAAGGGATTTTCAGTAAATACATTTGTTTTATATTTTGCTAAGTTGTTTTTTTTAAATGGAAATTATGTCATAGAAGCAATTTTATTTTTAGAGCCTTTTAATAGGTAAAATAGAGAAGTTTATTAATGATTAGATATAGATATATAAGAAAGTTAAGTATACCAAATAAAGCAGTTTAAATCTATCTTATTCACAATACTGGGGTGAAAGAAACTCAGAAGACATGTAATTCCAGCTACTCAATTATATAAATGTTTTCAATTGGATTGCTAGAAAAAGATTTTAAATGTCATCTAAAAATAAAGGTTGTAAACAAATTACCTTTTAATCTCCTTTTCTGAACACTGATTGATTTTATATAAAAGTTTCATGAAGAAAATATTTTGGTATATGCTATTAGGTCATTGTTTCCACATAATTTGTGGTTACTATAGGTAGACTCTGTTAAGGAAAACAGAGGCTAAAGGCTACCTACAGGAAATAAAAATACAAGAAGTTGAAAGAGGCTTCTACTTTATCAAGATAGTCATAATCCTGGAACTACAGAACATTCAGAAAGATTTAAAGTTTAAATTTTACTCTAATTGATATTGAGATTTTTCCTCAAAATATTTTTAAAATTTAAAAATCTGTATATATTTTAACTGTTTTAAATGAAACTAATGATATATTGTTGAAAACATACATGGAAAACATTTGAAGTATAGCTTTATGATGTAGCATATTAGAGTATTCTGGGCTTACGTGGCTTTCTAAAATAATTTACAATTCATTAAACTGATTTTACTATGGAAATTTTTTTTACTTGAACCTCTATTCTTTGATTTTTCTAAAACATATTTGAGAGGTCAATGTTACTACTTAGTGCCTATTTCAACAATATTTCAACATTGTGAGGTCTGCCTCTTTGTAAGGTCAGCCGTAGTATTTTATGATTATTCCAGATGAAAATGTTATTTGATATATTTCATTTCTTTTGTAAACTAGTAGCTTTTCCTAGTAGTAATATGACTTTAATTTATTTAAGTACAAGAAGATATATGTTTGCCAGCATAAACCTGAGAAAGCCAGCCATCCGGGACTTGTTTTAAAAGCAGAGTGCTCTTAGAGGCTATAGTAGAATTAAGGCCAACCAAAGTAATTTTCATTAGTTTTCTTGGTTCACCTGTATTTAAATAGTAGCCAAACCAACTTTGTAGAAGTATTTGTAAAAACTGTTGTGGCTCACTATGGGACCAGCTCTTTCAAAGTGCCTCAATGATAATGTAGGAGTTTCCAGGTTATTTGGGATAAATTTATTTAAACTGCTTATCTTGACAAGGATACTCTCTTTAAGCTGAAGAGCCTATCTCTCTACCCATGATTGTCTGAAAATCTACTCTTTGCACTTACATCTATAATGCTCAATGTTGAATGTATGCATATTGAAATATTTCTCCATTATGTCAGTAATATTTAGATGTTAAGTGTGGGTACTGTTGGAAGTTCTCTTAAATCATAAAGGTGCTTGGAGATGACATGGCAAACTAAGTTAGTTTTAATAAAAAGTTTAAACACTATAAAGATTTGGTTTATTATACTGATACATGAGGGGAATCTGTATGCAAAGTGGATCATTTACAGCTTTCACTGAAATTAAAGTTTTTAATTTACCTGAAACATTACCTGTGCATTTCATAGAATTACAAGGTATACCTAAATGAGGTAGAACAATATTGATATTAACTTATGATTCTCCAATTTTATTTTGACTTGAGTCAAAATTTTATTCTGACAATATATGGGAAAAGTAAATAACTGAGCTAAAAATGGTTATGATAAAACTTTGGTGTTCAGGAATATGTTGCTTACAGTAGTGTTTCTTTTTTTTTTTTAAGAAGATGTATGTATTCATACAAATTGAATAATCTAAAATAAAAGGAAGGCTTAATGATTTTAAGAAAAATTTCTAAAGCTAGAATTCTAAAAAAGCTTTTTTCCTCTTTTTTAATTGAAGTATAGCTGATGTACAATATTATATGTTAACAGGTGTACAACATAGTGATTCACAATTTTTAAAGGTTATGCTCCATTTATAATTATTATAAAATATTGGCTATATTCCCCGTGTTGTACAATATTTTCTTGTATTATTTTATGCATAATAGTTTGTACCTCTTAATCACCTACCCCTATATTGTCCTTCCCTACTTCCCTCTCCTTACTGGTAACCACTAGTTTATTCCCTGTATCTGTGAGTCTGCTTCTTTTTTGTTATATTCACTAGTGTGTTGTATTTTTTAGATTCCACATATAAGTGATATTGTACAGTATTTGTCTTTCTCTGGCTTATTTCACTTAGCATAATACCCTCCAAATCCATCCATGTTGCTGCAAATGGCAAAATTTCATTTTTCTTTTTATGGCTGAGTAGTATTCCACTGTAAATATATACCACATCTTCTACATCCATTTATCTGTTGATGGACACTTAGGTTGTTTCCATATCTTGGCTATTGTAAATAATGCTGCTATGAACATTGGGGTGCATGTATCTTTTCAAATTAGAGTTTTTGGTTTTTTTTGGATATATACCCAGGAGTGGAATTGAAGCAGGGGACAAATCAGAATCATTTATGGAAAATCTCAATGAACATCTTTATACACAAAAAAACTTAAACCAGAGCCATAAATGAGAGCAAGGCCTTCGGAGAGAAACAGACCTGGCTTTGATTTTTAACCTTGTGCCTTACTAAAAATATAAAGCCGGATAATTTTCTCAAAGCCAGATCACAAACTTAAAAGCCTACAATGACCCAGCAAAACTGAAATGAGAAATTGGCAGGATGGGGACTTGGTGATCTGGATGTCTGTGCCTCATCCAAACTGGAAGTCACTTGTTTCCATGCTCAGTGTTACTAGATCTTTTGATTTCCAAGAGAAGGTGGATATATGTATTTCTGTGTTCAATCCTCTGGTTTTTAAGTTTGGCAAGTAATTAAAATATTCTAAAAATACATCTTTGGCTGAGATTCATCCTGTGGGCACCAGATTGTGTTGTATACTTTCATATTAATCAAATAAACTTTTATTTATTTCCTCATAAGGAAGAGGATTTTTGTGAAGATTAATGAGATGTTAAAGTTCCTGACATGTTGCAGATCTTTAATAATGGTTGGTTCCCACTGAACTTTCCTACTCAGTTTTCAACTTCTTTTCCCTTATCAGTAGAAACAGTTAATAAAAGCTGCATCTATTGTGCAGTTTTTAGCTTTTGTGTTTATTATGAGATATGGATTTAGCTTTTGTATTTAATACACTGTGTTTAACTATTCAAAACTATCAAACAGAAAGTATGTTTCCTTTATCAACTTCTGGAAAAAATATTTTCACAAGGTGTCTACATAAATGGAAAAGGCATGGTTTATATAATTACTTAAGCTACTTTAAAGATCCATGAAGTATTCCTTGGCAGATTCTTCCAATCCTTATGGTTACTTAATATCCATATGACAAGAGACATATACATGACAACATTAAGCCACTATTAAAGATAAATGAAAAAAGTTAAAGAAATGCATGAAGATATAGACACCATAATATTAATAAAAGTTTTCCCATTCTGGTGATTTTTACTTTCTTTAAATTTGTGTGTCTCTTTTCAAAGTTTTATGTTGTGTAAATATTATTGATATAATTAGATGAAATAATAAAGCTATTCCATCTAGATAAAGAAATATGAATGAGAACTATTTTAGAAAAATAGATCATAATATATTTTCTATTTGTAATATAAAAGTATTTAATTCACTTTCACTTGAATTAAGCTATAGTTAAAGGAATTGAAGTGAAACTTAAGATATTGTCAGAGTAGAATAAATATATTTTTGTTCAAGTGATCTTAATTACAAAAAGATGTGTCTAAAAGTAACAGGATATATATTATTAAGCTATTTTTAAAAAGAAAAAAAGAGGATACACTATATTCAGAGGAACCACTGGATGATTAGGTTGTAATAGTGAATCATTATGTGTGATAAATGTAACTATGACAACTCCTCTGGTCAAATAAATGAACTTCTTTTCAAGTAGTCCTCTCTTCTGAAATTTTTCTCATGAATACTATCCATAATATACTTTTTAGATCCAGGAATTTCCTTTGTTACTTTATTCTCTTTGGCTTCTCTCTTGCATTTATCTTTATTGATTACTCATGTCTTGGTACTCCTATCCTTTAATTTCCATCATGTAATAAATTTCTAGTACTTTTCCTTTCAATTTCAGCTGTTGTGGTCAGGCTGACTTCCTGACTGTCCTACAAACCCACTTGAGTTCATTTATATGTCAGGTAAAAGATTTATTGTTTTTAACCATGGGCCCTGTTAAGATTTACAAAACAATAACATAACAAAAACCCAAGATTATTAACTTTTAAATTAATTGTAAAACTTGAAAGAAACCCTTCAGGCAAGAAGATGAGTTAATATTTTAGAAATTATGTACCAAGGACTACATTGGTACTTAATAAATAACTAATAGACATTTAGTATTTGTTGAATAAATGAAAACAAGTTATATAAAAACCATGCCATAAAAGGAGGGAAGTTACCCTCTTCTTATATTGCTTTAGAGTAAATACAATGTATTATTTCCATCAAGAGGACCTTAGTATGGTGTCCCATACATAGGAAGGAATAAGAAGTAATGTAGAATGTTTCTCTGGTCTATCTGGTTTTGGGGTTCCTGAGGCTTTTGTCTTTGATAACATTAGATACCTTTCAAAAATAAATGGTTGTGCCCTGTTGAAAAATGGGCAGAAGAACTGAAAAGACATTTTCCCAAAGAGGACATGCAGATGGCCAACAGGCACATGAAAAGATGCTCAACATCGCTAATCATCAGGGAAATGCAAATTAAAACTACAATGAGATATCACCTCACACCCGTCAAAATGGCTATCATCAAAAAGAACACAAATAACAAATGCTGGTGAGGACGTGGAGGAAAGCGAACCCTTGTGCACTGTTGGTGGGGATGTAAATTCATACAGCCACTGTGGAAAACCATATGGAAGTTTCTCAAAACTAAAAATTGAACTACCATATGACTCAGCAATTCCACTCCTGGGTATATATCTGAAAAAACCAAAAACACTAATTTGAAAAGATACATGCACCCCAGTGTTCATAGCATTATTATTATTATTATTTTTTATTTTTTTTTTTTTGCGGTACACGGGCCTCTCACTGTTGTGGCCTCTCCAGTTGTGGAGCACAGGCTCTGGACACGCAGGCTCAGTAGCCATGGCTCACGGGCCCAGCCACTCCGCGGCATGTGGGATCTTCCCGGACCGGGGCACGAACTCGTGTCCCCTGCATCGGCAGGCGGACTTTCAACTACTGCGCCACCAGGGAAGCCCCATAGCAGCATTATTTACAATTGTTTAGATATGGAAGCAACCTAAGTGTCCATCAACAGATAAATGGACAAAGAGGATGTGGTGAATACACACACACACACACACACACGCGTGTGCGCGCGCAATGGCATACCACTCAGTCATGTTACAGCAACATGGATGGACTTGGGAGAGTTATGCTAAGTGAAATAAGTCAGACAGAGAAAGACAAATACTGTATGATATCATTTATACATGGAATCTAAAAAATACAACACACTAGAGAATATAATAAAAAAAGAAGCAGACTCACAGATATAGAGAACAAACGAGTGGTTACTAGTGGAGAGAGGGGAGGGGGAGGGGCAACATAGAGGTAGGTGATTAAGAAGTACAAACTATTAAGTATAAAATAAGCTACAAGTATATATTGTACAACACAGGGAATATAGTCAATATTTTATAATAACTATAAACAGAGTATAACCTTTAAAAATTGTGATTCACTATATTGTACACCTGTAACTTACATAATATTGTACATCAACTATACTTTTATAAAAAAAATTATTGTAAAGCTTATCTGAACTGAGAAAAGGTAAAACTGACCAGTTAGAGTGTTCTGGTTCCACAGCTTTAAATGATGTTATACCATTCTAAAACTGTTTGGTGCTGAAAATATGTTCAACTTCAGTTTATACTTGTTGACTTTTTCTTATATTGATAGATTAGATGAAAAGGAAAGGTCAAAGATGGCAAAGTTGGTCAGCACATACTTCAACTAGAATTGAGCATGTGAGTATGAAAAATATCAGCTGTCATTCTTGGAAACAGAACTAACTGTGGTATTTTAAGAGGTGCATTCAGATTGAATCAATAATGACAGCAAAATCTTATTTCAAATTTAGTTTTATTTACAACTACACTTTTACATTTAATTCTTCTCTGATTTCTGTATTTTTGGGGGGGTCTTTCCTTAGTTAATTTAATTATTATGTTTGTTGCTTCTTGCAGGGAACTTTTATGAATGATCTAAATTCTGATTTTCAGTGCACACTGTGCTCTTTAGAAAGGTTGGATTAATGTGTGTTATATTTTCTCTCTTTCCATTTTCCGAAGCTTACTATTTTAAAAGTTTTTGCAGCTAGAGAATCTAATGATAAATCACCTTACTTATGAGTAAATTTAACAAATGTTGGCTGGTGGTAATAACCCATTAGTTATTAATGATAAAATGTAGAGAATATATACCTGTATCATAAATGCTCACTGAATTGAGAATGATACAGTCCTGAGATTCTTACAACTATATTTATTAAAGTGTCAAGTAATAAGAATCCCAGTATGAAAAATGTATTACTTAATTCCATAAGAAATACAAGTTGAAACAAACAATTTTGTATGGCCTAAAACATCTGTCATTAATAGAGGCTATAATGATTTTTAACTAGCTATATTAGTCTTTTACTGTTAGTTAAACAGAGGTTCTAGAAATTAAAATGACAAAAAGGAGACTTACATTGCCACAAATTTATGTTAATTAGTATCTAATGAAAATCTTTCATTTTTCAATGCCAAAATATCTGAGCCAAGCTTAAGAGATTTTTAGCCATGATTAGATTATTTTCCAGTCATAAAATGTGTCAAACTGTAACTTGTGTTTATTAATATAGCTCTCATTTTTATAAACTAGAATAAAGTCTATGTACAATAGCAAGTAATTTAAAAAACTAAATATAACTCTATAAACTTTGATTTGGAATTTCATTTGGATCTTATTTCTTAAAGCCAAATAAACTCACACATCATAGATTTTAGAATTATTAAATACGAGTCTAAAATTGGACAGCTTTTTGATTCTCTATTGAATAATCCAGGTCTCAAAGTAATCTATGTGAGAAAAATATGGACTATTTGCAACATTATGAAAGCTTTATGAAGGTTTATTTTCCAAGAGGAAGTAACCAAATTTGACCTTGTGTATTTAGTTGGCTGAGCAATATTTAAGATACATTTCCATCCTCATAAAGATGTATCACATTAAAAAGTCCAACTTTTTGCCAGGGGTGGGATGGTGGTGGGATGAATTGGGAGATTGGGATTGACATATATTCACTAATATGTATAAAATAGATAACTAATAGGAACCTGCTGTATAAAAAAATAAATAAAATAAAATTCAAATAAATAAATAAATTGTAAAACAAATAAAAAAATAAAAATACAACTTTTTTGACAATTACCTTTTATTATAGAAATTCTGTCAATTCTGTTTGTCTCTTAATGTTTGAATGCTGATAAGCTTAAAGAAAATCTATATTTGAGAGTAAAGTAAATAATTTGAAACAAATCCCACATTCTATTACCATAGATACTCTAGAAATATATTGTATATTATTTTATTATTTCCATCTGCTTGTTTTGGCTTTGGTTTGGTCTTCTATTTTAGCTTCTTCAGGTGGAAGCTTAAAATATTGATTTGAGACCTTTGTGTTTTGTTTTAATTTAAGCGTTTAATGACAAAAATTACCCTTTAGGTATTGCTTTAGATTCATTTCATAAATTTGATATGTTGTGTTTTCTTTTTTTACTCAGTGCAAAATATTTTATGACTTCCTTTATGCTTTCTTCATTGGCCCATAGTTTCTTAAAAGTGTTGCTTAAATTATGAACATTTGGGGGGTTTCCAGACATCTTTCTAATACTGATTTCTAGCTTAGTTCGATTGTGATCATAAAACATACTTTGTACGACTTAAATTTTTAAAAATTGTTAATGTTTGTTTTATGTCCCAACATATCTTTGTAGATGCTCCATGGGCATTTGAAAAGACTATATATATTCTTCTGTTTTGAGGTGGAATGTTGTATAAATGTCAATTAGGTCAAGTTGGTTTATAGAGCTGTTCCAATTTTTTTTATCTTTACTGATATTCTCTCTTCTGGTTCTAACAATGATTCAAAGAGAGTTTGTTGAAATCTCCAATGATAAATGTATCTTTCTCTTTTTAATTTTATCAATTTTTGATTTTTATATTTTAGAGCTCTGTCATTGAGTGTATATAATTTAAGATTAACATATATTCTTGATGAATTGACTTCTATATCATTATGTAATATCTTTCTTTTCCCTGGTAATATTTCTTATTCTGAAGTTTACTTTGATATGATTTTAATTATTTCAAGTTAGTTTTGATCAGTGTTGAAGAGTATATATTTTCCTTATTTTTATTTCTAATTTATTTGTGTTTTAGTCAAAGGGGTTTCTTTTTAAAAATTTTTAACAGCTTTATTGAGGTATAATTAATTTATAAAAAGAAATGTACATATTTAATGCGTACAATTTGATGAATTTGGAAATATGCAAACACCCATGATACCATCACCACAGTCAAGGCAACAGACATATCTAGCACCTCCCAGAGTTTCCTGTGTCTTTGCTTTTTCCTTGATTGTTTGTTTTTGGGTAAAAACACAACATGAGTTACCCTCTTAACAAATTCTCAAGTGCACAATTTATTGTAACTATAGGCATGATGTTGTATAGCAGATCTCTAGAAATTATTCATCTAGTATAACTAAAACTTTATACCTATGGAAAAATAACTCCCAATTTCCCTCAACACATTACCTATGGTAAACAGTATTGTATTCTATGTTTCTATGAGTTTGACTATTTTAGATTCCCAAGTAAGTGGACTCAATGGGTACATATCCAAAAGAATATTGAGGAGCTTTCTGCATTCTCATGTTCACCACAACATTATTCACAATAGTCAAGACACGAAAATAGCCCATGTGTCCACTGATAGATGAATGGCAAAGAAAGTGGAATACTATTCAGCCCCCCAAAAGAAGGAAACTGTCATTTGTGACAACATGGATGAACCGGGAGGACATTAATGAGCAAAATAAGCCAGTCACAGTCACTGTTTAGTATAACAAGTTCCTCAGCTCTTCTTATATACACCAAATTGTGAGATCCACTCTGCTAAATGAACCCAAATAAGTGTTTCTTGTAGAGAACATACATTTGGCTATTCCTTTTTCATCCAACTTGACAATATCTGCCTCTTAATTGAAGTGTTTAAACCATTTGCATTTAATATAATTATTACTTTAATGATAGGACTGGTGTATCTACCATCTTGCTACTTGTTTTCTATTGTCCCATCAGTTTGTCCCTCTTGTTTTTCTTTCACGGCTCTCTTTTGGACTGATTATTTTTTATGATTTTATTTTATCTCCTTTATTGGCTTATTGGCCCTACCTCTTTTTTTTAAGTGGTTGATCTAGAGTTTGCTATTGCATCTTATTATAATTTACCTTCGAATATAGTTTATGCCATTTCCTCCATCTCATCTTTTGTGTTATCATTGTCATACATTTCACTTCTACATATGATATAAATCCCACAATACAGTATTGGTATTTTCGGTTTGGACAGTCTTCTATCTTTTTAAAGTGAATAAGCATAAGGAAAAAAATCTTTATGTTTACCTTCATTTTTACTGTTTCTGGCACTTTGCCTTCCTTTGTGTAAATTCAAATTTCCATCTGGTTTCATGTTCCAGAAAAGTAGTGCAGGTCTGCTGTCAATGAATTCCCCCTATTTTCTTGTCTGAGAAATATTTTTAATTTTATCTTAATCTTTAAAAGATTTTGTTTCTTTTTTTGCTGGGTATACAATTCTAAGGAGCCTTTTTTCTATCAATATTTTAAAAATGTCATTTCATTATCTTTTGGTTTGTATAGTCTTTGATGAGAAGTCTGCTGTAAATTTTTATCTTTATTCTTCTTTGTAATGTTGGTTGTCTTCAAATATTTCTTCTATACAGTTTTTAATTTCTTCTTTGGGGACTCAAATTTCATGTATATTAGTGCATTTAATATTGTCTTCCCCCTCTTGGGTATTCTATCTGCTTTCTCTTTTCTTTCTATTTTTAGCTTGGATAATTTCTATTGACCTATCTTCAAGTTCAATGCTTTTTTTCCATAGCTATAGCCAGTATGTTGATAAGCATGTCAAAGGAATTCTTCATCTCTGATACTGTGCTTTTAAAATTTATGACATTTCTGTTTGACTCTTGTTTTACAGTTTCAATAACACTGCTGAAAATTCCTATCTTATATTGTATATAGTTCATCTTTTCTGGAAGATCTGTTAACATGTTAATTGCAGTTATTGTAAAGTTGCTGTCTGATAGTGCCAACATATGGAACAACTCTGAGTATGATTTTATTGACTGATTTCTCTCTTGACAATAATTTTTCCTTTGCTTTGTTGCATGCCTCATAATTTTTGTCTAAATGCTGGATATTATGTATAGAAGAACAGTTGAGACTGAGGTAAAAATTATTTCCTCTCAGAAATCAGCCCATCTCTTCTGTCAGGTTGTTAATATGGAGGGTTGAGTAAATCTTGTCAGTACTTGAGCTGGGTTTGGATTTGGCTGTTGCTACTTAAACCTTTATTCATTACAGGCTTTAAATTCCTATTGTGGTGGGCTGTTGTTATCCTGTGCTAGGAGTGATGCCTGGAGTACTGGAGGGTTTTTCTCAGTATTCTTGTTCCACATTCACCTTTCAGTAGTCCTCCATGCCTATGCTACAGAGAGGATATCTCTCAATTTTCTTACCTCACCCCAGATTGCTGTTGATTGCTACTCATGTTAGGGGAAGAGGGTGCTATATTATCCTGGTCTAGCCTAATTTTTAGGTAGGATCTCTGGTCCTGGGCCTTGGGAGTAGAGTTTTCATAGTCCAGACTTTCTAACTCATGCCAGTCAAACCCTGCCTTGTATATTGCACATGTCTTGGGTGGGAGAGTGTTTCCTGCTTCTTCCCCACTGGTAGCAGACGTCTGCTTTGTATCAGTGTAGGATCTCAGGTCCAAGAGTTTTACCTGCCCTCTTTCATGAGCAGAAAGATTTTCCTTCTTCCCTTTCTACTTATCCCCCAGAAACAGTGGAAGTGTTTATGTCCTGAAGATAGGGGGACTTCCTAATCACTCCCAGAAGCAGATGGGTTATGCCTCTACCCCTCCCCTAGAAACAGGATTTTTGCCTGGATCCTAGGGACGTAGCACTTCCTGTCTCTATTCCAGCAACTTAATGCTTTTACTTTTTATAAGAGAAGGATCTGAGAAAATACAAAGTTTTGTATCTGTTCCCCAGGTGTAGCTGAACACCTGCATACTGATGTTCCTGAGGGAAGCTCTCCCCAGTTTTCTACCATGACCTTCAATTTTCATGGAATTGGCTCATGGAAAAATGTTTGTGAGTGAGTGTAAAATATACTTGTTTCGAGGGATTTCAGTTTTTCCAAACTTATATGCTAGTCCATTCTCAGCCTTTAAGAATTCGTTAAAGTTTAGTGTGATTTATTCTTACCCACTTCTACGGTGACCATCTCATCCTCTCATGTCTTGCCAAAGGTGAAAATTTGTGTGTACTGTTTCTCCTCAGAGAGCTTGTCACTCTTTGGAACTCAGATCATTTGCTTGCCCTGCAACTTCAGCTCTCCTATGGAGTAAAGAAAATGTAGATTTTGACTTTTTTCTTGTTGTTAGGATGATAGCAACATTCTCTTGTGGTTTTCTGAATCCTAAGCAGATGCAGAACCTCCCTGAGTCCCTATAGTTGTTTTAAAGCAGGCTGTTAGCAGAACAGATGCATTAACTTAGTAGAATTAATCTTAGCAGAAAAGCAATAAAACATATTTCACTAAATTTGAGACTTAAAGAGTACTAAGCATAACTTTAAAATAATTACAATATTGAAATATGGTCAATAAAATTATAGAGTTGTACATAAGAAAACTGGCTATTGGTACCTGGAATTGTTAATGCAAATAATGAATTATGTGACATTTCATATATTTCTATGGTTATATTCATAACAAAAATATTAGTTATACCATGTTGATCAGATAAGTTTCTTGGAGGAAGTAGAATGTAAATTTTATATTAAATGATATGTGACTTGAATTAGGCAAGAAAGAGGGATGGGCAGTCTGGGTGAGAAAAACAGCAAGTTCAAAGGCATGAAAATAGAAAATGAGTAGTGAGATTATGGTATATTAGAAAACTATAAAGATACTAGCCTTGTTTGGTTTATCTATATCTGAGGTTGGCAAACACAACCATGAGCCACATCCAACCTGCAGCCTGTTTTTGTATGACCAGTGAGCTAAGAATTGTTTTTAAATTTTTAAAAGGTTGCGAAGAAAGAAAAACAAGATGCAAGAAAAAACAAGAAGGATAAGAGATAAAACAAGTTGAAAAAGAGGAGACTGAGACTATATGTGGCTTGCAAAGCCTAAAATGTGTACTATCTGAACTTTCACAAAAGAAGTTTTCCAACCCCTGATCTGTGTAGTTTTCTTATTGTTTGTTATTCTATTACAGAGAAATAGAAATCCCCCTTGAATTTTCAAAATTTATACTAAATATAATTGTCATATTATCTAATTCCTCCCTAATTTACTTTCAATTGATTTATTGAATTAAACTTATAATTATACTTTGAACTACTATATTTTTTGCACAATTCAAAACGTGTTTTTTACAGTTCCAGTTCATTAAATGTGGATTTATAATTTAATAGATCACATATTGCTATCTAGTTTTTACATTGCCCTTTCCTTTGTTTATTGGTGAGTCAGATACAATCATAATTTCATTTTGCAAATTGCCATAAATCCATGATGTACTTAAGGGGTTTGACAGGACCTCCAAGGAAGAGACAGGACCATGAGATGACCATAATGTATAACAAATTGGTGAAACGATAGATTGACACTGGATTGTTTTCCATGAAGATAGTTTTGACTTTCTAATTTCTTCCATGTCCTTCCTTTTTTTGTTTTTGTTTTTTTTTAAACTATTCCTATTTGCCATCTTCCATCAGATGGCTGAGACAACCACATCAATTAGACGGGGCTGATCATCTAAGCCCTTTTTCTCTTCTCTCTCTTTCTGTTTGACAGTGACAATGCTCGTTCATACACCCTCAGAAGATGTGTGGTTATAAGAAAATAAAAAACTAAATATGATATTCTGATTTTTTCAGGTACTGACTTTTAAAAATTAGTTTAAAACAAATAGAGTGTCATTTGGATGATAATTGTGGGATTTGATTAAAGCATTTCATACTTGTCTCCATTTTAATGGACAATCGATAACTATTTAAAAATAACAAATTATGTTTTCATAAATATTGCTTAAAATTTAACTCTTATGTAGTCAGATCCTCAATCAAAAACGTGTTCTTAACAAATAAAATATATCTTACAGCATGCTTTTAACTGTTTCACCTGCATCTTCAAATATGCCATAGAAATAACTTCATGGGGAACTTCAGTTTGTTATATGAATCTGTTCAGGGTTTGGCATGCAGAGGGCAGAAAGACCAGGAACATTACTTTCTGACACCTGTTGCTCTCAGCAAATAGATACCAAAGCACAACTAGAAAATACCTGCTCTTTGTTTCAGATATTTTAGAAAACAGCTTATCAATCTGAAAGCCAAATCAGATATTGTTCAGTCCTAGAGGTAAAGATCAGAAAGATAATGTAACAGTCAAAGTAAGAATAAGGACAAAAAGGAACACGAGTTTGTCTTTATTGGTCTTCTTTTATTAGTGGATTTTACCCAAAAATTTCATAACAGGCTTTTTGCCAGTTCATTCCTTGGCTCTGTGACTTTGATGATTGCTGGCACCCCCATAAACCTAATGGACTTCATGGTGAGGAAAACTGACTCGTTGTTAAGAAAAAATGTTAAGATAAACTTGGTAGGTTTTCTGTTAAGACATAGAAATTTAAACCTTGGATTAAAAACTCAGCAGAGGAAAAGAAAACACATATTTTGACATTCAACTTTCAGATGTGGAGACCTCAAAATTATATTAGCAACAACCTGTTAACTAATGGTCATGGTCCAAATATTTAGGAACAAATCCTTCAGGCTTAGAAAATTACTAACATTGGCTTCTCAACCTTGGGGTCAACAGTAAAACTGCACATTTCCAGCCTTCATCATTTTCAATCAAGACATTAATTAATTTATTTTTTACTTGGATAAAGAGGTATTAGTAGAAAATAGTATTGTATAATTCTAAAGATCATTTCTAAGAAATGATTGATTTATGCTATTGACTAAATTGTATCCTTCTGAAATATATACATTGAAGTCTTAACCACTAATGTTACTTATCGAGGTAGAGTCTTTTTTTAAAGATTTTTTTTCATGTGGATCATTTTTAAAGTCTTTATTGAATTTGTTACAATATTGTTTCTGTTTTTATGTTTTGGTTTTTTGGCTGTGAGGCATGTGGGATCTCAGCTCCCCAACCAGAGATTGAACCTGCCCCTGCATTGGAAGGTGATGTCTTAACCACCGGACCGCCAGGGAAGTCCCAAGAAATAGAGTCTTTTGGAGATAATTAAAGTTAAATGAGTTGATAAGGATGGGACCCTAGTCTGATAAGACTGTGGCCTTATAAGAAGAGGAAGATCTGTGTGTGTGTGTGTGTGTGTGTGTGTGTGTGTGTGTCTCCTGCATGTGAGAACACAATGGGAAGGCAGCCATCTGAAAGCTAGGAAGACAGATCTTACCAGAAACTGAATCCTGCTGGACATTGATCTTGGACTTTCCAGCATCTAGAGCTGTAAGAAAACACATTTCAGTTGTTTAAACCACTCAGTCTATGGTATTTTGTTATGGTAGCCTAAGCTAACTAAGACAATTAATTTGCATTCTGTAACTGCCTTAATTTTATCCAAGATATATGAGAATAAGTACTTCCTTGAAATACTTTAAAAGTCTGCTCCCAAAGTAAAAAAATCCAGCAAAGAAAATAATAGCCTAGAGATGTTGATAATTGATCCTGCAGTTAAATCACCTTTCGGAACTATTCATACCACGAAGTGCAACTGCCTTTTATGGTTAAGGGTGAGCATAGAATGGCTTTCCTCCTTCCAACAGACCAGAACTTCTTAGAAACATATTTTACTATTTAAAGTTTAAGGCTCTCTTTCAACCTGTGCGCTGCAGATATCTAATTGGATAAAGACTCAATATTATGTCCAGTAAGTCAAAGGTTATGTTAGGATATAAGCTCATAACTGCCTGAAATTTTCTTTCCTCTTTCTCACTGTGTTTCAACTATGCAATGCCTTTCTTTGCTTCAAACAAAGTTTCCAATAGTTTATCTAATCTTTGTTCTATTTGCATGATTTGACTTTATGATAATTAGTTTAATTAATATTTTGCTTTCTTTTTTGACTCTGAAAAGTCTTACCAAATTACCTGTGAAATAATAATTACTCTTTGGCCTCAATTTTGTTTATGCGCAGGGAAGAGAATGTTAGAAGAGATGGAATTTAAGGGTGTGAAAAGATAACAGCATGATGCTGCGTTGGGCATATGGGCCTTTCTCTAACTCAATTTCGGTTTGTCAGGGTATCTGCATGTGGTCAAATAACTTTCAGTTTCTAATTATGAATTATGGAATTAGTGAATATGGTATATAGTTCATGCTTAAAATGTATGATAGTAAATACCAAATGGGACTTGTTTGTATAAATGAACATATGGAATCTTCAGGCAGCAGGAGAGCCAACTCGGGAGCAAAGAAATTTGCTACTGTTTAATCACTTTATATCCTGGATGACGAAGTCAAGATGTCTCCCATGCAAGTGTTTATCACACATGATCATGTTCTATGTGCCAGAATGGTGTGATGGTGGGGGTGGAGTGATCTACCTCTCTTTTTGTTTGTTTGCTCAGTTAGATTTCAGTGAACTTTGACTGAACTTAAATGCTTTTGACTACTGAGAGGGGCCTAGTTGCTAAAATACAAATACTCATAAGAACACTGCAAATAATGCCTTTCCTTTTCCTTCAAATACCAGCAGGATGGAAGAGTTGTCTTTTGAGAATAATACTGTCAGAACACAGCCTATCTCAGTCCTGGAATCATACCCACTTGGGAGACATACTTAAATGCTTATATATCTGTAATGGGTACACTAGATTTTTTATGCCTCCATTACATTACATTATTGGGTATTTTTCCCTGTGTTTGGTCCTGGGATTGAATCATGAATCTGTAACCTGAGAAGGGACGTGAGAGGGAAATTTTGGCAAAAAAGAATAGGGAAATAAAAGAAAAGTTCACTTTTTTAGTGGATTGAGGGGGAGGAGGGAATAGGGTTAGCAAGATCAGATGGCAGTGTTCTTTTGCCATGTTCCTCGCCCAGTTTGAAGCCTCTCACCCTCAAAATCCATTCTCAGGGAGGGGTAGGGGCTTGTAGAAACATCTGGACACATATACAAGGTCTCTAAGAAGACCAAGGAGAGTGAATTTCTTTCTCTAAAAAGACTAGGGAGAGCCGCACTTTCAAAGGAGAACTCCCAAAAGCCAGATCAGTCACCCACGCAAGAGCAGACCAGAGGAGTCTCACCCCAGCAGAGACCAGGCAGGAGTCCCAGGTCTCTTTCTGCTGCACCAGTGCCCACCCCAGCCCTCTGTGGGGATGGTACACATTCCCTCACCCAGTCAGATGTCTTCTGAACAGAGAAGGGTGAGGTGCCCAAACTCTCAAGTATTATTTAATCATTTTCCTAAAACTCTAAGCCATCCAAAAGATGCATTTAAACTAGGCTAAACACAGAGCTAAACTTCTAATAGTCCAAGTATTTGAGTTGAAGGAGACTGTTTAATGTAGAAGAGACTGAGATTTTGTTAATCAACAATTGCAAGATTGCTTGTTACCAAGAGGGCTTAGGAAGATTATGTTACCTCTAGTAATTGAGGCAATAAATTTATTTGCATATCTGAGTACAATGTGAATAAAATCACAATTCTGATATGCATGACTGGCTATTAATAAAATTATGAATATTGCATGGTGGTGGCATAGGCCCCTTTTCTGAGTCGTGTTTCATTTATCTTTTTTAAACATATGATTGATCTAGCTTTACCCATATATTGGTCTTTGAAACTCTCTGAAGTAAAGAAATATTTGCATTGACTGAATACATTTTTCATATTTTCTTAACCCCCAATTTTAATGTACTAATACATTTGAGGTGATTCGGAAAATTCCTTTATTTTGTCAGATGTTAAGGAACAATGTGGTAGAGAAAACACTGGACAATGGATCAAAATACACGTGTTCTACTGTTGACTTTGTCACTCACAGCTATGAGGCCCAAGGCAAGAGCACTAACCACTCTGATTATCACTGCTTTATCTACACTATAGAAACAATCATCTTTCATATTTTATTTGTGAGGTGGTTGTAAGAGCAAGTTAAAAAATGTTTGTGAATGTATTCTGAAAATTGATATTGATTTTATCAAGGAAATATGAAAGTATTATTTAATGAAAAACTTTTTGATTCTAATTTACCTATCTAGTGTTTAAAAAATTTTTATTTTGAAATAATCTCAGAACTATAGAAAAGTTACAAATATAGTACAAATAACTCCTAGAAGCTTTCTATTCAAATTTACCTATTTTAAATATTTTACCATATTTTCTTTGTTCTCTCATATATATCCATATATTGTAAACATGCATATAGTTTTTCTGAAAAAACATTCTAAATAACTTGAAAGTACATTTATTATGCTACTTTACCTTTTAAAACTTTAAAGTCCACTTCTCTTTCTTTCTTTCTAACAGCTCATATTTTTATTGACGTATAGTTGATTTACAATATTATATTAGTTTCAGGTGCACAATATTGAATCACTATTCAGTATTTTATAGATTATAAAAGTTATTATGGTTTAAACATATTTAAAGCTAAAGTCATTTAAAGTTATTATGAAACAATGGTTATATTTCCCTGTTCTGTACAATATATTCCTGTTGCTTCTCTATTTTATACATAGTAGTATGTATCTCTTTTGGTTTTTCTAACATCCTTATTGGAATATAATTGCTTTACATTGTTGTATTAGTTTCTGCTGTATAACAAAGTGAATCAGCTATATGTATACATATATCCACATATACCCTCCGTCTTGCATCTCCCTCCCACCCTCCCTATCCCACCCCTCTAGGTGGTCACACATCACCGAGCTGATCTCCCTGTGTGATGCAGCTGCTTCCCACTAGCTATCTATTTTACATTTGGTAGTGTATATGTGTCAATGCTACTCTCTCACTTTGTCCCACCTTACCCTTCCTCCCCATGTCCTCAAGTCCATTCTCTACGTCTGTGTCTTTATTCCTGTCCTGCCCCTAGGTTCTTCAGAATAATTTTTTTTCTTTTTTTTTAGATTCCATATATATGTGTTAGCATACGGTATTTGTTTTCCTCTTTCTGAATTACTTCACTCTGTATGACAGTCTCTAGGTCCATGGACCTCACTATAAATAACTCAATTTCATTTCTTTTTATGGCTGAGTAATATTCCATTGTATGTATGTGCCACATCTTCTCTATCCATTCATCTGTGGATGGACACTTAGGTGGCTTCCATGTCCTGGCTACTGTAAATAGACCTGCAATGAACATTGTGGTACATGACTCTTTTGAATTATGGTTTTCTCTGGGTATATGCCCAGTAGTGGGTTTGCTGGTTCATATGGTAGTTCTATTCTTAGTTTTTAAGGGAACCTCCACACTGTTCTCCATAGTGGTTGTATCAATTTACATTCTCATCAACAGTGCAGGAGGGTTCCTTTTCATCCACACCCTCTCCAGCATTTATTGTTTGTAGATTTTTTGATGATGACCATTCTGACTGGTGTGAGGTGATACACATTGTAGTTTTGATTTGCATTTCTCTAATGATTAGTGCTGTGGAGCATCCTTTCATGTGTTTGTTGGCAATCTGTATATCTTCTTTGGATGAATGTCTATTTAGGACTTCTGTTCATTTTTTGATTGGGTTGTTTGGTTTTTTGATATTGAGATGCATGGGCTGCTTGTATATTTTGGAGATTAATCCTTTGTCACTTGCTTCATTTGCAAAAATTTTCTCCTGTTCTGAGGGTTGTCTTTTCATGTTGTTTATGGTCTCCTTTGATGTGCAAAAGCTTTTAAGTTTCATTAGGTCCCATTTGTTTATTTTTGGTTTTATTTCCATTTCTTTAGGAGGTGGGTGAAAAAGGATCTTGCTGTGATTGATGTCATAGAGTGTTCTGCCTATGTTTTCCTCTAAGAGTTTGACAGTATCTGGTCTTACATTTAGGTCTTTAATCCATTATGAGTTTATTTTTGTGTATGGTCTAAGGGAGTGTTCTAATTTCATTCTTTTACATGTAGCTGTCCAGTTTTCCCAGCACCATTTATTGAAGAGGCTGCCTTTTCTCCATTGTATATTTTTGCTTCCTTTATCAAATATAAGGTGACTGTATGTGTGTGGGTTAATCTTTGGGATTTCTATCCTGTTCCATTGATCTATATTTCTGTTTTTGTGCCAGTACCATACTATCTTGATTACTGTACCTTTGTAGTATAGTCTAAAGTCCAGGAACTTGATTCTTCCAGCTCCGATTTTCTTAAGATTGTTTTGGCTATTCGGGGTCTTTTGTGTTTCCATACAAACTGTGAAATTTTTTGTTCTAGTTCTGTGAAAAATGCCATTGGTAGTGTGAGAGGGATTGCATTGAATCTGTAGAGTGCTTTGGGTAGTATATTCATTTTCACAATGTTGATTCTTCCAATCCAAGAACATGGTATATCTCTCCATCTGCTTGTATCATCTTTAATTTCTTTCATCAGTGTCTTAGAGTTTTCTGCATACAGGCCTTTTGTCTCCTTAGGTAGGTTTATTCCTAGGTATTTTTTTCCTTTTGTTGCAATGGTAAATGGGAGTGTTTCCTTAATTTCTCTTTCATATTTTTCATCATTAGTGCATAGGAATGCAAGAGATTTCTGTGCCTTAATTTTGTATCCTGCTACTTTACCAAATTCCTTGATTAGCTCTAGTAGTTTTCTGGTAGCATCTTTAGGATTCTCTATGTATAGTATCATGTCAACTGCAGACAGTGACAGCTTTACTTCTTCTTTCCAAATTTGGATTCCTTTTAGTTCTTTTTCTTTTCTGATTGCTGTGGCTAAAACTTCCAAAACTATGTTGAATAATAATGGTGAGAGTGGGCAACCTTGTCTTGTTCCTGATCAGAGTGGAAATGGTTTCAGTTTTTCACCATTGAGAATGATTTTGGCTGTGGGTTTGTCATATATGGCCTTTATTATGTTGAGGTAAGTTCCCTCTATGCCTACTTTCTGGAGGGTTTTTTATCATAAATGGGTGTTGAATTTTGTTGAAAGCTTTGTCTGCCTCTACTGAGATGATCATATGGTTTTTATCCTTCAGTTTGTTAATATGGTATATCACATTGATTTGTGTATATCAACAAATCCTTGCATTCCTGGGATAAACCCCACTTGATCATGGTGTATGATCCTTTTAATGTGCTGTTGGATTCTGTTTGCTAGTATTTTTTTGAGGATTTTTGCATCTATGTTCATCAGTGATATTGGCCTGTAGTTTTCTTTCTTTGTGACATCTTTTTCTGGTTTTGGTATCAGGGTGATGGTGGCCTTGTAGAATGAGTTTGGGACTGTTCCTCCCTGTGCTATATTTTGGAAAGGGTTTGAGAAGGATAGGTGTTAGCTCTTCTCTAAATTTTTGATAGAATTTGCCTGTGAAGCCATCTGGTCCTGGGCTTTTGTTTGTTGGAAGATTTTTAATCACAGTTTCAATTTCATTACTTGTGATTGGTCTGTTCATATTTTCTATTTCTTCCTGGTTCAGTCTCAGAAGGTTGTGCTTTTCTAAGAATGTGTCTATTTATTTCAGGTTGTCCATTTTATTGGCATATAGTTGGTTATAGTAATCTCCCATGATGCTTTGTATTTCTGCAGTGTCAGTTGTTACTTTTCCTTTTTCATTTCTAATTCTATTGATTTGAGTCTTCTCCCTTTTTTTCTTGATGAATCTGGCTAATGGTTTATAAATTTTGGTTATCTTCTCAAATAAACAGCTTTTAGTTTTATTGATCTTTGCTATTGTTTCCTTCGTTTCTTTTTTATTTATTTCTGATCTGATCTTTATGATTTCTTTCCTTCTGCTAACTTTGGGGTTTTTTGTTCTTCCTTCCCTTATTGCTTTAGGTGTAAGGTTAGGTTGTTTATTTGAGATGTTTCTTGTTTCTTGAGGTAGGATTGTATTGCTATAACCTTCCCTCTTAGAACTGCTTTTGCTGCATCCCATATGTCCTGGGTCATCTTGTTTTCATTGTTGTTTGTTTCTAGGTAGTTTTTGATTTCTTCAGTGATCTCTTGGTTATTAAGTAGTGTATTGTTTAGCCTCCATGTATTTGTACTTTTCATAGATTTTTTTCTGTAATTGATATCTAGTCTCATAGTGTGGTCATTGCAAAAGATACTTGACACCATTTTAATTTTCTTAAATTTACCAAGGCTTGATTTGTGACACAAGATATGATCTGTCCTGGAGAAGGTTCCATGAGCACTTGAGAAGAAAATGTATTGCCTTGTTTTTGGATGGAATCTCCTATAAATATCAATTAAGTCCATCTTGTTTAACGTGTCATTTAAAGCTTCTGTTTCCTTATTTATTTACATTTTGGATGATCTGTCCATTGGTGAAAGTGTGGTGTTAAAGTCCCCTACTATGACTGTGTTACTGTCAATTTCCCCTTTTATGGCTATTAGCATTTGCCTTATGTATTGAGGTGCTCCTATGTTGGGTGCATAAATATTTACAATTGTTAATATCTTCTTGTTGGATTGATCCCTTGATCATTATGTAGTGTCCTTCTTTGTCTTCAGTAATTGTCTTTATTTTAAAGTCTATTTTTTCTGATATGAGAATTGCTACTCCAGCTTTCTTTTGATTTCCATTTGCATGGAATACCTTTTTCCATGCCCTCACTTTCAGTCTGTATTTTTCCCTAAGTCTGATGTGGGTCTCTTGAAGACAGCATATATATGGGTCTTGTTTTTGTATCCATTCAGCCAGCCTATGTCTTTTGGTTGGAGCATTTAATCCATTTAGATTTAAGGTAATTATTGATATGTATGTTCCTATTACTTAATTGTTTGGGGTTTGTTATTGTAGGTCTTTTCCTTGTCTTGTGTTTCCTGCCTAGAAAAGTTCCTTTAGCATTTGTTGTAAAGGTGGTTTGGTGGTACTGAATTCTCTTAGCTTTTGCTTGTCTGTAAAGGTTTTAATTTCTCCATCAAATCTGAATGAGATCCTTGTTGGATAGAGTAATCTTGGTTGTAGGTTTTTCCCTTTCATCACTTTAAATATTTCCCGCTACTCCCTTCTTTCTTGCAGAGTTTCTGCTGAAAGATCAGCTGTTAACCTTATGGGGATTCCCTTGTATGTTATTTTTCCCTTGCTGCTTTTAATATTTGTTCTTTGTATTTAATTTTTGATAGTTTGATTAACATGTGTCTTGACATGTTTCTGCTTGGATTTATCCTGTATATGATTCTCTGTGCTTCCTGGAGTTCATTAACTATTTCCTTTCTCATGTTAGGGTAATTTTCAACTATAATCTCTTCAAATGTTTTCTCAGTCCCTTTCTTTTTCTTTTCTTCTTCTGGGACTCCTATAATTCAAATGTTCGTGCATTTAATGTTGTCCCAGAGGTCTCTGAGACTGTTCTCAATTCTCTTCATTCTTTTTTCTTTATTCTGCTCTGTGGTAGTTTTTCCACTATTTTATCTTCCAGGTCACTTATCTGTTCTTCTGCTTCAGTTATTCTGCTATTGATTCCTTCTAGAGAATTTTTAATTTCATTTATTGTGTGGTTCATCATTGTTTATTTGCTCTTTAGTTCTTCTATGTCCTTGTTAAACGTTTCTTGTATTTTCTCCGTTCTATTTCCAAGATTTTGGATCATCTTTAGTATCATTACTCTGAATTATTTTTCAGGTCGACTGCCTATTTCTTCTTCATTTGTTTGGTCTGGTGGGTTTTTACCTTGCTCCTTCATCTGCTGTGTTTCTCTGTCTTCTCATTTTGTTTAACTTACTGTGTTTGGGATCTCCTTTTTGCAGGCTGTAGGTTCGTAGTTCCCGTTGTTTTTGATGTCTGCCCCCAGTGCGTAAGGTTGGTTCAGTGGGTTGTATAGGCTTCCTGGTGGAGGGGACTGGTGCCTGTGTTATGTACAATGAGGCTATGCCTGTGTTTGCCTCCGGTGGTGTGTTTTGCGGTGTCTGTGACCTTATTATGATTTTAGGCAGCCTCTCTGCTAATGGGTGGGGTTGTGTTCCTGTCTTGCTAGTTGTTTGGTAGGGTGTCCAACGCTGTAGTTTGCTGCTAGTTGAGTGGAGCTGGGTCTTAGCGTTGAGATGGAGATCTCTGGGAGAGCTTTCGCCATTTAATATTATGTGGAGCTGGGAGGTCTCTGGTGGACCAATGTCCTGAACTCGGCTCTCCCACCTCAGAGGCAGAGGCCTGACACCCATCTGGAGCACCAAGACCCTGTCAGATACACGGCTCAGAAGGAAAGGCAGAAAAAAGAAAGAAAGAAAAGTAAAATATAATAAAGTTATTAAAATAAAAAATAAATATTAAAAATTAAAAAGTAATAAAAAGAAAAAAAAAGAAAGAGAGCATCCCAACCAAAATACAAATCCACCAATGATAAGAAGTGCTAAAAACTATACTTAAAAAAAAAATCGGACAGACCGAACCCTAGGACAAATGGTAAAAGCAAAGCTATACAGAAAAAATCACACAGAGAAGCATAAACATACTCACAAAAAGAGAAAACGGGAAAAAAAAAAATATATATATATCATTGCTCTCAAAATCCACTGCCCCAATTTTGGGATGATTCATTGTTTGGGTATTCCACAGATGCGGTGTACATCAAGCTGATTGTGGAGATTTAATCCGCTGCTCCTGAGGCTGCTGGAGAGATTTCCCTTTCTCTTCTTTGTTCGCACAGCTGCCGGGGTTCAGCTTTGGATTTGGCCCCGCCTCTGCGTGTAGGTCGCCTGAGGGCGTCTGTTCCCGCTCAGACTGTACGGGGTTAAAGTAGCAGCTGATTCGGGGTCTCCGGCTCACTCAGGCCGCGGGGAGGGAGGGGTAGGGATGTGGGGCGAGCCTGCGGCAGCAGAGGCCTACATGACGTTGCGCCAGCCTGAGGCGCGCCGTGTGTTCTCCCAGGTAAGTTGTCCCTGGTTCACGGGACCCTGGCAGTGGCTGGCTGCACAGGCTCCCAGGAGGGGAGGTGTGGAGAGTGACCTGTGCTTGCACGCAGGCTTCTTGGTGGCGGCAGCAGCAGCCTTACCGTCTCAAGCCTGTCTCTGGGGTCCGTGCTTTTAGCCGCGGCTCGCGCCAGCCTGTGGAGCTCCTTTAAGCGGCCCTGTTAATCCCATCTCCTCGCGCGCACCCGGAAGCAATGGTCTCTTGCCTCTTTGGCAGCTCCAGACCTTTTCCAGGACCCCCTCCCGGCTAGCTGTGGCGCACTAGCCTCCTTCAGGCTGTGTTCACGCAGCCAACGCCAACCCTCTCCCTGGGATCCAACCTCCGAAGCCCGAGCCTCAGCTCCCAGCCCCCGCCCGCCCCGGCGGGTGAGCAGACAAGCCTCTCAAACTAGTGAGTGCTGGTCAGCGCCGTTCCTCTGTGCGGGAATCTCTCCGCTTTGCCCTCTGCACCCCTGTGGCTGCGCTCTCCTCCGTGTCACTGAAGCTTCCCCGCCTCCCCCTATCTCCGCCCGGGAAGGGGCTTCCTAGTGTGTGGAAACTTTTCCTCCTTCACAGCTCCCTCCCACTGGTGCAGGTCCTGTCCCTATTCTTTGTCTCTGTTTTTTCTTTTGCCCTACCCAGGTACGTGGGGGGTTTCTTGCCTTTTGGGAGGTCTGAGGTCTTCTGCCAGCGTTCAGTAGGTGTTCTGTAGGAGTTGCTCCACATGTAGATGTATTTCTGATGTATTTGTGGGGAGGAAGGCGATCTCCACGTCTCACTCCTCCGCCATCTTGAAGGCCTCCCGAACCTCAATTTTTTCACCTGTAAAAAATTAATTCCATTATCCCATTTATTATTAGAAATGTGTTATTATAAAGACAAAGTAATACCCTCCGTGGATTTACAGAAGAAGAGGGCTAAGACCTTGTCTTAACTCCATCTTTGAAAGCCTGGGCAAAAAAGTATCAGTTGTCGACGGAGAGTCCTAAAAGCAGAGTGCAGGGAGGTGGGAGGAAAACTAAGAGCATACAGTATCGCAAAAGCTAAAGGAAAATTGTTTCTAAGAGGAGTGGTGAACTGTTTTGGCTTTTACTGCTGAAAACTCAAACAGAATGAAAACGGAAAAGTCGCTACTGTATTTAGCAATATGGAGTAGACTGATTACTCTAGTGGATGTTTGATATGAGGGAATATTTGGGAATAGAACTCAGACTGCAGAAAGGTAAGAAAGAAGCAAGGAAAGGGAAGTTATGAATATAAAGCCACACTCTTGGGAAATTTTGCTGTTAAGGGAAATAGGACAGTAGCTAAAGGGGACTTGAGGGAAGGTTGTGAAGGTGAGAGACATTTAAGACTGTTTATAATACTGATAGAAAAATGGGGCAAGTGGAGAATACAAAAAGTAAGAGTTCTTGGTAAAGCAGCAGAGAAGGGGCTTTTAGCACACAGGTTAGGTATTGGTCTTGATAAGAGGTGAGGCCCCTTTCCTTTCCTTATTTTGTCCGTAGGCCAGGAGGAGAGGATGGGCACAGATTGAAGCAGGTTTACAGATTCCTTGTGGGGAGTTGCAGTCCGTGTCTCAGGGCTTGTACTTCTTTGCTAGGCAGGAGAAACAGTCACTTGTTGATAATTAAATGGGAAACCTGGGACAGGTTATGGAGAAAATTGGAGATTTGATTAGAATAGAGGAAATTAAAAATGGTCGTGAATAATTATCTGACTAGAAAAACACCTTGGCAGGCCAGGGGCGAGGGCCAGTTAAGGCTGTTGATTCATGCTTTAGGTACAATTCTGTCTTCCTTACTAGAATGCTAAGGTTTGGGAAGTTAAAAGGTATGGTTTTTCAGACTTGTCTTACTCAGGTACCAAATAAACATTTTATAATTGGCAATATTGCCCTTAGTTAATAAAGTATAACATCTTAGTTATCAAGATCACTGGTAAGCTTTTCCAGTCTTATATTTTAAACTGTTGAAACTATGTCCTGTCTTACATTTTGTAGTAAAACAATTTAAATACCAAGAGTAAACTCTTATATTTCAAGTGATGGGATAGTTTCAAAATTATCTATAGAACTTTTAAAACTAAATAAGGAACAAAACAGCCTGCCAAAAATATATTTTAATATTTTTAAGCAACTGAAATGATGCAAATCTTTCATTGTTCTTTAGACCCTACCTTATTTTACACAAATGTTTCAGTTCCTTATGAAATTTGCTTAAATTATTGGAGTTTGAACCTTGATCCTTGAATTTCTCTTTGTAAAATGAAAAAGTAATGCAATTTTCCATACCTAGATTGGGAGTTAGCTCAATTAGTGGGATAATTTTTAATGTTAGTGGGTGTTTATATATGTTGGTTAAACACTAATGATTTCACTTTTTTCTATAATAACAGAGGATACTTAAGGATAATTAAGATAGGAACTATTTTCAATATTCTGTCTTTTTTCACTTATTTCAGATGCAGCTTTCTATGCTTTAGTGGCCAGGAAGTAGAAGTGGTTTTTCTTTTTCTTGCCTGTAACAGATTTTAAAAGACAATTACAGATGTCTTTTTAGTGGGTTTCGGTTTGGCCTGCTAATCCCTTTCTGCTCTATTTCAATTACATTAAAGAGATTCATGTCCACTGGCTTATGTAACCAATTTTTTATAACATCATCAGCTTTCTCTCTCTCTCTCTTTCTCTCTCACCAGTTTCTAGTATCCTTAAATCATACCCTTAGACTCCTAATACATTATTGATGGGCAAGATTTTTTTTTCAGAGTGAATTAAAATATCCTAATGATTAGGGTGTTCCCATTCAGTTTTGATTTTTTTTTTAATGTTTTTGCCATTAAACATTTTTTAATGTTTTGCCAGCTCAACAGCTGGATCTTAATTTTAATCATCTTTTGAATTTTTCTTTGTTTTAGTTTCCTTTGACGTGATTTCCAAGAACCATCTGAGAGAATTTGACAATGGTTGCTCCTTTAGAGATGTGCCTGATTCTAGCTCGGCTGATTGTGTTTGATTTGAAGTTTCAAAGTGGTTTTTAAAGAATTTGAGGTTCCCTCAATCCCCAAATATGGCCTGCATGTATCTTCTGTTTCTATAAAGACACTTGTAATATGAGAGAAATTGGATCTCTTGGAATGTTTACCCTTAAATAATTTAATAAGAATACATTTTGGGTTTCTTTAATTATTTACATTTTCAAAATCTTTCATGTGTTTTAGCCCACAGAGCACACAGACTTGTCAAAGTATGGTATTTGCAGTGGAGCAGAAGATGAATGCTTTTGGGATCAGACAGCTAATTCTCTTTCTCTTTTTCAGTGGTTTTAAACTTTTCAGAGTAGTTATGCATAGCTATCGATGTTGTTTGTAATGAATCAGTTTCAGTAATTCACAGAAAATAAGTGGGTGCGTGTGTGTGTGCGTGTGCATGTGTGTGTGTGAAAGCATTTTCACAATCACCTGTACCATATCAAACAGCTTTCCTATCTGGGGTTGTATTCAACACCTGCCCAGATATTAGAGCTCCATCTTATTCTTATTACGTGGTCTTACATTCCTTTGAAAACTGGAGAATTTAATTCTTTTATCTCTCGCTTGTAAATTTAAAAAAATTTTTAAATTTATTACTCTATAGATTCTCTACTTGAAATGAGCTTATTTTTATTCATGTTTGTTTAAATCCTGCATCTTTTCTCAAATGGCTTGAGGATACAAGAGTTGAGTTTAAAGAAACTTCAGAAAATAGAGTTTTGATAGCAAGATGCAGAATGTAATTTATTACACTAAATAGAGTGCTTACAGTGATAAAATATTTATTTGAATTTTTTTTCCTTTTAATCTGATCTGGAAGAGGGCAATAAAAATTCAACAGGCCTGAGGTCATTCAGTGATATTTATACACTGATGGAGAAATATAATACTAACTACAGAATCTAGGCAAACAAGGATTGAAAGACAACCCCCATCATCATATAGATTGAAGGTTCAGACATATTCATCTCATAGGAGAAAATATACTTAATAAAATATATTAGTAAAATCAATGGAAAGATTTTATATGGCATTCACTGAAGTCCTACTAACTGAACTTAATTTACTACTTTGTTATTTTATCTTTTATTATTCTCTGTTTCATATCTTTTAGTCTCCTCAACTGTTTGGTTAGGTCTCCGAAGGCAGGAACCCTACTTATGCATCTTTGTATTTCCTAAAATATTTCAGAGAAACTAGATAATAGTTAACATTCAAAACTTATTTAATGAGAAAATAAAATTGAGAATGAATGTCTACAGTTAACTTTTTTCTGTACTAAAGGCAAAATTTTGCCTGTGATGCTATGTGTACCCGAAAAAACTTAAAACCCTATTTTGCACTGGATGAAAGACCATAAGCTCACCTCTTCGCATGGTCACCGCAAATTTACAACTATTTACAGAAAAACTATGGATGTAAAATGAAGATATAAAGAAGGAACCACAGGGACATGGGTAGGTGTGGCAGAGTTTTGATATAGTTAAGTTCCATAACCACAGGTGGGTGACCCATAAACAGAAGAATAATTAAAATTACAGAGGTTCTCCCAAAGGTGTGAGGGGTCTGAGTCCCACATCGGGTGCCCCAGCCCGGGGCTGCTGCACCAAGAAGATGAGCCCCCAGAACGTTTGGCTGCAAAGGCCAGCAGCGCTTACTTTCTGGAGTCCCAGAGGGCTGGGGGAAATCGAGATTTCTCTCTTAAACTGGGCACACAAAACCTTAGACGTTCTAAGACCCAGGTCCGAAACAGTAAATTGAAAGGAGACTGGGTCAGACCTAGCTGATCTGGAGAGTTTCCTGCCTATTAGCACAGGGACACAGCCTCACCCCAGCCAACAGCCTGGCGGTGCTAGTACTGGGATGTTTGTCAGGCAACTAACTGGGCAGAGACGCAGCCCCATCCACCAGCAGATGGGCTGCCTTAAGACCCTCAGAACCCACAGGCACCCCTGGGCATGGCTCCGCCCACCAGAGGGCCCAGGACCCAGCCCCACACGCCAGTGCCCAGACTCAGGACCCTGAGGGCCCTGTAGTCAGAGACTCCAGGACCGAGCTCTGGCGGGCCGCAGAGCTGCTGTGGTCCTGCTTACTGGTAAGTTGAGGCTGGGGCCCAGGGGATCCTTGGGCTGGTGTCCACACACTGGTGAATAAGGCGGGAACCTGAGGAGAGTGCCAGCCTTGTGGTGGGCAGAACCAGGCCCCAGGGCTCCTGAGCTGGTGCTGGTCTGCTGGTGGGTGAGGCTGCTCCAGGGCCTAGTGCCGGCCCCCTGGTGGGTGGAGCAGGGTCCCAAGGTCTCTGGCTGTAATTCCCTGCAGATCCTGGCTGCTACCTGAAGGTTCCGGGTGTCCTGGGGCTAGTGCTGGAGCACTGGTGGGAGGGGCTGGTCCCCGGCCCTCTCGTGTGGTGGCCGTGTTCTCAGGTGGCTGGGAGATCAGGGGTTACTAATGCAGGTGGCCTGTCGGGTGAGTGACATGGCCTGAAGTATCCCAGTTCTGGTGCCTATAGGCTGGTGGGCGGGGCCAGGTTCCTGCTTCGAGGAAGGACTCCAAAATGGCACTGGCCAGCATCAGTGTGCTTGTGGTACAACGAGCTCCCCAAAATGGCTACTGTCAGCATCTGTAGCCCCAGGGTGAGCTCCAATTGCCTCCCGCCTATCCAGGAGCCTCTCCTAGACCAGCAGGTGGGTCTGAGCCAGGTTCCTTTCTTTTTATTTATTTATTTTTATTGCGGTACACGGGCCTCTCACTGTTGTGGCCTCTCCTGTTGCGGAGCACAGGCTTCGGACGCGCAGGCTCAGCGGCCATGGCTCACGGGCCCAGACGCTCCGCGGCATGTGGGATCTTCCCGGACCGGGGCACGAACCCCTGTCCCCTGCATCGGCAGGCGGACTCTCAACCACTGCGCCACCGGGGAAGCCCCCGGGGAAGCCCCCAGGTTCCTTTCAAATTACTGCTTCTGACCTGGGTCCCAGAGCATGTGAGATTTTGTGTGCACCCATTAAGGGAGGAGTCTATTTCCTATAGCTGTCTGCGTCCCGTCCCCTGAAAGATTGCACCGCTGGCCTTCAAAGCAAACGTTTTGGGGGCTGGTCGTTTTTTTTTTTTTTTTTGCGGTACGCGGGCCTCACTGTTGTGGCCTCTCCCGTTGCGCGGAGCACAGGCTCCGGACGCGCAGGCTCAATGGCCATGGCTCACGGGCCCAGACGCTCCACGGCATGTGGGTCCTCCCGGAACCGGGGCACGAGCCCGTGTCCCCTGCATCGGCAGGCGGACTCTCAACCGCTGCGCCACCAGGGAATCCCTGGGGGCTGGTCTTCTTGGTGCAGGACTCCCAGGCTGGGGAGAATAATGTGGGGCTCAGAGCCCTCACTCTTCTGGTAGAAACTCCGCAATTGTAATTATCCTCCTCTTGTGGGTCACCAACCCCTGGTTATGGTTCTTGACTATACCGCATCTCTGCCCCTCCTACCTGCCTCGTGGTTTCTAATTTCTATTTTTACTTGTAGAAGATATTTTTCTGCTAGTCTTAAGGCTTTTCTTATCAATAGTTGCTCTGTAAATAGCTATAATTTTGGTGTGCCTGTGGAATGAGGCGAGCTTATGGTCTTCCTTTTCCACCATCTTGGCCACCGACCTGTCCTGGCCTAGCGTTTTCTTACCTTTTCAGAACTTTGATGCTTTTTCATAAGTTTACAGATATTTTACCCAGAATTTTTAGTTGGTTGTTTTCTATGGAAAGGTTTTTCTAAATAACCTAGCCTCTATTTATCAGAGGTGGAAGGGTGACAGAGACCACCAAGATGCTCATTGTATTAGTTTGACAGGGCTGCTGTAACAAAGAGCCACAAACTGGGTAGTTTAGAACAATAGAAATGTATTGTCTCATAGTTCTGCAGGCAGAAAGCCTAAAATCAAGTTTCAGCAGGGCTGTGTTCCCTCTGAAGGTGCTAGGGAAGGATCTGTTCCAGATCTCTCCTGGCTTCTAATTGCCTCTGGCATTTCTTGGCTTGTAGATAGCTGTCTTTTCCCTATGTCTCTTCCTGTGATGTTCTCTTGTGTCCACGTACATCTGTCTCTGTGTTCAAATTTTGCCCTTTCTATAAGGACACCAGGCAGATTGGATTAGGGCTCATGCTAATGACGTCATTTGAACTTGATTACCTGTGTAGAGACCTAATTTTCAAATCCTATCACATTCTAAGATACTGGGGGTTATATATGTTAGAACACTAACAAATACTTTTTGGGGGACACAATTCAAATCTTAATGCTCACCAACCCCATTTCCTCTTCATGGGCATCCTGAAGGCAAGATTTCCTGATCCCTGTCGCAGTTGGTTCAGGCCGTCTGCTTCTGGCCAGATGAATGTGGTGGAAGTGATGTCTACTCTTACTAGACCTAGTCATAAAGTCTCCTGGATGTTGTCCTTCAGCTTTGCTCTTTACTCATTGGCTGCCTGAATGTAGAGGACACTGAGGAAGCCCTGGAAGGTCTCAGCAACACAAGATGGAGAAGCCAGATATCAAATCACCAGGAGAGGCCAGTTGCATTTGGCAAAACCCATTTGGACTGTGATGCGAGTGAAAAACATATGCTTGTTGAATGAAGGAATAATCAATGATAAGTCTTACTCTTAACTCATAGTAGCTTCTGTTGTATCTCATGCCTCTGCCTTGTTTCTCATTGATCTTAGGGCCAGAAAATCTCATTTGAAAAATGCTTCTTTTTGATTAACATCCTGCTTTGTTGAGTTATAGCACAGCAGGTTTTTATAGCAAATAAAGCACTCTAGTGAAAAAATTCCCCTCTATTTTCATAGCAGTTGATATTGTCAAAATAGTTTCATAATAAAGGTAGTTCCATTTATTTTATATAAGCATAAAAGCAGTATTATAGTGTAATAGTGCTCATGCTTATTCATCACTTGATGCTCTCATATATAAACTAGATTTTGTCTTACAGGATCAATTTTTTATGTAATTAAATTTTTTATTGGAGTGTAGTTGCCGTACAATATTATATGTCACAGGTGTACAATATAGTGATTCACAATTTTTAAAGGTTATGCTCCACTTATTAGTTATTATAAAATATTGGCTATATTCCCCATGTTGTACAATATATCCTTGTAGCTTTCTTTATATCTAATAGTTTGTACCTCTTAGTCTCTTACCCCCATATTGCCCCTCCCCCTTCCCTCTGCCCACTGGTAACCACTAGTTTATTCTCTGTATCTGTGAGTCTGCTTCTTTTTTGTTATATTCACTAGTGTGTTATATTTTTTAGATTCTACATATAAGTGATATCATACAGTACTGCAGGGTCAATTTAAAAGATATTATACCTTATCAAATTTATTCTAAGCACTCTGCCTTTGAAATATGACATCTATAATTTTCCTAAGTTTTAGATAAAATAAGAAGGTCACATACACACACACATACATGCACACACACCCCCCTCTATGTATTTCTGGATTTTGTTCTGATATAAAGTATATTAACTTCAAGATTTGTACTTGTACAATGTACTGGGTCAATTCTAGGTCACAGAAGAAGTGTGTTTGCTGAGTCTGGTACCAAATAGTGGAAAATGAATGAAAAATAAGAACAAAGGCAAAAATATTGAAAAGTATCAGAAAACGATAGCTTATAAAATTCTTGAGAATCTGTTTTTTTTAAAAAGTTTCTAAGTAGGTCACATTTCCCTCCATGTTACAGCACCAAAAACAGTTGCCATTTTTTAAACCTGTGATTTTACTTTTAAAGATTATTTTTGCTTCATCTTTTCTGTTGGTAAGGAGGGTGTGGTAATGAATTACCATTGCTTTTTGAATAGCTGAAGTCATCTCATTACTCATGTGTGTAAGATATTACCAGGCTAAGTAGTTACCCTGTTGTGGAGGGTATATATTTTTATTTCAGGATATAAAGTTCTATTACATTGTAATAGAAAAAAGTTCAACAAGTAAAATTTTCACTGTGAGAAAGAATTTACATGGATGTTTTAAGGACTGAATGTAGCATTAAGGATTGAAGGAGAATTAATCTTCCAAGAAGAGTAGTAGTAACATATTTCTTCATAATATTTAAAAACCAGGCAAGGCAGAGCATTACAAAATCAGTGTTAGAAGATTATCTGGTATACTCAGGGATATGGAACGTAAAGCCTGGGATACCTATTTTAGCCTTCACCAAGTTTTACTGCTTATTATGCTTGTAGAGGAAAGGAGATGAGGAAAAACTACAGCTCTTAAAATATTTTTCAGTATAAAAGTTTGCCTCTTACAGTGGAGCTAGGGTATAGAACCATTGTCTCATTGTACGGGAGTGCCTTTCTGATAATCATTAATGACATTTCCTTATATGACACATCATTTGCTGGAATAGATACATCATTTTAGACAATCATTTAAAAATACACACTCAATGGAAAATCCTGCTAGTGATTTGTTTTAGTTTAAGCCCACAAGGAACTGCTATGCCCCTGTACTTATGTTTTTTGAGTCAAATCAAGACAGGTTGTTTTCTATAAACTGATCAGGAGGTCAGTCAAGCAGTAATGTCAAGATCTTCTATTGCTTCAGAGACCTTAAGTGGTCAGGACCGAATTTTCAAGTGAGTAACTGTTTAGGTCTTGTCAGTTACAGGTTTTTTTTTCTGTTTTAATTGGAGTATAGTTGTTTTACAACGTTGTGTTCGTTTTTACTGTACAGCGAAGTGGAGTTCCCTGTGCTATACGGCAGGTTCTTAATAGTTATCTATTTTATACATATTAGTGTATATATGTCAATCCCAATCTCCCAGTTCATCACACCTCCCCACCCCCTACTTTCCCCCCTTGGTGTCCATACGTTGTCTCTACACCTGTGTCTCATTTCATTGGCAGTTACAGTTAACTAGAATAAATTTTGCACATTAATTTGTTGGTAAATTGAGATAGGTATTAGAACGATGTTCTCAAAGAAGTTGCTTGGATGCAACAACTTGGATTATGGGGTTAAAAATGATTATTTGTAATATGATACTTGTAATCTTGAATTATTATTTTTTACCAGAAGCTGTGTTGTCAGCCAAGTTCTAGCAGTAGAAACTTATTGTTTGTGGTCTACACTGTCCAAGTCCAGTGATGATGGTTGATCCAGCCAAATAGGGTGATTGACTGCCTTCACTTTGGACTTTGTAGCCACTGAATGGAAACTCAGTATATTTCATAGAATTTCAAATGCAGATGAAGAACTGCCCACCTTTAATAAAGTTCTAAAACATCAAAAAGTTGGAATTTTAAAAAATTTCATAGTTTGAAACATCAGTACTCAAGGAGAGCAAACGATCATTCTATAGGGCTCTTAACTTGAGTGGGGTACTAAGACAGATATTAACTTATAAAAACTGAAATAATCTTTCATGAAGTCTTAGGAGTGGCACTAGAATTAACTAAAGTAAGCAAGCCACAGTCTCTAGGTATGCACAAAAGCGTGAAAATCATTAAATGGTTGCTTAAGAATTTGCAAATCTCTGCTTCCAGTCAAACCTTATTGAACTCCTCCATTTGCAAATATCTTAGATTCAGAGATCTCACTCTCTCTTCAATACCTGTTCTGCTTCCATTTGTCTCCTGTTGTTTCTTCTTCTCAACCTGACATTTGTCCTCATGGCCACAACATCTCCACTTTCTCTCAATTAAACAGCTCTTTCTTGGCTCCACTTTTTTCTTCTACTCCTTGTGCTTTCACTATCCTCACCTAACCAGTTATTTTCCTGCCACAATTGAAAGCAGTTACATCTGTTTCTAATTTGGGTTCAAAAACTACCCGAGTTGGTGTGGAACATTGCTTACATATGCATATTGATGTTATACAACAGTTTATGACTTTCATTCTAAGCTGTGCCCTCAATACTTCTCAATATTACTTCTACTTGCCTTCAGTGGTCCCCTTTTCCATTATTTTCTGAGGCAGTGTGGCAGAGTGGAAGAGCATGGACATTGGTGACAGACCTTGATTCATAACCCAACTTCAGCACTTACTATCTGAGCGATGTTGAACAAACTATTAACCTCTTTGATCCTCAGTTTCCATTTAATTCTTACCTTGTAAAGTTTTCTGTAAGGATTTAAGGTAATGTAGGGAAGGTGATTTGGGGAATAGCTTGCTAATTAATGGTCACAATTGTACTTAAGCTGCCTGGTTTGGTGTCTCTAAGAGTGTACTATGGTCCTTAAACTTTCTGCCCTACATCCAAATACCTAATCATCCACAGATGATATTGCCTTATACTTTACAGAGAAAATGCAAGTTATCAAGTGAGTACTTAACTTCTCTCCCCTCCACTTCTGTACACACTTATGATATAACCCATTAGTTTCTTCTCTCCTATTTTAGAAGAATCTGTGTTTCATGTTCTTTCCAAAGATCCCAGAGGCAGTAGAGCATGGTAGTTAAGAGAACAGTCTTTGGTTTTCAACTGCCTGGGTTCTAATTGTCTCTCTACCACTTGGGCCAGTTGTTTAACCTCTCTGTATTTGAGTTTCTCCATCTCCAAAATGGATACAATGAGGCATGTACTTCATAATATTCTGAAACAGATTGCATTAACTAAAACATTAAAAACATGAAGTGTACTGCCTGGTACACAGTATGAACTTCTGTTAGCCATTACTACTGCTATGAGTTAGTATCATTTCCTGCTTTACTCTCTTCTCAAAATGCTCTCTGACTATAAACATACTGTGGACATTTAATCTCATCCATTGTATAAATAGCATTGATTATGCTATTAATCATGAGATAAAAATGATTAATTCATTAAGAGATAAAAATCTTGTTTTGCATTAAAATATTAAAATTGAATCAAGGTGGTTTAACAAGAGGAATGCTATTGAATTATTATCAAAGAAGCCATAAAGTTCTTAAAATATGATGAAAAATATCATTTTACACAGTTGGTAAGATAGAAGTGAAGACAAAATCAATTCATGACTCCTGGTAGATTCTGAACAACTCAGAACTCTCCATATATGTAACCCTAAACTGTGAGCCAAAAGCAGGTAGAACATTTCTGACATATACAGGAGGGGTGGATTTCAGAAATTTAAGCTATTAAGACATTATTTTTCATTATTAAGATTCTCCTATGATTATTTTTATCTATTCCAATGTTGCCTAAGCAGATATATGCTAATGCATTAAGTATCACATTCCGTTTGGAGTTAAGAGCTGCATGCTCACTGAAAGGTCTTCCTCAGTGACTAAAATTTACATTTCTGAGTTATTTTTCCCATAAGGATATTAAAGTTTCCATTAATATTTTAAATATGCAAACTTTAAAAAAACTTTTGGTGTTGCTCTCAGAGAATTACCTAATCAATGATATTATTTAGTTGCATATTATAATAGAGAATCAGAAAGATATGATTGCTGTTTATAATGTCCACCTAGTCATTTCTGCATAACAAACTTTATTTGAAATAGAGACCAACACCAGCCAATTTTAATATATTTACTGTACCAGCATTGGTGCAAAAAGAGATGGAAGGTTACTTTCTCTTCCACAAAGGTACTATTGCTGAATACACAGATCCTCTGATGTCTAGTTAACAGTTTACATAACTGGCAGCATTACTTAGGAACAAACTGTTTTGCTTGGAGTCAAAATTAGACACAAATATCATGTACTTTAGGATAAAAGTTACAATAGTATTTTTAAAAAAGACATCTCTTTCAAATTGTGAGACCATCCAACATAATCTGAACCAGAAATCTTGGAAAAAGTTTGTTTAGAGGTGAGCTATGAGTTCAGTATTTTGAGGCACAAAGGGAAGAGAGAAATGAATATATTTGATTGCATTTTAAAATCCTTCTTCACATAGAAAGTAGACAGTGTTCTTCCTGGTAAGTAAACAAGTTAAGTATTACTGCAGCAAATGGAAAGGGCTGGAGTTAGACCTCCATTCAAGTTCATGTTCTGTTGGGATCTGGCCCAGAGCATGTATTTTTGTTCTTAGAACATTGGTTGGCAAATATAAGATACCCCATAAAAATAATAATTATTAAAAAATTCAAACAACTAATTGTTGGACATCCAACTTATTTTTACATTACAATTTAAAATGTAAGTTAAAATGCTTAATAACTGAAGAGCATTTACATTATTCCAGGCTTTTTCCATACCAATAACTTAAAACTATAAGATAGATAGCCAGAAAGCAATATTCAGTCGCACATGGTATGTTCCAATCACATTATTCAACAACAGTAAAATGTTTGTTAGAACCATACATATATGTGTTAAGATAACAGTTAAGATGTTTGGCTTTAGAGTAAAGCTGAGAAGATAGTTGAGGCTATATAGTAAAGTAAAAAAAAAAAAATCTCCAAACAACACAGGTGGTTGGCTATTTGGCAAAATGGATTCAAGGTCCAACTTTTTCGTAGACTAGCTTTGTGAACATGAACCACTTGATATGTCTGTGCTTCACTTTTCCAATTATCTAACAAGAGGAGTAGACCAGATCAAGGGGCCTCAATGTTTTTGTGGAATAGAGTTGTATTTGATTTTCCTGGAGCTTAAGTTGGTGATAGTCATTGTGAATACTGGGAGGTAAGGAGACAGAGAAATTTAAGAAAAGTAGAAATCCATGTATCTGGGAACAGAGCCAATATTGGGTTTTGTCAAGTGCAGTCTCTTTGCAATGGAAATGAAGGTAGGTTGGTGGGAAAATCCTATGGGTAAGAATGGTGGGAGAAATTTCTGCTGTAAGATCAACAGCCTTGGACCATCAGACAAAATGAGGACCAACTTTAAAATAAAGCTCATTGTGGGCTTCCCTGGTGGTGCAGTGGTTGAGAGTCCGCCTGCCGCTGCAGGGGACACGGGTTCATGCCCCGGTCCAGGAAGATCCCACATGCTGCGGGGCGGCTGGGCCCGTGAGCCATGGCTGCTGAGCCTGCACGTCCAGAGCCTGTGCTCCGCAATGGGAGAGGCCACAACAGTGAGAGGCCCACGTACTGCAAAAAAAATAAATAAAGTAAAGCTCATTGTAAGTTTGGAGCTAACCAAAATGATTAACATCTAAATTTATTATTTTAAAATGTCTTTGTTGAATACTATAATTACATTTTAAAATTGAACATGGAACTCTTTATGGAAAGTATATCTAAAAAGCTATTTTATTTATAAAACTACATTTTATAATTCAAAACTTGTGAGAAATGTACTGTAATTTTCTTAATCATCTTTTAATGAGTATCAAATGGCACTATAAGGTAAAAAATAATTTTTGAATAAATTTGAAATGATTAAAATAATTAACTTAGTGGTCAATTAAAGCAATTACAATTTATCATATATATTTGGACAATCTCATTTTATTACTCATTATTGATAGTGACTATGAATCACTGCAAAAGTGATGTTTTCTCTTTTATTTTGCTTAAATTTTATTATTTCCTTTCCAGCTTATAAAAATAATTTTAAGTGCTAAGTATCATTATATCCATTTTATTATGAGTAAACTGGGGCTAAGAAAAATTACTTGTTCAAGGTAAGTTACTTAGTAAGAGGCAGAGCAGGAATTCATATCCAGGTCTTCCTAACACTGAAATCTGTGCTTTTAATCGCCATGGACTCTACTCCTTACTTATATAATTATTTCACAAATATTTATTGAACCCCTATAATATTTGAAACAACTCTCTGGGCATCAGGTCGATAGGAGTAAATAACACTAAAAAACTCGCCCTCTTGGAACTTGCAAAGTGAAGTGTGGGAGACAGAAATGAAGCTAAACTAACTAAGTAAATTATGCAGTATGTTAAATTATAATGATGCTAAAGAGAAATAAACCAAGGGAAGGGGACAGAGGGTGTTCCGGGGGACTATTGCAATTTTAAATAGGATGCTCAGGGAAGAACACTCTGAGAAGATAATATATGACTTAAAACTGGGAGGAGCTGAAGGAAACTTGCCATGGGGTTACATAGCAAATGAGGATTCCAGGAAAGAAAATAGCAATTTTGAAGGCCCTGAAGTGGGAGAATGCCTAGCAAATTCAAGCCACATAAAGGGGGCCAGTGTGACTAGAGCACAGTAAATACATGGGATTGTAGAAGATAAGATCACAAAAGCACAGGGAGCCAGACTTCATAGGAACTTGTAGCTGTTGCAATTACTTAGACTTGTCTCTAAGTGAGATAAAGGGCTACTGAAGGATTTTGAGAATTGTGCATGATCTGACATATTTTATCAGTGTTGAGAAGAACCTAAAGGGGAGAAAGGGTGGAAGCAGAGAAACCAGAGGAGGCTAGTGGCAATAATTCAGGAGCCTTGGAATAGTGACTAATGGGGGAAATAGTGGGAAGTAGTTGATTCTAGATGTATCTGGAAGGTAGAGCTAATGGTATTTGCTGTGGTTTCAACGTGAATTGTGGGAGAAAACTTTGTAAAGCATTTTCTTTGAACTACTACAAGTTATGGAGTTGCCCTTAACAGATATGGGAAGAGCAGGTTTGCAGAGAGGATAGAGATGAGGAGGTCAGTTTTGAATATGGTAAACTGAAATGTCTCTTAGACATCCGTGTGGAGATATGTTGTGTAGTTGGACCTGAGGGCATAGGGGAGAAGTTCAGGCCATACTGGGAAACATGAGTTATAATAGAGACTGGATGAAAGGGAATTAGTGAGGACACAAAAGATATACAAGGATTGAGCCTTGGGTATTTCAACATTCAGCAGTTGTTGGAGAGATGAAGAGGAAACTTCAGAGTAGAATAAAAAGTAGGGCCAAAAAGAAGGAAGATAACTGGGATTGTAGTGACCTGGAAGCAAAGAAAATGTTTACCAGCAGAGTGAGTGTGACCAGTTGTGTGGAAAGCTGCTGAGGGATCAAGTAATACAAGAACTGAGAAGTGGCCATTGAATTGACCGGAATGAAGGTCATCAAGAGCAACAGCTTCAGCGGGTACTGGGAGAAAATCTTGAACAGAGTGGATTTAAGACAGAATTTGCAGAGACAACCTTCTGAGGAGTTTTCCTCTAAAGGGAAAGAAGTATATGGAGTGTTTACTGAAGGAGGAAATGAGTAATGATGGCGAGAGGCCTTTTCTTTAGATAGGAGAACAACATTTTTATATGTTGATGGAACAATTCAGATGGGGGAGAAAACGGATGATGTAGGAGAGAGAAGTGAGTATTGTGGAAGCAGTGTTCTTGTGTTGGAGAGAGTAGATGAGATTAGAAATCAAATGGAGGAGCTGGCATTTGCTAAGAGCAAGGGATGAACAAAGAGTTCATCCATTTTAACCAGTGGGAAGAAAGAGTAGGTGGGAACAGATTCAAGTATCTGAGGGATGAAGTGGTGAAGATTTGTGGATGTTTTCTTCTGAGTTTTTTACTCACTGAGATGTTGGCATATAATGTTACATTAAATTATATAATATTCAGATTAGGTAGATAAATCTCAGGTATCTTGAATTGCAGACTTACTCAATTTAAAATTTAAAATTAAAGACTAGAATGTGGCATAAACTGAGAATAAAACCTTTTGAAAATTGTAGCAGATTCACATTATGTCTGTTAAATACTTTTTTATTGCTATAATAAAAATTTATGCTTATTCATGGAAAGAGCTATTGTTCTCTTCTAGGTCTTTTTTCTTCAGAAACAAGGAGATGGTAATCATCATTATCAACCTTATCTTTGAAGATCAGGGACAGCAATAAATATAATGTTCTTTATGTGAGGGTTAAAATCATCACAAATAATTTCTATTTTGTGATAGAGTAAGTAACCTTTTCAGTGACGTGAGTCTGTGGGAGAAAGAATAAAATACACATTTGTATATTAAAATTCTCAATTCCAACTATCTGATAACATTTCTTGTCAAACTATTCTAACAGTTTCTATTACTTTTGGGAATGTTTAAATAAAATCATAACAAAAATAGAGAAAACGAGCTTTTCCCTTTCTTTATACTTTGTGCCAAAAGAACAAAGGTTTATATTGTACATTTCTGTTAGCAGGTACAAAGAGAATTTATAATGTGGGATCTGTCCAAGAGGAATATTCCCAAAGTTTACTTTAAAAAAGTAATTTAAAAATAGTGTACATTTAAGCTACATTTAGAATGTTCTACAAGCTTAAAGGATGTTTGGAGTCAGGTTTTAAAAACAGTGGGATTTAGTGTAATAGGTTTGGCAACAAAATCATTGCAGTTCATACAACTGATGAATTGATGCAGACCTAGCTGACTAACACGTACCATGTGTTTGCTTTGGCAGAGAATTTGGAAAAATAATTTGGAGAAAAACTTATATTATTCAACAGATTTCACTTTTGTTGTTGTTTTGTGGGATTTTTAAAAATTTTCTAATCAGTCTTGCAAAGGTAGAGTTTGCAAAGATCTTCCCATTGATTGGAGCCAGATTTGGGCCTTTCACAGAAAAAAAAAAAAGATGAAGAGGATAATTCTACTTATTTCATATGTTTCTCTTAATTACCCACTGCTCAGAAATAGATTTATGACTAGTCATTTCTCAATTGATACCATGTTTATGAATTTATTCTATCTAAAAAACAATGCTATAAAATGCCCCTTATCAACATTTCTAACGTAATCATGGCATGTAGAATCTTCTGTTTAAACTTTGATGGCCAAGAACAGCACTGTGTTTTGCAGTAATGTTTAAGTATGTCATTCTGAGACTTGTTAATTCATAGACTTACTTTTTATGTTGTTCAGACATAAGATTAAAGCTTGTTTCTTTTGTAAAGCAGGTTATTTGAATATTGCTAAAAGGTTTCAAAAGAGTTTGTTGGCTTGGTAGAGTATTGGAATTCTCACTGTTTAGTAAAATCCTGAAATATTAATGATGGGATGAACTCAAGGCTGGAAAGAGCTCCGATTCCATTTTATGGGTTGAAAGTTGCTTCAGAGGCTATTCTGACCATTATAAGATACATATGTTGAATATACTCCTAAACTGACTTCAGGAGCTAGACAAACTATTTTCCACTATAGATTAGCCTGAATTTCTGTGCCATGTTGCTAAACCATGCAGTTCAGGAGATAATGAGATCGTTTCCTCAAAGAAGTATGAGCAATCCCTGAAGCTGGAGGCAGTGCAGTATAGCATATATAAATGTACAGTGCTATTACATAGGAAACAGCTGCAGACTGATGAAGCAGACAACTGATTTTCTGAAGTAAACACAAACATTATTTGAAGGTTACTCCACCTCTATTTTTTGGTGTCCTTGGACAAGTTGTTAACCACTGTGAAACTCAGCTGGACTTGTATAAAAATGTGGATACTGATACCTACTTTACTTCCAAGGTTGTTATAAAGATAAAAGAAACTATGTACTGTGTATTGCACTTGGTACATGGGATCCTTCTTTTCCTCCCACTAGACTGTAACCTTAAGAGTAGGACTGTGAGAATCTTTATGCAGTCATCAGCACGTACTCTTAGGTACTGAGAGAATATTCAGGGGAGGAGAATCTATAACTGCAAGGCAGTGGAAGAGGTGCCATTTATCTAATCGATACAACTTTCTGAGATTGGATTTATTATCTTTTATTAAAAGAAAACAGGATTAGAGAGTTAAACCCAAAGCCATATAGCTAGTAGTATGAGAAGAAGCTAGAATTCACAACAGGATGATCTGCCTTTCAAAGGCATGCCTTTCTAGAGCTTTCTAGTGGGAAGGGAGGACTAACTTTTTTTGAAGTCATAACTATATGCCATATGTTTTCAAGAGGCCTGTTCTCATTTAATTTTCAGAACAATACTATGAGAAAGACGTTATCTTTCCCATTTTACATGAGAAGAAACTCATACCCAGAGATTAAGTAACTTTCTTCAGGTCATACAACTAATATTTTAGCAAACAGTGATGCAAATCCAAAAAAACAGTCCAGTTCAAACCCCAAAAAAGTCCAAAAACAATAATACAACATGCTGCCTGGAGGTACAGGTTCAGCAAGATGAGAGGTCAGCACTTGGGGATAAATATTTGGGGAATGCGATTGGAATGTATATTGAGGAAGAGGATGGGAGCAGAGATGAGAATCCAAGATTGAGCTTTTGGTGTGGGTGGCAGGGAGCTCAATTTATATTTCATCTTCTTCCAAACGTCTAGACTCCTGCTGCTGTGCAGAACTTTCTGTTCCCTGAACTTTCCATGCTTCTTTACCTTTGAGCATGTATTTTCCTCTGTCTAGAATTCCATTCACTCTTTTTTTTCTGGAAAACATCTCTTTAACTTAAAAAATGCAGTTCCAAATTTATTTTGCAAATCTCTTGCTGATCCAACCAATGTTGAATTGGATGCTCTTCTTTTGAGATCCTTTAGTCCAATATTGTCTCAGATACTTACCTCAGAAGCATCATTTTTATGACTCTGGAAGAATGAAATAGAGTTGCTGAGAACTGATGGTCCTGAAGATTTTCTAATCCTATATCTAATTGTGGATTTGATAATCCTGCAAGGTTATTCTAAATGTATAAGCTCCTTAGATTTTAGGACAAGGGAGAATTGAAAGCTTTACACACACACACACACGCACGCAAGATCTGAAACCTTGGGTAGGGTTTCCAGAGATCCTCACCACTGCCCCCATACTGCACGGTCTCTACCCTCGACATAATCTACCTGATATCCCTCACCATACTTTGTACATAATAAGCAATATGAACAACTGAAGTTCAGAGGAATTAGCACAATTACGTAAATTAAGGAGAAGTATGATCAAGATTAGAATGAACTAGACCTTTATGGTATGTGGGCCTTTGCTGGGAAACAGTGATTCTGTCACATTGATTTCCAAGTCCAACATCCTGTTTCCAATGCATATCTATCAACACCTTCACCATTATCTTTTTTTTAAAGAATTACTATTGTATTACAAATGTTTTCTTTTGGCTGTAAAATTTTGATTCAGCAGTAAAGTTAGATTTACTGACTGGGAGATCAAGGACTGTTTACTCTTTTCTCTGCTTCTTGCCAAGTCTGTAGTGTGTGGTAGAATAGAGCAGTAGATAATTATTGTTTTTCAAATACCATTATTTTTTCCAATCAAACATTCATTGAGAGTCATGAATTTTACAAGTGAATTGATCACTAGTGCAAATATAGTGATAAATTCATTAACATTTATTTTATCTTCTCCATTCACTGAATTTCCCATATGTACAATCAGGGTCTATTAAATAAAAAAAAGAAGAAAGACCTATTAGGGACAGCAAAGCAAAACATGAAATGCAGAGTTAGCAACTAACTGGTAAATCTAGAATTTTCAGGCAAAAATAAAAGGCTTATTTGTCTATGTTCATTGTCCCTTCTCTCAGATATTTACTGGCCCCTTTACTTTGGGCCATATTGATCAAGGATAAAAGGGAAGCAGAGATCTATGGCTTGATTTAATTATTGAAAATAAAAATATTTATCTTTGAAATATGACTTGGATCATGGTCTCATAGTTTTGTGGACTGGTGCTAATGCTGAAAATTCAAGACTATAGCTTTTGTGATTCTTGGTCAACAGTCAATGCTTGGCTTGGGCACTAAAGTCCTAAAAAGTGGGCTTGTTAATTAACAAATACATCTAAGTTGGATGAACAGAACAGTTTCAAAATGTGTCTTTGGCATTTCTGCATTATTTTTTAAACCCACAAAATGTAGATTTTTATCTCTAACTTCTGTTCACTCACTTGTGGCTACTTTAGGAAGTAGTTTTTCTTTTCTTTACTTCCTCAGTGAGAGCTGCAAGATCATTGTTGGTGCAACTCGGCCACTGCTGAACAGAAGCAGCTTGTTTATATTACTTCCTGTATTTTTTTAAGACCAGCATTTGTTATCCCTTAAGAATTTCTCAGTGCTTTCTGTCTTAGGGATTTTTTTTTTCTGGAGGAATAAGTCAGGGACTCAATTAGGCTAATAATTTCTTACCCATGAGGACATAACGAATTTATTCTCCACTCAATAGCCTTTGGAGAAAATTACTCAGTATTTAGAAGGGGGGAAAATCAGGCTATAAGAAATCCTTTCTTTGAGACTACATTTCACAGATTCTTGCCTTAAAAAATCCATTTCGATACTTTTAAATAATACTCCATGTGATAAATTAAGGCTCTCTATTTAAATCTACCTATTCTTTTAGGAATGAGAGGTATTAAAAATTCTAGTTTGAGTAAAGAAATGTTAATGATCTGTCTAGCAGTTGAATTTAAGCATGCTAGCTTGCGATTATGCTGCCAAAACAAATGAAAATTCATTGCCTGCTATTGGAACCAATTTAGTTAGGTAACACTTCATTTTTTGGGCATCGTCAGGGGAATGAGTTATTCCACTTAAGTGAATTTTCCACATAAATGCTTCAGAATTATCTTTTTAAAACAGAAATCAAGGCATGTTGGTTTCTTACTGAAATCCTTCAGTGACTGCCCATTGTCTAAAGAATAATGCATTGCTTTATAATCTACCATTCCAGTTTCATCTCCCTTCAATTCCCCTACCACCTATGATCCACTTTAATTTGTTCACCATTCTCTAGACCTATCATGCTCTTTTAATTTTTTGATTCCCAGATGCTGTTCCATGTGGTCATGACTCCTCAACAATTTACTAGATCTCTTCTCTCTGCTTCCAGGGCCACAGTACGTTTCCAGTATGGAAGCCATACCATATGGTGATTTTTAATTTCTATGTTAGCTTCCCTCACTAAATTGGGACCTAACAGTGGTCAGGGAACACACCCCTCTCCACCTTTATTTTTTAATCTTTAGAGACTCATTTAGTGCCTGAAAAACAGTGTTATTATATTTATTTCCTGTGGGAGCTGTAACAAATTGCCAAAAACTGGGTGGCATAAAATGAAATTTATTCTCTCATAGTTTTAGTTTTTAGAAATCAGAAATTGAGGTGTCAGCAGGGCCATGGTCCCTCCAGAGACTCCAGGGGAGAATCTGTTCCATACCTCTTTCACCTTCTGGTGTGTATCAGAAATCCTTGGCATTCCTTAGTTTGTAACCACAGCACTTTATCTTTGCCACCATCTTTACATCACCTTCTCCTATGTGCATCTGTTTCAAAACTCCATCCACCTTTCTAAGGAAATACATACGATTTCACTTAGGGCTCACCAGGATAATACAGGAGAAGTTCTTCCTCTCAACATCCTTAAATGAATCACATTATTAGCCATATAAGGTAATACACACAGGTCCTAGGCATTAGAACATGGAAACATCTTTGGGGGCCATTATCAGTCTGTCACAGATACTTAATGTATTTTAAACTGAATTACCCATTCAAATGCTAAAACTTTCCAAATATAAAAACATTAAAAAAAACTACTAACTCATCTCATGCTTAATTGCTTCCTTAATTAGAACATAGTATTCAAACCATATTTTCATATTTTCTCGATACTAGTGTTTTCTGATTTTCAAAATAAACTGTACTTTCAGTCATGGATTAATTTTAGGCTTCTAAAGTATTTAGGAAAGCTCTTTCACTGCTCTCCAAATATATTCAGACTGCAGTAGTTATTGAGTATCTACGTAATGAAGAGCTATACATACAAGTAATATTCAGTTCTTTCTTCAAAGAAGTTACTGATTAATGTGGAAAATAGACATGGAAGCAGACCTATATCAATAAAATATGCAACTTTTGTGTGGCTAAACGTTAATAAAACCATTCAGCTTTATGTATGAGCAGTTGACATTTGGTTAACTTTCTCTCTCTGTTCCCCTGGAAACCTGGTAAAAGCAACATATCAACTTTATTTTTGATAACGTTGGTTGTGGTAAAAATTGATTGATTAGCAAATTCCATCTAGACTTGGAAGAAGTATGAATTAGCCATATTAAGAATAAATGAGGGGATATATGTATACATATAGCTGATTCACTTTGCTGTATAGCAGAAACTAACACCATTGTAAAGCAATTATACTCCAATAAAGATGTTAAAAAAAATAAAAGAGAAAAAAAATAAAGAATAAATGAACTATAAATAATTGAAGAGGATGCCATAACAAGATTGCCAGGAAGTGCTAAGGGCCTAGCTGGGGTTGGAGATGAGAATTCATGGTTGATCTAAGCTATATAGTCATGTGATTTTTCTCCAGCAAGACCTGGTCGTCCAAGTACAGGAAAAGGCAAGATGAGTTTGTAGTATTCTTCAAGGTCAGGGTTTTGCCTGGTTAGTTTTAGTGGAATAATTTGGGTACTAGGGACTTAGAAATGCTGGCTAGAGAAATTCTGGTGATAAACCATGGGCTCTAGGGAATGAAAAGTAGATAGAAAAGGATTGATAAATTAGAAGGAAATGGAGGCCTCAAGGGCCTTTGCCCTTCTCAGTGGTAGAAAGATGTTGTCAACAAGGGCATGAGAAACTGAAAGGAAAAGAAATAGTGACTGAGGAAGAGTTGTTTGAAAGAAACCAAACGGAACTATTCCCTGTGGTGACAAGGATGTGCATTGGGAGGTGGTGACTGAAGCAGAGTAGGTTGAAGGTGGCTGAAGCTAAGAGGTTCAGAAATTATAATGCTCTTGTGTAGTTGGATAATATGACTAGATGTTGAGATGACTCACAATAAAAAAAGCACTTGGGGTGGAGACAAGACTGAGTCAAACGGCAAATTTCCAAAGAATAGGAAGAGTTGCTCAGTGTCAGCAGATGATAGCAGCCAAGAGGAAGAAAGAGGCTCAGAAAACAATGAGTTATTCAATGGTTGCACAAGGATACTTAGCATAGCATTTTGGTAATTAAAAAAAAAAGAGAGAATTTTAATGTCCATTAATAGAGACTGGTTAAATTATGGTGCAGCCATATTGTAGAATCCATATTGTAGAATCCACTTAAGATTGAAGTGGATCTGTTTCTACAGATGTGGATGGATGTCAATAACACACTGTTGGGTGAATAAAGTTGTAGAACAATGTATGTATTTTAAATAAAATCTTTGTGTATATGTACTTGTGTGTATAGAAAATGTCTGGAAAACACCCCAGAATTCTAATATGATTACTTTTGGAGAATGGGACTTGAAGTGGGGAAGATATCCTTTTGTACTTTACATATTTTGTATTTTTCAAAGCTTGTATCATTTTTTGTAATTAGCAATTTGAATAAACTTTGAGAAAGTAAAAAAAAGAAAAAGTGAACAAACTAACCAGAAATCTATTCTTTCATATAAAAATTTGGAGAAGCTCAGATAGACTAAATCTTTCTATTTAAAATAAATAACCACCACCAAAAAAATCCACAATGAGTTATTACGTAGAGATGGAAGAGAACTGAAGGGCTGGGAGAGAAGCAATGCTCTCTCTAGGTGGCTGATGGGTAGGAGAAGAGACACTTTGCACTAGAGCAGTGGCATTGTGGGAGAGGGGGCTTTGTTCATAATAGTGAAGTAGAAAAAGCACTTCCAGATGGGAATGGTGAGTGTTTACAATGGACAGAGATTCCAGAAAGCCCTGTGACGTGAATTTGGGTTGCAAGAGAAGAGCAGTAGGGAGAAAGGCAATTAATTGTGCAGAAGATGTAAAGAAAGCATAAGGTAGTTAGGTGATGATCCATTTTTTCTAAAGGCTATGTTCAGGAAAAAGCAGTGACCAAAATTAACAGAGGAAAGATGCATGCATGGAATTGATGGCCTGAAATATCCCAACTTGGAAGCCAATCATTTGGGTGTAGGGCCCTCAGAGGTAACTGGCTTGGTTTTTAGCAGAGCAGATGAGAAATATCACAAGGTGGTGAAGGACCAGCCTCAGCTGCAGGGGATTGGTGAGGATTTGACACATCAGTCACTTCTTACTGCTGTCGGGGTAAAAGATGTTTTTTATGGTAAATTGTATCATCTTGAAATCTACTGCTTTTTAATCTGAGACTGGAATTGGATAAAAATTTTTTTTCTAGAATCAGACAACTTCTGTTCAGTATAATTTTTTTTTTTAAAGAAGATGTTGGCGGTAGGAGTTTATTAATTAATTTATTTTTGCTGTGTTGGGTCTTCGTTTCTGTGCGAGGGCTTTCTCTAGTTGTGGCAAGTGGGGGCCACTCTTCATCGCGGTGCGCGGGCCTCTCACCATCGTGGCCTCTCTTGTTGCGGAGCACAGGCTCCAAACGCGCAGTGTCAGTAGTTGTGGCTCACGGGCCTAGTTGCTCCGCGGCATGTGGGATCCTCCCAGACCAGGGCTCGAACCTGTGTCCCCGAATTAGCAGGCAGATTCTCAACCACTGCGCCACCAGGGAAACCCCCCAGTATAATTCTTTTAAAAAAATCCTTACTCTCTTTCTGGTTTTCTTCCTATGATTTTAGTGTATTGGATAGATAAGATGTTTTCATATTAAGATTTTAGAAGATAAAGTCTAGTTTCTTTTGTAACATGCTGCATAATTTTCCCCTTATATATTGAAAATAAAGATTTTCATTATTAAATTGGTATATGAAATTGTTTAATTGTTGCTTAATATTCTTTTAAATGTTAAAAATTACCTGCTCAAGGTAAAGTTCTTAGTTTGTGGGAGGAAGTAGTGAGTCAAGCACTCTTTAGTTTTAGGGCTAAAATCTAATTATTTATCCATGTTTTATTCACAATATAACCTTGAGTTTTTCTTTTTTTTTCTACTTCTCTAATTTTTTCAGCTGGGAAAAGTCAAGCCCAGGAATCATATATCTGTGACTTGGGCTGTTCTATTCTAATGTCCTATCTCAGAGACTCAAAAACACTTGTATCCCTTTGACATATTTATATTCTTCCAATTTAGAAGAGTAATAATAACTTTTAGGTCCAACATTTCCAGCATTTTGCAATTTGATGGTTTAGAACATTTGGTTTAGACTTAAGGACTTTCCACACTTGCAGAGATATTCTCTTCCTTGTAGATCATTAAAGATAGTTTTCTTTGACCTGAGTTAATTTCCCCAGATAATCTCATTATATTCTTGGCACCATAAATTCATAACTTAAATTGTGCTAACTAAAAGCTGTGGTATTTAATATTTTCAGTAGACCTACTTACTTTTGTCTCCTGTATGCCTTACATTGACTTTCTCCCTCCAGGTATGTTAAGAATAAGTGATAAATGTAATACTGAGATTATAAAATATTTCCAAACCTATCACGATTTTTCAAGAAAACGTCTTGACAGTAAAGGTCACATTTCTTTTATTAATTATAGAACTCCCCCCTCCAGTTTTATTGAGGAATAATTGACAAATGTATATGTAAAATGTGATGATTTATATACGTATACATCGTGGGATGATTACTAAAATCAAGATAATTAACATATCCATCACTTCATGTAGTTAACTATTTTTTGTGTGATGAGAATATTTAAGATCTATCATCAGCAACTTTCAAGTATACAATATTATTATCTATATTCTTATAGCTAATATATTATCTATTAACTATAATATTATTTACTAGTCACCAGCAGACTGTACATTAGATTCTCAGAACTTATTTGTCTTGTAATTGAAACTTTATACCCTTTGACCTACATTTCCCCATTTCCCCTTGCTCCCAGGCCCTGGCAATCACCCTTATGTTTCTATGAAATTTGCTTTTTCTTTTCTTTATTATTTTTTTTAGATTCCACATATAAGTGATACCATACAGTATTCATCTTTTTTCTGTCTCACATTTTATTTAGCATAAGGCCCTGCAGTTTCATCCATGTTGTCACAAATGGCAGGATCTCCTTTTTTTTTTATAGCTGAGTAATATTCCATTTTATATCTACACCACATTTTCTTTATCCATTCATCCATCAGAGGACATTTAGGTTGTTACCATATAGTACTGGCTATTGTGAATAATACTACAATGAACATGGGAAGGCAGATATCTCTTTGAGGTACTGATTTCATTTCCTTTGGATATATATCCAGGAGTAGGATTTCTGGAATATATAGTAGTTCTATTTTTAATTTTTTGAGGAACTGCCATACTACTGTTTTCCATAATGGCTGTGCCAATTTACGTTCCCACCAAAAGTGTGTAAGAGTTCCCTTTTCTTCACATCCTTGCCAACATTTATTCTCATTGAATATATATATATATATATATATATATATATATATATGAACTGAAACAATCCTAAAAAAGTAATTAAAACCTGCCTTTTCTTTGCACTTGTACGGTAGATTTAGGGCAAAAAAAAACCAGAGGAAACTGACAACAGCCCTTGAAGTATCTTACATGAATAATTTTCCATATATGATAAGTTTTAAAATGAAATGTTTACATTTGTGATCTTTAAAGCAGACTAGTATAGGAAATCTCTTTAATTCTACTAAAAGTTTGGAAACAAATATATTTAATTTTTAAATTTCTTTCCAAACTATATTAGTGTATTTAATTAAAATAATTTCAGTTTTTTTAGGCAACAAATTATAGCTGAGAAAATGGACTACATTTTTCTTCATTTTTATTTCTCTCTCTTTTATATGTTTTTCTATGCAAGCATGATTATTAAACATGAAAAAGTTAAAGTTACTTGAATCAAAAATAATCTCTTCTCACTCGTTATATCAATTTTATGAAGTTAAATGAGAATTATTCTTCGTTCCACACAAAGTTTGAAGAGAAGCCGTTATTGCTCCTGCTATCTCAGACCTGGAAAAAGTTTATTATGATCAAAACTTTAAATTAAAGCGAGAGAATACAATGACTCATAAGTAGATAAAAATGATGTCCCTTAGCTTATTCTTAAAGTTATTCTTAGAAATTTATTGGAATTATATATATATATATATATTTATACATTTCTTTTAATTAGTGATGTTATCAGATTTAACTATAACTTTTATTATGGAAATGAGTGCAATATAAAATGGCAGATGATATTACCTTTTTACAAGAAATGATTACAGGATTCGAATATAATAGACTCTGAGATGACTTGCCAGAGTGCAAATGCATAAAGATGATATTCTCCCAAATAATACAGTGCCTTAAAACAGCTTTCCTAAGACCATTCAAGTGTTTAGCTATCTAGTGACTAGGGATTTAACAAGAAAAGGGTAATGTCTTTGATTTCAAACTGGTTTGGATCTAATTTAATTGAGTTGTTTAATAATGTTTTCTTTTAAATAGGAGGGGACATTTTCTCTGCAAATTCTAATCCTTTGGCTCTGCTATCATGTAGGATCTGCTATTAAGCTAGCTTGACATTTCACTTCTAATTCCTGGGCAAAGATTGCAGCAGTTTAGCTTGTGCAGAAAGGCACATGTTTTTTCGCTGTTGACATTTCACTTGATCATTTACTATCTCTTTGAAAAAGTGACCTCCCAGCTTTGCTCTTTATCTCTTCTCTCTGTCAATTTCTACCTCTCTCAGTCTCTGTCCTCTGGAAACCCTTTCATCAACAAGCACAACCCTGCTCAGCTAGCAGGCTAATTCTGATCTGAGCAAGAAGTGCATTAAAACTTATAAATCCACCAAGCCTGGAATTATTCCTGCTATTATCTGGGGCTTCAAACTAAACTGCACAATCTTTGCCCCAGAGGGAGACATTACCTTTATTATTCTGGTCAGGAAACAAATCTGCCCCTGCCCCGGAGACACTAACTTCCTGAGTGGTCAGTAAGTTGAATGGAGCTTGTCCTTACAGATGGACTTAATTCATACAACTGATTGTCTGCTTAGATTTTCCTGTCTAGGATAAATTTCTGCCCCAAGCATACTCTCCTTGACTGGAGCCCTTACATCTTACCTAATTTTGCTAATCTCCTTCACCAAGATACTAGTCTTTTCCTTTCTCCCAATCATCTCTGCCTTATGTCCTGTTGTGAATGGGCTGATGACATGGACCCCAGACCCCAAGGACTGCATTTGAATCAGACTTAGATATGAATATATGCAAACATGCACCACGTACAACTTCATCACACCTCTTTGGGCTTTTGTCAGACTGTCCAGTAAACCTCACAATCTATTTTATTTAGATTTTTTCCTCACATACCATTGCTGGGGGGCAATTCTTCGTAGCATTTCTATATGACTGTGACAGCTTTTGTTCCACGCTATCTTTTAAAGGTTGTTTGTATATCAAACAGTCTTAGAAGATAGAGTCTCAATATACCCTGTAGAGGTAGAGGGCAGATTTGTGTCCTGAACAGGATAGTAAAAATTTTATCTCTCTCTTGGACAAACAATGACACTGTTATCTGGCATCACTCTTTATAAGACAATATTTTCCTGAACTCGAGGTTCAACAAACCCAACTGTCTGCCCAGCATCCACCAGGGCCTCTCTAAACTGCCCTATGGTGTTTGGGGGTGGGGGGAGAACTGACTTAAACATGAAACTCATGTTTCTTGCTGTGCTGTGAGTGAAAAAGCTCTTTGTCTTTGACCCAGGAGTATCATGTCTTCTGCTAGCATGTGTGAAAACTGAGAAAGGCTAAAATCTCAGACTCTTCATAGGTTTTGCAACTATTCACCCCTTTTTCTGTGGAGTGGAAAGAATGCAGACTTTAGAGTAAATTGTACCAGAATTCAAATTCAGTCACTTAGCTGCTATTAATTAATACAAATTAATAAGCCCTGTCAGTCTCCTCATTCATAACATGAGCTAACGTTGTTAAGGATTAGAAAGTGCATGTATATAGAAATGTATATGTGTATACAGCTTTGCATATTTCATGGATCATAGAGGTAAGGATTGAAGCCAGGACATCTGGTTCTCAAAGCCACGTTCTTTCCACTGTGCCACATGGATCTGATAGGAAATACCATTTGCTATATTGACTAACCCTCTTTTCTTTCTCCTGTTTCACTAATTTCAGACATAATTATTAAAAATACACTTCACTGTTTCTAGTTAATTTTTCACTAGATATTTTCAGAGAAAAGGAGGTATTTATATAAATTTGGAAGTATTGGTTGAATTGAGGATCTTGCTTCCTGGAAAATGACATTTTGCATGCATTATACATTTCCCCTTAAAATTTAAAGAGCTGTAATCCTTTAAAAACTTCGCCTCTTCCTCTTCTGTTGTATTACAGATGATATCCAGACAGATTTTGCATTTAACTTTTACTGGTTGAAATTTTCAAAGTACTGTTCAGCTCTTGCCAAATTATTCCCACTTTGCAATCATTCACTTAGCCCTAAAAGCTCCTCAAACCTACAAAGCTGATCAGGTATGTTGTGTGACTAATTGAACCTCTTAAAACATAGTAATGTTTTTAGAGAAAACTCTTGCACTTCTTCTCAGGAAGTCATGTATTCCATACAGTTGCATATCATTAGTATGATGCCATTTTAGAGACATGTGAAAAAATTAATTAGATTATTTATTCTACATTAAGGTATATCATACCTACAATAAAGATCAAATTTGAAGTGTTTATATCATCTATTTTATTTAACATGGGTCTCCTTTTGAGTCCTGTTCAGTTAGTACCCTCCTGCTGCATCTCAGTCTTCTCTTTCAATGAAAGTTATGAAGGCAGCATTTGCCTTTCCTTAAATTATTAAAGTCCTTTCTTTATTCAAGGAATTTTTGAAATCTCATTTCCTTGTCTGGCTATGACTTGGGAAAGTAAATGTGTTTCCTTAGTTTGTCCCTAACTAAATATGCAATTTCTTATGATTTCTGTAACTATCCTACCATGTGCATTTAGATATGAAAAATACAGATATATTTATCTGTCAGTTCACGTAATGATTCTGTTTCAATAATTTGCATAATGCTTAGCTCCATTATATCACTACTCTTTTGAATTTAATGATTGCTAAGTGGCTGAAATAATGTTCACTTAATTTCATCTGTTTATTTATTTGCAAGCTGCCTATTCCAAAACACGATTAATGTTATCTATAAAAATATATATACTATAACTAAATATTAAATAAGTAATAAATAAGAAAATTGGGGCAAACAGAAAAGAGCCACATATCTGGCTATAAGATTTCACGCAAACAAAGCAAATTGAGCATTAAGATTCCTGTTCAATTAAATGTCCATGAAATAATAAAAAAATTTTTCTCCTCATTACAAAAGTAATTTTTTCTTCTTAAATATGAACTGTACAATGTAATTAACAATGTTCTCAGCCAAATATTTATGCCAGCTGTCTTAGTCTTTTCTGGATGCCATATCAAAATGCAACATACTGGGTGGCTTAAACAACAGGAATTTATTTCTCAGTTATGGAGGGTGGGAAGTCCAAGATGAAGGTGCTGATTCAGTTCCAGGGGAAGATTCTCTTCCTGGCTTACACAGGGCTGCCTTCTTGCTGTGTCCTCTCTTAGCAAGAGTTCTGGTGTCTCTTCCTCTTCTTTTAGGGTCACTATTGGATTAGGGTCCTACCCTTATGACCTCATTTAACATTTACCATCTTCTAACAGGCTTTGTCTACAAATATAGTCAAACTGGGAGGTTGGGGCTTAACATACGAATTTTGGAGGGACACAAACATTCAGGACACAACAGGTATAGCAATATTTCATAAGACCATTTCTTATAAAATCCTTAAGTATAGGCCAAAGACAGTATCCCAAGTACATTTGGGTAAATGCACGACTGGTGTTCATTTTGATAATAGCTAAATCTAAATTTGAAAACAACATAAATATTTACTAGCAGGATATGAACTAAAGAAATTTTGATATTTTCATACAATAAATTTTATGTAAATATTGACTCTATTTTCAGAGAATCCTTAATTAGGTGGGTAATCATGAAATGAATGTTAGTGAAAGAGTGAGGATACAATCTGTTTCTGTCTTCCATATCCCAACTGTAGTAATGTGTAGAGGAAACACAAGAACAAAAGATTAACAGTGATTAACTCTGGGAAGAGAAATCTGAAGTGATTTTATTTCTTCTTCATACTTATAAAAAAAGTTTCCACTTACAGTGATTACACATAATGGTTATATAATCAGTGATGGAAAACAGTAGATGTTAGAAAACAAATCATCTGACTTCTGACCATGAAAGAAATCCAACTACTGGCACAACATTTAAGGCACCATGACCTATTTCTAATCAACCTTTCTGCCTTTCCTTTCTCTTCATAGATCCCATCCCCTGGTCAAACTAAATTTCTTGCTGTTAGATGAATAGCTATTCATGCTTCTTTAACCTCTGTGCTCATGCTGTTAGCTCTGCTTCCACCACTAACGCTGCCCCTCACCTCTAACTGTTAAATTCTATCTAGTGATAATCTCACTCTTCACCAACTGAATGAATTGTCTTTACTTCCCTAAACTCCCCTTGAACACATCCTTCCTACAAACTTCCAGGTTACTTTTGGCTTTTTATAGCAGTAATCAACTTACAAGAAAACAGTATTCATATAAGTGAGTTTTTTCTTCCTTTAAACTCATAGTTCCTTAAGATCAATCTTTTCCTACTCATTTTGTGTCCTTCCTGGTGGTGCTCAGCATAGATATAGCAGATGTTTCAATTATCTACTGCGCTGCATAACAAACCATCCAAAACTTAGTGACTTAATAAGAGCAACTGTTTTATTTCTTTAGGACTTACCTGATCAGTTCTACTGCTCCACATGATGTTGGCTAGGACTGCAGTCACTTGAAGATTCAAATGGGCTGGAATAGACAAGATGGCTCACTCAAAACTTGGTCATTCATCCTGGCTGTAGGCTGAAAGCTCAGCGGGGCTGGTCTACCCGAATATCCTGGGCTCCTCACGGCATTGTGGCTGGATTGCAAAAGGAAGCATGCCAAGAACAAGAATTAATGCTCTGAGTCAGAAAACAAAAACTGCCAGTCCTCTTAAAGGCCAGGTCTGGAATTGTCACAGCGCATTTCTACCACGTTCTATTGGTTGAGGTAGTCAGAGATCCGGCCTAGATTCAAGGAATGGAGAAATAAGTGCTACCTCTCAATGAAATAAGTGACCAAGGACTTGCAGCCATTTTGAATGACCACAGCAGGTAAGCATGTTCATTTATTCAGCCAATATTATGGAGCACCTATTATGAACATTATTTTAGGCACTGAGGTTAGAGCAATAAGAAAAAAAAAAAACGAGAGAAAAACCAAACAGGCAAAACTCCCTGCTCATTGTGAGTTTTTACCAAGAAAAGAAAGAAAATAAAAAATAAAATACATAATACATTAGAAGATGATAAGTACTATGAGTGAGGTGACCTTGTTACAGTGTACCCATTGCCTATTTGTTCCCGTGTAAATATTAATAGCATCGTTTTCCACTCTCAAAAGTATCTTGATTTGGACAAAAATTTATTTGGCCATCCTAACTGTGGTGAAAAATGAAGCAGAGAAAGGCATAGGGAGTGTAGGGTATTGGAGTCTACGTTTACAAATAAGATGATCAATAAAAACAGCACTGAGAAAGTGACATATGAGTAAAGATCTAAAAGAGGTAGGGGAGCAAAGTGTGTGAATATATTTATGTGCTTAAGCCCAGGGAAAATTTGCAATTTATGTATGCAAATGAAGAAAATAATTTTTGTTGTACTTTGTAGATAAAATTTTCAGCCTTTTGCTTCTTCTAAATTAGTATGCTCTGCAACTAATTTGATTAATCCAAGGTACTCAAGTCCCCCTGATTCTTATTTGTTTCTGGAAGTAAATTTGCATGTTACATAAAACTCACTTTCGTATTGGAACAGCTTCTGAAATGAATTAAATTCAATTTGGGCACATGCTTCCTTAACCAAAAATGAAAAAAGACACCAAAGGAGCTACTTCTAAAAGCCACTTGTCGATTTTGCAGCATATGCTATTTGGAGAAAATTATGAAATATTAATGTTGTTCACCAGGGGGTGCTATAGTCATCTGAAATGAAGTACAGCAGCACAGACCAACCTTCAGGTATTCCCAAGAGCTTAGACTTTGGCTTTGGAAACATAATTTTTAAAATGTTCTCCTTTTCTCATTTTTCTTTCCTTCTTTTCCATTCTCCTCATATTACCTCCAACTCCACAAAATGTATCACTTTAGTGATGCTTTATGTCAGCTAATATTAAAATCTGTTGAGATCACTTGAGCCGTAACTACTGATAGCAACCATGAATCATAAGCACATAAGTAATTCACAAAATGATGCAGGTATATCTAAGCAAGTATGATGTGCTGAAATACATTTCCTGCCTAAAAATTACCTTCATGTTTTTACCGTGGAAAACACTAACATCTGGTTATTACACAATGTCCTCTAAATGAATAAATACATAATTATACAAATAAGCAGATTTATGATGATAGTGTGCTTTTTGTCCATGGGACTCAAAGTTTATATTCAAATGGGAGAATAAAAAGAATCATTGCACCATAAATTACGATAAATTATGAACAAGTTAAGTTACCTTTTCCCATAAGCCAGGATGACCTGGTTTTACTGCCCATAAATGTAAATAATAATAGTACTTATCTCAATAGGTTGTTTTGTGGATTATATAGGTAATCCACGTGAGACCTCTAACACAGTGCCCGGCACATAGTAAGTCATTATTGTTGTTTTTTGCAGATCTAGAGTTGGACTATCTCGGTTCAAATCCTGCTATACCACTTAATATCTGAGTAACATTGCTTAGGTTATTTAATCCTTGTGTACCTCTTTTTTAAAAAAATTAAAATAGTGATAACCATAGCGTTTATCTCAGATTTATTGAGATATTTAAATGAAACAATACACATAAAGCATTTATCACGGGGCCTTTCTCAGTACACGCTCCATGATTATTTTTACCAACTGGCTGTACCGTTTGATCAACTACAACATCTTCTGTATTTCCCAGACTTTTCTGTTCCTTTAAAATACCCAGCCATGTTCTGTTTGATTTCTCTGATGCTGACTTTTCTTTCCTTGGTCTAAATTGTCTTTTCTTTGGTCTAAATTGTCTTTTCTTTGCTTACCCACATTTGGGTTCCCTTTCCAACCAAGTGATATGCTATCTGCCATTTGATCTTCAGGCATGGATGTTACCCAAGTGTCCTTGGACAGCTTCAACAGTCCTTTCATGTGGTACTGAAACATCTTCATTTCAATTCTTTACTGCCCTTTTTCCTAATTAAATAAATCATTTCCATTAAAAAATGATTTGGAAAGCTCACAGATGCACGATTGAGTAGAAAAAAAGGCAACCATTATATTAAGAGCACGCGTGGATTTGGTTCTGCCACTTGCTAACTGTAAGGTTTTGGATCACATGCTCTTTGGAAAGCCCGGGGCCCCTCCCAAGTGTCATGGTCACTTCAGGCTCCAGCTTATCACCTTCAGCAGATTCTCATTTGAAGTTCTTCTTTGTACCTATCTGAGCTTCGACCCATAGGTGAAATCAGTATCTATCTTTGTGTTTCTCCCAAATACCCTTCTCTTATAAGGACTCTGCTTGTGTGAGACTCTAAGTGAAGGTCTTAGAGGACCAAACCGAGTTTACTTTGGCGAAGCTAAAGTAAATCCTAAAATTGAATATTAGAAATTCTTATTCTTTAAAGCTTCTGGGTGATTTCCTTATGTTATTTGGCTGTATCTCCTACTACTTTTCCTCCCTTCTCTTCTCAATCTTATTTCTCCCATGAGAGAAAGAAAACAAGTTCTCCCACTCTCTCCGGCAGAATAACTTGACTCTCATCAAACATATTGAGTTTTCTATTTCACACTACTTTTCCCATATAAATCAAAAACCTTGTGAACAACATGTTAATGGCTACATATTATTCCATAATATTGAAATACATCATGTTCTTAATCAACAATGGTTTGGACATTAAAATGTTTCATGTTTTTTACTAGTATAAATTAATCTGAAGTTAATACTTCTTTGTGAATACATTTTTGCTCACATCTCAGATTATTTCGAGAATACTTAGTGTTTACTCATTAAAAGCTTGATAAAAATAATTTTTTTGCTGAAATATTCTTAATTTAATAAAATACAATTATTAAAAACTTGGGAAAATTTAAGAGCATTTTATTATTTTTTTCTTACCTTTCATTTCAAAATCAGTTCCACCTGTGTTGGTATTTCCTGAAAAATTGGCTTATTTTATTTGTCATATGTGGAAGTTTGCACTACCTGTGGTGATCATAAAACAGTAGGTACTATTAGCATATACAAAACACTGTATTGTTTTCCTATCTTCCTTGCATATTATTATCTTGCCTCTTTTGGGATAATACATATTTCAACCCACAACTCATTTAGTCCCCCAGTCAAGCATTCCCCATCCCCCAGCTCTGTCTCCAGGCACAAGAAAGCCTTTCCCACTGTCCTTCACCAAGGGCTGCAGTAGCAGTGGACTTACTGGACAGGACACTTCCCTTTCCTCTTCCACAGGAGCATAAGGAAGGGTATTTACACCCAGTAGTAGTAATGGAGCATCATTGCGTGGCTGGGGCAGGCTGTGAGTGGAGGACAGGGGGAGGGGCCTCCTACCTGCTAACACTGCATTCCTGTTAATGCTCAAGAGGACTGGGGATAGTGGTAGAGTTCTACTTGAAGTGACTGGAAAGTTCCCTATGCTAGCTTGCAAAAGTTGGTAGAGTTGAACACTCTTGCATTGTCTTTGGGGAATAATTTCCCCTGATTGACAATAGCCTGATATCTAGATGATTCTTTCCAACTGTCACAGTATAGGGTAAAAATGGTACTGAAATGGCAAAAGGTAAATTATACTAATAATTAAGGTGTGATACAAGTGAAGTTGTTTCTATCTGTTGGCAAATAGCTTGTTTCACTTCTGTTGCCCTTTTTTTCCATTCTGTACCCTGTCTTTAAAGAAATAAGAAGGCAATAGAAAATAATTTTAATTTCCAATCCAAATGTAGTACCACATAAGGGCTGCTATGAATACATGCTTTTTGCATTCTCCTTAGGCACACAGAAGGAGTCATTCTTCCTTGTACTCCATTTTGTCTAGGTGGTACATAGAATGTTAAAAAGACCAGGGATTCAGATCCCTGAAGACCTTCTACATTCAATTAATTGTGTACACTGGAATGAGCACATGAGAAGAATAACATGATTTTTCAGACCTTTCACAGTATGTGTAGATGAATGGTGTTCAATAGGCAATACTGTTAACTTCTCAACAACTCCCCCAGGGGTCCCTTCCGTGCTGGCCTTTTCCATCTATCAGAATCAATGTGTTGCCAGACAAAGAACCCTGATTCATTTAGTGTATGCTGGTCACTCATTATCCTGGCAATGAAGACTCTGGTTAGAAGGTTTATTAGATTTAGAGATTGATGATCGTTGAGGGCTGGAGTCTGAGTTTTATGAATGCTTTGTAGCTTTCAGCTTTAATGACTAACAAGGGAAGTATTCCTTAGGCCCCTGCTGTTAGATGACACAGGCATCAAAAAGAGACTCCTAATTAAAAAGAACCAGAACCATTTTGCTCTGAGTTCTGGGGATTGGTTCACACAGTTTGGGAATGAACAGACTTTTTGCTTGAATCAAATCCAATAATTTTGTTTAGATTTGGAAGAGCTCTTGGAGTTTCTCTTCCAATACTTAGTGGGCAAGTTAGAAACATTAGTAACATTTATCTGGGGGCCTCTTCCATTAGCTGAAGTGTGGGCTAGTGTTGGGAGCCAACATTCAGCAACCACAGGGGCTTTCTGGTATAGATCAGTGGTTGCCTGCCCCTGTAGCAGTGTTTTCTGCTATTGCTATCTGCTAAATCAGAATTATATCTCCAACACTTGTCTGAAGTCTTCCTAAGAGCTACCCCATTTATAAGAATAAGAGTAATGAAGATTCTAGAACAATGAGCACCTACTCTGTACCAGGCAATGCTCAGTTCTTTAAATATATAATCTTACTTTAATCTTCAATACATGCCACAGGGTAACTAATAATAATATTTTAATTTTTTTTATAGAGGGAGAAACAGAGATTTAGAGAGGTTTAAAAATGTATCCCAAGTTACTTAATAAGAGACAAAGTGAGGATTCCATTTTAAGTCTCTGATTCTAAAGCCCGTGCTTTTAGCTCCTGTGTTATATTACTTAAGTTTACCTAAATTGGTTGTATGATGAACTATAGTAATTGAAAGATTGAAGTTCCTGAAACTTCACATTAGTTATAGATTTAAATGTTTGCCTCCATGTGAATTTTCAAAACCTCTAGAACATTCACCTGAGTGTCAGCCTGTCTTGCTTCCGTGTTTCAGTGTTCCAAATCTGAGCAGAGGGAAATAGCTGAAGGCCAGTGTGATGCTCAAACTGGATAAACCTGCTGCATTGGCCTCTGGCTGAAAGCTTGAGAGAATAACAACACTGACAATTTTTGTTTTATAATGAGTATAATTATATTTTTAATAAACTTCAAGTGACTAAAATATCTTTCCTAGGGATCATAGCATCATTTAAAAAGTCTTTTTTTTTTTGTAGCATAATGTCTGTAGCTTTCACATATCTTTTTTCCTTATTATTCTTAGTGCTTTTATGATCACAGAGGGTACATTACCACAGTGCCTTTTGAGGACAGAAGAGATAAGAAGGGTTTGGTTTTGACACTGATGCCAATTTAACCAAATAGGTTGAATACCCAACCTCTAAATTTGAAAATATAAACCGAAAAGTATATAGTGTAGTGTGAGAATGTAGTGTGCAAAGTATATCTAACTTTTCTTATATTTGTCTTTGATGTACCTAATTAACAAAGTAAGAGAGCCTTACTCCTGGGAGGCTTCTGAGGGTGTCATTGAATTTCACTTTGGGGCATTTTCAAAAATATAGGGAAAAGATCACTTAAAAGAAATGGTTCATTCTTGTTGGGTTGCATTATGGCATTACTTATACCTTGCTGTCAGTGCCATTTTAAAGTTTAGACTCTTCGATTGCTTGGATTACTAAGGTTAGCTAACAAGCTATTAGAAATGTAAACTTAAGAGAGAGTCAGTTCCTAGGATGTGAAAAAGGAAACTCTTTATCACCCTCTTCTTTTTCCATCAAGATTTTTGCTCTATTTAAAGGGTTGCATGTATATTATTTTACAAGGAAATGACCATGCCAAATGTCCTTCTTACATCGATTGAAGTCAACAAATTCATCTGGGGCACTGACGTGCAAGACATTGAATGAGGTACAATGTCGACATTGGTTCCTGTATCTTCTATCACTAGGATTAATAATCCTTCTATAGTTTCAGTCCCACCTCAGATTCCTGTTATAAGAGAGAAAGAAGTGAAGAGTTTTATTTTCTTTGTTTTCTCTGAATCTAGTACCTAGGTACGTATGTACCTGTCGTACCTTCAAGTTTCCAAGTGCTAGGCTTTCTTTCTATGAGTTCCTTGTATTCTATGTGGGTTGCCCTTTACTGGGGCCTCTACCCACTAGCAGCCTCATATTGCACAGATCATCCAAGTTTGTGTGGGTTCTGGAGAGGATCTCATTTCCCTTCTGTTCCTTCCTCTCTGGGCTTACCTCTTGGTGAATTGAATGTACTTTCTTGACATGCACTCTATAAAAACATTCATATTTGGTACCAAGTCTTCAGGCAGCAGATACCTGTACTCCGAAATTTAGTTCTCCAAAATCTAAATTATAAATCTCCTAAGCCTTTGCTATTTTATTCTGCACTTACAAAGATTTCTATTTTTTAAAAAATCTGAACAAAACAGTCTAATTTGTCCTTCAGTTAGATTGTAAATACTCTTCAGTAGTCTTCATTTCTTTAGTTAATTGTTTGCCACTTTTTGATCAAAGTTAAATGGAATGCTGAGTCTAAGTTGTATATTTATGTGTAATCATGATAAAATCCTTCGGTTTTGGCTATAAATATTTTACAGCACTCTTCTTCAACATGAAGTAAAATGAGGACTCTATTCCTAATTAGGACTTCAGGAAGATTTTATGCAAGAACCTAGGAATTATTTTGAATCTTAGCCCTTCTGCTTTCTAATCATCTTTGTCTTAATCATACTGTTCCTTCTGTGTTATTTTCCTATTGCTTTGAATTTTCTGGAGAAACAAAAATTGCTATGTGAAGGGATAACTATTTGGAGGGAAGTTTACTCAATGGATCCAATGACCAGTTTTGGGGTGGCATTAATTGCTTATATCTTAGTGATACAGAGGGGGTCTTGGTGACAAGGCAACTTCTCAAGGGTGACAGATTGTTTTACAAAGATTGGGATCTAAAAATCAATGAAAAAATTTAAAATAACACATTAAGTATGTAGCAGAGCGAAAATTCTTCTCTACCTTTTTTGGGTCTCTGGCTATGCCAAAGAATTAAACTGACATAAGACAAATTAACAGGGCAAAATTATACAAATGTTATTGAATCTTTACATGCACATGGGAGCCTTCAAAAGAGAAAGCCTGAAGAAGTGACCAGAGCAGGAAGCTTTTACATCTTTTAGACAAAGAAGCAATACATTTGTGAAGAATTGACAAGACAAAGGGGTTTGAAGAAATAACCAGGAAGATAAGGGTTAGTTTAACAGCCTTTACAGCTCTAAATTTCCTGTCTCTGGTGATAAGGTTGTCTTCTATTCTCCGGGCACAGGGAGGAGGGTGCCTTTCTCATAGAATTTTTTTTTTTTTAACATCTTTATTGGAGTATAATTGCTTTACCATGGTGTGTTAGTTTCTGCTTTATAACAAAGTGAATCAGTTATACATATACATATTTTCCCATATCTCTTCCCTCTTGCGTCTCCCTCCCTCCCACCCTCCCTATCCCACTCCTCTAGGTGGTCACAAACCACCGAGCTGATCTCCCTGTGCTATGCGGCTGCTTCCCACTAGCTATCTACCTTACGTTTGGTAGTGTATATATGTCCAAGCCTCTCTCTCACTTTGTCACAGCTTACCCTTCCCCCTCCCCATATCCTCAAGTCCATTCTCTAGTAGGTCTGTGTCTTTATTCCTGTCTTACCCCTAGGTTCTTCGTGACATTTTTTTTTCTTAAATTCCATATATATGTGTTAGCATATGGTATTTGTCTTTCTCTTTCTGACTTACTTCACTCTGTATGACAGACTCTAGGTCTATCCACCTCATTACAAATAGCTCAATTTCGTTTCTTTTTATGGCTGAGTAATATTCCATTGTATATATGTGCCACATCTTCTTTATCCATTCATCCGATGATGGACACTTAACCTAAGTCTCATAGAATATTTATCTCCTGCTTTCAGGAGTACAAAGGAGGGTCAGAATGACCTTCGTGCACTGGCTGTTTCTTAGGTACCTTTAATTCAAAATAATAAGTATACCAAAGTGACATATTTGGGGTTGCCATATTCTGAACCCCTTCAAGTATATTCTGTGCTCTGAGAACTCCAGTATTAAATTAGTTGGAGAGCTCTCTGTTGGAATAAAGGCAGATAAATGTGTTCTACACCCTAACCTCTGATCCACATGCATGACAATAAAGTTAGCCCTTGCCCTTTATTTGAATGCATTGAAATTATGTATCTAAGAGTGGGTCTGCCAGTTAGCTCCTGGCAACAGGACAGGGATTCATGTGCTGCATGAGGAGATGAAGTACATGTGCTGAGCTCTGCAGACTCCTTCAGTCCTTTTGGCAGCAGGACCCAGGTCAGTGATACAACTATGCTGAACAATTGCTACTGCACAGTTGAATATCCTGCTCTATACTTCCTGCATCATCTGTGGTCATTCACAGTAAGTCATATGGCCAAGTGTGATGTCAGTGAGGCAGGAAAATATTATACTGCATTCACTGGCAAGCCCTGCAGGTCACATGGCCTGCCTCTTAATTCTTGAAAACTAGTATTTCATGATCATATATTTTATAGACTTCAGTTTCATTGTCTTTTAACAGTTATAGTATGAAAGAAAGCATACATCTATTGTTTAGTGTTCCCTTTCCTTTATAAAATATGGTATGTATATATATCCATAAACAATGTATTTTAGTTTCACTTGTTCCTAAACTTCATAAAAATGGTTTCATACTGAATCACTAAATGTAGTTCTCTGTGGCTTAATGTCATATTTGGCTCAATATTATGTTATAAGTTATGTAATTTTGGTTTATTTTGGGCTCTTCATAATGTTTATGTGAATAGGTATGTCTGTTTCTCCTCCAATACAACCCTGTTTTAACTACTAATAATTTATAATAACTCAATGTTTTCCAGGACAAGAGTCCCCCCCACCTTATTCTTCTTGGTTAATCTTTGGGCTTTGCTTGTCCATATAAATTTTATAATCAGCTTGAAAAATTCTATGAAGAACTTTGTTGGGGTTTTGATAGGAATTGTATTAATTTTGCAAGTCTCTTTCTGTAAATTTGACATATTTTGGAATATTGAAGCTTCTTCTCCACTAGCAAGTGATTAATAAATACAGTAAATGGGGAATTTTTTGTTTATGTCTTCATTAATGCTTTATAGTGCTCTATATAGAGTTATTGTACACTTTCTTAGGTATATTCTCAGATACCTTATATTTTATGTGTATCTATTTGTGTGTGTATTTAGATACAAAAAACATGTAGTATATATTTTATATAAATATAAATATATAAATATAGATTTATATGTAATATATAAATATATTTTTGTGTTACACATAAAATATTTAAATTATATCCACATAATATAATTTAATTAATACTAATATATTGATTTTAAATCTGGCCAGTTTGCTAAGTGCTTATATTATTTAAAACAATTTTCTGGTAGATTATTTTGGGGTTTTTTTGGAGATAAAAGAATCAAATAACGTCTGAATAATAAAAATTTGTTTCTTACTCTTAAATCTTACTTTATCTTCATCTTTTCTTAATAAGCTTGCTAGGACCTCAACTCTAATGTTCAATGCTTTGTCTTTGATATCAATCAAAGTTATGCTACTAATTGCCATTAAAGTATTTACTTTTGTTCTTTAAAAAAACACTTTACTGAGGTATAACTTACATATGATAAAATCACACTTTAATAAGTATGATTTTTAGGTTTTAGAGTTGTGCAAATGTCTCCACAGTCTAGTTTTGGAACATTTCCATCAACCCAAAAGTTCCTTTGTTCACATTTGCAGTCAATCCCCACTCCCACCTTCACTACTAGGCAACCGCTGATCTGTTTTTGTTGTTATAAATTTGATTTTTCATACCATTTCACATAAATGGAATTATACAATATGTAGTTCTTTTGTGTCTGGGTTTTTTATTCAACAATGTTTTTGAGGTTCATCCATGTGTAGCATGTTTTATTGCTGAATACTATTTCATTGTATGAGAATACCACACTTAGTTTATCCATTCTTCAGTTGATGGACAATTGAATTATTTCTAGTTTTTGCTACTATAAATAATGTTGCTATGGACATTTGTGTATATGTATCTTTGTGTACATAATTTTTTATTTCTCTTGGGTAGATTCCTAGAAGTGGAATGGCTGGGTTGCATAAGTTTATGTTTAATATTTTAGGAAACTGCCAAACTAGTTTCCAAAGTGGTTATACTATTTCACATTCACGAGTAATAAACGAAGTTTCCAGTCTCTCCACATGCTTGCCAATACTTAGGTAAACTGGACTTCACCAAAATTAAAAACTTCGAGCTTCAAAGGATATTAGCTCTTACAACTCAACAGTAAAAAGAAAAATAACCCATTTGAAAATGGGCAAAGAATTTGAATATGCATTTCTCTAAAGGAAATATACAAAGGCCAATAGGAACATGAAAAGATGGTCATATAATTATCCATTAGGGAAATGCAAATCAAGACCACAGTGAGATATTTCTTCAGATTCATTAAGATAACTGTAATAAAGACATACAGTAACAAGCGTTGGTAGGGATTTCGAAAATTGGAATCCTCATCCATTGCTGATGGGAATGTAAAATGATGTAACAACTTTGGAAAACAGTTTGGCAGTACCTCAAAAAGTTAAGCATACAGTTACCTTAATATGCAGCAGTTACACTCCTAAGTATATACTCAAGAGAAATGAAAACTTATTTTCACACAAAACTTGTACACAAATATTGATAGAATTATTCATGATAACCCAAAGTGGAAACAACCTAAATATCCAAAATCAGAATGGATAAAATATGGCATGTTCATACAATGGAATATTTTCAGCAGTAGAAAGAAATGAAGTACTGATACATGCTACAACATGGATGAACGTTGAAAATATTATGTGAAGTGAAAGAAGTCAGTCACTAAAGACCACATGTTGTATGATTGCATTTATATGAAATGTCCAGAAGAGGCAAATCTCTAGAGACCAAAAGTAGATTAGTGGTTGCCTAGGGCTGGAGAGAGTTGGGGATTACATAGGTAGTGATTTTTAGTACGTGTGGGTTTCTTTTTGGGCTAACGAACATGTTTTAAAATTAGATAATGCTAATGGTCACATAACTATGTGAATATACTGAAAATCATGGAATTGCACACTTTAAAAGGATAAATTTAATAATATGTGAATTATGGCTCAATAAAGCTATTATAAAAATAAATGGATTATAAATATAAGGGTTTATTTCTGGACTGTCAATTCTGACCCACTGATATGCCTATCCCTGGGCTAATACCATACTTATATGATTACTGGTGCTTTATAGTAAGTTTTGAAATCAAATAGTTTTCCAACTGTGTTGTTCTTTTTCACAACTGTTTTTGGATATTCTATGTCATTTGCATTTCCATACAGATTTTAGGATTAGATTGTCAATTTCTACAAAAATGCCTACTACTGTTGATAAAGGGTGCATTGAATTTATAGATCAATTAGCAGTTACCATGTTGACAATACTAACTCATCCAATTCATGGACGTGGAATGTACCTTCATTTACTTAGATCTCTAATTATCTCAGCAATATTATATGATTTTCAGTATGCACGTCTTACACTGCTTTTGTTAAATTTATTCCTAGGTATTTTATTATATTAAATGCTATCATGAATGGTAATGTTTCCTTAATTTATTTTCAGTATTTTCATTGCTAGTATACTGAAATACAATTGACTTTTATTTATTGATCTTGAAGCAATAAAATGTGACCTTCCTTAACTTATCTATTAGTTCTAGTAGATTTTATATGTGTGGATTTTTTTGAGATTTTCTACAAACAAGACTATGTCATCTGTGAATAAAACAGTTTTATACTTTTTCTTTTCCAATTTGGTCGCCCTTAATTCATTATTATCACCACTACCACCACCATCATGATCATAATCCTCATCTAGTCTTAGAACCTCCAATGCGATGTTGAATAAAAGCAACAAGATCAGACAATATTGCCTTGTCCCCACCCTTAGGAGGAAAGCACTCAGTCTTTCACTAAGAATGATGTTAGATGTGAAATTCTGTGTATGATTCCCCTTTATCAGGTTGAGAAATTTTCCTTCTGTACCCAACTTGTTGAGAGTTTTTATTATGAGTGGATGTTAGATTTATCAAATAATTTTTCTGTATCGTGATCATAAGTTTTTAATCTTTCACTTTATTAATGAAGTATATTATAATAATTGATTTTCAATGTTAATGCATCCTTACACCAATAGGATAAATCCTTTTTATTATGCTGTTTCTTTTTACATATTGTATTTGTTTTGCCAATATTTTATTAAGGAGTTTTGGATCTTTCTTTATGAGTGATATTGGTCTGTAGCTTTCTTTCCTTGTGATGTCTTTGTCTTCATGCTTTGGTTTCAGAGTAATTGTTGTCAGAGTACCAATAACTATTGGTAGGTCTTCCCTTGGCTTGTATTTTCTGAGGAAGAATTGGTATTATCTATTTTTCAAATAGTTGATAAAATTTCACCTGTGAAGTGGTCAAGCAGTCAAGCAGCAGTGCATTGGCTAATCAGGCCACAAGTATTACTACTGCAGTTGTTAGGTTGATTTTTCACACATATTTCCATAAATTAGTCATATAAGAAGACAACAGCCCAAATGAATTCAGAGAGTTTATTACTTACACAGAAAACAAAAGTATGATCAGCAGAGTCTAGTCTCAACTCCCCACATCCCTAGTGCCATAGGATGACACAGAACCATAGTCCAGATGGCAGACAACACAAGCAGTGTGTCACTCGGTCATGGAGAAGTGGTCTCTAAAATATGAGCAAGCAGTTTTATAAACTTCTGTAGAAGCCTCCAGCTATATCCTAAGGAAGGGCTGGGAGGGCAAGTTGGAAAGTTCTGTACTCAGCTGAAACCAGAGAGATGGATGAAAATGCCTGTGGCAGTCTTCCACAAGATAGGAATGAGAAACTGGCTTCTGACAACTCCTCAACAGACTTACCTCCTCTTGTTTCAGAAGAAATCATAGGACATTCCACCAAGACTTGGGTTAGACTGTAGTCAAGCCTTGCCTGTGAGGCCTCCTACATGGCCTACATGGAAACGTGTAAGGTTACTAGAGTGCTTTGGCAGAGCCTTTCTCGTACAAAAATCCTGGTACTGGGCTTTTCTTTGTGGAAATATTTTAAATTAATTCAATTTCTTTCCTTATTTTAGGCCTATTCATAATTTCTATTTCCTCTTCAGTTAGAAAAGATATTTATTCAGTTAGTTTCGGTAATTTATGTCTTTCTAGGAATTTGTTCATTTCATCTAAGCTATCTAATTTGTTGGTTTAGCATTAATTTATAATCATTTTATTTCTGTGAGATTGGTAATAATGCCCCTCTTTCATTCCTGATACTGGTAATTAGCATCTGCTCTTTTTTTCTAGTTCAGTGTAGCAACAAGTTTGTCAATTTTGTAATCTTTTCAAAGAGCCAACTTTTTATTTCATTGTATTTTTTCCATTTTTCAGTTTTCTGTTTCAGTGATTTTTTTCTCCAATTATTATTATTTCTTTATGTTTATTTTGCTGCATTTATCTGGTATCTTTAGGTGGAAGCTTACATTATTGATGTGAAATCTTTTTCCTTATTTGATAAAAGCATTAAATGCTCTAAGCACAGCTTTAGCTGCATTCCATAAATTTTTATATGTTGCATTTTAATTTTAGTGAATCTTGATTATTATCTTTAATGAGTGAAGTTTGATATTGGTTTTTATTTCCAGGGCAAGGCTAAAGATATCTGAAAGTACATTTTTGTGTGTAAGGTTTGGATTGATTGGGTCAAATGTTTGTGAGTGGCAAGGTTTTTGATACTCCCAGCTCGATTTTTAATCTTTATCCTGTTTTTCAATCAGAGCTAACAGACTGGAATGTTTCTGAGTGCCAAGAGCAGAAGAGTACAAGGTTTCTGCAGAACTTTGGAAAGGATGGTTAACTACTAGACAAGAAATTTTTCTCATTCCAAACAATTGGATTGGATTAACTAGCACTTCGGTGAAGCTGTTCTGAGAAACCACTTTTCTTTTTCATTTTCTCCTGCTGCCCCACATCTGAAGAGCACAAAGTGTTTCTAAGGCTATACATAGCCATGTGGGATAGTATTGTAATTAATACTGAGTTCTGAAGACCCTGCTTTTGCTAGTGAAATGATAACATATAGGAGAATAATGAATGTGCATTAAAAGGAGTGCAGTTACATTTGTTTTTGCCAATTTTCTTGATTTTTTTTAGCAGATGTAGACTTGCTTCTATGGTGCTATAATGTGCTATAATATTTTAATGGTAAATATAAGCCTCGTGCTTGAGATCTGGCACAATACATCTTTGGAGGTGTTGCAGATACTACTCTTGTCTCAATGAAGAAGAACCTAGACCATAATCCTGCCTTTAGCTATTGGGGTCACTTTGCTGAGACTAAGCAGGGAAAGAGAGAAATCAGGGAATAGAGAAGATTTTGAACATTAAAAAATATTTTACTTGCACCATGAAAATATGAGAAGATAGATTTAATTTGTTGAAGAATGACTTTCTCATGGCAATGGAGGAGATTTATGGCAGCAAACTCTAAGTGTTTTATATTGCTGATGTTGGCTAGGGGGTGAGTTGGTGAATGAGGTCACAGTGTGGTCCTACAGTAAGATTAAAAAGAAAATAAACACTAGTATCTGTTGAACCCTTACTAAGGGTCAGGACTCCCCTAAGTGGTGCTTTAACCTGGTCTCTTTGCTGACCTCCCTCAGTGAATGTTGTTTATACTTCTGTATCAGCACTCTTCACATTGAAACTCATATTTTAGTTATTTCTATGTGTAGTGTTTCCCTCCAGTATTACATCTTTAAGGGTAAGGGCCGGCTGTATTCACCTTTCGTCTCTCACAGTGTCAAGGACAATGCTTTGCATATAGCAAGTACTTAGTACATTCCTGTTAAATTGAATTGAAATAAACAAGACATCATAAGCTTGAATGACACATTTCAAATATATATAAGCAGAAAAACATAAAAAAATGACATAGCAGAATTGCCAAGTGTTGTAGAGCAGCTCAAAATGTGGTGTACTCAAACAAATAAACAAACAGTGCCTTAAAGTGTGTTCCAGGAATGAGAATAGCTTTAAAAGGATGACACTCTTCTAGGTGAGAATATTGTCTCAGCTAAAGCTATTTATGCTATCACCACATTGCATGATGTACATTGAATTTGTGAACCCAAATCCCTTAATTTCTAAAATGTCATGTTGTTCTAGAAATTGGAGCTGCGTAGATGATTAGTTGAACGACTAGTATTTTTGATAAGAAATTTCTATCTCCTATTCCAGGGTATATATACTATAGTAACTTTCCCACATGGACTTTATCATGTGGCTTCAAATTTGTGTCCTAGAGTTTGGAGCTTTGTAAAACCTAGGAGAACCAAGCATTTAGCTTTTTTGTGTGGAATAATTCAGTTTTTGTTTTTACTTACTGTGTTTTTTTAACACAGAGATTAGATTTATAAAAATTTAAAGAGAAATTTTGTTCAACTATTTCTTTATGTGACACCAAGACAACTTGGTCTTTCTCTTTCTTTCTTTCTTTCTTTCTTTCTTTCTTTCTTTCTTTCTTTCTTTCTTTCTTTCTTTTTTTTTGTTTTTACTTACTGTGTTTTTTTAACACAGAGATTAGATTTATAAAAATTTAAAGAGAAATTTTGTTCAACTATTTCTTTATGTGACACCAAGACAACTTGGTCTTTCTCTTTCTTTCTTTCTTTCTTTCTTTCTTTCTTTCTTTCTTTCTTTCTTTCCCTTTCCTTCCTTCCTTCCTTCCTTCCTTCCATCTTCCTTCCTTCCTACATTCCTTCCTTCCTTTCAGGCAGGGCTCAAGAGAAGTGTTGCTGTGTGGTATAGACAGAAAGAGCAAAGACCTGAGAGAAGATGTGAGTTTGAACTTGAGTTAAATGAATTATGGTAAATCGTATGTCCCTTCAGCTCCAGGATTTTGGTTTTCTCACTTGTAAAACAAGAGGGATTGAGCTAGAGACTCTTCTAGTTTAATTTTCTTTATTTTTAAGTAGGTGAACTTATAACACACTTCTGCAAATGATGGATGATGAACTCTGTGAAGATAATGTACATTTAGGCTAAAATATAAATGTACTGGTCTAAAATGTAAGTGTATTGTTCTTTAGGTTGTTTGCGGTACGTGGGTCTCTCACTGCTGTGGCCTCTCCTGTTGCGGAGCACAGGCTCCGGGCGCGCAGGCTCAGCGGCCATGGCTCACAGGCCCGGCTGCTTTGCGGCATGTGGGATCTTCCCGGACCGGGGCACGAACCCGTGTCCCCTGCATCAGCAGGCAGACTCTCAACCACTGCGCCACCAGGGAAGCCCTGTTCTTTAGGTTTTTAAATTGTAAGCTTTTCCTTAAGTCATTGATTTGCTTTCTTTGCACTCAGTGTCCTCAACGTACATGGTTTTTGTAACTGTTTCCCTTTTTCAGAAATAAAAAACAAGATTGTTCCTAGTATCTTCAGGGATAATTAAATGTTCTGTGAAAAGAGTTTTGAAGGTGAAAAGCACTATGTAAATGCAAAATTTTATTATTATTCTTTGACTGTCAACAATGCTTTTCCCAAGTGCTTTTCTGGACTCAAAACGTATTTATTGCACTTCTGTTGTCCAGTTCCTGCTCTGAAAAACTGTTATTTTTAGCTGGCTAATAGCTTTTTATTCTTTAGCGTAAAATTGTTTAGCTCAATAAAGTCTCAGCCAAGAAACCTGTGAAACAGCCAAATGTTTCCAAGTGGGGAACTTGTCACTATCTTGGCCATTCTTCACAATTTTTAAGTAATGTTAATAATGCTACATGAAAAAATTAAGCAAAATAGAAAACAACAAAAAAGCAAAATACCACCCCAAAGTTTTATAAACTCGAAATAACTACCATTAGCTTTAGATAAATATTATTTCAGACAATTCTCTGTACTTGTGTGCCAATAGAGAGATATACACTCACTAACACACATACGCACAGGTAGCGATAATTTTTATAAAATGGGATCATAAAATAATGCTAGTTTATATATGTCAATCCCAGTCTCCTAATTCATCCCACCCACCCCCTTTCCCCATTGGTATCTATACGTTTGTTCTGTACATCTGTATCTCTATTTCTGCTTTGTAAATGAGATTGTCTATACCAATTTTTCAGATTCCACATATATGCCTTAATATATGATATTTGACATATATATATACACTATTGATACTATGTATAAAATAAATAGGTAGTGAGAACTCACTGTATAGCCCAGGGAACTCTACTCAATGCTCTGTGGTGACTTAAATGAGAAGGAAATCCAAAAAAGAGGGGATATATATACGTATAGCTGATCCACTTTGCCGTACAGTATAAACTAACACAATATTGTAAAGCAACTACACTCCAATAAAAAAAATAATGGTAGTTTAGCAGTACTAAAATTAACTAAGGTTTTAACACAAAGAAAAATTAAATGAATGAATTAGTTTGAATAAATATTCTTTACTGCAAGAGTTCAGAAAGATCCCACTGAAATTAAGAACAAGAGATTATAAAAGCATCAGTGTGGTGTCAAAATCTCTGTTTAATTATTATAGAGCATTATGTGACCTCTTATGTGAAAATAAGAAAGTGAGTTCTTCTATTGCCTCCATCCTCCTTATTTGATCTTCAGTGTTTTTATTATTTATATTATTCCTTTTTCTTTAAAGAGTCAAATCTTCTAAAGCATTCTTTTTCTATAACATAAATCTCACTGATGTTTAGTTTTGTTTTTCCTGCATGTGGGGGTATTCAGTGCCCACCAAATACCATGATCATTTCCACTGAGATCTTTCTTTTGATTTATCTTTTGGTTGGTTGGGCTTTTTACTTTTCTGGAAAGGCTCATAGGTATTATATTCCATGACTTCTTAAATGTTTCAACTTGCCATTTTGGTTGTTTCATTACTGTAGAAAATATTTATATTTTGTCTTTGAACATATTTTCTGTGCCATTTGTTGCATATGCCATGCCACGTATACTGATTTCCTTGGCCTGGATCATCTTTTCCTTCTACGTGTATCACATTCTCTCTACTTGGTTAAACTCTTAATCTATTTCCTTTACATGCATTTGATAATCTCATGACTATTTGTATGTCTGTGGCTTGATGTTTATAATTTATTTTTGGTTTGCAAACGGTGTTTGAACTCTGTTTCTCTGGCTCTGGAGTTTCTCTTTTTATTTCATTTGATTGTTTATCTTAGCTTTGAGCTCTTATATTATTGAATTTATGTTCTTATTAAGTTCTTTTATAGCATGATGTATTTGTAGAGAATGATCTTCTTTTCATTGGGTTTGTTTGATTATTTGTTTTTCTAAACTAAATTCTTCATCTGGTTTTGCATGCCATGATCTTCCCTAGTCTCTAATAATTTGGGCCTCTATTCTTGAGGATTTTACCACAACTTCTTCCTAGTTTCTTTTGTCTCTATAGATTATGTGGTATTGGTGAGATTTGTCAGAAGTTGATTTTCCTTTCTCCACCAATACAGCTTCTGAGGCCCTGGTTAGGAGCCTTGCTCTTCTAGCCAGAATCCCATTTCTCTCCTTGGCCATCATTTTCAAAGTTCATGGAATGAAGTTGGGTTTCTTTCACTGTATGGTTACTACTGGTGAATTTCAAGGCTTTTTCCCCCCTGTTGTGCATTTCATCAACTTTTGGCAGATGATCAGCCTGCAATCTGACCTCACTCTCCCATCTATACCTCAGAATCTCCATTTTTTACATTTCAATCATCAATTAGATTTCTGAACACGCTAATAAAAACAATTACATTTTTGTCGGTTTCTAGAGACAAAAGCCGACTGTAGACCTTTACACAAATCTCCAAAGAACTGGCTAATTTTCCCCTTTACCTGCCCTAATAGAGCTTTTGTTCTCTGGGGTCTGCTACTTCTTTATTTTTGGATTATAAAGACTAATCTTCTCTTGTAGAAACAATTACATTTCATATCAGATTAATATGCACATTAACTTTCCATGAACACCTACCTGATTAATTTGGTTAATATTTTAAGCAATATCAATAATCTAGGACTTTCAACATCAATAATCTAGGACCTTATTGGGCCAAACCCTTAAATATACATGTTGCACAAGAAAACCTTTTCTATGGTTGCTATAGAAGAAACCTTATTGAATTCAGAATTAAAATTGAGATATGATTTGCCCTTTTATATTATTATGCTTATTATGCTGTTACTACCTATTTTGATATTTCAGAATAAGGATATTATTTTTGTTTTTAACTTTTAAAGTATCAGTTTAAGACAATGACAAAGTTCTTTTTTTAGCTGATATTTGGTTTCTATTGTCTAGCAAGTTTGTAAGAGAATTTTTAGATTAAAACAAGTTCTACTCTGTTTAATAGAAGGAGTGGTCCACAGTTATTGTTTAACTGGTCAGTTCTGGTTTGGGCTGCATCTATGCTTTTACTTTTGAGGTTCTGTCACTTATATACATACAGATTGCAGAGGAAAACAGTTTATAACTCAAACATGTTTTGTATTTTTATTTGTTTACCTGAAATACTGAGAATTTCCAGAGCTTAGAGATACCCACACGTTGATATATGCCCCCCAAAATACATTCCAAAGGCAGCTACAGGTTTGGGTTCATTTGGTTGTATTTTAGAGAAACTGAGATTTATGACATGGTATAATAAAATCCTTCTTCATCTTTGGGGAGGAATGTATGTGTGTGTGTAATTTCTCCCTTGGTGTATGTTACAGATTATGAGGAGACAGATAGCATGAACACTGTTTTTATTTTCATGATTTACAAACTCCATTAAGATGTACATAGCCCTCCTCATTACTTCTGCTACCATAGAACCTGTGTGGAAGGAACTTGACAAGACTGACAACCATATTCCCACCCAGTTCTACTTGCCTTATGGTACACTCTCATTAGCCATTACCATCTCTCTCCCTGCTGTACTCATATCACTTCTCTCTCACAAGTGTTTCTTCCATCTTTCTCTTTGCGATTAGCAATTACTCATACTCTGTTCCCCACCTGTCTAAATAACCCCATTTCTGTACTTGCTTGTCTTATGTTTAAGAACAAATTTCCTCTTTTGATTGTTATGTGTACCATTTTTTCCCATCATCAGTATTTTTACACAGCAGTTGAATTCTTTCAAGTTCAGGTTAAAAATGTCGAAAGTCACTATTTGCCTAGTTAACATATATTCTATATGATATTCCATAGTCAGTATATGATTATTGACTTTTTATTTTCTTTTATGATATCTTTGAAAGGTTGAGCAAATAAAACTATTTCTTCTTTCAGTTCTGTTAGGCCTGGATAAGACATGTTGAAATACTTATAGTCAAAAACCTTGCAGTGAAGCCACTATTTCTTTTTCTTAATCTTTTCCACTACCTGGTAATGATATTTCAACAGTAAAGTCATTCCTTGAGTGCTCTCTCTAACCTTTATGCTTTTGAGCAGTCTTATGTAACAAGACAGGAAAGAAAACAGCAGCAGTTACGTTGTGAAAAAAAAATCACTATGCATGAAAGAATTTAAGCAGTGTTTATATTAACTTCTATTCCTATTTTTAAAGTAAGCATGGTGTTAGCACAATTTTAAATATCCAAATGCAAACAAAGTCAGTCCTTTTCTTTCTAAGTTTAGTGGAAATCCTTCCTTATACAGGATGGCTACTGTGACAATGTCATAAGCTGGATTATACCTGCAGGTTATTATTTGTATTTTACTTTGGTATTTCATAGATATTAGCATGTTGGTACTACTAGTAATAAGATTTGTTACAGAGTTCTGATATCTTTTATTTCAAATTGAAGAAACGTGGTCACTCCTTGGCAGAAGAGATATAATGCAAAAGTAGTGATTACTCTTCCCATGAAACTCTAAATGAGAATGGCAGTTATTACAATCAAGGATGAATAGATGGATCCAGGATGTTAGTTATGTCTTCCACATCCCAGGCTCTATTTTTCCACTTTCTTGGGAGTAGAAATACATGTTATTGTCCAGAGGATCCCATCACTAGTGGTAGATGAAGGATAGACAGCCCTTGGTGCAGTGGCAGTACAGTTGTTAAAACATTCACAGTGGTGAACTAGGATACACTGGAATGTATACTGGAAAGGGAATTCATTAACTGGCTCACTGTATTAGGAATTTAGAAATATGAGAGGAAGAGTAACTGTGATGACAAACTTGGTTGATGCTCTAGACAAAGATAAAGTGGAGAGTGGAGAGCAAGTGTTCAACAATTCAAAGCTAAATATGAAAGCTAGGCAACCTCCTTGGGACCATATAAAGAGACTATCATCACCTGCAATAAGAGGAAAGAGTAAGCTTAGGACCAAGACCAGGAATTAATTGTCAGAGTAGCTGAACACCAATGAAATTAAATTTCCAAGTAAAGCAGACTTGCTATGTGAACACTGAAATACTAGTTGGGAAATGATGGGATACTGATAAATGTGGTGGGGAGATCTGAGCTGATGTCCTTGTAAATCTGGAAAGGCATGATTCCCCTGAACCCTCTGGACCTGTGTAAGTGGCCTCCCTATAAGAAGCTGGGACTTCCTTCTTGCTTAGAAAGGAAGCCTAGACCTCACCCCTGCAAGGCAACAGGTGTCAGCCTTAGGATCGTCCCTTTCCTTCTCTTGGGAATAGATAGTGCTTGATCAAGGTAGCTAGAAAATAAAGTTGGATAAGGGAGAGTTTACCAATTTGGGACTACTTTCCCAGGATACAGAATTTAACAGTCTCTCAAATACCCTTCTACGAGGATGGCTTCTAGAAGCATAGAAAAAGCAATGGCCTACACCAGGAGAGAGAAAACTTTTGCTGCTAGAGAGTGATAGTAGATATTTTAGGCTCTGCAGGCCAGATGGTCTCTGTTGCGACTGTTCAAATCTGTCATTGTCATGAAAAAGCAGCCATAAAACTACATAAATGAATGAGTGGCTGTGTGTGTTTTCCAATACAACTTGATTTACAAACACGGTAACAGGATGGTTTAGGTCTATTGTTTGCTGACCTCTGGCCTACATTAAGTTAGGTTCAGATGCCAGAATTTTCATGGCAGACTGAGGAAGATGTATGGTAAAAGATTCAGGCAAGTGTTTGTAATAGAGTGAATAAACTATGTTAAGCCCAGAAGACCCACCATAGGAATATGTCCATGGAAAGGTCCAGTGGTGGCCATCAGGAATGTGCTAGTGAGAGGGGCACCTGCATCACTTAGTAATTCAGTGGTGGCTTCTTTTAGCAGGCCAGGGCTGAAGATAGGAATGCCATTGCGGAACACATAGCACTGTGGATGAGGGGCATACTGACACAATGAAGGCCAGGTGATAACATTTATGGATCAGGAACCAGGTATATGTAATTATCACAATGAGTGGCAAGGTTGGAGAGACAGCCTGGGTGCCTGAGCATGGAGATGCTTAGTAGAACTGGTATCTCTGACATTAAAAAAAAAGGATAACCAGCAGTTTACTGCTTGATCTGTACAAAGGTTTCAAGGGTGGATGATCAGGAATCTAAGAGCAGTTGCTTCAGTTAAAAGTCATTATCCCTGGCCCTCAAGCAACTTCACACCTGAATTCCATTGACTGAAAGGCCAGATTCCATGGAGGAAGGACCCGGTAACACCATGGCAATGTACATGGTAATGTGTACCCAATTCTTTCCCCAAAGGGACCTATGGACATTTAATCAGGCAACTATAAAATATGGAAAAGGGAATGCCCAAACATTTTGGGAACTAGATACAGGGTCCAGGTTGTGATCATGATGCCCTGTTACAGTGGGAACATATAAAAGCCAGGTAGTAAAATGCAGTGGGCTCAGGCCTGGGTCCACAGATCTACTTAGTGGTCATTTCTTCAGTTTCTCATTGTGTAATTGGAATAAACATACTTGATAATTGGTACATTCCCCACATTGTCTCCATGAGCCTATAGTAGTAGAAAAGGTCAAATAGAATCGTTTAACTCTGTCTGCCGTCCCCTGAACAAATAGTAAATTGTTCATAATATTTCATCTGAGGAGGACTCACAGTGATTAGCACCACCCTTAAAGACATAAAACCCCGGGATGGTGGTTCCCATTATACTTTGATTTATCTTACGTCTTATACCTACTAAAACCTGGTGGATCTTTGAGGATGTTACATTACCACAAACTCAGTCAAGTAGTAGCCCCAGTTTTAGCTGCCGTGCCAGGTGTGATATTGTTGCCAGAGTACATTTATACAACGTTGGGTACATTGTTTGTGGTGATTAATCTGGGAAATGCATTCCTTCCAGTCTTAACAGAAAAGAGGATCAGAAGGTTTACATCCACATAAAACAGATTACAGAATACTTTTACCTTTTCCCCCAAGAGATGTAAACTCTCCTGCCCTGTGGCAAAATGTAAACTCTCCTACTCTCTGCTAACCACACTCAGCCTGCTCAGTGCTTCTCCATGTGCATTTCAGCCTCTTTAATCTATTCTCAACCTCTTAGCACCTTAACTTCTGTTACTTTTTAGCACTGTGACCTTCTGTATGATAGATGCATAACTTCTTCAGGCTTCATTTCTTCCTTAATAAATGGGGATAATAATTATGCTTCATAAATAAATGAGATCAGTTTTGTGTTAAAATTTAGGTGAACATGGATATGACCTAGTGACTCAGACTTTGTGAAATGTAATCAAGGTCTGTTTTAGTCAGCTTGGGCTGCTATAACAAAATGCCACAAACTGAATACCTTGTCAACAACACAAAATTCATTTCTCACAGCTCCGGAGGCTAAAAATCCAAGATCAGGGTGCCGGCATGGCTGGTTTTTGGTGAGAGCCCACTTCAGGGTTGCAGACCGCTGACTTCATGTTGTATCCTCACATGGTGGAAAAGAAGAGCAAGCTAGCTCTCTAGACTCTTCTTATAAGGGCGCTAATCCCATTCATGAGGGCTCTACCCTCACGATCTAATCACCTCCCAAAAGCCTACCTCCAGATAGTATCACACTGGGATTAGGGTTTCAACACATGAATTTTGGGGGATCACAGTTAGTTCATAGCAGAATCTAACCAGGAAAAGAGAATGCACTTTAAGTAGCTGCAGCAGAGGAAATTTAATGCAGGGAATTATTTACATAGGTGATGCTGGAGATGAGAACCAAACAAGGAATGCTGAGGATCCAGAAATTGGCAGCAGCAAAAGTGTTCGTCACCACTAGGCTTGAAAGACAAAGGAATGAGATAAACTGATGCTGTTAGAGCTCAGGGGTTAGGTTGACTTAATGGAAACTGGAACCATGGTGGGCTTGTCTGGTGGGAGCTGAAGCCAAAGAGGAAACTCAGCCTTTTTCAAAAGAGCTGACAAAAGCAAAGGATGGAGAGATGGAGAGAGAAATACTAGGGTTACTCCATTTCCCCTACCTTCCAGTATCTTGCCTCTCAGTGGCCAGAAGTCAGTTGACATTGAGCCAGGGAAACACCACCTGCAGAGGTCAGCCCAGGGCACAGGAAATACCTGAAGCCAACAGTGTTTTCATCTTTAGGAGGTCATGACATAAGGCTGCATCCTTGTGGGTAGGAGTGGGTGTGGGGTGTCCCATAGATGTGCTACTATTGCCACTATCAACTCTTCTGGAATTAAGTTAATTCTGATTTAGGAAGGTGAGGAATTGAAAAAGAAAACTAATGGAATACTAATCAATAGGGAATGAATTTCAAATGCATTATGCTAAGTGAAAGATGCTAGACATAAAGAATATGTATACTGAGTGATTCCATTTATATAAAATTCTAGAAAAGGCAAAACAATAGTGATGGAAAGCAAATCAGTAGTTTCAAGGGGCCTGGGTGTAGAGGGAGAGGAGTAACTGCAAAGGGGCACAAGGAAAAGTTTTTAGGATAATGAAAATATTCTTATCATAATTGTGGTGCTGGTTGTGTAACTGCATATATTTCTCAAAATTTATCTAATAGCACATTTAAAATTGGTGAATTTTATCTTGTGTAAATTATAACTCAATAATGCTGACCAAAACAAATGAAATCAAATAGTTATACACATATATTCTTAATACGTATATATTTTAAAGGGACACTAATTGATTTCTCAAACATGAAAATGTCTCCAAATTTATTATCATTTACTATTATGTTCTCTTCTTACAAACTCAGCAGATGGATTGCTATCATGTGGGAGACTAATTTTCTAACCCATCCTTTGATTATGTTAGAGAAATCAAAGGTCATTTTTTCTAAAGTCACATTTAGAACTTTGGTTCTAAAATATATACTCACCTGAATGGTTGAGAAGATCTTCCACTTTCCAACGAGCATTTTGTCATGGAAGCCCAGTTAGAGTATATGGCTCATGTGAGCCAAACATTTAGCATTTGACATCAGGTGCTTTAATTTTCTACACCATCTAAACAAGGCAAGTTAGAGGGAAAATGACTCTGTCAAGAACTCCGGATTCCACATGAAAGGCTTGTTTCAGGAAATTATTTTCAGTATCAAACTACGTAACTCCATGACCTCCCTGGAGGGAAAACTTGAAGTACTCTTGCCTAAAATAGCAAAGTTGGACTTCTAAATCACAAACACATTGAAAATCTGGAAGAAACTGCTCGGGAGATTAAAACAAACATCACAAAGTACAGTGCATAGAAAAGAGCTGATTAAGTTCAATATCATTATGAAAAAGATGGGTGGTACAATTTCAAAACCTAATAATGTCGTGGACTGACTGGAATTTTTGGAAACATTACTTAATGGAGTTTTGGCGAGGCTGATGGAGGAGTTGATTACAACTTAATGTCATATGGAACTTACTTTCAAATACCAGTACTGTAGGTAAGATCCATAACATGGTATTAAAGAAACTCTGTGACTAGAGAAAACTCATTGTAGGGAGAGATTTGAACTCCTGATGTGGGAGAGACTCTTTTGTCAGAAGGAAGATCCTGTCACCTTGGAGCTAAGCCTGTAGACACAGACAAGGAGGGGGAGCTGTTTGAAATACCAAAGAGGCATAGTTATTTTTTCCTGTATAATTGTCAGTGACCCAACAAGAGCAACTTCTCTGCTTTGACATATTGAAGGTACACAAAGACTGCTGGGGAGTCTTCTGACATCACTCAGACTCTAATCTTGCCTCTGAAATAAATTCAGAGGAACTTTTATGTTTCCTAGAACTGGAGAATTGGTATGAAGGTGAATACTAACCATACTTTATCTATTTGGAAGTGTTCTATCTTTCAGGAGTCTTCATGCTCTTCCATAATTTATTTCAGTCATAATGGGCATAATCAGCAGTTTGTCTTTTTGTAGATGTTTAGCAATTTAAAATATATCATTAAATGTTATAATAAATATGAAGGGAGAGCTTTCTGCATTAATTGTGCTCAATAATATATTTTTTAATTGCACCTGAGTTTCCGGCATTATGAAAATATTTTCCAATGTCACTTTGGGGTCTTAAAGCTGTACTTAATCAGCAGAGTTAGGTCTTTGCCAGTGGAGTTCGTAGAACTTTGTTATAATATCAGCATGGTATTACAGTGGAGAGGTAAAATGTCATTTTTCAAGCTGTAATACAGAAACTTGAGAGGCATGACATTTTATCATTCTGAAACATGTTTTTGTTTAATCAGACTGTGACTTTAATCTAAGTGCCACAGTAATAGAATTTTAAATCAGTAAGTTATTCATCACTCACAAAAGGTCTATTGCTTAGGGAAAATATATAGGAAATCTTACTCACTGGATCCTTATTTCAAAACCTTTCTGTCACTGGATTGCGACTTTTAAGTGCATTATATTTTATGTCTTTGTATTCTATGCAGCTCTGTTTTCTTTGAACACATAGCTGTTGTAGATGAGGCTGTCAGACCGAAAGGTAGAATGGATCTTGGGAGGTATTGGGGGAAACCTGCACTGGGAAGCTGAACAGATGTACAGAATGTGCTTTAATCCCTCAAGTCTCTTCAGATGTCAATTGGCTTATGTTTCTGGACGCTATCTGTCAGATCACATTGAACTATCTCAGTTTTATATTCCCAGGGATTGATTTTATTAATGAAGAACATGCCAGAACCTGGGGTTATCTGCAATGAAAGTTAATTTCTTCAGGCCTTGTGAGCTGAAAGATGACTGGATGACCATTTCTTCTCAAATGGAAGAAATTAAAGCTTGGGGCCGTAGTGTGAATACTTTCAACAGCAAGCTGAAAAAACAACTGGACACACTTCAGAACTTGCTGGCAAGTGTTTACAATCAACTGGAACAATTTCAGGGCACATTAGGAAAAGGAGGAGGAGGCCTGGACTGCTGCTGTGAGAAACTGGTGCACAGAGTTCTCATCTTACAGCAATTAAATGCCTGTCTATAGGGAGAATGATGTTGGGTTGAGTGAATGCTTAGAGTAAAATATGCTTAGAGTAAAAATACAGACGTAACAAACAGCAGATATGACTAGGAAGTAGGACGTATTCTGACTTGGCTTGTGAACTTTATGTTCAAACCTCTTACTGCTTTGTGTGCTGAAGGCAGTCAGACTTTAAATCCATCTATGACGTTAGAATTTAATTTCCAAGTTATACTCAGAAACAAGTGGCTCATGCAGATTCAAAATCGGAATCACTGCTTATTTAAATAGAGACATAGAGCATTTAATATGTTGCCTGATGTCTGAATCACAACTGTTTTAGCCTATGGCTATTTCCCAAGGTTTCTTAATGCTTTAGTATTGGGGCAGGCTTTCTGTTGGAGCAGACAGCTTTGGTCAAGTGATCTTCTGCAGCCACGTGTGCTATGAGAACCCTACAGACACTCCAGGAACACCTAAACTCACAAGAATGAAGTTTTTATATACTTTTCTATAAATTATTAAATATTACTTGGTAAAGAGCCATTATTCTGTTATTCTCATTAAGCAAAGAAGGGTATTTCACTGAATCTAGAATAAGCCTATTTTTGTTTTTGTTGTCTTCTATTTTGTATTCTGGTATAACTTAAGAATGATGTGTATCTGCCATATACTTATAAACTCTTAAAGTTAATTTACCACTTTCTCTAAAGCTGACATTTTAATCTAAATTGGACTTTTGACTCATTTTTATTCCAAAACATTTGAGAACAAAGGATGCTTTCTAAAAGAAAAATCTGGACTCCAATTCTGTTGAATAGTTTGCAGTTTACTTGCATCTTAATGTATAGGTTGAATTTTGTTCATTCCATAGCTTGTGTCTGCTGGAAGTTTAAAAAAAAGAAAGCCTTCAAAACTTCAGATATGTTTTCTATTTATGTATAAAGAATCAAAACATCTTTCCTGAGTATCAGATATTTTATAAAATACTCTACTTAAATCATTATGTATTGCTTTATTGAGCAGTCTGAACTGTGGGAAATTACCATGAGGCTTTCATTTGTTTCTCAATCACTGCCTGCAACCACGTGCTGTTGACTACCCCATCTTTATTGTTACTTTCCAGCATAAAAAGCTGTCATCTTCTTAATTCTCATCTTTTTCTTTTGTTTACTCATCTCTTGCAGATTTGTCCAAAGAGACTTAAATCGGAGAAGAAATGTTTGTCTTTTCAGTCTCTCCTCTTTCTTTTCTGTGTGTATGTGTGTGTGTGTGTGTGTTTCCTTTCCTTTGTTAAAAAAAGGAGGAAGAAGATGGAGAGGGCTGAATGTCTATAACAGAACTCGAATTGTTTGTCCTTTTGCCTTTTGATGCTCTTCTGGATGAGAGAGTTTGATGCCAATTCTCCTTTAGGGTGTATGTCTGAATTTCCTTGGGTGCCTTGTGTTTGGGAGTGGAGTCTGCCCATTTCAAGGTTCCCTGATGTGAGGGACCAAATCCCATTTGATTTTTTCCTAACTACTTCTCAGAGTCTGTTCCTGAATGTTCAGTGCAATAGGCCTATGTTACCACCTTGGGCTTGGAATGTTCAACAGGGCTTAAGACTAGCTATCTTCCGTGAGATCCACTTGACCTGCCTCCTTTCTGTTCCTCATGGTAGTAGTTCAGACTTTCCACAGCTGCCCCCTCTTCTGTTCTACCCTCTTCCCCCGCACCCTATTCTCCTTTTCCTTTGTTCAATACAATAATGAAAAAGATCAACAAGTCCACTTCATAAGCTAATGTCCAGCTAGGAGTAAAATACCAGTTTCCTTTTTTCTCCTTTTTTGCAGGCACCTCTTATGAATAATTGTCTTGAATACCCTCTCCCTAAAATTGGCAATGGGAAAGGGAGGAAGAAAACAACAACCATTCCCTACAATTCCAGCAATTTTATTCCAATTCTCCCTACTTTTCCCATCCCTGCATATGCAACTAGAGGGAGGCGCTTGTGGAGATTACTAAGAACTGTGGGTTCAGCCACCACTTAGTAACTCCTGGAGGAAGGACTCCATTGTTTGCAGTTCTCTTTAGGTTGATTAGTATAGGATATCTCTTTGTAGCTCAGACTTGAACCTTAGTCACTAATTCCAGGGCAACAAAAACATCCCATTCATCATGTTGCTACACTTATAACATAGCAAAACAATTTTATAATATAGCTCTATATACATAAGGCATCATAAGTATACCTGTGATTGGTTGTGCTTATGTTCACTTGCAATCTCATATTGTTAATGAAAAATGACTGTAAACTTTTAAAGGTTATCCAGGGATGTGATTTTTTTTTTAGCAGCTCTGATTTTTTTTCTCCATCAGTCCACAATCTCCTCCACATCTGACACTAATGGCTGTTAACCATATTCTCAATGAAACGCCTCCTGTTCATTGTTCTGAGCACCCAGATGTGATACCTTTCAAATATTTTCAGTTGTTCGCCTGTACCCACTCTTTAACAAAAAGATGGATATGCCTTCTTCCTCGCTGTCATGGCTTACCATTCTAGACTGATCTCTTTTAACTTAAGTTGCTGTAACACTGTGACTCCAGTTTGATTCAAACACACATGTGTATTAGCCAGACTAATCCGGCTAATCTAATTTAAAAGGAACTTTCACAGAGCTTTCACCAAGTTTAGAACACTGTCCTTTTTCAACGTTTACCTTAAAGACAAACTCTGCAACAACACTTTCAAGACTTCAACAGAGCTGTCATTTTCTATCTTTCCAGTTTTTTTCCAGCCCTCTTTGCCTCTCAAGCTTTGCTTCAGGCATACGTGTATCCTCTTGTCTTCAGTGTCTCAGGTACACACACCTGTTCCTGTCTCTGTGTTTTAGCAAATACTTCCCCTCCTAATCAGAAAGCCTCCTAAATTCACTCACCTGCCCAAATAATGAGTTTTAAATATTATGCTCTGTCATGAGATATTTCTGGAAGGCTCTAGCTCATCGAGAGCCTTTCTCAATTTCTACATATAGTAGGTAGACTTCATTTTGCTTGACTTTTCATTCAATATGTTTACTGCTATGTTTGTTCCTCCTTGGATTTGAGTATTTTGACTCACTAAAACATTAATACTTACTAAGGTTGGTGACCATAAGATTTCTTCGGTAAATATACAATATAGTGCAGCAGAAAGAGCTCTTGGCCAGCCCTCAGAATAGCAACGTGGCCTTGGGAAATACTGCTTTACCTCTTAAACCTCAGTTCTCTGGTCTGTAAAGTAGGAAAGTAATGTCCTTTCTGTCTACTTTGAAAGATTATTAGAAGTTGCAAATAGGATGTGAAGAGCTTTTAAATCTGAAAACAATGTTTTGCCTATTATTTTAGATGCATTCGGAGAAGTCTGTCTGATCTTACCCTAAGTTCAGTATAAAGAAAACTACAGTAGTTGGATGGAAATGGGGATTTTTGGTTTTGCACACTCAGAAGGACAAGTTGAATATATCTTTCCAATGGAAAAATTTTCAGATTTGTTTGGAGAAGTAAATTTATTTTATCTGTTTAGTAGACAAGGTTGTTGAAGCACACAAAAATTTTGTGTCTTATGTAAGACCAATGGCAGAACTAGAAATACACAAGTCTTGTAACTCTTGGGGATCTGATCATCTACTTAAGTTTTTTATATTGTTGTAAAATGAAGAAAGCAACTAAAAGTTTGAAAAAAATTAGTTTTGAAATGTGGGCTTTTATATTTCATTAAATCTAAAATCAGTAATTTTTCTGAATTTAAAAATAATGTCCTCTATAGTTTTGTTTACCATGATTTGAAGACAAAGAGGGAGTTGATGATAATAAAAAAATTGTACAATATTCTGCCCTAATATTTCCTTATGGATTCTCATTTGTCTGGCATTATTTAATGCCAGAGTTACATTTAGGGAGATCAACTTCTAATGGGACTTCCAGGTTTATAACTTATGAAAATTGACTGAAACATTTGAAGGGAATTAGGTATACTTTCTTCTCCTGTGACTAATAATTCAACTTAAAATGTGGAGAGCAGTGCACACCCAGAACTGTAACTACATAAATTTAGATCAAGTTGAATATTTATTTTCTTAACATTCTGCCTTGTTCTACTGAGGCTTGTGATACAATTCTCAGCAGAGAAACAAACAAATGCCAGGATATCCATACCGTATCATATCAGAATGGGAAAGAATGTGCTTTGTTTCACAACCTCTCCATCGTGGTAAAGTAACACTGTGACCAGGGTAAGGAAATGCTGACTCAGTGTTTCCCATCCTAGAATTTTAACAGCAATACCACAGACCTTCCTACACCCTTGCCAGGGAAAACTGCATTTATTTGGCATAAATAATTGAAGTATATCTTATTGCTAAATTAGTATTCACTTCTAAATTCCTGAACATGTTTACCACAAACACTTTGTTCCTTCCAGCTTAAATAATATATTACTCTAGGGACTAATTCTGTGGCTTTTAGTTAGGAAATATAGTCCCAGAAGTAAGTCAGTTCTATACTGTAAATTTATTCTAGTTCCATCATTTTTTTCCCAAATTCTAGTGCTCCTCTCAGATCATGTTGATAATGAAGATTTGTTGGAAGATTTGTGATTATTGTTTTTATGTTTGAAATGGGATTTCGAGTTTAGATTGTTAACATAATTTTTTCATTAGTTTCCTGAATACATTTTTCTTAACACCTTTTTAAACAGACTCCTTTTATAGTAACTGACAGATTTTTTTTGTACTGAGGAATAAAAATTGGTGAACAGCTTTCTAAATAAATTATTTATTTCCCTTGCTCTAATCTGAATATCTTTTTTTTAAATTTATTTTTATCTTATTTTATTTTTTTAACATATTTATTGGACTATAATTGCTTTACAGTGGTGTGTTAGTTTCTGCTTTAATCAGCTATACATATACATATATCCCCATATCACTTCCCTCTTGCATTTCCCTCCCTCCCACCCTCCGTATCCCACCCCTCTAGGTGGTCACAAAGCACCGAGCTGATCTACCTGTGCTATGCAGCTGCTTTCCACTAGCTATCGGTTTTACCTTTGGTAGTGTATATATGTCCATGCCACTCTCTCAATTGGTCCCAGCTTACCTTTCCCTCTCCCCGTGTCCTCAAGTCCATTCTCTAGTAGGTCTGTGTCTTTATTCCCGTCTTGCCCCTAGGTTCTTCAAGACCTTTTTTTTTTTTTTAGATTCCATATATATGTGTTAGCATACGGTATTTTTCTCTTTCTTACTTCACTCTGTATGACAGACTGTAGGTCCATCCACCTCACTACAAATACCTCATTTCGTTTCTTTTTATGGCTGAGTAATATTCCATTGTATATATGTACCACATCTTCTTTACACATTCATCTGTCAGTGGACACTTAGGTTGCTTCCATGTCCTGGATACTATAAATACAGCTGCAGTGAACATTGTGGTACATGACTATTTTTGAATTATGGTTTTCTCAGGGTATGTGCCCAGTAGTGGGATTGCTGTGTTGTATGGTAGTTCTATTTTTACTTTTTTAAAGAAGCTCCATATTGTTCTCCATAGTGACTGTATCAACTTACATTCCCACAAACAGTGCAAGAGGGTTCCCTTTTCTCTACACCCTCTCCAGCATTTATTGTTTGTAGATTTTTTGATGATGGCCATTCTGACTGGTGTGAGATGATATCTCATTGTAGTTTTGATGTGCATTTCTCTAATGATTAATGATGTTGAGCATTCTTTCATGTGTTTGTTGGCAATCTGTATACCTTCTTTGAAAATTTGTCTATTTAGGTCTTCTGCCCATTTTTGGATTGGGTTGTTTGTTTTTCTGATGTTGAGCTGCATGGGCTGCTTGTAAATTTTGGAGATTAATTCTTTGTCAGTTGATTCGTTTGCAAATATTTTCTCCCATTCTGAGGGTTGTCTTTTTGTCTTGCTTATGGTTTCCTTTGCTGTGTGAAAGCTTTTAAGTTTCATTAGGTCTCATTTGTTTATTTTTGTTTTTATTTCCATTTCTCTAGGAGGTGAGTCAAAAAGGATCTTACTGTGATTTATGTCATAGACTGCTCTGCCTAAGTTTTCCTCTAAGAGTTTTGTAGTGTCTGGCCTTACATTTATGTCTTTAATCCATTTTGAGTTTATTTTTGTGAATGGTGTTAGGGAGTGTTCTAATTTCATTCTTTTACATGTACCTGTCGAGTTTTCCCAGCACCACTTATTGAAGAGGCTGTCTTTTCTCCATTGGATAGTCTTGCCTCCTTTATAAACAATAAGGTGATCATATGTGTGTGGGTTTATCTCTGGGCTTTCTGTCCTGTTCCATTGATCTATATTTCTGTTTTTGTGCCAGTACCATACTATCTTGATTACTGTAGCTTTGTAGTATAGTCTGAAGTCAGGGAGCCTGATTCTTCCAGCTCCGTTTTTCTTTCTCAAGATTGTTTTGGCTATTCGGGCTCTTTTGTGTTTCCATACAAATTGTGAAATTTTTTGTTCTAGTTTTGGAAAATTGCCATTGGTAGTTTGATAGGGATTGCACTGAATCTGTAGATTGCTTTTGGTAGTATAATCATTTTCACGATGTTTCTTCCTCCAATCCAAGAACATGGTATATCTCTCCATCTGTTTGTATCATCTTTAATTTCTTTCATCAGTGTTTTATAATTTTCTGCATACAGGTCTTTTGTCTCCTTAGCTAGGTTTATTTCTAGGTATTTTATTCTTTTTCTTGCAGTGGTAAATGGGATTGTTTCCTTAATTTCTCTTTCAGATTTTTCATCATTAGTGTATAGGAATGCAAGAGATTTCTGTGCATTAATTTTGTATCCTGCTACTTTACCAAATTCATTGATTAGCTCTAGTAGTTTTCTGGTAGCATCTTTAGGATTCTCAATGTACAGTATCATGTCATCTACAAACAGTGACAGCTTTACTTCATCTTTTCCGATTTGGATTCCTTTTATTTCTTTTTCTTCTCTGATTGCTGTGGCTAAAACTTCCAAAACAGTGTTGAATAATAGTGGTGAGAGTGGGCAACCTTGTCTTGTTCCTGATCTTAGTGGAAATGGTTTCAGTTTTTCACCATTGAGGACGATGTTGGCTGTGGGTTTGTCATATATGGCCTTTATTATGTTGAGGTAAGGTCCCTCTATGCCCACTTTCTGCAGGGTTTTTATCATAAATGGGTGTTGAATTTTGTCAGAAGCTTTTTCTGCATCTATTGAGATGATCATATGGTTTTTCTCCTTCAATTTGTTAATATGGTTTATCACACTGATTGATTTGCGTATATTGAAGAATCCTTGCATCCCTGATATAAACCCCACTTGATCATGGTGTATGATCCTTTTAATGTGCTTTTGGATTCTGTTTGCTAGAATTTTGTTGAGGATTTTTGCATCTATGCTCATCAGTGATATTGGCCTGTCGTTTTCTTTCTTTGTGGCCTCTCTGTCTGGTTTTGCTATCAGGGTGATGGTGGCCTTGTAGAATGAGTTTGGGAGTGTTCATCCCTCTGCTATATTTTGGAAGAGTTTGAGAAGGATAGGTGTTAGCTCTTCTCTAAATGTTTGCTAGAATTTGCCTGTGAAGCCATCTGGTGCTGGGCTTTTGTTTGTGGAAGATTTTTAATCACAGTCTCAATTTGAGTGCTTGTGATTGGTCTGTTTATATTTTCTGTTTCTTCCTTGTTCAGTCTTGGAAGGTTGTGCTTTTCTTAGAATTTCTCCATTTCTTCCAGGTTGTCCATTTTATTGACATATAGTTGCTTGTAGTAATCTCTCATGATGCTTTATATTTCTGTGGTGTCAGTTGTTACTTCTCTTTTTTCATTTCTAATCCTGTTGATGTGAGTCTTCTCCCTTATTTTCTTGATGAGTCTGGCTAATGGTTTATCAATTATATCTTCTCAGAGAACCAACTTTTAGTTTTATTGATCTTTACTATCATTTCCTTCATTTCTTTTTCATTTATTTCTGATCTGATCTTTATGATTTCTTTCCTTCTGCTAACTTTGGGGTTTGTTTGTTCTTCTTTCTTTAATTGCTTTAGGTGTAATGTTAGGTTGTTTATTTGAGATGTTTCTTGTTTCTCGAGGTAGGATTGTATTGCTATAACCTTCCCTCTTAGAACTGCTTTTGCTGCATCCCATAGGTTTTGGGTCATCGTGTTTTCATTGTCATTTGTTCCTAGCTATTTTTTGATTTCCTCTGATTTCTTCAGTGAGCTCTTGATTATTACTTAGTGTATTGTTTAGTCTCCATGTGTTCGTATTTTTTTACGACTTTTTCCTGTAATTGATATCTAGTCTCATAGCTTTGTGGTCAGAAAAGATTCTTGATACGATTTCAATTTTCTTAAAGTTACCAAGGCTTGATTTGTGACCCAAGATATGATGTATCCTGGAGAAGGTTCCATGAGCACTTGAGAAGAAAGTGTATTCTGTTGTTTTTGGATGGAATGTTCTATAAATATCAATTTAGTCCATCTTGTTTAATGTGTCATTTAAAGCTTGTTTCCTTATTTATTTGCATTTTGGATGATCTGTCCATTGATGAAAGTGGGGTGTTAAAGACCCCTACTATGATTGTGTTACTGTCGATTTCTCCTTTTATGGCTGTTAGCATCTGCCTTATATATTGAGGTACTCCTATGTTGGGTGCATAAATATTTACAATTGTTAAACCTTCTTGGATTCATCCCTTGATCATTATGTAGTGTCCTTCTTTGTCTCTTGTAATAGTCTTTATTTCAAAGTCTATTTTGTCTGATATGAGAATTGCTACTCCAGCTTTCTTTTGATTTCCATTTGCATGGAATATCTTTTTCCATCCCCTCACTTTCAGTCTGTATGTGTCCCTAGGTCTGAAGTGGGTTTCTTGTAGACAGCATATATATGGGTCTTGTTTTTTTTATCCATTCAGCCAGTCTATGTCTTTTGGTTGGAGCATTTATTCCATTTACATTTAAGGTAATTATCGATATGTATGTTCCTATTTCCAGTTTCTTAATTGTTTTGGGTTTGTTATTGTAGGTCTTTTCCTTCTCTTGTGTTTCCTGCCTAGAGAAGTTCTTTTAGCATTTGTTGTAAAGCTAGTTTGGTGGTGCTGAATTCTCTTAGCTTTTGCTTCTCTGTAAAGGTTTTAATTTCTCCATCAAACCTGAATGAGATCCTTGATGGTAGAGTAATCTTGGTTTTAGGTTTTTCCCTTTCATCACTTTAAATATGTCCTGCCACTCCCTTCTGGCTTGCAAAGTTTCTGCTGAAAGATCAGCTGTTAACCTTATGGGGATTCCCTTGTGTTTTATTTGTTGTTTTTCCCTTGCTGCTTTTAATATTTTTTCTTTGTATTTAATTTTTGATAGTTTGATTAATATGTGTCTTCATGTGTTTCTCCTTGGATTTATCCTGTATGGGACTCTCTGTACTTCCTGGGCTTAACTATTTCCTTTCCCATATTAGGGAAGTTTTCAACTATAATTTCTTTAAATATTTTCTCAGTCCCTTTTTCTTTTCTTCTTCTGGGACCCCTATAATTCGAATGTTGGAGCATTTAATGTTGTCCCAGAGGTCCCTGAGACTGTCCTCAATTCTTTTCATTCTTTTTTTCTTTATTCTGCTCTGCAGTAGTTATTTCCACTATTTTATCTTCCAGGTCACTTATCCATTCTTCTGCCTCAGTTATTCTGCTGTTGATTCCTTCTAGAGAATTTTTAATTTCATTTATTGTGTTGTTCATCATTGTTTGTTTGCTCTTTAGTTCTTCTAGGTTCTTGTTAAACGTTTCTTGTACTTTCTCCATTCTACTTCCAAGATTTTGGATCATCTTTACTGTCATTATTCTGCATTCTTTTTCAGGTAGACTGACTATTTCCTCTTCATTTGTTTGGTCTGGTGGGTTTTTACCTTGCTCCTTCATCTGCTGTGTGTTTCTCTGTCTTCTCATTTTGCTTAACTTACTGTGTTTGGGCATCTCCTTTTCACAGGCTGCAGGTTCATAGTTCCCATTGTTTTTGGTGTCTGCCCCCAGTGGGTAAGTTTGCTTCAGTGGGTTGTGGAGGCTTCCTGGTGGAGGGGACTAGTGCCTGTGTTCTGGTGGATGAGGCTGAATCTTGTGTTTCTGGTGGGCATATCCATGTCTGGTGGTGTGCTTTGGGTTGTCTGTGACCTTTTTATGATTTTAGGCAGTCTCTCTCTTAATGGGTGTCTTGCTAGTTGTTCGGCATAGGGTGTGCAGCAGTGTAGCTTGCTGGTTGTTGAGTGGAGCTGGGTCTTGGAGTTGAGATGGTGATCTCTGGGAGATTTTTGCTGTTAGATATTACATGGAGCTGGGAGGTCTCTGGTGGACCAGTGTCCTGAACTCGGCTCTTCCACCTCAGTGGCAGAGCACTGACGCCTGGCCAGAGCACCAAGATGCTCTCATCCACACGGCTCAGAACAAAAGGCAGAAAAAAAGAAAGAAAGAAAAAATAAAATAAAGTTATTAAAATAAAAAATGATTATTAAAAATAAAAATTTTTTTAAAGTAATAAAAAAGAAAGTAAGAGCAACCAAACCAAAAAACAAATCCACCAATGATAACAAGTGCTAAAAACTATACTAAAAAAAAAAAAAAAAAAAAGGACAGACAGAACCCTAGTACAAATGGTAAAAGCAAAGGTATACAGACAAAATCACACAGAATCATACACATACACACAAACAAAAAGTGAAAAAGGGGAAAAAAAATATATATCGTTTCTCCCAAAGACCACCGCCACAGTTTGGTATGATTTTTTGTGTATTCAGGTATTCCACAGATGCAGGGTACATCACATTGTTTCTGAAGATTTAATCCGCTGCTCCTGAGGCTGCTGGGAGAGATTTCCCTTTCTCTTCTTTGTTCGCACAGCTCCTGGGGGTTCAGCTTTGGATTTGGCCCTGCCTCTGCATGTAGGTCGCCTGAGGGCGTCTGTTCTTCGCTCAGACAGAGCGGGGTTAAAGGAGCAGCTGATTCGGGGGCTCTGGCGCACTTAGGCTGTGGGGAGGGAGCGATACGGATGTGGGTGAGCCTGCGGCGTCAGAGTCCGGCGTGACGTTGCACCAGGCTGAGGCCCGCCATGCGTTCTCCCGGGGAAGTTGTCCCTGGATCATGGGACCCTGGCAGTGGCGGGCTGCACAGGCTCCCAGGAGGGAATGTGTGGATAGTGCCCTGTGCTTGCACACAGGCTTCTTGGTGGCGGCAGCAGTAGCCTTTGCGTCTCATGCCCGTCTCTGGGATCCTCTCTGATAGCAGGGGCTCTAGCCCATCTGAGGAGCTTGTTGAGGCAGCGCTGTTAATCCCCTCTCCTTGCGCACCGCAAAACAAAGAGGCAAGAAAAAGTCTCTTGCCTCTTTGGCAGCTCCAGACTTTTTCCCGGACTCCCTCCCGGCTAGCCGTGGCGCACTAGCTCCCTTCAGGCTGTGTTCACACCACCAACCCCAGTCGTCTCCCTGGGATCCAACCTCCGAAGCCAGAGCCTCAGCCCCCGCCCGCCCCGGCGGGTGAGCAGACAAGCCTCTCAAGCTGGTGAGTGCTGGTCGGCACCGATCCTCTGTGCGGGAATCTCTCCGCTTTCCCCTCCGCACCCCTGTTGCTGTGCTCTCCTCCGTGGCTCCGAAGCTTCCCCCTCTGCCACCCGCAGTCTCCGCCCGCAAAGGGGCTTCCTAGTGTGTGGAAACCTTTCCTCCTTCACAGCTCCCTCCCACTGGTGCAGGTCCCGTCCCTATTCTTTGTCTCGGTTTTTTCTTTTGCCCTACCCAGGTACGTGGGGGGTTTCTTGCCTTTTGGGAGGTCTGAGGTCTTCTGCCAGCGTTCAGTAGGTGTTCTGTAGGAGTTGTTGCACATGTAGATGTATTTCTGATGTATTTGTGGGTTGGAAGGTGATCTGCACCTCTTACTCTTCTGCTATCTTGAAGCTCTTCCTGAGTACCGTTTAAAAAACAGGTTAAACCCATTGAAAAGTTAGTTAAAAGCACTTTCTACTTTGGAAAAAACCTCAAAACTTTATCAAGACTTTAGGTGCATAGGTGATCTTTGCATTTTGTGTTTTGTTTTTCCCCATCTGTATCCAAGATATGTCCATGTCCTGTAGTGACTGCTTTGACCCGCATTATTCTTTCTCTACCCTCAGCCACTTTCCTGACTCAGGTCCTCATTGTCTCTTTCATGTTGAATTTCATCAGTTGGTAGACTGATCTTATGTCTAGTGTCATTTTTTTAAAAAGTTACTAGTGATAAATATTTGTGCTCTTCAGCAGTATTTTCAATTCTCTTCCTTCCAGCACAAGGTAAAACCGCACTGTTTTGTCCCTGTGTGGAATGTGAGATGTGACATGTGTCACTTCTTGTTGGGAACCTATCAGGACAAGGGCTCAAGTCACATGTCCCCTACCCTCTTTTGCTATTATTGCCGGTGATGCTCACATGTGAAGGCTCTGCCAGCCAGCGTCGTTGAATGAGGATGAAATGGAATAGCACCCTTGTCTCCACCCTAAACCTGAGACAAACCAAGAAATAAATTTTAGTTGTTTTAAGCCACTGAGAATTTTAGATTTTTGACTGCAATATAACATAGACTTTCTTTACTGATAGACCATTCTACTCACAAAATAAATCTTTGAAGAGTAGTCTTTTCAATATGCAAATCTTGTGCTGTTACCACTGTGCTCAGAATTCTTTTGTGGGACCCCAAGATAGATATATAAAAACAAAATTCCTAACTCTGGTACCCAAGGCCCTTTATGAACTGGCTTCTAATTATTAAAACTAATAAAAGAATTTATTAATGTGACAAATTTTAAAAATATATAGATTTCCTATATATAATATAATGGAGTGAAAAAATTTTCCGTTATATCATCAGCTTTCCCTCTTTCTCACTACATATACTCTTTAACTGTGCCATTTATAGTACACATTTAAATAATACCCATTTCTAGGTCTTTGCCAAATTTAACTCAATATGGATTTTCCTTTAACAGATGACTATAATCTTCTTTCATCCTAAACTTTTAGTATTCACAACAATCAGTGGGGAAAGTACATTTATTGTGACAAATGAGAGGAGCTTGTGTTTGGGTGTCATAGAGAGATGGGTGGGGAATCCTGCCGGGGTCATTTACTAGTTGCATCACCTGAGACCTGACTTCAAACTGCTTTGAATTTCAGACCCCTCCTTTACAGAATTAGGATGACAATCCCTACCATAGACAATCGTGAGGTTTAAATTAAATCATGCATTTAAAGGGCTTGACATAGAGGTAGAGCTCAATTATTACTGGTTCATTCTTTTGCAGATGAGAATATAGAAGCTCAGAGTTGAACACCAGATGAGTTTCTACTCTTTTCCAGGTTTTGGCCTTCTAGGCTTTGTACATTCAAAACTGATTTAAATTTCCTTTTTCCTTCCAGATTGTCACTTCCTTTAGTTCCTTTTCTTTATTCTTCAATATCTATGAACCCTGCTGTGGTTGGGGGAGAGGAGGCTGCACAGAGACAATACTGACATCACAAGAGCCCTCGAAGCCTTCTTGGAATCATATGGAATCCTTAGGTGGTGATTTGGAAAGTACTGCTAGAAGCATCTCTCATCACTTCTGAAAGGTATATATCCTTCAGTCTATCCCTGACAAGTGCTTTAGGGAAGTAATTTCTTGTGACTACAGGTAAAAAAAATCTGCAAATTAAGGCTCATAAACATGTGGAGGATTCTTTCTCGTAATGGTGATGTCTCAAGGCAATATATCAGGGCAGCTTGGGATCTGTTGGTAACTCAGAAAAATAAGAAACCAGATACTTCTTAATATTACTATCATTATATTGTCAATTGTCTTTTTTTAACACCAGAGATTTTAAAGAGGTAGGAATTAGAATGTCTATTAGTGTCATATATTCAATAGCTTTTGGAATGTAGGAAATATCCTTGCTGCTTGGAGAATCATTTCTTCCTCTTGAACAAAGAAATGTCAGCATTTTTAGTGGTGAAACTCCCAAATTTCATTCAGCTCTTTACCATATGTAAACTTTTATGCCATAATAAAAATTATGTTTAAAAAACCCAACAATGTAAAAGCATAGGAAAAGGTAATCTCAAGTTAGGTAGAGTAAACATGTTAAAAATATATGCAATATAAGCATGATTTATAAGAAAAAAACTAATCTGTAGATATTTACAAGGAAACACAGCAAGATGTTAATAGTGGACATCTCTGCAGAGTGATGTTAGGTGATCTTTAGTTTCTGTTTCTTAATTTACTGTATTTTCTAAAGTTTGTACAATGACCCACATATTTTATTGCTATTATAAATGTAATTACTCACATATATGTATATATATGAAATTCATCTATTTTGCATATTTCTGAAATTGGTCACATTACAGAGTCTTATTAATTCTTGTTAGTGCTATCAGTTGACTTACTATTTAGCAGCCCAGAAACATGTTAAATAATAGTCAATAACCATGTGTTAGTTGTGATTTTAAAAGAAATTCTCTACTATGTTATCAGTATGCTAGCTCTCATTTTTACATAAATATTATTTATTAAGTTACAGAAACCCCATTTTTAGACTTAGGTCTCAAATGCCTATTTGGCATCCTGCTTGAGTGTCGTGCCAGCCCGTTAGAGACAGTTCATTTTTCACTGTTATGCCTTCTCCTCTTCTTCCTTTTAATAATAGACTCCCCTAAGGTGCAGCTGAGCATATGGCTGTCCTCCTAGAGGCCATGTGAGGTGTAAGTAAGCTTTGTCTAGTGTGATGGGAGCAGAAGTGATGTCTTCAACTTCTGGATCATGTTATTACAAGGAAGTGGTTTGCATTCCACTCCTTCCCTTTCCGCTGGCTGGAATTAGGCAACAACAGTGTCTACTGCCTCAGATCTATGTTGCCACTTCTGAGGATGTAGCAACAACTAATCCTATTACGAGTGTCTAGCCTATGTGTCCAAAGCAGCATAGTTCAAATCTTAATCTCTCCTGCCCCTTTCTTCACATCTTCTCTTCCCTGAAATGCCTCATTGTTATGAGTTACCACACCTACTTCATTCAGCAAATCTGTCCCCATATTTTCAAAATATATCTCCAACCAAACCATTCCTTAACACTTTTCTCCCTGGGCTAGACTAGTCTGATGATGTTCTCCTAACTGTTCTATTCTTGTCACTTATAATAAGTTCCCCACATAGTAGAGTGCCTTTTTTTTTTTTTTTTTTTTGCGGTACGCGGGCCTCTCAGTGCCGCGGCCTCTCCCGTTGCGGGAGCACAGGCCCCGGACGTGCAGTCCCAGCGGCCATGGCTCACGGGCCCAGACGCGTAGGCTCAGCGGCCATGGTTCACGGGCCCAGCCGCTCCGTGGCACGTGGGATCCTCCCGGACCGGGGCACGAACCCGCGTCCCCTGCACCGGCAGGCGGACCCCCAACCACTGCGCCACCAGGGAAGCCCCTAGAGTGCCTTTTTAAAAATGGAAATCAGGTTACATCACTTCTGCTTAAAACTCTCCAATTGGCATCCGTTAACACTTAAAATAAAATTATAGCAAGAAAATTTCTTTGAGATCTGGCCTATGTCTTCTTCTCCGGCTGTATCTCTTACCATTTTCTTCCTACCCAACTCTTATCTACCAACACTGGCTTTCCTACTGCCCCCAAGACATACCATCCTTATTCTCACCTTGGAGACTTTATATTTGTTCTCTGCTTTCAAAGTTCTTCTTTCAAATATTGTCTTAGCAAACTCTTCTCTGCATCATCCAAACTTATCTGAGCAGTTTTTTCCCACTTGCCTTCTAAAATAGCTGTTTCTTTCTAAATGACACATTTCCTTCCTTCATAAGGTGATCTAACACCTTAGTATTACCTGAAATTATATTATTTATTCTTTTATTAAAATATTTAATATATTTTTCTGTCACTATAATATAAATTCCATGGTGGTAGGGATATTGTATTGCTTATCCTATATTTCCAGAACTTAAACAGCACCTGGAACAGAATGGGTACTCAAAAATATTTGTTTCATAAATCAATATTTAGTATTACATAAAATGATCAATTTTATATTTTATCTGTTGATATACTTAATTTATTAATATATTTGCTACTATACTTTTATTTCTAGACTAAACTCTTCTTGATCATGCTCCCTTTTATTTGATGTTAGATAATTTTTTCCTAGTATTTTTATTATTTATAGATGAGACTAATCAATAGACTTTGGGGTTATCTTTAAAAGCTTCATAAAATGAACTGCAGTCTTCTACATTTTTTCTGTGCCTCAACATATTCTATAGAAGAAATATTATCTGTTCCTTGTTAATATGAAAGAAAACACCCATGAAATTGCTAAAACCAGGATAGTTAAATAATTATTTTATTACTTTAAAAATCCTTTAATGATTAACAGTATAACTAGGTATTTGATTTCTTCTTTTTCAATAATAATTCAGTTTTTCCTAGAAAAATATTAATCTTATTGAAATTTTCAAGTTTAATACCAATGACATTTTATACAATTTTATGATGATTTTAATACCTATCTTCGGTAGTCTTATCCCCTTCTCATTCACAGGTGTGTGTGTGTGTGTTTGGTAGTTTAGATTAGCCAAAAGTAACTTCTGCCTGGAAAGAACACATTTTTTTCTCAAGTTACCTCTCTTCCTTTCCTCCTTAAATGGATACCTCCTACTTATTCTTTATGACTCAATTTAAACAGAACTTCCTTAGGAAAGTCGCACTGATTGCCTCATTTCAGTGAGGTTCCAACTGCAGTCCACCATATCTCAATGTATAGTTAACTTTGGCTAACTATAAGCAGTTATTGAAAAAAATAAGCAAGATAAAACACAGTACCTATATATATATGTGGCTTGGAAGGGACCTGTGTAGGGTTTCTGGAGAGCTGGAAATTTTCTATTTCTTAATTTGGTGATGTTAAATGGATTGTTACTTAGTGATAATTTACTGAACTGTATAATTGTTTTTATACATCCTGAAGATTTCTGATGTTATATTTCACAATAAATGGTTTTTAAAACTTGATACACTATTCTTATTTTTCTCTTTTTTTCTGGTGAGAACTTCACCACAGAGTTGACCATTGTCTAAAGACAGAACTTGGGCACTGTTGATTTGACAATTTGGAGTTAGCAAAAGATTTAAAGTAGGAAACTCACCATAAAATTAGAAGAACAAACCTAGAAGTAGGGAAACCAGTTATGAAGCCATTTCAATAGTTCCTTTGAGACTTTGCTTCTGGAAAGGATGGAGTTACAGTAACTAGATTTACCTTCACACCTGACTCAACCAGATCACGAACAAAATGCATGAGGTAATAGTTTTAAAGGCATTGTATATCAGGCAATAAAGGACAGTGATTCTCTTTTATTTTTAACATCGTTATTGGAGTATAATTGCTTTACAATGGTGTGTTAGTTTCTGCTTTATAACAAAGTGAATCAGCTATACATATACATATATCCCCATATCTCCTCCCTCTTGCATCTCCCTCACACCCTCCTATCCCACCCCTCTAGGTGGTCACAAAGCATGGAGCTGATCTCCCTGTGCTATGCAGCTGCTTCCCACTAGCTATCTATTTTACATTTGGTAGTGTATATTAGTCCATGTCACTCTCTCACTTCATCCCAGCTTACGTTTCCCAATCCTCGTGTCCTCAAGTCCATTCTCTAAGTCTGCGTCTTTATTCCTGTCCTGCCCCTAGGTCCTTCAGAACCTTTTTTTTTTTTAGATTCCATATATATGTGTTAGCATACGGTATTTATTTTTCTCTTTCTGACTTACTTCACTCTGTATGACAGTCTCTAGGTCCATCCACCTCACTACAAATAACTCAATTTCATTTCTTTTTATGGCTGAGTAATATTCCATTGTATATATGTGGCACATCTTCTTTATCTATTCATCTGTCAGTGGGCACTTAGGTTGCTTCCATGTCCTGGCTATTGTAAGTAGTGCTGCAATGAACATTGTGGTACATGACTCTTTTTGAATTATGGTTTTCTCAGGGTATATGTACAGTAGTGGGATTGCTGGGTGTATGGTAGTTCTAATTTTAGTTTTTTAAGGAAGCTCCATACTGTTCTCCATAGTGGCTGTATCAATTTACATTCTCACCAACAGTGCAAGAGGGTTCCCTTTTCTCCACACCCTCTCCAGCATTTGTTGTTTGTATATTTTTCGATGATAGCCATTCTGACTGGTGTGAGGTGATATCTCATTGTAGTTTTGATTTGCCTTTCTCTAATGATTAGTGATGTTGAGCATTTTTTCATGTGTTTGTTGGCAATCTAGGACAGTGATTCTTGAGACACTGGAAACAAATGAGGTGAGGCCTACAGTTCTCCAAGTGAATTTCTTGACAGTGAGTACAAGCCCTTGTGTAGGGAGGAAGAATCCAGGCAGAGCCCAGCAGACTCCTTAAGTAGATGAGATGGAGCTGACCATCTGGGGAGATGAAGGCAGTTAGAGTTCACAGGACAAAGTGTTGGAGAGGAGAGAGCTACACAGAAAGAGAACTTCTAAGATAGGCAGAGTCACCCTCTAGTATTCAGCTGATTATCAGCTCATTCATGTAAGGAAATTATCTAGGACAATCCAAAAGGATTAGATAGAACAATGTCTAAGATTCATACAAGAACTGGAATAGTGCCTGTTCCTACCAGTCAGACTGGAAAAGCTTATGATACATGGGGCTTTAGGTAGGGTACCCAAGAGAGTCTTGGTTCATTAGTGGGAAATAATTAGCCTAAAGGTTGCTCTGGTTCTGCCTAACAAAGCTTAAAAACAAGACATAATAGGATCTGTTTCTAAAAAACTTAGCTGCATTCCAGGACAAACTTCAAGAATATTTATAGTAATACGGAAATATCTAGTGCCCAATAAGGTAAAATTCATAGTGTCTGGCATCTAATAAAAATTATTTGACTTTCAGAAAAGATGGACAATATGACCAATAATAAGTAGAAAAACAATCAATTAAAATATACCTAGAATTTAAACAGATGCTAGAATTAGCAGACAAGGACATCAAAAGTTATAACTGTATATATTTTATATGTTCAAAATATTTTGCAGAGACATAAAAGCTTTAAAAAATACAAACAAACTCCCCCAAACAAAAACTACAATGTCTGAGATGTAAGATACACTGGATGGGATTAATAGTTGATTGGATTTTGAAGAAGAAAAGATCAAGAAAATATTAAATTTGAATACACAGCAATATGAACTTTCCAGAGATAAAAAGCAAAATAATGCACAGAACATCAGTGATTTATGAAACAGTTTCAAGAGAACAACTATATGTGTAATTGGACTCCCCAAAGGAGAAGAGAGAGAGAGTAGGAGACAGGAAGAAAAAATTGAGGAAATATGGCTGAAAATTTTCCAAATTTTAAGAAAAACTATAAACCCACAGATACAAGAAGTTCAACAAATCTCAAGCACAGAAACATGAAAAAAATATAACAAGGCATACAACAATTAAAATAATAATAATCTGCTAGAAAAATCTTTAAAGGATTCAGTGAAAAAAGACATGTACAAAATGTCTTAGAACAAAGTCAAGAGTGATAGCAAATTTTTCTTCAAAAAGTATGTAAAAAGACAGTAGAACATCTTTAAAGTACTAGGAAAAAACTCTAAAACTAGAAGACTATACCAAATAAAAATATCTTTCGAAAAAGAAGGTAAAATATTTTTTATACATATAAGAGCTGGAAGAATCCAACACCAGAAGAACCACACTAAAAACATATTTTAAAAAGTTCTTCAGATAGAAAGAAAATGATATCTCTCCATTTATTTAAGTCTTCTTTGCTTTCTTTAATCAGTGTTCTGCAGTTTTCAGCATATGAATATTTCATATATTTTATTTACACCCAATTATTCACGTGTGTGGTGCTATTATAAATGACACCAGTTTTTAAAATGTTTAATTTCTAATTTTTCATTGCTAGTATATAGAAATGCAATTGATTTTTGTATGTAGATCTTGTATCCTATAATCTTGCAGTAATCTGTGGGTATGGTGAATTACATTAATTAATTTTCAAATGGAACTAGAGCTTGCCCCCCAATATTAATGGGCCAGAGAGCAGGGCCAAACAACAGAGTCTGATCCAAGGATGTCAGTCTCAGTCGAGGTTGCTTTTGCCTTATTTTTCTACAGAATCAAGAAATAAACTACATGAAATATAAACCAGATAGCAAGAACAAGACAGCATGAGAAAGTATACCCCTCACAAACTCACTTATACCTAAGAGAGCATGCTGTCAGTTCAGTGGTCCTAGCAGTCAGTGTGGATAGAGGATCCATAACCATGGGTGATTTCTGTCTTTTATTCTTCTTTATGATTTTTTTATCTGAGAGGGTACTCTTTCGGTTCACTTCAAGTTATTTCATCCTCATGTTTGAATCTGGGTTAATCTTTCTTGCTGCAATACAGGTTTACAACCTACACTGTTTTGTTGTTCACACTCAGTGTTGCACCACTGAGCCTGCTACTCAAGGTTTCAATACAGGCCTAGCCATGACATACCATAATAAGCTTATGATCAGTATGTGCAAAGAAATTCTGGTAATCATACAAAAAGGACTTAAACAACATTTCAGAAATATATATATATTCCTGAGGGATTAAAGAAGTGTGTAAATACTCACAAATTTTAAAATGTTATATGCACACCAGAAAACTACTAGAGCTCATCAATGAATTCAGTAAAGTTGCAGGATACAAAATTAATAAATAGAAATTGGTTGCATTTCTATACACTAACAATGAAATATCAGAAAGAGAAATTAAGAAAACAATCACATTTAACATCACATCAAAAAGAATAAAATACCTAGGAGTAAACCTACCTAAGGAGGTAAAAGGCCTGTACTCTGAAAACTCTAAGATGCTGACGAAAGAAATTGAGGACGACACAAACAGATGGAAAGATAAAGGGAACCCTCCTACATTTTTGGTGAGATGTAAATTGGTGCAGCCACTATGGAGAACAGTATGGAGGTTCCTTTAAAAACTAAAAATAGAGCTACCATATTATCCAACAATGCCACTTCTGGGCATATATCTGGAAAAGACAAAAACTCTAATTTGAAAAGATACATGCACCGCAACTTTCACAGCATCACTATTTACAATAGCCAAGACATGGAAGCAACCTAAGTGTCCATTGACAGATGAATGGATAAAGAAGATGTGGTATGTATACACCATAGAATATTAGTCATAAAAAAGAATGAATGCCACTTGTAGCAACATGGGTGGACCTAGAGATTATCATATTAAATGAAGTAACTCAGAGAAAGATAAATAAATTATACCACTTATAAGTGGAATCTAAAACAGTGATACAAATGAACTTATTTACAAAACAGAAATAGACTGACAGACATAGAAAACAAACTTACATTTACCAAAGGGTAAGTGCAGGGAGAGATAAATTAGGAGATTGGGATTAACAGATATACACTACTATATATAAAAGAGATAAACAACAAAGGTCCTACTGTATAGCACAAAGAACTATATTCAATATCCTGTAATAAACCATAATGGAAAAGAATATTAAAAAGTTATATATATGTACTTCCCTGGTGTTGCAGTGGTTAAGAATCTGCCTGCCAATGCAGGGGACACGGGTTCCATCCCTGGTCCGGGAAGATCCCACATGCCGTGAAGCAACTAAGCCCGTGCACCACAGCTACTGAGGCCCGTGCACCCTACAGCCTGTGCGCCACAACTATTGAGCCCATGTGTTGCAACTGTTGAAACCCACGCGCCTAGAGCCTGTGCTCTGCAACAAGAGAAGCCACTGCAATGAGAAGCCTGCGCACCGCGATTAAGAGTAGCCCTGGCTCGCAGCAACTAGAGAAAGCCCACGTGCAGCAATGAAAACCCAACGCAATGGAAAAAAATAATGTTTATATATACATATATATATATATATATAAATCACTTTGCTGTATACCTGAATCTAACACAACATTGTAAATCAACTATACTTCAATTTAAAAATGTTATATGCAATAAACATGATATAAGTTGAAAAGAGAAAAAACTGGAAAAACTGGATCAATTTTTCCTGGAAAAGGATATTATAATAATTGTCTTTAAATATTGAGAGGATTGCTGCATAGGAGAAAGAATTAATTTTGTTATATTTAAGTAGAAAACTAAGACTAATGGGTGGAAATATTAAGAAAGGGAGATTTAAAAGTCAATGTAAGGAATAACTTTAGAGCAATTAGAGCTGCTAAAAAATTGAATGACCCAGTTTTTAGGTAATGAGTTCCCTCTTATTGGTAATGTCAGACAGAGGTAGAAGGGGCATATGTCAGAAATGCTGTCAGTAAAATTTCTGAACTGGTAAGAGTTTGTAAAAAAAAAAGGGATTTCTAATTTTTTTTCCCTAAAGAGCCCAATTAAAGTAGGTCAACAAAAATATTTTTAGAAGGGAGAAAACACTACCTTGGAGACAGAAACATTTAAATCTCTTTCACACTGAAGAGGCACAAGGACTTTATGTCCAAACAAGCATTTTGAAAAATCTCAGTCCTGTTCATGAAGGAAAAATTCTATAAAACCCCATTTAATTAGAATATTAGGATCAGGCTATTTTGTGTCTCTGAGAATAATGGAGATGTACTCTCTCTTCTTGTCCCTTCGTAGTATTTCAGAATGTTTGTTCAAAGAATAGCTGTTTACAAAAATTAGCATATTGCTTTTCTGTCCCTTGTAAATTAGCATCCCTAAGTGGCTAAAAGATTTTTCTAGGCTTCCAAGGGTCTCTATAGCATTCATCAGAGTAACTGAAGCTGAATACATTTTTTTGCTTGCACAAATTTGTTGCTAAGAAGAAAATTTGGTACATCTACTTATGTAATGCTGCTTATCCTTCTCCCTAGGAAACACCCCAATTTTCACAATGTTAGAGAGCCCCAAACTTAGCCAAAGCATGCTTTGTGTTTCTTTCAGGATACTGGGCAACAGGGTAGTCTATGGGATAAAAAAAATTCATTACCTCTGTCATTAGAAGACTGAACCTAAACAAAAGCCTTTTAAAAATAAGCAATGTCTGTCATGAAGTGTTTAATGGTGCCAGTTTCAAATAAGTCTTTATTTTAAAGGAATGAATTGTATTTTCTGCTAATCTAGGGTGCTGATAAAACTTATATTCAAGAATTCAGAATACTTAGAAATGGCATCTCAAATGAGATTCTTAAACTACCACTATACCGACTTTGCTACAAATGTAGGTCCTTCAAATTTTGTGACAGGCTTAATAGAGTATATATTTCTGGTCTGCTTAGCCATCCTATTTGTTCTTGGGTCTGGAACTGACACTTCCAGGTGGAATTCACCCGTGACAAGCTACAGGTCATCATCTAGCTTGCCTCTGCTTTCTTCTGGCATAGTCATGATGGGATTACAGACATCTTCTATTTCTTTCTGTTAGCACTTTCATCTTCCTGACCAGCAGTCTGATTCCTAGCCAGCCAATTGGATAATAATGCTTTTTTTGTCTTTATTATTGATCGTAACTTAGTACTTTCTCGTCTCTAACATGAATTTTTTTGTGGAAAGATTTATGTCAGTTTCTAAGAAGAGACCTTGAACTCCCTGCTTTGTATTTCTCAGACTCTTAAACCATGTGTTTAATATCTTATTTGTTACAAATTATTTTAATATTGTCATTTTGCCTGTACTTATCTAAGCAGCATACATTTAAAAAATGCTATTAGCGTTAATGTAAAAACTTAATTTGTGTGTCTGTGATTTCAAGTTTGTCAACACGTTCTTATCTGTGTTTAATGCCTTCTTGCATTCATAAACCTGAACAAGGGCATTAGGCTAGTTAACTGAGTAAGTAGTATATATTTGTGTGTGTTGGGGGGTGGAGGGGATTGATATTTTATGCCTAGTCTAGTAGTTATTATGTCACCATCAGCCCCAATATCAGAGAACATTAAGTAAGTATGACATCCAAGGTGTACCAAGAGGTAAAGCTAGTCTTCTAAAGCTATTCTTTGGGTTCTTGAGTCTTCTAAAGCTATTCTTTGGGTTCTTGAGCTTGAACTTGGCAACCAAATGATTGACCTTTGATTTGTCAAACTCTTCTCCACCAAAATGGGTCTCCGGGTTTAGACTTGACTTCAAAGTTTCCATTTTGAATAGGGAACTTGGTAATATCAAAAAAGTCTCTTCCAAGGACCAAATCATTACTTGACTCTATACAGCAATATTCTTGTCCAAAGAATAAGAACTAACACAATGAGTTGGCCTTTCCTGATTCAAGTTCTTATTAAATAAAAGATCGCTTTCTTTTCTCTGTAAAGGAAAAACACAATTTTAGTATAAATCATACATTACAAGGAGGTGTGCTTCAATATTTAAAGTGGAATGAATGATATAAAATTTTAAATTGTGAAGAATTAGGATTGATTCTTTTTCATGGTATAATTTTGACCCTCCCAAGTGTTTAATGGTCATGTAATTAAACAGTTTTTCTGCTTTCCCTACTTATCCACATTTGGATTAATGTGGATAATCCAAATCAGTATCTGTATCTGGATACTGATCAAGTTCTTTATTTTCTAGCTCTAAATTTTCCTATATACAGATCCAATGCCTTGGTAATAAGAAATTAAATGGAAACTCAATTGAAGGTCATTTTGTCTTATTCCATTACAGCAGAACCACAAAATACCACACTTAGTGAGATCTGACTTTCCGTATAATTTTCTACCCAATGATATAATATCTTTATAATTTGCTTCTTTTCTGAGCCAGTTTCTTTATTAGCAAAATGTCTATTTGGCAGTAATATTTTGTCCTTTTTAAAATGTGGGAAAAAAACCCTCCACCTGCATTTCAGTTGTCAGTGGATTTAGAGTTTTGGTCTTTGTTTGACTCACCTACTATTTGTCCTACTAAGAGACCTTAGCAGGTGTAGGGAAATGTAGTGGGTTTTGAAGGACATGCAGATAGAAAAAGGAAAAAATATCAAATTCAAGGACAATAGGTGAACAATCACCTAACTTTCTCACGGTGGTAATTTATTACATCCGGAAATGCTGGGCTCTTCAATTTTTTTATTTCATTGTGGAAATTGTGAGGAGAGAACAGGATATAATATGCCAGAAGTATGTCAAAAAAAATGAGATGAAAACAGAAAATAATGAGACAAACTCTTTTCATTTTCTACATGAAACAGCAAAGGAAGATGTGTCTTTTCATCTTGTCCAAATGTCATATTCCATTATTTCCTTTTGGAAGTTTTTTCAAAAAAATCTGGATTCTTTGCTCTGGTCTTCTTTGTAGCAATTAGTGTTACAGTTAAGGTTTTTGATATCTATTGCGGATTATCAACGTCAACAAGATTTGAGGACCAGAAATTGTAGGCAGTAAACAATGAATTGAAGTGAGAAAATTGTGAAAAGTATAATGTTTTGCACAATGTAAATTATTGCATCTATTATTAGTAATAACATTAAATGCCTTTTGTAATTTACTTGAATGTTATGATTTATTTTTATTATTTTCATGCTTGTAAGGGTTTACATTTAAGGGAAGTGCCAAGGTGTTCAATCTTTTTAACATTTTATTAAATATTAAAATTGGGTTTTTTTGGATGTAATTTTATTTACTCCTTAGCTGATTTGATGTTTGAACCTGAATTATATTCACCCAGGTACAAGTGAGGGGAAAATTGGGATAGGGATTTATTTTCCCTCATGTTTAACTGGTTTTTTTGTACTGTCTTGAAATATACATGCTACTTTTCTGGCATTTAATCATTACTGCATAGCTCAATACACATTTTTTTATAGAAATCTGGCCTATTTATTTTCAAAGATTGTGTTTTTGAAATATTATGAACATTTGAATCCTTGAGATCAGATTACATGTGAACAGGAATAATAATAGTAAAAAAATACAGAGGAACAATGACACAGTAATATAGACAACATTTATATTTGGTTTTGAGTTATGTTTTGAGCTAGAGTTGAACAATGTCATAATTGATATTCTATGAACTACAGTACTTCCAACAAAATAATGTCTCAAGATGTGTTAGAAGCAGCTTAATTCCCAGTTCAATATCTTATCATTTATAATTTTGTGGGGAATGCTTAAATTGGTTGCATTTGTGAACTTAATTTAAAATGTTGTCTCTTTGCTCCCTCTCATCTTACTATTATATCATATCATTTTGTATTTCTTTGGGACTAGGAAAATAAATGTTTATAATTTTTAAAAGATGTAGTTTAGCAACTAAACTGCTGGCTAATGTAGAACAAGTAGATACAGATAAGGTTAATATCAATAAGAACCATTGCAAAGAGAAGAGATAATCACCTAGTAGGAAAAACTTGGAATATGTAGTCAAGAGATGTGGATTTATCAATGGATTTACAACTAATTTTCTATTTCTTCTTTTTCTAATTCACCTCTCTGAGTCTTAGTTTTCTTATCTGCAAAATGTGGCTTAGAACTTCTATTACTTCAAATGTTTGCAAAAGGAAGTGAGATATCAACTACAATGCAACAGCCACAATAAAAAGATAACCTTTTCCATAGGTAGCTTACTGGGTTGTTGTATGAATCAAGTTAATAATATAGAGCTTTATAAACTCTAAACTAAACAAATACTTTTTTTTTTTTTTTTTTTTTTTTTTGCGGTACGCGGGCCTGTCACTGTTGTGGCCTCTCCCGTTGCGGAGCACAGGCTCCAGACGCGCAGGCTCAGCAGCCATGGCTCACGGGCGCAGCCGCGGTGGGATCTTCCCAGACCCGGGCACGAACCCGTGTCCCCTGCATCGGCAGGCGGACTCTCAACCACTGCACCACGAGGGAAGCCCACAAATACTATTTTTAACAAAACGATAACTGGGTAATGCTGAGAGAGAGTATTGAACGTGAGTTTGGGCTGTAAACTCCAGTGAAGAGAATTGTGACTATAAGCTTGTGCTTGTTGAGGTACAATGAGGAGGATTTGGTGAGAGAATGAGAGACCTGTTTAGACAAGACAGGGTTGGGTACAACTGGATACCATTTTTTAGGGTTAGTCTTTGATTTATACCAGCATAATCATGTACTTCAAAAATTGCAAACTTTTTGCATAAGCATGACAATTTTATTTGCCTTATCTTTACAAGGGAGATACATTACAACCTAAATGACAGATGAAGAAACTGAGAGACCAAGTGGTTAAATGCCTTAGCCAAGGTCATAAAACTAATGAATGTCAGGGCCAGTATCAAACCCTGGGATTCTTAACTCCTAAGGTGGTGTGGTTTCTGCCACATTGTCAGTGATGGTTTGGATATGGGGTTGATGAAGTAATGAATATGGATAAAAGTTTAAAATGCTTGGACCCAATATCTGTTTTTTGAATCCATCATTTTCTGCCAGGAGAGTGCTGAAGCCAGGAAACTGCTCCCTCAGTGAGAATTAGAGGAAGAAACCACTTGAATCACATATGAAACATTCAGCCCAATCAAAGCAACCTTCAAGAGCTGAAAAGTAACCACAGCTTTGAGAGTCCATGCACGTAAGCCAATAAATCATGATATTTATTAAATGTCCCATTAAAGTGTCACTGAGATCTAGTCCTTTGCCTACATGATTTCAAAGTTGCCAAATTTAAAGATGGTAACAAATAGCAAAATACCTGGAACTTCTAGGAAGGACAGGGGAAGGAGGTGAACCACTCTTTCCCTGGGGAAAAAACAGTGCTATCGATATATTTTTGCAGTTAAATCCTATAAGGAAGATATGACAAAGAAAATTCTTGGATAATGACAGAGGTTTTGAGGTTCCTAAAATGTGTACTATTTCAGGAAATATTTAATGTCGTAACATCATTGCTTAACAGAATAATTTGGACACCTTTAGAGAGTGTTTCTGTGATTTGATCTGCTTATTAAAATACTTGTATTTGAAGGGTTTAGGTTTATTTTATACTTTTTATCTTTTCCCTTTCTCATGTTTTTTTCATATGTAGATATCCTTTGAACATTTATTGACCATGTTTTAGTAACTATGAGTACATCAATTTATCACATTACAATTTATATTTGATAATTATTTATATAAAAAAGAATCACTTACCTAGCATAGAAAATAACTAATTTCACTTAAATGAGGTTTTGAAATAAATTATGGTGGATAGAAGAGGATCCAGGTCCATAGGCTCTGCTTCTTATGGTAGTATTTTGTAGATATGTAGTAGAATCTCAATAAATGTTACCTGAATCATTGAAAAAATAGATGGGATTATCTCTGAGCCTTAGTTTCCTCATATATAAAAGGAAGATAAAAATACCTATGATAGTGTTGTTTTTAATGAGGAAATTTATATCTAATTTCTATTGTAGTGACTGGAACACAACAGCTGCTTAAAAATCATAGGTGTTACATAAATATCAGTTTCCTCTCCCACTTCCTGTTCTTTTTCCTCTGATTCATTTTAGGTGGAAATCTTTCTAAAATGTTGCATATACTTTTCAAAAAATAAAGGTATCTAAAGTAATTTTAATGAAGACTAAGAGCATAGTAATAACGAGCATTAATTGAGTTTTTTGTATGTTCTAAGAGCCATAGGAATTATTATTCTCTTCTTAAATATGAGGAAATCAAAGCTCAGATGGGAAAAACAATATCCCCAAAACCATGTAGTCATTAAAAGAAGGAGTCAGAGTTTGAATCTAAGTTTTTGGACTGCCAAGTTCCTGTGCTTAGCCCTAATGCCATACTGTCATGGTTATGAATAGTGATTCTCATATTGGGCTTGAATACAGGGAAACAGTTAGAAATTACTAATGCTTGTTTGTCCTACACTGAATATTCTAAGTAGACTAATACTAATGTGCTTTTAAAAGTTCAGGCTGTTTTTGATGATTTTTTGTTCTTATGCCTATTAACTTAAGTCATTTTTTCCTTCATAGTCCAGGAGAGAGTGCTTTTATTTCACTGCACTGCTGTTTTGTAGGTTGAGAAATCATATAACAATATGTTTAAGAATCTGGATAAGACAAAAGTAAATATGCCTGAGGACTTCTTCTCTTACTAAAAGATATAAAATTTAGTGCCTGAACTTCTGAGGTGAGCTCATTACTAATCCAACTAATGCTTATTAAGTGTTGGGCATTAGGTGGCACACAAAAATGGGAAAGACTTGTCCCTTACCCATAGACTTTACAGTGAAGTCATACAAGGTACAATATTATATATGGATAAAAAGTTACAAGATAGGTTGTATTTCTAAATCAGAGAATACTCATTTTTAAGTTGGGGAGAAGACAATATAAAAATCGTGAGCATACCTGGAGCAGAGAGTATCAGTAGATTTTCCTTAAGTTGAATTGAATTCCTTAAGTTGAATTCCAAGATACTAAAGGTCTTAATGAATATAAAGAGCAAATAATAAAGGACAGCAAATACATGGACAGAAGTTAAACAGTAGGAAAGCTTATGTTCTGAATAATGTCTTCTGAATAAGTGTATTTTAAATAAATTCTTGAGTTGGAATATAAAGATAAAATGAGTTGTTTTTGTGTGTACCCCTTCCCTTACCCAACACCTGTTCCATTTCTGTGCTGTGCTGAAATTGACTGGTAGCTATTTCTCTAGCATTTACTAGTATGGAAGATTGTATTTTCCAAAAGTGGCTGCAACAATATTTGCCATCACATATGCTCTTCAGCAAAGCAACAATAGAACATATTTCTGGACAGCAGAAAGCAGATGGAAGTGAATGTATGACTAAACAGAGCAAAAGAAATTATGGTCCAGATCACTCTATGTAAGGGCTGCAGGGGAGGGAGGAGCCAATCTCTCAGTGAAAATTTTGGGGGTAAGGAGTAGAGTTGAAATCAGGAGCATTGAAGATATCTCTTATAAAATTGCTTCTTCTGGTCTTACCCCTCCCACCTGCACATGCCTATGTGCTAAACAGGCAGCTGGGATTTACCCACATGCAAAAAAATTGAGCAAAGGGCTTTCTCTAGAACAATTGAAAATTTTTTCTGAGGAAGAGCTAAGGTTGCCTGAGGTGGATTTTAGTGTCTAGAGAAAACCCTATTTATGTTGACATCTGGGGACCTAAGCCTCCAGGTAGACTTCTTATCTGTACTCTCCAACTTGAAACTTGCCCTTTGACAAGCTCTACCCAATGACTCAGATCTCTGTCTTCCTTCCCTTTCAAATGCATAAATGCAACAGCAGAGGAAACCACCCAACCACCTTGAATCATCAGCCTATTCATTTTTTATTAAAAGTAAAGGGACCTCTAGATGTCATTAGACCTGTGATATACTGTGAGTATATATACTCATATACTGTGAGTATTACCAGCGGCATAGAAGAGAAAGATCATAATTAACTAAACAACAAAACCAGGGCAAGCAGAGATAATTTGGGACAAAAAGAATATTAAAAATGATAATTTCTATATTTAGGGAAATTCAAAAGTTATTATATTCCCATAAACAGAAGAAAATAATTTAAAAAATGAATGATCAGAGAAAACAGGAGGTTTTGGATATTTAAAAAAGAGAATTGCCAAAATATCTTTTAATGAAAGAGCTAGAAGGTGAAATCGACCAAGGCTTCTAATATGTAGGAAGAAAAAAAAGATAGAAAATATGAAAAAGTGATAAGAGAAATAGAGGATTCCTCCAAAAGGCCCAATTTCTGAACATCTCACTGTATAGGAGTCTCAAAAGAGAGAACAGAATATGTGAAAGGGAGCAAATAATCACATAAACAATAAAAGCAAAATTTCCCAAAGCTGAAAAAGGAAATTTCTTCTGACTAGAAATGCTTACCTTAGCCTGACCAGGATACGTGAAAATTACATCATTATGAACTTTCCACTTACAAAGTAGAAAGACAAGATTCCGAAATTTACCAGAAAGATGATGAGGAGAATATAAGAATATAAAGAATAGTAGGAGAATATATGAATATAAAGAATGGGAGGAGAATATAGAGGCAAAGAAGGAGGAGGAACCCTGCTTTCAATCAGTGGGGTGGGGGTAGAGGGGTGGTGAGAAAACAGTAGATGCTTCTGAAGTTCTGAGGGAAAAAGGTTTTGAATTTATGATTTTATACTCAGCTAAAATTGTCAGCTAAAAAGTCCAACTAGAAATATTTCCAAACATGCAAAGATTGAGAAGTCTTACCATCTATGCATTTTTTTTCCTTGAGAAATTGTTTAAGGTGTTACTTTAGTAGCGTGTGGGAGAAAACCATGAAAGTGGAAGATCTGAGATCCAAGAAAGCATCCAACTCAGGAATCAGGGAAGGGAAGTGTTTGCATGTAAGCTGTGCAGACAATCTAGAACATAACTGGTTCAGGTTGGAGGAGGGGACTGGTGTGCTGAGGAAGAGTATGTGTCCAGGAAAAAAAAGAAAGATTCCATGCAGTAAATGACCAGATTAAGACAATGGAAAACTCTAGAATACTGTGAATACAGATTATTCTTTTGCCAAAAGGGAAGAGAGCTGAAACTCCAGGGGGGGAAAAATTATATGAATCTGTCATGATTAAAATATGAAGCAAAGTAGACTGTGGTATAAAGTATTAGAAAATAGAGTTGATTTTGATGCTAGCAACATTTCTCTTTGAGTGACACAGGGTATAGGACACTGGACCTGTGAAGAGGAAATATAATTCTAGCACACAGTTTTGAAATATAAATGATTCATAGGCACAATAACAAAGCACTGTATTTAGGGGTTCAGCTATTAGAATTAACCAATAGAAAAACATGAGGACCATTTTTCACTATCTTTACTCTGAGAGTTTCTAGCACTGTGACATGTCACATGACAGATTTATTGAACTAATTGAGCAATGACATCATGATCAAAATGAAAAAAAAATCAAATGTATCAAAGAAGGCATTTTTGTTTTAACAAAATGCCTTTTGGTTAGTCTACATAGAGAAGATATTAAGTGATCTTAAAACATTAAATAATATCACTCCTAATATAAATTATTTCAGTGATTTCTGGTTGTACTTAGAATAAATTCTAAAACTTTTACTCAAAATCCTGTATGTCTAGCTTCCTTTCCACGTTTGCTTATAGGGTTTCAGGCTTCATTCTCAGCAACTCCCCTACCTAAAGGCGGTCCCTGCCATTATCATCCATCCACACCACCCTGCAACATCACTCTCTATTTCAGCTCAGTGTTTATTATATCATCTCATTCTACTCATTACGGGTACCACAATTCTTTCATTTCAAGCTGGTGTTTACTTTTTGTTTCCCACTAGAAGGTAAGTTCAAGGAGCAAGAATGATGTCTGTCTTGTTCACTGAGGTCTCCTTGCTCTTTGTTCTACGAGTTTTAATACATATGAAATCTACATTCTCAGTGACATCTTGATGAGTGTCTTAACAACATCTAAAACAGTGACTTTGCTAAAGATCGTAAAATTTGAAGGGACCTTGCTATCTTTTGAAAAAATTCTCCAACTAGGACCGTCTTGAAAGCACAGGTATAATACTTCAGCTTGGACAAGCTCAGGTCCGTGAGGAAGTGGCTAGGTTGTAGCAGAATATTGAATAGGCGGGGTGTCTCACGTTTAAAAAGCCAAAACAGGTTATTAAGAATGCTTTATAAAATTAATAAGAAAGGATTGTGTGGAATTCTTACAGTAGAATTACAGCCAGGCTCATTTTATGAATTTTAAAATGAGCAGGATGCTACTCTGACAGTGCACTCCTCATTTTATTATATCCCAAAATTGCTGAGAGAAAGCGTTTTGAAGAGGATAAAGGCAATGATCTCATCAAGTATGCTGCCAAAATGTGTTATTAATTAAACAATAAAAATGGTCATTGAGTGTGTATGAGATGCCTGGCACTGTGCTGAGCCATCAACATACATGACATCATTTAATTTTCCTAAAGAAACTTTGATCTCATCCCCATTGTACAGATGATACCCATGGTCAGGGATGTTAAATAACCAAAGTCACAAATTTAGTAAGTGACAGAGCCAGGCTTCTAATCTAGTGTATGATGTTATAAAGGTCAAAATCAGAAAGCAATGAAAAATCAAGGCAATTTAACTGAAGGAGGAGATAATCTTTCCTAAAATATTTATTCTGTTTAATCAAAATATTCTGCATTCACAGTTAAAAATTACAGTGTTTTTCGTGGTTCCTAGAGTAAAGTAGCAAATTCTCTGCCAAAGGCATAAAAAACAAAGTGCCATAGCGTTAAATGGATTTGATGATGAGTTTTGTAATAAAGTTATCCAAGAGTTTTAAGAAATCCTTTCCCCTCTAGAATGAAGATTCTTTTTTTAATCAAACAAGTAAAGAATGCTTTTGCTGAACAGGATTGGTGTTGTGAGAATAGGATTTAATGCCATTAAATGTCCTGGAAAAACCTGTGAAGAGGTAACACTTGTGTATGAGGTCCTAAAATTCAAAGGGAAGCTTGGTCATTCATCTGTAATCACACCTCTTTTCCATCTTATTGAAGACATTTATACTAACAGACCCTCACGTTAGGAAATGTGTAAAATTCTTTGCTGTATTACCCAAAAAACTATAATAGTAGTAGGTTTATACAGAACAGGTATTCAGTATTTGTTGAATATGTTAATTAACGAATAAAGGATACTATCAGTAAATATTTACCATATATTTTGCATAATATCTTGTGTTTTAATATACCGTGTCTCATCTAATTTCTAAATAACCCTGTAAATTATTATTTACATTTAGTTTACATTTAATTTTTGTACAATTCAATTTTTACTATTTGAAATAGAATTTTAAAATGTTATTTTTGGTCAGTACATCACATACATATGATTAAAATGCATGCACAATCATGAATTGGGAATAATTTGGTTCAAAGCTTAAATCTAGCTTTGAAGGACTTTGCAACAGGTCAGGAAATATTAAGTACATTTTATAATTTTGCAAAACAAAGCTAAGGCAGAAATGTACCCCATATCAAACACCTTAACTGTTTGGAACCCAACTCTTCTGACCTCAAAATCACCTATTTTTCCATAATAAACTGTCTCAATGTCTATATTTTTGTTGAGAGCTTTGCTCATTGGGTTGTCTGAAGAAGACGAGATGTAAAGAACATGTGTATGTCTCTCTTTTTCCAAGAATCACACTGAGTATATACCTCACTGGCTTTCAAGTATTAAACAGGGCTGGAGGTCTTTAATTTTTCAGCCAGCCTTTGGCAGCTCAGACATTCTGTAATATTGACAGAAGGAAAATCATAAAAAATTTCTTAAAAGAAAATTGAAGGTGTATTGAGTTTTAATGAAATGCTCTTTTAAGATACATATTGCTTGGCTTTTCTGGGCTCAGTTTCCTTATTTCTAAAGAGAAGACAATTGGATTATATGGTATCCATGCTCCTGCCAAGAGCAGGACTATTTTCAGTATGATGAAGAAAGTGCTTGTATTTTTTTCCAGCTATTAGTAGCTTGTTTCTTTCTTTCTTTTCATCAGTCTATTTGTAGATAATTTTTCCAGCATGATACATTAATATATGATGGCTGATGGAGATGGTTTCCAGGACGCTTGTAAGATTATACATCTTCTTGTCTAATGACACTAATTTTGGTAAATGCTATTAGAAATTTGGGAGTATGGGATTATAAAACCAAGTATCATTAGCTATTCTACAGTCTGCTTCATATTGGTATGTCATTTTTAGGTGTTCATGATTATCTCTTTCTGAAGTGGATAGGAATTATATTCTCTTATTTGTATCTCCCAAACATATCACTTCACAGTGAAAGCCGTGTTGGTGATATCTTGCTGACAGGAAGAATGGTCTGTGCCAGTGATAACAACCACGTTCCTATTCCCTGACCCTGCTATTTATCTTCTAGGTGCCACCTTTCATACCTTCTATAGCCTTTCTGGGCAAATTTTAAAATGACCATGCTGTCAACCTTTTCATGTGATGAGGACATCCAGACTGCCACCCTTGCCAAATACAGAAATTGGCACTTGCAATAGTCCAGAAGTCACCTCTGTTCTGACTCAGCTGTGACCAATGACACAGACTAAAACACGTGAGAGAACTGCTGCTTGTCCTGGGAAGATATACATACATGTTTTCTAAAGAAAGAAAACTATTTTGGAATTTCTGGATGTGACAACCTTTCTTGTTCACACTCAGTAAACACGTTAGCCTGATTCTTCTGATTGTCAATTAGCAATGTTTTTTTTTTTGCCAGGAATACTGGCATTGATGCTGTTCTTAGCATTGAAAAATCCTGTGGGAGAAATGAGGAATTTAGTTGTAGGTGTTATGATTCCCGAGTGTCTGACAGTCTTCTAGAATTATTATAACTAGTGAACTTTTCAATCAGAAAGACTGACTCTTTTGCTGTTAGGTTTCAAGAGGAGTTTTTTTGAAAAACAAGGGCTAGGATTTAATCTACTTTCAGAGGCAAGTCACATCTCACATTATTGAGCACTTGGACTGAAGAGCTCGCAGGGCAAATGAGGCCAAGGTCAGGAGTCTTCAGACATCAGCAGCCAAGTGCTGTCTTGTAAGAAGTGATTCTGTCCCTCAGTTACAGTTCTGCCCCTGGCCCTGACTTGCTCTCTCACCAAGAGATGGTGGTTGTACCTGACACAAGGGAGGCCAAGAAAGAGATCGAGAATGGCAGTGAAAATCATCATGATACTGAAATAGAGCAGAGAGCTAGACTGAATATGGATTTGTAGCTTCCCCTTTGCATTAAGCTGAGCCACACAAAATTGCCAGTTTTGTTAGTCCAAAAAAGTAAAATAAGAACAATTTTATACTGTTCAAAAACTTACATTTTTCTGACGATAATATAGAAAGGAGAATTTAGAGAATTCTGTTAGGTCAGCTAGTCTGATTCTTTTTCATGCAAATACAACTTTCTCAAGTTAAATGATCAGACTTATATTTTAAATATATGGTATTCTAAAATAAAATTTTAGTAGAAACAAGGTTATACAATCTAATAAATAAACTCTTTCTCTTACTTGAGCCCAGTAAATTATGGGGGCAATATTATGTGATTACGACTACCTCCTGAAGCCAGGATGCAAGGTTCAAATTGCAGCTTGGATATTGCAGCTTGGATATGTAGTACCTTCACCTTGAGCAGGTTACTTACTCCATCTGTGACTCAGTTTCCTTACCTTTAAAATGGGAATGATAATAGTACCTATCTTGTTAGGTTGCTGCAAAGATTAAATGAGTTAATCTACATAAAACATTTAGAATGGTACTCAGTAAATATTAGCTATTATAAATATTGTTACTGATAATTGCCAATCACCAAATGAAGCCATGGAAGAAAACTAATTAAATATGCAAATCCCTGTTGCTGTCATTGTTGCTGTTGTTTTCAAAATAGATTTTTGATCTAGAGCAACTGATCTGAGAGCCCAGTACTATATTTTAGGACTGGCTATTGGTGTTAGGCAAAGCTCATGTGCATGTCGGGCGATAACATTGTCAAAGATGACTGAAACATTTCACATGATGAGCTTTAGAAGAGCCAAGAACTCCAGTGAGCTCTAAAGATAGATCATCAGCCTGCACAGAATTAATCTCTGCTGGTCTACAGATCAGAATTGCAGTGACCTCACAGTGAGTCTTTTAGAGGATAAGTTCGATTGGATGAGGACAATGTTAGTGACTTGGTTGGTCAACATGCTCTAGCCCCTATGAAATCTTCGGTGTCTGAAATTTTGTCACACTGATTCCTGTCACCAGGAAAAAGGGAGCCAACTCTCTCTTGTTCAAGAATTGTGTGAGGTTCAACAAATACATAGCAACCAAGTTTTTATTTGAGCAGGGTGGCAGACAAGTTCTCAGTATGCTACTAGAAGAAGAAATACCTGAGATAGCAGTGTTTATGGTCAGATGACTGCTGAAAATACAAGAAGGTGGAATCTAAAAGCCAAGAGGAATTTTCAGGGCAGTGGACCACTACATTTCCCTTTTTCCACTGAAAACTGTGAGGTCATGGACACATAGCCATAAACTCTGGAAAAAAAATGAGTTCCTTTCATACTATATTTAGCAGTGGATTTGAAGCAAAACGTCCTTGGTAATTGTTTTACTCTGATGATCTTAGGGAGAGAGGATGGTTGTGAAAACACTCTACCTCCCTGCTTCTCTCTCACTCTGTCATATTTCTTTGTTTTGACAATTCCAGAACCCTGATTAACTATCCAATTACTGCTAGTTAAAGTAATTGAATATTGCTGGGGAAGAAATTCACAACTCAGGTAAATGGTTTTCTTTTAAATTCACAATATTTCTCAAATGGGCACTCAATACTCCCCTACAATCCTATGAAATTTCCCCAGAGTGTTCACTTTTCCTATACCCAACACCAATATTTCATGTTCTGTCCCATCCTCTTCTCTTGCGTTCATCTGCTGACTTTCCTCATGCTTCACAAAGAAAACCAAAGCCCTCTGATGGGATTACCTTTTTCTTCTCACCAGCAAATCAGGAATCCACCTGTGTTTTTGCCTATACTCTGCTTTTCCTCCCAACCTGTTTGCTCATTCTGCTTCTCTTCAAGGGCATAGATCAGCCCTGTTTCTTTTACATCACTAATGTATTCCTCTCTAATGGATGCTTCCCATTGGAATTATAACCTTAAAAAAATGTACTGATCCTCGTATCTACAATCCGCTAACACATTTTTTCCTTCCCTTTACAGTAAAACCTATTGAAAGAGTTTCTCTCTCTCTCTCTCTATTTCTTCTCTATCTCAACTTCTTCTCCTTGACCCACTCCAGTAAGACTCCCCTCTCCAGCCCTGCCCTAAAAATGCCCTTGTCAAGGTCAACAGTGACTTTTGTGTAGACACATTCAATGGTACTTACCCTCTCAGTTGCATTTGATAGAAAAGACCCCTGTCTTCATCTCCATATATCTCCTTGTTTTCCTATGACCTCAGTGCCCATGCCCTCTCAGTTTCCTTTGCCAGCTTAACTTCTTCTTCTACCTTTCAATGCTGGTATACTTTAGTATTCAGTCCTGTAGCTCCTTCTCTTTTCCATGTATTACATTCAGTCTCCAGGTAATCTCGGTTATGGCTTTACATGCTGATAAATCCCACACTTACAGCTCTTGCCCTGGACTACACCACAGATCTCTGGACTCATATATCCAATTGTAGACTTGTCATACACACTTGGCAAGTAAACTTTCAGTGTTCTAAACAGTGCTATTAATGTATGTTTTCTCCTTTCCCACATATCTGTTTCTTCCCTATTCTAGTAAATGCCATAATTTACCCAGGTAGCACAAAACAAAATTATACGTCAGCCTGTTCCCTTTGTTTTTTCACTCCTCATCTCCAATCCACCAGCAAATACTGTCAAGTGTTTTCTCTATATTTTCCGAAGGAATTTGTACCAGATTAGTGATATTTCTTCCTTAAATATTTGATAGATTTTACCAGTAAAACTAATAGCCAGGATTTTTCTTTGGGGGAGGTTTTTGATAACAGTTTTACTTTATTTGAAAGATGGCTATTCAAATTGTCTGTTCTATCTCTTAACAGTTTTGGCAAGGTATTTTCAAGCAATTTGTCAATTTCGTTGAAGTTGTCAAATTTGTTGGCATAAAATTGTCCATAATATTTTTTGTTATTGTCTGACCTGTTGAATCTGTTGTGATGAATCCCTTTCATTATTGATTTTGGTAATGTATATTCTTTTTCCCCTTTTTTTGGTTTATCAATCTAGCTAGGGGTTTATCAATTTTGTTGACCTTTTCAAAGAGCTGTCTTTACTGGCTTTATTAAATTTCTCTGTGTTTGTTTTCCCTTATCTCTATTAAATAATTTTTGTCAAGTTATTTTAAGTTTACTTTGATCTTTTTTTTTTTCTAACTTCTTAAAGAGGTAGAAGCTCAGGTCATTGATTTTTAGAGGTTCTCAAATTTTTTGGTCTCAGAACATATTTGCACTCTTAAAAAAAATTATGGAGACCCCAAAGAACTTTTCTTTTATGGGTTATATCTATTGACTACCTGTGATTATATACCATATAATAATTGAAACAGAATGGTTATAAATAATTAATTTTGTAAAATGTCAATAATAAACCCATTACATGTTAACAAAGTAACATTTATGAAAAGTAACTATATTTTCAAAAATAAAAACAATAGTGAGAAGTGACATTACTTTAAATTTCTACATATCTGTTTATCATCTGGTTTTATAGAAGATAGCTGAATTCTCATTTCTGCTTTTGTACTCTGTCCTTTGAAATATATTGTTTTGATTGGAGTTTATGAAGAAAATTCAGCCTCACACAAGTATGTAGTTGGAAAAGGGGGTTTTATTTTAATAAGTTCTTCAGATAATGGGGGATATTCTCCTTTAATATTACACCAAAACTTGACCATTGTTTTTCAAAGGTTACTTTCAGTGTGGAATCTGAAACCATGCCTGTGAATTTTTCATACTCTTATTTTAAAATCTACTCATCTACCTTGAACTTTGAATGGAACTTTGAATCTCTTATCAATCTTTTTGTTTGTTTTCTGTAGTAACAGCATGCCTTGTTCATCAGAAGATTATCAATTCACAGAGTTACACAAATCTTCCAAAGATTGACACATTTCATTGTACAATATGAAAAAAATCTCATTTGTTAATATCATCACTGATCTCCATTGATAAGTTTTTAAACATTTGGTATTTGCAGTGGCAGATACCAGTTTCCCAAAATTATGTTTCCTATGAAAGCTTAAATTCTTTATTACTGGTAACAGTGTCGATTGTTTTCCTTGAAGTGACAAGCTCACTTCATTTATTTTTGACAAAATGTCTTCACAAGTCTGACTAACCATTCCTTGTCTATCAGTCATTATTTCAAATAAAAACAATTCCATGAAAAATGTGGCTAGGTCATCTCACAGCACAAACAATCACGTAGGTGCTTTTCCTCAAGACTATCATTACATTTTGGGTTTTGGTATGCACCAGAAGTGCTTTCTGTGTGATCTCATTTTGTCACACAAAATAATAAAAACCTGTATACACCAGGTTTTAGATTTAATAAAGCTAATATTTTTACTGGTTTATCAATGATATTCTCAAGTAAAACTGGCATTTTTTTTCGTTTACTGCAAGTGATGATGCAGAATATAACGACTACTACTATTGTTCGGTGCCATTGCCTTGACTTGTGCTAAAGCACCAGCAGTTTTACCCACTATTGCTTTCGCACCACCGTGTAAATGTAAACATCATGAAAAAAGCAAAGAATAACTTATCATTGTTATCAATATATTTTTCTCAAAGTGTCTTGGGTGATCCCCAGGTTTTTATGGACCACACTTTGAGAATCTCTGGCTTAGATTAATAAGAACAGGTGTATATATATATATATATACACATTCCAAAATGCTTTTTCTGCTAAAAATTTATCCTTTAATAAACAGTAGTTTTTAATTTATTGGATATAAACTTAGATATATAATAGGAGCAAGATATAAGATGATTCAAATATCTAGAGAAAATTTAAGAACTTTTTCATAGGAGCCTTAATTCTTTTTTTTTTTTTTTTTTTTTGCAGTACGCGGGCCTCTCACTGCTGCGGCCTCTCCCGCTGCGGAGCACAGGCTCCGGACGCGCAGGCCCAGCGGCTGTGGCTCACGGGCCCAGCCGCTCTGCGACATGTGGGATCTTCCCGGACCGGGGCACGAACCCGTGTCCCCTGCATCGGCAGTCAGACTCTCAACCACTGCGCCACCAGGTAAGCCCAAGAGTCTTAATTCTTTAATCACTCTGTAACCTAGCTGCTTCTTTATGGTTGTTTTGCATGTGTGCTTTGGACAATAGATCCTCAAAGGTAAGCTTTTTACTAGCTATTTTCACTGATTGTAATAATAGTACCTGCTGTATATTAAGCTATTAGTGTATGCCTGGCACTGTATTAAGTACTTTAGGTTCGCTAATTCATTTGGTTCTCACAATAATGCTATGATGTGGGAATTGTGATTCCCATCGAATAGGTGAATGCCTGATAACTATGCAGCAAAACTGTGTTGAAAGAATAATTCACTGCGTAAGGTTCCTCCCTCCTATAGTCACCTCCCCTACTACCACTCAATAAATGGTAGAACCAAGACTCAAACCTGGCTATCCATGAAGCCTAGTCTTGTTCCCTCAGATGCTGTTAGGTGTCCTGATAGAGCAAATGCACTATGTTTGGCCTCTTAACTCAGCAAATTAGTTTTGAAGGTTAATTTTCTGGCTGTTTTTTAAAGCAGAGAGGGGTAACTAAGTAGTTGTCATCTGAAAAACCACTTCCTCTGCAAAAGCCCAAAGCCGTGTAGCCGAGCCCTGTATCCATGACATCGCAACCCCAGGTAGAAGAAACTTCCTTTAGTAACTCCACCAGCTCACTTTCCAGCTTACTACTCTAATCATCCCAGCTGATTAGCTTAATTAATATGTTTAATAAAATGACTAATGGTTTTTTAGAGTTGTATTTTTGGAGCTAGATGTCATTTTCAAAAATTTTTTATTAGTTTCCCTTTTATTATTTCCCTCCTTCTATTCTCTTCCCTTATCCATAGTCTACACTGAACATCTTGAAACATACAATGAACACAACGGAAGGATTTTTAAAACAAACTTAGAACACATTTTTCTTCAGGGACCTAAACACACATAACATTGTTGGAGAAAAAAGTGCCGTTAAGTTTGCTTTGACTTTTAAAGTGCCTAGGGGCTCATGGGGGAGAAATACTCAAAGCATGCAAATAAAAAGAAGGTTTTATCCTAAGATACCTGAAAAGCCTTTAGTAATATATTGCATTTATTTTCTCTCCTACTTTTCCATATGGCAAAAAAACACAGCCCCACACTGTAATAAATACTTAATTTTTTCCTCTTTCCTCTGATCAAAGTCCAAGACACTTACAAAGAAATTCACCTCAACAGCCAAAAGAAGAGCAAAATTCTCAAAGACAAGAACATAAAATTTGATAACCTTATATCTCCCAGTAGACTGAAATTTATTTTGAAACCTAAATATGATGATGTGACTGAAAATTCAACCTACTAAAACTAATGACACTCCAATATTCGTGAATGTCTAACTTCAGCATTTGGCTGGTACCTATGAACTCACCACTTCAATAAAAACAAACTAGTTAAATCTCCTTGTCCAAGAAACTTAAGATTTAAGTGTGTTTCCTGCACATCTTTACTATGATATTTAACAAGCTAAAAATGTCGTCCATTGTTGGGAAATAAACTAAGAAGAAGTCACATAAAAGCTGTTTGAAGTCTGAAAAACGTGATACTTTTGAGCCCATCAGAGGAAAAGTGACAATTTTTACTGCCCCATCAAGACTTCTGGTAACTTAAGTCTGTTTCTCGTTTTTTTTTTCTCCATTATGCTTTAAGGCATATTTCTTTCCTCTTCTTTCCCTTTCTGAATGAGATTACTACAGACATTACCTGCCTTAGAAACAGTGGGGGGGGTGTATCAGGGCTGACCAGATCCTGAAGTTTATGGCATAGCTTATTCTGAATGTTCTTCAACAAAAAGGCATTTAATATTCAGCACTTTGGATATAACGAATTGTGTTTCCTTCCTTGTGATTGATCATATTCTTATTTGCCATTGAAAAGGTGTATTGTTTTCACTTGTCAGCCAAAAAAAAAATCCCTGATGTATATGAGATTTACGTTATAGTTGTCATCCTGTTGGAAAATTTAAAGGTTGTAAGTAAAATTAATGTGAACATAAATCAAACCCAAGCATTTTAAACAGTTTTGTGTTTTTATCAAGAGTATTAGTTTTTTGAAATGACATTGGTTTAATGATGAATTAAAACAAATCTAATTTATATATTTTCAAATTGTTTGTCACTCCACCTGATCCTGCACTCCCTGTAGGTCACTATTTAATTTCTCCAAAGGTCATCATTTGTGAGAGAGGCTTTCTTTGATCAAAAAGACCTGCTATCTTGGCTATTTATATTTCTACAGGGCCTGTTTTCTCAAAAAAATTGCATATTTGACATATATACTTCCTAGAATTTTATAATTTTGTGAAGATTTTTTTCCCTATACATTTTAATTTTTTTGTATCAGAAGGTTAAATTCCCTGGTCAGAATTTAAATGTTTATAACCATTTAATTGACCCTACTCAAATTTTCCCCACTGTGTAAGTAAAGCAAACATTCTTATTCTGTCTTTCACTTTTATAATTAGGCATAGGGGGTCAATGTTGGCTCATCTATGAAAGCAAGTATGTTTAAAATAAGTGAAAAAAATTTTATGGAACCTGGAGAGTATTTGGTTATCAACATTCATGGAGACAAGTAACATGGCTAAATTTAAATGTAACCAAAGTTATTTTAACAGCCCCTTTTTGTCTGAAGATAAACAACCATCAGGACACAGATAGTCCTCTGATCACTCTGAGAGATTTTAGTTAGTGAATCGAAATCATCAAGGTACAGAGCTTTCCCTTGTCTCAGAGAGTACATCAAAAATTTGTTTCACAAGACAGAAAGAACTCTGGATTTTTAGCAAAAATATAATATGTATTGCTATTCAAAACAAATTAACACAAAATGGAAGAAATGTTTTAATTTTATTTTCTAAAGTTACATGGAGAATAAAGAGATAAATAGGAAAAGAGAAGAGTTATTAGCTTATCCAGAGTTCTGTGCTTCACTTGCTGTTGCCAGTAAAACTACTGAAAAAAAAAGGGTTGGGGCTTCCCTGGTGGCGCAGTGGTTGAGAGTCTGCCTGCCGATGCAGGGGACATGGGTTCGTGCCCCGGTCCGGGAAGATCCCACATGCCGCGGAGCGGCTGGGCCTGTGAGCCATGGCCGCTGAGCCTGTGTGTCCGGAGCCTGTGCTCCGCAACGGGAGAGGCCACAACAGTGAGAAGCCCGCGTACCACAAAAAAAAAAAAAAAAAAGGGTTAATGGGAACCTGGGAGTATAGAAATTAAATTAGTTATGCATTACTTGGAGTACAGACTGATAATGTAACAAATATACCTAAAACACAGTGGCTCGAACAAGAAGGAGGTTTATTTCTTTCTAACACAACAGTTCAAAGGTATGTGGCTGGTTCAAGGTCTCTAGGTGGCTCTGCCCCAGTAGGTCTCCCAAGAATCCAAGTGTCCTTTGTCTTATTGCTCTAGCCTTTTCTAGGATGTTGACCTTGTCCATATGGTAGAAACTGGCTCATGGTTAAGTGCATTCTAGACAGAGCATGTGGTTTAAGAGAGTACTTAGAGCAGAGAAAGGAACAGTGAAAGACTGGGCTAATATGATACGGGGTATAAGGATACGAAAGAGTATGTGGATAGAAGGGGGGTGTAGGGATAGAAAGAGAAAGGGAATTCAAAGATTCTGAACAACTTTAGGAAAAAAGTTTTAGAATAGAACTATAAAAATAAGGTGATCTTATTAACTAATGGACAAGGCAGACTTTAGCAGTTATCCTGAAGATGACTCAAGATGAGGTAGTATGGAAGGTGAGCTTTCTAGAGAGAAAAATAGTGCCATCTGGATGGCAGTTTTGTACATCATAAGTTGCTGAATAAATATTAATGATGTGCAGTGGCATTGGGATGAGTAGCCACTTTCTAGCCACTGGGCGCCATGTAGCTCCCACTGAGAAGGAAAGAGCAACATGGCTGTGAATATACTTAGGCTCTTATTATTGAATTTCTGAGAAGCACACTATTTCCAGGGATATGCAAGAAGAAAGGGCTGGAGAAGGAAATACTCAGGCCCCACAATTAGTAAGATTGAGTGGAAAACAATCCTTTGAAACAGGGGTCACCAAACTTTTTCTGTGAAGGGCCAGATAATAAATATTTTAGGATTTGTGTACCACGCAGTCTCTGTCACAGCTACTCAGTTCTGCCATTGTAGGGCAAAAGTAGCCATGGGCAATATGCAAAGAAACGAGCATAGCTGTGTTCCAATAAAATTTTACTTATAAATAAAAGGTAGAGGGCTAGACTAGGCCTACAGGCCATACTTTATTGGCCTCTGTTCTAAAACAATGAAATGGGAGTAATTAGGTAAATTAGGCAAAGGTTTTTTGAATTGTAAGCTTATAAAAGTTTATAAATAAGTTGCATTCTACTAGATACAAACTATTTAGAGAGATGGTGGAGAATAACTTAGAAATAGAATAAACATAGGAGTAGAATCAACAGTAGGTAATGAAGAAGATATTAATGCCCTCAGAGGGTGCAGATGCTTTGGAGTGGAAGATAATAAATGTGATTTTCATTATATATAAATACTGTTGCCTCTGTAAATGTTTGGATCCTAAAACAATACTGATAAACCAGCATAAGTTTTATGTAAAAAAACTATAAAACATTAAAATTATATTTTAAATAATTTAAAGCAAACATAAACAAAAGAACAGTTATTACATATTTCATTCTCTTTCTTCCTTCCCTCTCTTTCTTTCTTTCTTTCTATCTTTCCTTCCTTTCTTTTTTGTTTGTTAAAATTAATTTAGTCAGTCAGTCCTTCTAAAAAGGACTCATCTGGTAGAGATAAACTGATTCTAAATCTGATTCCAGACCTTCAAAATGCCTTCATAATATAAAAAGTTATATCAGGGAAAGGTACAGAATTCCAGGTGGAATAAAAACTGAAAGCTATTATTCCCTCCAAAAGATTTTAAACATAAATGTTTTTTTATTTATACAGCACAGTAGAGCCTAAGAACATAAAATAAATACTATTTTAAAATATTACATTAGAAAAAATTTTCCTATGTAATAATGCTTGAGGCTCAAACAATATTTTTTATAATATGTACCACCACATATTTTTCTCTCAGGTAATAAATGTCATCAGATATAATTGCCTTAACTACTTTGGAAAGTGACAGTCAAGTGAATAATAGCAATTGTCTCAACACTTCACTCCAGGATGAAAAGGGTAAAATTTTCTCTGTTTGTGCAAAGATCTGCTTGCCTGAAAGTCCTGCTCTTGGTGTGTTAGCCACTCTGATTCTTGAAACTCTTAGGCAGGAGAGTTTTTGATCATGATTGCTTCTTCTAAACAATGGCTTGATAGTAAGTGTCCCTCTGTACTGGAGATATTATTTCTCACCAGTGAAGAATCCAATTTGGAGATCTTCAGAAAGTTGAGTGGCACTTTGTGATAATGATGGCCTACACTTGAGGTGCTTTACACTTTATAAAAATTATTATCTAAATGGTTGAATTTCAGACTTCAGACCACTCTTTGGGGTGGACAGGGAAAAGGATATGGTTCTTATTTTCTAAAGGAAAAAATGAATTCAAGGAGTTGAAGAAAACTGCAGTCCATCGCTATTAGAAAGAGCTGAAACAAAGACAAGATCCCAAGTTTTCTGAGACTGCCTGTCTAGTCCTCTTCTCTGTTTCAAGCCTGTCAATCTTTCTATCCCAATATATCCAAAGTCCACGCCCCTTCTCTACTTGCCACTGAGAACTGTGAGATGAACTTTATAATAGTTAAACTGGGGGAAAAAATCACGACCACAGTTAAGCATATCAAAAAGTGAAATGGCAACTATATGAAGCCTCCCATTTCCAAACCTCACTATCAGCCAAGAAACTGGAGTTCTTGGCTCTGTTACTCTGACTATTAATTGTGTGTCCTTGGACAAATCAAACAACCTGTCTGGCACTCAGCTTCCTTATCTATTAGATGAAAGGATTATATAAGATCCTTCTACACATAAACATTTGAAACATTAGTAAAGTGATACACATTCCAAAAAAAAATTGTGCTGTGTTGCTTCCTCTTAGAATTGCTGGAATGAACTTCAGACTGCAGTATTAGAGCTGCCAATTCTTTAACAATTTGGACTGTGTAGCACTAACTTAAATCCACCTGTGGGAATAGAGTTGGAGGCAATATACCATTTCAACTTGCTCTGTTTGTATTTTCAAAACCGTTAAGGGAAGTTGGGCTGAAACTGGTTTTGGAAAAATACAGAAACTCTATATCAAACTTGACAAGAAAGCTAACTCTATGCCATATTAATGACTTTTGATTGTATTAATAATTTCCTACTGCATTGCTTTGAGATTCAGTTATGTTGGCACAAAATAAAAAACAATATGGTTACAATTTAAGTTAATATTAAGACTCCAACATGGGACACAGGTGCATGCTATTTGAATGTATTTAACTAGTACAGTTTAAAATTTACATAATTGCTAAATTACATGCTTGATTAGACTGACATCAATAGAAGTGTCTGACTAATCTGCATTTTATGAATCCTCTGGGGACTCATCTTTTCTCGCTTATCTTTGTTTATCACCAGGCCCAGATTTTAGTTTGAAGAATTTCCAAAGATAAAATGGTCAGTCTCAATAATCAACATCATCAACTCCATGCCTCTAATTTCCTCTCTCCTTTTCTCCTACTTTTTGACTTTTGAAAAGATGATTATAAGAAGGACAAACTTCCCAACAGTATCCAGCACTGCTGCCCACAAATATAGCTTTGGATCCAGCAGACAGGCCTGTGGTCAGCTCCTATTTTGCCATTCCTTTATAACATAAGGTCATCTGGTTCAATTCAGAGGCTAGATGCTGAACTGCTACTTCTCTAATTCCAGGAAGTAGCTTGCCATCTAAACACATAATTAAAGAGGGCAGCAGCATGTGTTCCAGAATAGTGATGCAATATTTCGGGGAAGAGTGTGTTGGTGAAATCAGTAGCACGCCCACATAGCCACTACCATATTTGTCTAACAGAAGGCTATTTTTCTTACTCTGTGAACATTTACGGTCAAGTCTATTAATTGTTTCCATATAGTATGAGTTCAAGATTTGTCCATATCAAAATTAATCATATATAATCTAATGAATACCAAACTGTGTGGACTGCCAGAGAACTCATGTGTCAATTTCCCTGGTGTGAAGAATTTTCCAGTGACCTTTATCAAGTTATTCAATCTTTCTTTGCTTTAGAATTTTGGACTCTAATCTGTAAAATGTAATGCATACCTCTTACTTTACATGGAATCATAATTAAATATTTTTAATGAATCTTAGGCCTGTTAGGAAGAAGTTGTGTATAAATACGTGATATCTTCCCACTAATTCACCTCCTATAATTTGTCAGTTCTAGCAGTTGATTTTCCCTCTATGTTTTAATTAAATCTTTAGAAATGTAAGTCTCTAAAGTGCTTTATTTAAAGAAATGTCTTAACAGTCCCCACTACCAAGCCCCTTTCTTAAAGCATATCTGTGGAATTTACATAAGAACAATAGAGATTGTCAACCAGAAACTGGCAAGAAATTTTTGCCTTCTTTGTATCTTAATAGGGAGTGTATTTAAATACCAAAGTGTAATTTTATTTATTGTGGAAGCCGAAAGCAATTTTTTACTGAAGAACTTTCAAAATCAGTTACTGATGCACGAATGAAACACTGTCCATCCTCTCTTTGCCCCCACCTCCAAATACCATGTCTCTTTCCTGGAAAGCACAGCATAAATAGGGAAAATGGAAATTTAACTCCTTTTATGCACTTCTTAATTACAGGGTTACATTAGTATTACTAAGAAATTCTGTTGTTTTTTTAAATTATGATTCCAAAGGAAAGCAAACCCAGGAGCAGATGAGTAACAGATCAGGTTCAGTTGGAAACTTTCATGTGTGTTACTTTTTAAAGAAATTCTGAAAGCCTTCTCTGTACTAATGCTGCTGGTAGAGGGGACCCAAAAGAAGAAGACAAGTATTTGATGGGCTGATCTCTTACACTATCTGTAGTTGTAAGCATCCCTGGTCCTTCGAGAATATCTCTGGCAGGAATATTTTTGAATCATACCACCTCCTTCCCTGTCTGCAGTGCTTCAGGAAGTTAAAGTACTTTTTAAAAAATCTTGGGAGAATTGAGACCATCTAAACCTATCTTTCTAGACTTTTCTACACATATAGTAGAATGAACTCCCAGCAGACTAGTCTTTTCTGAAAAGAATAGAACTTGTCATTTGCTGACAGAAGCTGAAGGACAAACTTTCCCACCCTTTCTCTAAGCCTAGATAGAAAAAATGTAGTGGAGAATTAATAAAATTCACATGATTCTGTTGAAGCCTCTTTGGAAACTGTAAAAATGGATTTTGACATCTCTGTATGAAAATTATCTTTGACGTGTCCCTGAAATGAAAGAGATGATTAGAAAGGAAAAAGGGCAGGGAAGTGGATGGAGGGGGAAGGAAGAAGTTGCATGGCTGAGATACCATTTCAGAGAGACCTTTCTCCCCAGAGAGTATCTTAACTTTCTACTTTATTTTGCCTGTGTAAATACAGCCTCTGCAAGCTTCTCTTCTTCTCCTTTCTTCTCCTTCTCCCCTCTGGAAAGAAGTTCTCATTTCGCTGTAGCTGCATTTCTGAATGTAGCAATTTGAAAATTCATTTTATTATATATTCAAATTACACAACTTGTTACATTGGTCCTATTTATCTGAATTTTCATTTTGGTAAATGTGAAGCAAACCATATGGAGATTCAAGGACAGGTAAAATGAAGGGACAACTTTTCAACACTTAACTGTCCTCAAAAAGAGAGAACTTCATAAAAGCATTTCATTGCCTTCATCTGGAATATTTCTTTTTGTTAGGATCAAAGATTTGACAGAGAGGAAAGACCTCCCCCCCCTGCAATTTTACACAGAAATATATATCAACCAGGAAAAACTCCTTAAGTGAAAACATTCCTATAATAGCCTTCTTTATTTCCATCTCTTTATCTAATAAATTTTCTGAGACACCTTAGAAAATGAAATGGAAGAAAGGAAATGTTCTTTGTAGGTGGTTCATATTATGACTGCATTCAACAAGCAGATTAAAAAATACAGTCAACACAGCTCTTTTTTAAAAATCTGCAAATTTGTGTCATGTACACCAAAAATTCAGATGACTAAGAAATATTCCATTGTTATTAAGATATTTGGCACCATGCTGAAATAAAATCGGCACATAATTTATTGTTCAGACAACTGAGTAGAAAGGTAAATTTGAAATATGCTTTAGATTCCTTTAAAGGCCCCAATGACTTCCCTGTACCACTGAGGACAAGCCATATGCACATTCCAACTCTGATCTAAACAGAAAATACATCCTTTATTTTTTCACACATATGGATAGTTCTGTGTCATATAGAGTAAAACATGTATATTGTCAGTATCTAATTAGCAGGGAACACTTACAAACTCATATTTGCTTTATTTTTCTTACAATAATAAAAATTTATTTTTATTGTAGAAAACAATATATAGAGATACAAAAAGGAAGAAATGAAGTATCACTTATAACCCCCTGTCCTCCACCACTCAGAGGTATTCACCTGCTGCTGCCCTGAAGTAGGGGGAGATGCTATTAATGTGGGTTTGGGTTTAGTGTCCATGTGAGGACTGAAGAGGGCCTTGAATCTTTAAGAGAAGGGAGATTTGAATAGAAATCATTTATTAAAGCCTAGATTATTTACATATTTCTGCACAGCAAATGAAACAGATAACAAAATGAAAAGGCAAACTACAGAATGGGAGAAATATTTGCAAACCATATATCCAATAAAGGGTTAATATCCAAACTATATAAGGGGCTCAATAGCAAAAAACCAAATAAACTGATTATAGAGTAGGTAAAAGACTTAAACAGACAATTTTCTAACAAGACATACAAATGGCCAACAGATATATGAAAACATGCTCAACATTATTAATCTTCAGGGAAATGCAAATTAAAACCACAATGAGATATCACCTCAAGCTTGTTAGGATGGCTATTATGAAAAAGTCAAAAATAACAAATGTTGTCAAGGATGTGGAGAAATGGGAACTTTATATACTGTTCGTGGGATCGTAAATTGGTATAGGCATTATAGAAAAGAGTATGGAAGTGCCTCAAGAGATTAAAAATAAAACTACTGTGTGATCTAGCAATCCTACTTCTGGCTATATATTCAAAGGAAATAAAATCACTGTCTTGAACTCCCATGTTCATTCACGTTAACCAAGATAACAAAAACAACCTAAGTGTCTAATGACAGATGTATGAATACAGAAAATGTGATGTGAGATATATATATAATACACATATATATGTAATGAAATGTTATTCAGCCTTTAAAAAGAAGGAAATACTTTCATTTGAGACAATATGGATGAAACTGGAGGACATTATGCTAAGTGAAATAAGCCAAATAGAGAAAGACAAGCACCATATAATATCACTTACATGTGGAATCTAAAGAAGTTGAACTCATAGAACCAGACAGTAGAATTCTAGTTACCAAGGGCTGGTGTGGGGTGGGGGAGATGCTGGTCAAAGGGAACAAACATTTAGAATAAGATGTATAACTTCTAGAGAACTTATGTACAGCATAGTGACTATAGTTAATAACAAGGTATTATATACTTGAAATTTGCTTAAAGAGTAGATCTCAAGTGCTCTTACCACACACACACAGAATAGTAACTATGTGAGGTGATAGGTATGTGGACATGTTAATTGATTTGATTGTGGTAATCATTTCACAATATATGTGTATATAAAACCTTATGTTGTATACCTTAAATATAAACAATTTTTGTCCATTATACCTCGATAAAGCTGGGGGAAAAAAAACTTAGTTTCTCAAAAGTTTTCATGTTAACAGAAAATTTAAAAATAAAACAAAACAACTGCACAGGGAACATTTGTTTCTGTCTGGGCTCAGGGTTAGGGGCCTCCCCTGAGGAAAATAAAATCCCTGAGTTATCTTCTCCATGAATTTGAGGTTTGGGATCCCTAAAAGTGAAACTAAAAAAATTAATATTTGTTTGGGCCACTTGGAAGAAGCAAATACACCACCCATTTTGGAAGAGCTCTCCCATGGTAGAGTTAAAGAGTATCAAGAACTTCTACTCTTAGGAAAACAGTGAAAAATAATATAAAAATGTATGTTTACAATGATTAAGGAATAAGGAACAAAACATAAAGAGAACAGTAGCAAACTATGAAGAAAAATAGGCTTGAAAAAAGAACAAAATAAAAATTCTAGAAGTATTTCCTCTGCTTCCCAGAGACCTCTTCATATTGGAGACTCCTCAAGACTTATCTCTCAACTCTCTACTCCATCTTTCCTCATGCTTTTAATTATCTGTTTCCCTAAACTTCAGGCTCCTTCAATACCTTCCCTTGAATATCTAACAGACATCTCAAACTTAATATGTCCACAACTGAACCGGATCTTACCCCCAGATCTGCTTCACCCACAATCATTCCCATCTCAGTTAATGGCTCCACACTTTTTGTCACATCCACATCGTCAGTTGTTAAATCCAGTTGGCTTTACTCTCAGGCTCTTCTCTCAGGATAGAATTGTGCCACTTCTCACCACCTCTATTAATCTCACCCTGTTCTGAACCCCATCATCACATCTCTCTTAGATTACTGGTCTCTTGGCTTCCATCCTTGAGCGCTATAGACTGCCCTCAACATAGTAGTCACAAGTTAATCAGATCTTGCCATTGTTTGTGCAGAATCTTTTGGTGCCTCCTCATCACACTCAGAATATAAACCAAAGTTCTTTAAAGTTCCTACAAAGTTCTAATCATTCTGGCCACCATTATTTTCTAAGCTCATCTCAGGCTAATCTCTCCTCACTCCCTCTGGTCCAGCCACACTAGCCTCCTGTCTGTTTCTCAGAACTCTGGATCCTTTTATTAGCTGTTTCTTTTACCTAGAATCTCCTCTGCCTGGTGTCCTCGTGGCTTCTCTCTCACCTTTTTCAGATATTGGCTTACATACTAACCTGTCCATGAACCCTTTCCAGAACACCCTGTTAAAATTGCTCCCTCTTTCCAACACTCGATATCCCTTGTCCTTCTTTATTTTTCTTTTCAGAAGCTATTCTTTCCAATCTACTATAATTTGCTGATTTGTTTATTGTCTCTCCAAATGGAATATAAGCTCCATATGGGTGAGGCTTTTGTACACTTTGCTCATTGCTAATGGCAATTTTTAATTTATATTTTTTCATATAATTTATATCAATTCACATATCATGAACATTTTTCCATTATAATTAGTGTTCAAAATATTAATGGCTACATAATATTTAATAATTTCTTTATTTCATAATTGTACATGTATGTTGACTCCATGTTTTCAGTATTATAAACATTCTTTTATGTTAAGTTTTGACACTATTAAAATCATTCTTTAGAATATATTACTGGAAGTAGAATTACTGGGTCACTGAGAAAGAACATTTTTGTTTTGTTTTGATTTTTTGGCCTTGATTTTTTTTTTTAATTGAGGTACAGTTGATTTACAATATTATATGTTTCAGATATACAACATGGTGAGTTTTAAAGGTTATACTCCATTTATAGTTATTATAAAATATTGACTATATTCCATGTGCTTTATAATATATCCTTGTAGCTTATTTATTTTATAACTAGGAGTTTATACCTCTTAAAAAACCCTTGATGGGCTTGCCCCTAACAGTCTTAAAGACATGGCTCTCTGGGATCAATGAGAAAAGAATACAATATCTTAAATAAAGTTTCTTACACAGAGTTGCACTTGAAGAAATATTTTCAAAAAACAGTATTCTGTTAGATAAAGAATGATGAAAAATAAAAAGAAATGAAAGATAGTTTAATATTTTAAACTAGAAAACTGGAGCAGAGTTTACTGATAAAGGTGGAAATACTGGGAATAGCTGTTACTTTGAGTTTGAAGATGGCAACTTTGTTCTTTATTTTGGACACGCTGTCTTTCAGGTATTTAAAACAAAATGTTTTGAAAGCAATTTGGTCTTAGATTGAAACTCCTCTCTTTTTCTCATATTTGCTATAAAAATGTCTCAAGTTTAAAGGTAGTTTTTTTAAAATTTAATTGTATACATTTTATAAAAACATTTGGATGCTAGGGACCTTGAGAAAAATGAGTCTCTCCCAACTCCTTCAAAATTAAATTTTAAATGCTTTCAGTTTAGCTTTTCCCTCGTCTGTTGTGAAATGTTCTTTTTATCACAGGACAAAGGAATAAAAATCTGATAGATTTTTAATGGAAGTAACACTCTCGGTCATAAAAGTAAGTTAAACAAAGAAAAATTTTTGAGGGAATTTTTAAGGATGGGCATTTAAAATTTAAAGCCTTTATTATTCTTTTGTTGATCTTTTTCAGTTCAATATATAGTCTTTAATTTTGTGCCAAAAGACTTCTTTCTATTTTTGCTTTACTAAGAAGTTGCTTGATGGATGATGATATCGTCCATACTCTGGCTAGTGATCCATCTCAACATTGTTCTGGTGACTTTTGTACAAATAATTTTACAAAGGCTCATTCTGTTTCTTAACACCTCCCATGGGACCTTAGGTTTGGCAACCTTCTATTAGTGATCATAACATTTAGCGTGAGTTGAATCAGGATACAGACTGTGATGTATTCTATTTAAAAATCCATTTGTGGGGCACTAGTAGAAGGTTTATGAGAGTATTGTAATAATACTGTTTAACAGAAGGTAGGAATGTCTGTAGCTATGTGAATAAATAGAATTTGATTAGATTTCAAGAAGTGATTTAAGGTTCATTATTTCCTTATATATTTGAAAAGGCAACCAATACTTTAGTATTAGAAAAATTCAGGTATTAACTTTTGAAAACTAGTTAGAGGTATATTCTTATGGGTTATATGTACGTGAGGCAGAAATATATCCCTAAATAGGTCAAATTTCTTCCCACTTTTTTTGGGAGGGTTGGGGGGGCTGGCTTTTGTTTTAGAGTGACTCAAGCAAGGCTCAGTCTTTTGGCCTCTTCGCTTAGGTAGCTGTACTAAATCCCTTTTGCTCTCATCCAGTCTCAAGACATTAAATATACTGATGACACTAAAATTTTTATCTCCAGTGCAGAACTCTTTCTGAACTCAGAAACATGTCCCATGACCTATATGCAATCGCTCCTTAATATTTCATAGGCCTATTAACCTCAGTATATCCAAAACTTAGTTCCTTATTCCAACTGCGCCATCTCCAATCAAACTCCTCCTATAATCTTTCCAACTCATTAAATGGTAGGATATCTATATACCTGTTTTACCTATTTCTCAGCATAATTATTAATAGCATCCTCTTTAACTTTCAAAAGTACCTACTTTAAGTTTCAAAAGTCAAGATATATGCTTACAGATGTTAATGATAATTTTATTTTCCATGCTGTTTAGACCCCCAGGGAATAGCTATAATGCCTTTCTGTCTCCCATATCCCACAACTACTTTATCAGCAAATCCTATGGGGCTTACTGTGAAAATATATACAGAATTTGACCATTACTCACATGCCCATTGTCACCTTGCTGATTCAAGCCAGCATCATCTTTTAGCTGGGTGATTGCAGTAGTTTCCTAAACTGGTCTTGCTGGCATCCAGTGTTCCCTATTAAAATAAATGTTGGATGATTTACTGGTCAGTTCCAGAACCTCAGCTAAGTGACTAAAGTCTTGTTACTTTTTGATAGACTTCCCTGAAGTCAGCATTTTACAGCCTGCTTAGACTTAGGAGATGTATCCCCTCTACCACAATTAAGTTCTCCATCACTGTATTTTTCTTACCTATTGGAACAACTACCACCTCTATCTTGCTCACTTGCCCAGACTGCAAACTGCTACTTGATTCCTGGTCACCAAGGTTACCAGACTGGACTTTGGATCCTATACTTAGCATCCACAGCTGTGTCTACCCTCTTCCTTTGCTCTTGTTTGGCCCAGCATGTTGGGTAGGCTTTGAAGGGCCCTAATAATTCCCAGTACAGTCCATCTTGCTTTAGGTAACAAGGCCAGATCCATTTGGTTGCTTAAGACCACCAACATCTTGAAGTAAAGGAGAAAGCCAAGTTCATTAAAAGGGTGACTACCTTGAGTACCAATAGTAGAAGTGATAATGATATTTTGCTCAAATGTATCTACTGCAAAATTACTTGTCCTTTGAATTTATTTGAAGAAAATATCTAGACTTGCATTTCAAATTTACACTATAATTTTATTATTTTCAAACACCAGGACTACCTTTTAGGTAAATGTTTCTTGGGATGGTGAATTTCCACAAAGATTTTAAAGAAATTTAAAAAGTGAACTTGGGGAAAGTACATAAATATTTCATCAAAATAATCAGTCCAAGAGAAATATAGTCTTTTAAAAATGATAGTAGGAAGTTTACTAGAACCTGAAATTTTTATTCAATCCTCCTTCCTAATAAAACAGTTATGATGGCTTTTGCAAGAAATGAGGTGACATGCCTTTTTTTCCCAATCATGCCAAATTTTTGTTCTAATATTCAAAATAAAACAAAAAATAGAAAAATTTGATATGCCTTTGATTTCTGAGTAATTACTTAGTAGATTCAAGTTACCCAGTTCTTGAGATTTTTATTTTATATCCTGATAAATACCTTTAAATTAATTGCATATAATCTATTTAAAATATATCTTGACTTTACACATAATGTTTCTAAACATGAATCAATGAAGAGATTTGATTAAGCTTGGGTTTCTTCAAAATCACAGTGCCAAAACTTTTTTTGCCTTTTTGGAAGGGAGTACTAATGTTCATATTTAGTACTGTCCTATAAATCATCATACATGGAAACAGAAGTTAAGCTGAATGACATCAAATTTAACTCAAATAAATGAGGTCACTTTCTTAACCCTTTGGTAAAGTGAGCAATTTGTGAAAGTTTAAAAATATACCTAGAAAATTTTATAACAAAGAATGAGGCCTAATTTTACTCAGGTTCTGCGACAATTTACAATAGAATTAATCGATGAAGGACTAACCTTCAATCCATCATGATGAAATAGTGATTTAACTACTTTTTATGTTTTGATGTAGTCAATAAAACTTGAATGCTGAAATCTTAACCAAGTCTTCTAACCTCATCATAAAGATTAGTTTTATTTACGGTATTAGAAATAATCCATTCCTCTTGTAAATCTACCCCATATTCCAATTACATAGTAGAAATTTTAGGTCAATCCCCATGTATCTATCAGAAGCACTTCTTTATAAAGAACACAGAAAAAGATTTCATTACTCATATTCAAATCCTTAAAAGGTTATCAATAAAATGCTCTGTTTTTGTTCCTTTTATGAATTAGCTAAGGCATCTAATAATTGGGAAACATGTTTCCTCTGACCTTATGAGTGGGAAAAAGCATCACAGGAGCCTACTGTAATGTCTTCAGTTTCTCACAAGATTTCAAATCAAGATGCAAAACATTCTGTCGCCAAAAGCGTCCGTCATGTGCCCTCTTACAGTCATACCCACTTCTCTCCCCTTTCTCCGTACTTAATCCCTGCAGCCATTAATCTTGTCTCTAAATCTACAATTTTGTCATCTCAATAATGTCATATAAATGAAATCATACAGTGTTTAACCTTTTGAAATTGGATTTTCCCACTCATTATATCCAAAGTTTGTTCTTTTTATAGCTGAGTAGTATTCTGTGTTCTGTGTACAATAACTTTTTAACCATTCACCTGTTGAAGGGTATATGGACTGTTTCTAGTTGTTGGTTATTACAAATGAAGCTGCCAGGAACATTCATATGCAGGTTTCTGGGATAAATGACCAGGAATGCAATAGCTAGATTGATTGGTAATTGTATGTTTAGTTAAAATCTTTTTAAAGAAATTGCCTGTTTTCTAGAGTGGCTGTACCATTTTACATTTCCAACAGCAATGTGCAAGTGATTCAGTTTCTCCACATATTTGTCAGCATTTGGTGGTGTCACTATTTTAAAATTTTAGCCATTTTTCTAGGTATATAGCAATATCTCATTGAAATTTTAATTTGCATTACCCTAGTGGGTAATGATATTGAATGTCTTTTATTGTACTTATTTGCCAAACTTATTCTTTGATAAAATGTCTGTTCATATTTCTTGTCCATTTTCTATTTGGATTATTTATTTCTTAGCTACTGGGTTTTGAGGGTTCTTCATATATTCTAGATAATAGTCCTATTAGACATGTAGTTTGCAAATATTTTCTCCCATTCTGTAGCTTAGCTTTCCTAACCTTAACAGGGTCTTTCACAGAGCAAATATTTTTTAATTTAATGAAGACCAATTTATCAGTTTTCATTTTTATGAATTGTCCTTTTGGTGTCAAGTCTAAGTAAGAATTCTTAGCCTAGTCCTCAATTCCAAATATTTTCTCTTATTTTTTTCTAAAAGACTTCTAGTTTAGCATTTGTGTCCATGGTTAATTTTGAGTCAGTTTTTTATTATATAAGTTGTGACAGTTAAGTCGAGGTTCATTTTTTTTTTTTTTTTTTTTTTTGCCAGTGGCAGTCTGCTTGTTCCAGCATCATTTATTGAAAAGGTTATCCTTCCTTCATCGGATTGCCTTTGCATCTTTGACAAAAAGCAGTTTAGCATATACGTATCAGACTATTTCTGAGTTCTCTATTCTGTTCTACTGATCTATGTGTCTACCCCTCTGGCAATACTATATAGTTTTTATCATACCTATATAACCAGTCTTGAAATTGGGTAGACTGATTGCTCCCACTTTATTCTTCTCTTTCAAAATAGTTTTTACCTGTTCTAGTTTCTTTGCCTTTCCATATAAATTTTATAATAATCTTCTCTTTATCTAAAAAAAAAACTCTTGCTGGGATTTTGATACATAGAACACTAAACCTGTATATCAATTTGAAGAGAATTAATACTTTAACTATTTTGAGTCTCCCAAACCATGAACATGTTGTCTTTCTATTTGTTTAGCTCTTCTTTGGTTTTGTTCATCACTGTTTTGGGTTTTTTGTTTGTTTGTTTTTATGGTTTTCAGAGAGCATGCTACCTGAAGTACTGTATTTTTGTTAGATTTACACCAAAGTATTCAATTTTTTGAATGATTGTAAATGGTATTGTGTTTAAAATTTTAGTGCCCACATGTTCATTGCTACTATATAGAAATCCAGTTAAGTTTTGTATGCTTATCTTGTATCCTGAAATCTTGCTGAACTCATTTATTAGTTTTAAGAGATGTATTGTGTGTTCCTTGGGATTTTTTACATAGACAATGATATCACAAGCCTATGGTGACTGTTTTATTTCTTCCTTTCCAAGTTACCTGACTTAGATTTCCTTTTCTTGAATTAGTGACTGGCTAGAACTTCCAGCACTGTGTTGAACAAGAGTGGTGAAAGCAGACATCCTTCATTGAATTTCATTCTGTTTCTCTCTCTAGTTTATTGACTTTACTTCCATCTTCAAATTTTATTTAATCTTTAAGCGTTCTGACCATTGATCGATATTACTGTTGTGTGTTAATTTGCACACAAGGCTGCTGACTTGTAAGATAAACAAGCATGCCTTCTATTCCTTTCAGTTCCTAAAGACAATATTAAACATTACTACAAAAATATGACTTGAGAAACACCAGTTTTAAGCTCTCTTGTCTTGGCATAGACAATACTGAATCCTTTCTGTATAAGATCATTGATATAACAGTAATAAAATAGTCAAACAGGAAACTTCCAGTGGAGTCACAAGTGAACAACTCAACTGCTTCTATAAAGTGAGGTAGGAAAGGGAAGTAGGAAGAAATTTGATAGTATAAAGCAGAGAATAACTACAGAGTGAAGGTCTCACTAGTAATGACAGGAAACTCTTTAGGGTTTATGGAGTCTAGAAATTATAAAATAAATAGGCTGAGACCCAGAGGTTATTCATACTTTAGCTCCATCAATAACTAGTATACAACGTGGGCACATGTCTTTACTTCTTGAAGTCTTGCTTGATGTCTTTTATTTTAATGTAAGGATAAAACTATCTACCTTAGAGAGTTAGTTTATGAATTAAATGAGATAAAGTATAATAGTTATATGGTATAATTGGTCTGGTACATAGTATTCAGTAATGATTTCATTTTCCTTTTTCTCCCATTGTTCTGCTAACCCAAAATGTTTTATAAAACTTTGCTAGTACAAAGAAACAGAGAAGGTGGCATCTTGTAGAAGGTACTTGACATCATGTGAAATGAACATAGTAATGCTGTTCAGTAGAAAGTACAAACACAAATACCTATTGATATACACATATTTGAGATATTATATTTTAAATATATGTACTGAACATCTTTATTTATTTAAATATATCTATTGAACATCTATATTTAAATATATATACTGAACATCTTTAGACTGATATTTCTTACACAGTGAGGAAACAATCTAATATTGAGGGTGAGAAACCATGAAATAAGAGAAGGACCAACTGGTAACTAAATGAGCAAAAACAGGAGACAGACAATTGAAACCATAGTGACTCTGTCTAAGATTTACTGTAATGAAGAAAAATTGACAGTTTAATCCAGAACTGCACTAAAATTATTCTTAATAAAACCGGTAGCTGACTATTCATTGTTAGGCTACAGCCTTATTGTTCCTGGATCTTGATAAATGGCAGATACTGATGAAGGAGAGATATTTTACTTTTCATTTAAATTTTGAAAGCTTTTATGAGTTATGTTCTCTCTCTGTGATGAGGACCTGTACCCTTTTGGGTGTGACACTGGTTATATGATTGTGTTGGGTTTATTAAAAACTAAGCCATACAGGAAAGACTCAAAATTATTGCAAATGTATGGTGGTGGGATGAACTGGGAGATTGGAATTGACATATATACACTAATATGTATATAATAGATACCTAATAAGAACCTGCTGTATAAAAAATAAATTACATTAAAATTAAAAAAAAATTATTGCAAATGTCAAAGAAGATTAGTTTACCCCTGATCAGTGTTAATCTGTCATAAAAAAGTATTCATATTTACTGACTGAAATTATTGCTTCAAAAACAGGGCTGAAAGAGTGCATTTTTCTGCGTGGTTTAATAGCTGATCTTTGACTCTTACCTCTTCCAAATTTTGTAAAATATTTTTGAACATTCCTGATAAAGAACTAGGTTGAAAATTAAGATGCTCCATCTGCCTGTTGCCCTTTTAGTTGGCAGGGGCTGATGAGCTGTGTAATTAGATAAGTGTTCCCACCAATAAAAGGGGCGCATTAATGTTTTTCATCTTTTCCATTATCGTACACTTAACTATGAAGCATACACTCATTTGGCATTCTAAGCACTTTTGACTGATTTACAATGTCAGTAAAATTTAAAGATTATGCATTCCAAAAGATAAGAGGGAATTAATGTCTTAGGAAAAGTTTTTAGCATAGTCCCTCTTGCCAACATTAATTTTTTTAGCATTAGTGTGTCTCAGTGTACAGAAGCAAGTAAACATGGATAAATGTAATCCAAATTAAACTGCTGAGAATATTATTTTCCATTTGGTTTGCTCTGGGTTTATAAGTAATAGTTCTTGATGTATACTTTGAAGTATGTCTTGACTTTTATTAGCAATGCCAAAATAATGTTCAAAATGCTCCATTACATGTTGTCACATGTTCACTTCGACATGCTAGTTTTTTCTTCCCTGCAACACATAAAGATTTAAACCAAATGAAAATCAATAAAAAACAATAAAAGAAGTATAATATGAATTTCAAAGCTGGAACATCAGAGTACCTCTTGGTATTCTGGAAATTATATGTTGTCTAATAAGAAATAATCTGAGATTTTCCTCAATCTATTTTAGCTTTACTTACAAATTTAATGCACCTTATAATAAAGGCTGTTCAAACAATTGAGAAAGTTTAGCTTGAAAATCTAGTTGACCAAAAGATTTGCCAGTTATATAAAATGCTCCCTACTCCTACTTAAATCACATTATGGACATATCAGGAGAAAAATAATAAATGTTATTTAGAGTGTGTTATATATTATTGAAAGTAAAAATCAATATTTTAAAGTTAAGGTTTATATAAGCTTGGCAGGACTTTGCTTTACAAAATAATTAACTTTGGCTTTTAAATCATTCTTTCATTCATGATTTATAAAAGGTAAACCTGCTATTTTAGGGGTTAGGTGAGTTTTTTAAATAAATATTTAGAATCTTAGAAAGACATTTTTAGCTGTCAGGGAAGAAATCAGATTTTTAGCTAACAAAGGATCTTCAAGGCCTGAGTAACTTTTTAGTCAGGTTGCATTTTGAGTAGATGCAGACAGAATTGCTTCATGGAAATTTAGCTTGAAGGGTGGGTGTGTTTGATGCAGACACATATCACTCGGTTTTCGGAGAAATGAGTATCCACATAAGGTTAGGACACAGACATTCCTAGTTACGGAGTCAGTGAGCGGAGATTGTTAGCTGGCAAGTTTTTATTATGCCAAACTATAACCAAAGGTGATTTTTCCCCTTGGGAACGTAGCTGGCTATTTATTTGATTCTTGAAACTCTCACGTACTGGATGAGAAGAGAATTTTCTTGGTTTTATTTGTTGCTTTCATTTTGATTCATTTTGAGTCATTATTTTAAGTTCATTTCTCATCAGATCTGGAGGAATCATTTAACCTTTGATTTTAGAATCTCAAGATGTAATTATTCATATTTTCCTTAATAAAAGTCCAAACAGAAAAGCCATTAAAGAATTGGTTAATGAGGAAGCCACAAAGATTTTACACTTACCAGGAATTATTCAGGTATATTATGAACTCTAGTATATTATGAACTAGACCAGTGTTTAAGTGTTCTGATAAAGCTCTGGGAATTTATGAAGCTTCCCCAAATACCCTTGTGAAGGAGGGGTGTTTGGGTTAAGAGGTGGAGACAAAGTGGACAGTAATGGTGTGGATCCCCTGCTTCATTCAGAATAATTCCACCTTTATCTTTTACATATTCATCTTCTGTGTGGGCTGTCATTTAAGAAAAAGTTCAGATGAATTTTAAATACTACTGGCTGAATTCTCAAATTCGTATGCTTTGAGAAAAAGAAGATATTGACTAGAATTTAATTCAGTGCAGTTCATCAACAAATCTATCAATTTATTGTCTCCTGTGTGCCTAGTGTTTTTCTGAGTATTTTAAATTATTCAAAGAAATAAAACCATAAAGTATATTCTATTATTTAATAGTTTTTTTTTTAAAAAAAGGAACAAAGGAAAAACTGTAGCTGTAGAGCTGTCCACTGAATTCTCCTTAAGTAGAGAAAAACCTTTGTTTAGAAACAAACTCAAATGGACATGTGTGCTAAATCCTGAGGCCCTTGTTGATCTGCTTTTCTTAACTAATAGAGGACTAGTAAACAGTTAAACCATCCTAAGAAATAAAGAGGAATTTAGGGTTGGGGGAGTAGTTAGAGAAGAGGGGAAAAGAAGTACTCAAGGTTATAATTCGGAGAAAGAAAATGCAAATTCAAGAGAGAAGAGATGTAGGAAACAAGAAACAGTTCTGAATGAACAGTTAATACATCTGAGTAGAATGTATTAAGTTAAAATAAGCTATGACACATAATAAAAAATTTCTATCTGAATTTTAAGAAAAAAAATTTCTTAATTTTGTGTGGAATGCTGTGAGGAAGCCCAGGTCACATGGAGAGAAATGAGAAAAAATGCCCAAGTGACAAAAATATGGAGATAAATAACGGATTATGTTTTTGTGAAAAAATTCGCAAAGCAGGCCAAGTGTAGAATATTGAGAGGACAAAGAAGGAGTATAGCACACAGCATTTCAATATATTTGAATATTTTATTATGTAAATGGTTATCTGATTTCCATATCACGAATAGAAATAATAAGTCAATGAATATACTTGAATTCAATTATTTAGTGGTCATTCAGACTACACAGCACAGGGTCAGAGGCCCACAGTGGCTTTCCACCAAAGCAGGGAATTGAATGATTTTCTTTTCACTCTAAATTGAGGCTCTATTTTAAGCTACCTCAGCACCTCCTCCTTTTTCCATCCTATACTCTTTAACTTTTCTTAGTGCTAATACAAGCCTCCAGTAAGCACACACAAAAATAAATGTTGATGAATGAGCCTCTCTAGCACATTGACAGGTGCTCTCTTAGGTGCTAAGATTACACACTTGAATAAGAAATGATTCTTATCCACAAGAAACCACATTTCAACAGACTACATCAAAATATCCCACTCTTTCACCTGAATCTATTTTGAGGATTTTGTCTTTTTCTCAGTTGACTTTTTATCTCTTTCAACTCTTTCCTTGACATTATTTCAACATTCATGACAGCACAGTTTTCACACAAAAAAGTCTCATAGAGAGACAAAGATTTCTCCAAAATCAACTTCATAAACTTATGAAAAGATTATTTATTTCCCTTCACACAGATATTCTTGGATATTGGATGGTTAATATCTTTATGTATTTTATATTTTCATACAAATGAAGTATCTTTTGAAGTACCTATTCCATTGTAGCAAGTAAGAAAATGAGTGTTATAATCATTAAGATTTATTAATGGTAATTCTTTATGACATGTGAGAACATCACTACAAAAAAATTCAGATTACAAGATTTTAGCCTTCTGTGATCATGTTCATACATGAGTGAAAAACTTATTTTAACCCATACCGTATTAAAATGGTCAAGAAATGTAAAACCCAGGTGTAAAGGAAAATGCTTTGTTTTTACTGCTTTCAAAGCTTTCGTCCAAGCAGTCCTAGAGTATAATGGTTTATCTTCATATGAAACATGATTTAGAAAGTTAGAAAAATGAAAAATCTTTCAAAATAACAAGTTTGTGAGTTTTAGACTCTTTATAAATATAATATGGAAATAATCCCCTCAGAGTGGATGGGCTTTAAGCATGAACTTTCCCTGTGGTAAAATACCACTGCTTTGTTTTTTGCAGAAAACACAAAGTATAAAACGTTCAATAAATTGTTTTAAAACGTATTCCCATGCTGTAGAATGATGAAACAGATTTGTAAGTTCACTCAGAGTAACAGCCTGTGTTATGAATTTGATCACAGAGTCAGAACAGTCTAGACTTCTGCCAGGTATCAGCTGAGGATCTTGAGCAATTACTAAACCTCCCTGTAAATGGGATAATCACACAGCTTACCCTGTGGGGTAGTCATGAAGATTAAATGAGTTAATATACGTAAAGCCCTTAAAACAATGTCTGACACATTGAAAGTGGTATTAAGAATAGTTTTTTGTTTATGCTTATCGTAATATATTAAAACAAAATATAAGTACCATTGATTTGCTACATAGAAATCTCATTACTACACCTCCTCCAGAAAGATGTTAAGAGTTTTGTACACAAGGTTTTTTTTCTTTTTAAATTTTTAATCCTTTTCCCCAGCTATAGGTACAGCTCTCCCTCTCTGTCTCTCTGTCTGCCTCTGTCTCTCTTTCTCTTTCTGTCTCTCTCTCTCTCTCTCTTTCTCAACAGGGAAATGTGCTATAACATCCTCTTTATTTATTAATTTATTATGGCTATGTATGCTCCATAATATTACACCTAAATATTTGTAGACGACCTTTTAACTTGGTTTGCAATATTTGTTGGAAATATTTTCCTAGTTTGTCAAGGTTTTTTCCTAATTTATAAGATTTTTGACATACAGCCCTTTTGTAACTGATTTTCTTAACATATTCTTCAAGGAAAATGTGAAAGTGATGAAATTTTGGTTGCCATCGTCTCCTAATATAGTGTTACTCTTATCATTCTACCATTTTCTCTGAGATATCCTTTGGGGGAAAGTATGGTCAATTATTCCTAAAGACATTTAACTTGCTGGAGGTATACAACTTTTCAGTCTGGCTTATCTGGCTGTATGAGCCCACATGTGAAGATCGAGGAGCCAGAAAATATTCATGGGCAGGCTTTGGTCTCTCTTTGTCACACTCTTTCCCATTCATGGTGAGCAGTGTTATGAAAAATGTAAAGTTTAGGTCACTCCTATGAGGTGGCTGTGCTATAATTTGTATGTGTGTATGTGTGTACACAAACCAGTTTTTTCTTATGATAAATATCTGTGCATGAACTTATCAAAATTCTTGATTATCTCCTTATGATGGATTATAAAACTTGTGTCAAAGGTAACACACATAAAGGGACTTTTTGTATCTTTTCAACACCTATTGTTTGGACCGTGCAGCACCTCCCTGCTGCATCTTTTGGCAATGGTGCATCATCCTTTTCTAATCATGTGATTCCCAAAGAACCTTCCATGTGCTTATTTAACTCTGCTCTTGCAGCCACTGTTCATTGGCTAGGGCCAACAATTTACCCAGTATAGGTCATTAAGTGTCTTCCCCTCATTTATGGACAAGGGGCTAAGGTGGAGCCAGGTTAGTACAAAGTGTAAACACCTAAGCTACTGGAGGCCCTCATTTCCACAATGCAGAGCAAGTCAAAGTGACTTGTATTGAGTCATAAAAACAAACTGTTGTTCAGAAACCTGTAACAATTAACTCCTACTAGAGCAGAAGATGAGGGTGTCCTGATGGAGTGTTTTATTTCTCTCAATTTAATGGTAATTCCATTTTTAATTTTTTGAGGAACCACCAGATAGTTTTCCACAATGCCTGTACCATTTTACAATCCCACCAACACTGCTCAGGGTTCCAATTTCTAGGCAAAGCACTGTGTTTGGCAAATATTAGGTACTGTAGCAATGAATATGTGAATCAAGGGCTTTCTTTGTAAACTTGGCGATTTCTGAGTAGTCTTTTGGCATTCAATTCACTTTTCCCTTCAGAGTTTGTGAAAGTTTGTGAAAAACCCTATAGGCTTCCCAGAACAGCATTAACATCATGCTGTAGGAAACAAATCCTCTTTGCTCATATGGAAACTATCTCCTCCTGACCTCTTTATTTACTGAAACCTAATAGGGCTACATCACATCTTAGACTGCTCTTTGTAAACTGGCTGATTTTAATCTATTGGGTTGCAGAGTACAACCTAAAGTGTTTTCATAGCTCACACTGAGAACATTTTTACTGAATTCTTATATAACATGAGCCATATAATAGGTCCTACGAGTTCATCAAGAGGTTGATGCTACCTTCACGTCATTATTATTATTATTTTGCTTTTTGGCGCATATTGTGGGTGAGTTCTATACATGAGCTATAGTTATTTACTCCTGACATTTTACAAAATAATGCTTAAGTGATGGAGCTTGCACTTTAGATTCAGACCACATGGGTTCAAAATTCAGCTCTGCCACTTACCAGGTCTTTGATTTTATACAATCACTTTATTTTCTAAGAATCCATTTCCCCATATAGAAAACAGGGATATATCAGGATAGTTGGGACGATTAAATAATATGGTTTATATTAAATATGTAGCGCAGTGTACGTTACAGAGTAATCAGTGATTAATATCAAACTATTGTTTTATTATTAAATATAACATTTATTTTTCCCTGCTTAGCTTACCTTTAGATACTTAACTAATGTATAACATTCAAAGTGAGAATTCAATGACAAAGTTATCTCTATTTTTCTTGAGATCCAGACATCATCATCTAAACAGAAGTAATTTTGGTTATTATTGTTAAATCACATGTTGTTAGTACTTTCAAACTTGAAAACTACTCAGCTTGACTGAGATATATATTTAATTCTGATTTAACTTTTATTCCAGGCTCAAGCATACATGTTTCATTTAGGGAAGACAGCTAGACAAGGATTACTTTTGGTAGATTTTTAAAAGAATTTTTCATGAAGAAAGAACAAAATAACGTCTGGACATCTGGTATAATTCTAAGCCTACAAACACATAATTTTAAACATTTTTGTTTTCCTACAGAGAACTATAAAATTGCCACACACCCTCAATCCTCCCATTTCTCATGCATAATGTATCAGTAACTTTCTTAAGATCTATTGCATTGACAGAATTAGTGAACATAATGTACTTAAAAAAAGGCTATGCTTTTCTTTTTCCTTAGCACCCTCCACACATACTCCAAACAGGTTTACCCTTTTATGCTTCTAGAAAATCACTAAGACATGGGTTAAGATTTGGGGATCATGTATCCTTGACTGTGGTTGGGAGAGAAAACGTAAGAAGGAATTGTTGGTGAGGGATATGCAATCTATAAGTACTTCTATTAAAGATAGAGGAATCCCAAGTATTGTAAGCTATAAGATCCTAGTCTGTGGATTGCACTGGGCAGGGAAAGTCTAAATAAAATCAATATAAAGAGTTCTTTGACAATTTTATTATTTTGATTAACTTGTTTTTACCATTTGTTTATGTTGATCGTTAAACTTTCATTTCCAAAATCAGTGTACTTCAAGTGGTGATGTTGCAGATGGCTCTGGCATAAGGATGGCAGAAGCAGGATGTCTCTTCATTGAGAGATGGGTATCAGCTGTGACTTGGTACCTGGAATCCAGTGCCAGTAACCAACATTTACATTTCCTGTTTTGCCTTCCTTACCTATTTTCCTTTCCTTTCTTCCAACTCTACTCTAATATCATTGTTTCCAACCACTTGTGGGAACCACACATTATTCACCTTCATTTTTGCCTCTGCATTGTAGATTCTCTATCTTAGGGTACCAGTCCCTCTTGCTAGGTCTATAAATATACTAGCATCTTTCACATCCCTTCACTCTAACTTCTGCTCAACCAGTTTCATCATTCTCTTCCATTTTGATTTAAATTTCTTGATTAAGTAGTCCATATACTCTGTCTCCACTTTCCTTCTTCCCATTTATGCACGCACCATTAAAATTCAGTAGCTCTTCTCATCTTTTTGATGAAATCGTTCTCTTACAGTTCAGTAAAATATCCTAAATATAGTAACTAGTTAACTCATTATAATATAGTTAGTATGTATGTTCATCTCTGTGGCCAAACTGTGAGCTACTTGAGTCCCGGAACTGTGTCTTTTTGATTTTTGCGACCCAGGCACCTAGAACTGTGTCTGGCACATGATGAACACTCAGTAATTATCTATTGAATTAAATATTCAAACTTCTTGATAAATAAAAACTTCTGACATTCTAGTGGGGAAGAAAACCAAATCTGAAGTTACCTTTTAAAATCCTCAATAGATCTTGTGGAATAAGTTAACTACCATTATCTCTGTTAAGAAGTGAAAAAATTTGTTAAAAGTAAATTAATATTTCTTGAGTGCTTTTTCCAGGTACTACTTTATGGGATTTACACACATTGTCCCATTTATTCTCTCAACAATCCTGGGTGTTCAGAATTATGATTTCCATTTTTACTATTAGAAACCTGAGACTCACAGTTTAAGTAATGTACTTAAGATCACACAAGTTATGAGCAGCAGCAGGAGGATTTAAGCCAATATCTGATTGATTCTAAAGTTGATATTCTTTCCACTCTCCTTTCCCAACATGTTTAGTAACATATGTCAGCAGCCTTCCAACTTGGGTATGAGTACTCCTGGGATATCTGAAGACCTTCCAAGGGATCCATTGCTCTGGAGAGTTTTAGGGACTCAATTTCTAGTCAGGGGTGTCATGTGGGTTCTGCTTTCTACCTTTCCTTTCACATCTACCATTCTTCCCACTTAAAAAAAAAAAAAATCCTAATCTCTAATCTCACCATGGAAAATTGTCCCAGAGAGTAAAAAAAAACCAACTTCATGGTGACAAATAAAAAGAAAGACAGTTGACAGTCCTAAATATGAATGTCTAGGAAGTGTTCTTTATTTATTAAGGTGCCATCCGTGTCTCAGTTATATTTTTTTCATGGAAAAGGAGCTAACATGTTTCAAATCTACTGATTAATCAGTATTAAATCTGCAAGTGTAAGAAAAATAAGTTAAATGAATAATTTATAAAAGTTAACATTATAATATAAAATAATATTCTATATTTTCTTCAACACTATTTCCTACTTGTAGATAAAACTATTTCTTCACTATTTTTTCTTAACATGGGCAAAAGCCTTCTGTCCACTGCCACTCCTCACCACTTTTTCCTCATTTATCAATTCATGTTAGATTTTGATCAATTTAATATGATGTGTGTTATATAAGACTTAAAAACAATGACTAATACACCTTTGGCAAGCCACACCCTAAAGTGGCCAAATACTTTCTCTTCTTTATGCTATTTTTACTGAATCCTTACTCAGTCTAGCAACAAGAAATGTTTATTCATGAACGCATCAACCAGTTGGAAGAAATCTCCATCCATTTTATTATTAAACAACGTATTCCTCATAAAATTGTACTTTTATCATAATAACTATCAATGTTTAGATTATACTTATATTGTTTTGGTCAATTGTACACATATAATATTCGAAAAAAATAAATCTTAAAAAAAATGTTTTAACTCACAACCTGAAGTAATAGAAAGTTAAATGAAAAACATTCAAATATATGTATGTTTTTGTTACAGCAAAGTAGGTTAGAGTGATTTTAAGCATAAAGAAATGTTACAAGAGAATAAAATTATGTGGGGGAAAGTAGGATGGAAATATGAGTTCAAAGAGAGAAAGAAAAGAGGTCAAAATAGTAACTTTAAAAAAATTTGCTCATGTCTTTTAAAAATGAGCAATGATTGGTGTTAAAACACTGCAATATATGTTACATTGGATAGATTAAAGTGAAAAAAGTTTATTTTAAAATGTCTATATTTAAACTGCATCAGAAATGACCACATTTATAACTATTTAAGCTTTGAAAAAATACAGATGTTAACTTATAAATGTGCCAGGGAATAGAAGTGTTTTCGGAATTCTTTTAAGAGTTACGCAAGCCAAAATTATGAAGACGACTTTGTAAAAGTGATAGAATGTGGTGGGGAGTGCCCTGAACATATACAGAAAACTCTTGAAGTCTCTGGCAACTTCCACCTTCCCTGAGGACTCACTAATCCTGTGAATTTGGGCAAGTTACTTAACTCTTCTGGGTTTCGTTATCCTCATCTACAAAGTGGGGATAAGCACACCCGTCTCACAGGTTGTTGGAAGAAGGGAGCTCATCTATGTAATGCAATTAGCACAGTCCTGGCTCACAGAAGCATCTCAGTAAATAATCACTGCTAGTACTTTTGCTGGTATTATTGTTACATTTTAACAAGCAGGCTCTAATGGCTCTGGTATCAATTTGCAGTGAATTTGCAGGCACTTAGGAAGGGCAGGCCTGTATCAGTTCTCCATATCCAAATTTCCTCCACTTAGTGGGGGTACAAATGGTCACATTTTGCTTAAGTGCAAATCTGTTTCTTGTTTAAAATTCTTCTGGCCTTTCCTGTAACTGCCTCTCCAGTGCTCTTCCTTCCCCTCCCCAAACATTGGCCCTAGGCCCACTCTAAAGTTTCTCTCTTCACTTTTATCCAGAACTGCTGGTCTCAGCATGACCTTTCTACCCTGTTGACAGCCTTCATCCCTCCCCATGCTCAGTCCTGCACCCCTCCAACACAATTTAGCCTCCCTCCAACTTTGCCCCTTGGGCCAGTGGAGCCCTCATTCCATCTTGAGCAAACTCCTCATTTTTATGGAGTAACTCTATGCAAAAGTATTCTGAAACTAAAGGTTGTGCACCATTATGCATCATGTTTTAATTCGTTACATGTTAAAGTTGTCAAAAGAAAATGCTGATAAACAGGCTGAGTTTTAAGTCAGCTTCTCAGAAAAATGTATTATGTCAATCAAACAGCAGGAAACCAGTAGAGGCTATTGTACACTTTATTCACTTTTGGTCACTTTAGTTGTGAGCTATATCTTACACTCAGTCATGTGATGAAGCAGTAATATCTAGAAATATGGTAAGGGATTGGTAAAGAAGGAGTCTCAAATTTCTGAGAAGTGTAGAAAATATAACAACACACTTCTTTTGCAGCTTTATTAATAATTTATCTGAATAAATTTATATCATATTATTAAGTCCACAAGGACAGCTGCAAAATGTTAACAGAGAAGTAGAGGAGATAGCTGTACCAGAAACATGGGATAAGAGTTTTCTTCCATTAAACAGAAATGTAGGCACCTTCCCTTCATTTGGCAATTTGACATGCCAATCCTTCCTTCTCCAGCCCTTGCCCACTTGAAACACCTTATTTTATATTTGATACATACTAATAAATATACATGCTACATATGTAAGTTATGAAGCATAATGATAAAACCTTTGTGAACTCACCACCTAACTTTAAATAATAGAGTATTATTTATTCTGTGTTATCTCCCTGTGCCCTACCCAACTTTTCCTATACTTTCCGCCTTATCTCCTGCCATTCTCTATTTGCTTGAGTCAGAAATGATTTATGTAGCCTCATCCAAATGTTTCTACTCATTGTTTTTTTCATCACTTCTCTTGCTCTTTATCTGTTCAAATTTATCCCATTCATCATAGGCCATGTCAAATGCTAGCTCTTCCATTACAATCTTCTGTACCACACTCGCTCAGAGCAGTATTCCTTCTGTGTAGCAGTATTCCCTCTGTGTACCTGCTACTTTCCTTCCTGAAACAGTAACTCCATGTTAGCTAATCCTTGGGTGCTTTCTGTTCATTCCTTCAGCAACTTACTGAGCACCCACCAGGTGTCGGCGTTGGTTGGTCTGTGTGCATGCGATTAGGCAAGAGCTGTGCGCGCTCCTTAATAGGCATCATCTCCGGCCCCCCTTACGGTCATCCATCCTGTGTGCCAGTCCTAGTGTTATCCACAGCTTACAAATGAGGACACTGTGGCCTGGAGAAGCAAAGTGACTTGCTGAAAGTCACACAGTGAGTGAATAAGTGGGGAAACTGAGATTAGCTTCAGAGCCCACGTACTCCTAATGCCAGACTGTTCACCGCCACAGTGACCCGGCTGGCTGAAAAGTCACAGCTTAGACTATTAGACACATAGACACATAGCTGTCTTTTGGTCTGAAGATATTCCTAAGCCTCCTGGGTACAATCTGTTCTTGGTCAGAGTTCTTTTGAGTCTTTCCTTTCTCTGTCCAGGCAGCAGTTTTCTTCCCATTTGGCTAGTGCCGGTCGTTTGTTGAATGACACTGCTTTAAAACGCTCACATTTTCTTTGATCCCTGTAGTCTAAATGGCTGCATTTTACAGACTCAGAAGCATTTAGTGTCTGTTAAGAAAAAAGATAATAACCTTCAAATCCCTAATTGCCTTTCCCAAATTATTTACATATTTCAGTTACCAACCGAAAAGAGGGCCTTCATTCAAATATGAATAAAGGAAGTGATATGGCATTTACTCAACGTTTCATTTTTTCTTCTTGGTTCTTTTTACCTCCCAGCTGTTCAGTGTCCTTTCTCTTATGTCCCCACTGTATAGCAGCCTTACCAGTCTTGGCAGAGGAGAGATGTCTATCCCAAGAGGAAAATTGGACTCTCTCCCATCGTTTGCTTACAATTCACCTACCCTAAGCTCTGTTTGCAAGGATACTGGCCTTTCCATGCTGAAATGACTGTAAGTGCTAGAGGGCTTATGCATTTTCTCTTTGAGACACATCAGTACATTAAAAATACGTTCCATTTATAGCTTATTCTGATTATAAGAATAATATGCATTAACTAAAGAAAGTTTGGAAAATTTGGGAAGTATAATTTCCTTCCTCCTTATCTTTCTGTTTGTTTTATTTTTACAGAATTAGAATTATATTGTTTATATAGTTTATATATATTTTATACATGAACTATATTTTCTATTTAATATTTTAGTAATAATGTTAAAATAATAAGGTAGAATCCTGTGGGAAAATATTAATAAATTTGGCCATATAAAATTGAAATTCTTTCAATAGAAAAAATGTTATAGATACGTTAAAAAAAGATAAACATCAGAAAAATCTGAAATCTATAATACATAAAAGAACTGTAAACCAAATAAAGAGCTCCCACAAATAGATAAAAGAGATGAACAAACAAATTAAAAACAAAGAATGTAAGCCATCAATTCATAGTAGAACCGCACCCTAACAGCATTGTATGTTTCCAATCTTTAAATCATTTTCAATCAGGCTTTTAAAAAAGGTACATTATTATTTAATTTGTAATTCTTTCATTATTAGTATTAGGTCACTTTTAATATAACATTTACAAAAGGAGTTGTGGTCATGACTGGAATTTCAGAATAAAGGAAGAGAAACTATTTGTCAATGGTAACTTGCAATTGTACCATGTAGGTAGCTAACTGCTTGCCTACTGGTCTGCAAGTTCCTTGATGTCAGGGACCATTTCTTTTTTCTTCAGCATCTGATTTAGAGCATGGGGATAATATACTGCAGCACATATTTTTGGAAGAAAACACAGAAAACTGATGTTATCAAGGCTTTATTATATAAAGTGTGCCTTGTCTAAAATTAATTGGTAACGGTGTCACCATGGAAATAGTTGCTGTTTTACTCTTTGTTCAAAGAAATTTAATATTTCAACTTCAGCACATGAGGCATAGGGGTGTGATCAGCAATCCATAGAAATAGGGCATGATCAACATGATGTTGCTTAAGGTTTATCTGGTTAGATTTTTTGCTAAGTCATTATAAGTGACCTGTAAAAGGAGACTTGGGAATAAGACGATTATGAAATAAGGCAGAGTACAAAAAGAATAGTGGAAAGAGAGGATGACCAGAAATTAATCGAAAAGTAGGGGAAAGTTCAGCAAACTAAGCAAAGGAACTAAAGACAAGGAAGAGCAACTAATGAGTTATACAATTTTGACATCTATTCTGCTTTATAGACTCATTCAGTACATTCATGTCTATTTGGGCCCAGATCCTGGGGTCATGGCTGTTCTTAGAAGCCATGTGGGTGGAAGCTGAGAGAGTGAGTGCCCAACTATGACAGCATTGGCTGACGTGTTCTTATTTCTGTGTCAAAGGTGATGGCATGCTGAGGTGCTACCATTATGTTGCTGCAGCTTTCCTAGGAAATTTATGATTAAATTTTAGGATGATTTTTTAGATTTTAGTTAACAAAACATAACTCCTCACTCCTTTAAGTGTGTGCTGTACATAGTGACTTTTTTTTCAAAACAGTTTGAAAGGGGAGAAAAAGAGTAAGTTTATAGTGGAGAAACTTGACAAACTCTACCTCAGCTATATAATCAAGGTTAACATCCAAGGTGGTAAGTCATGTTGATAGTATGAACTCTTGATATGATGTGGTGAAAAGCATACTTTGCCTTTCTGTCCTTCCTCCTAATCCCAGTCTAAACATGGAGAAAATATCAGACAAATCTCAACTGAGAGACATTCTAAAAATGGTCCAGTACTTCTCAAAACGATCAAGGTCATCAAAAATAAGGAAACATAGTTTCACCATTAGGGGTCGGCAGTCTTGCTGCTGAAAAGGAGGGTTAATTGGGACATTATATTAAAAATCAAATTTTGAAAATCTTAAAAAATAATTTTTTTAAATAAATCAAACCGGGAGTCACTTTTACAAACAGGGAATTGCTAACAATTTCAGAGTTGTGTTAACCTTTTTTGTTATTTAACATGATCTGATCCCAATTTTTATTTGTCAGTAAAAGATGTCTTTAAATATCACAAGTATTATCAGTTATACTTTTCTTTTTCTAGCTGAATTATATTTTCTGGTACTTTATAATTCTAGAAGACAGCACAGATTTTACTTAAACTGGCAATTTAAAAACAAATTCTTTGTAAATAAAGAACAAGTATAAGTTTAATTTTCTCAGAGTAAGTTTTCTGTTAACAAATTTTTTAAAGAAAGAAACTTCTCATACACGTTCTTCCTCTCACTGTACCTCTGGGTCTACTAAAAACACTCCCTAATGAAAACCTGCAGTTTTCTTTTTCATTCTGCAATGTTATGTGGAGAAGCCATTAATCAGACCACTGTTGATTTAGTTGCATGCACTGGCCGTGGTGTAATTTATCACTACAAACCTGTGCTGTGGTCCCCTTTCCTGTTGTTTCCTGGATGTTTCCTTGCCTGTGACAGCATGATGATTGATTTTTTACTTTCTCCAATGTAAAAGTGGTAGACACATGTTTTTGTTGCCTATGCTTTTGTATTTTATGGACAATATTAAGAATGAACGCTAGGCTAACACAAACTTGAAAAAACATTGTTTTGTAAAAATGTTAAGAAAGCAAAAATAATTTGTGATACAATCTCCTAATATATTTCATCATTGTCCTTGAAATTAAAGTCATAATTGGAAAGCTAAATCACCATTTCTGTTCTTCTATTTCTATGTATATGCTTAACATAGAAGGAACATAGAAAACAGATTAATCCCATTGGTTTTATTAATTGGTAATCCCAAATACATGTACTTGCGGTACCAATTTTTATCTTATAGGTCTGTATTTTAAAATGAATATTCTGGAGCTCATTTTAAATTTAGTAAGAGCTCCTATTGGGACTAAAATTAAAATCAATGGTATTTGATAAAAATGTAATGAATTAAAACAATGTCATAAAAGCAGTTAGAAAAATCTCTTAACATTATCTTGCAATAAAAATCAATAATAAGGTTTAAAGGTACATAATAGTATTTTTGGACAATAGAAAGAACATATAGGAAGCTGGCAAAATACAGAAATAATTTTGTTCACCATGTTAAGTTGACAACATGTTGACACTCCATGAAAGCATAGACTTCCAAGATCTCAAGGAATGTAAGGAAATCCCAAGGTCAACCACTGCCTTAACTCAAGCAGGGCTTGAGACATAGCCATCCATTCTTTACTTGAACTCTTCCGGTGAAAAGGCTGGTGACATGCTTATCAACAGTTCTCTTGTCTTGAACATCATGATGGATAGAAATTCATTACATTAAATCAAAATCTGTCTCCTTGCAATTTCTATCAGTTTTTCCAGGTTCTGCCTAAAGTGGCTAAATTTTCCAACCACAACACTATGAGAATCATATGGACTGATGGGTAAATTGCTGGGTAAATTATTTCTCTTGTTCCTTTTTTCTTTCTTTCTTGAAGCACAGCTTTGATTATATCATTCTGCAATACAGACATTTCCAATGGCTGCCCCATTGCCTACGGAATGTAATCCAACTTCTTTGATTTCTACAATTGTTAGTGACCAATATCTATCCCAAACATCTGCATTGTTTTTTTTATTGCTATCTTCCTTGAGGCATCGATCTCTTTCTCCCTTGTATGTCAGTTATTTACACATATGTCAGTTCTCTCTTACTCTACTGTGACATCCTTGAAAGTAGGATCTCTGCTTGATAAAATTTTGTACTCCTATTATCTCAATCTTACATGATACATTGTAGCTACTCAATAATAAAAGAATAATTCATGGCCTCAAAAAATGGACATGATCCATATGGCTTTGATCAAAACAGAATACAATAGAACCATCTATTCTCTTGTACTTGACACTGGACTATTATTAATGAAGCTTAAAATTGCTTTTACTATTTTAACAGCTAAATCATGCTACAAGTTCATTCTGACCTTGCAGTCAACTCTAACTGCCAAATCCTTTCGCATGAATTGCTGCTAATCCTGTATGTGTGAGGTTAATTTTTTTTTTAAGCAGAAATGTAGAACTTCATGTTTCTAGCTCTTAAATTTCTCCTTGTTTTTTCTGACCCATGCTGTCAGCCTGTTGAGAATATTTTGAGTCCTGATTACAACATCTCTCCTATTATAGAACTCTCTCTTCTAGTCTTGTGCCATCTATAACCTTGATAGTCATGTCTTCACCTTCTTCATCCAAGTGTTAATCAAATGTTGAACACTTGCCTGGCCAAGGATGGAGGTATGGGCACTGTAGCAGACAGACAGATAGCCTTCCAGATGGCAGCAGGCCAGTCTTCAATGTTTGTTTGGTACAGTCAGTCAATCAGATATGACTATGTCTAAGTACTATCACCAAGTTCAAGAATTTTTCACCTTTCATCAAATATCAGGAGAGATTTTATTAAAAATCTTGTAGAAGTCACAGTGTACTACATAATATATTGTAGTTCTTTGAATACCTATTTATTAAAGTCCTTGAAAGTATTGTATTTATTAAACACCTATTGAGTTTGAGGCACTCTACTAGACATGGCGTAAAGTTTACCTTTTTGAATACTATTAATTCTAGACGTTATTATCCTGATTTCAAAGATGAGAAAACAGAGTCTCAGAATGGTAAAATACTTATCAGTGATTTCACAGCTGTCAGTTGTCAGGACTGGGCTTCCAACCTAAGGTCCAGCTAATGCAATGCCAAGTCTATACTTAACTGTTCTTTTTGTCTTAGTCCTCATACCTAATCCATCAGCAGCAAGTTCTGCCAGCCCCACCTCCAATATATATATCCCAGATTCAATCTCTCCTTTCATCTCCGCATACTATTCTGGTCCTAGAGGACCATCGTCTCTTCCCTGGATCCTGCAATAATTTCCATCTGGTCTCTCTGTTTGCATTATTGCCCACTTATAGCCAATTCTCTACAGGACAGCCAAAATAATCTTTTAATTGTAAATCAGATTATGTCATTCCTCCACTTAAACATTTCCAATGGTCTTTCATTGCATTAACAAAAATTTTAAACATATTTTTATGAACTATATGTCCCTAAAAAAATTAGCTTCTGATTAACTCTCAACTCATTGCTACATTGCTTTCCATTTCTCATATTGTGGCCGCACTGAGTCTTTTTGACATTCCTTACATATCAAAAAGCTTACTTCTTCATCCTAGAAAGTTTTTCTAGCATATTCTTTTGCTGCTGGTTTTATCTTATATCATGTGCTCAGTTCAAATATCTCTTTTTTAGAGAAGACTTCTCTCACCTCCCTATCTATTTTTCTCCTCCCAGTTGATCTTTGTTATTTTGGTCTGTATTATTTTATTCACTTCTCATGTACTTAGTTAAAATTATTGTATTTATTGATATGTTTTTATAAAAACAGTTTTTCCCTCTTAGGTATAAGCTCCATGATGGTAGAGAATTCTACTGTATTTTTTCACTACTATATTCCCCCAAATCTAGCTGATAGTAGACTCTTGGGAAATACTAGTTAAATTAATAAAAATAATTTTCTGATTTCATAAGAAACAAACTAAAGTAAAAAGTCTTTCTCCTAAAAATATCAAGCATTTTATTAGCCATGTATGTAGCATCTTAGATTAGAAAGAAGGGGAAAGAAAAAATGAGTGGGACATAATTAAAAAAAAAAAAGAAAAAAGGAAGAGCACATTTTATACCAATGATTCAGGAATACAAATGAAAATAAAACCACATTGAGAAGGAATGTACTTTCACACATCCTGACAGTATTTTTCAATTTCAGGATGTATTATTTCTGGCACACAAATCAGGGAAAATAAATGCAAGTGCAGTGATGGGTAAGAGAAGAAACGCAGACAAAGGGAGGGGGATATTGCTTTATTTCTTATAAGCCAACATTTAAAATCTTTCTTCAATAAATTACACAAATTGATCTGTAAAGCTAAGGTTGTATAATAACTTAACAGGCATTAACATCAGTGACAATAGCTCTCGAGTGTTTTTTCTATTTAAAATAATTTTTAAAACTTTTACACTTAACAAAATCATGTTCTATAACTCCAGGAATTAAGAAGAAAACTATGATTATTATACATCTAAAAGGCTTAAATATATGTAAATATACATAAATCTTAGACATAATTTTATAGCAAATTATTTATTAAACTTCTACATATTACTTTGTATGTTATTTATACCTAAGAATTTTATGCTGGTAAAGAGAGAGAGAGAGAGAGAGAGAGAATACCAAAGTACGAATATTAGGAATGAGAGAATGAACATCATTTAAGTCCTTACAAACATGAAAAGCTTAAAAGGGGAATATTATAACCAAGACTATGATCATAGATTTGACAAATTATATGACATGAGAAATTTTCCATAAAATCTACCAAAGCTCACTCAGATGTGCTCTTCTTTGGTTTTGGCCTTATTTTCTCCTATCACAGAAGGGCTTCCATCATAGGGTGGTAGTGCCAAGTATTTGTTTCTCTTTTTCTTTTTTCCTGAAAAACAGCTTTTTTGTATGTCATAATACCTCCCCCCAAAAAAATCCCAGAGAAAAATGCTGATTAACTTTTTTTGGTCAGGTACCTAACTTTTGGCAATTACAGTGAAAATTACTTCTGGCAATTACAATTCCTGGGTCACAATATTCACCCCTTTGGCCAGCAGCCTGCATACTGTGATTAGAAGATTCTCAGAGCCACAAGGAGTGGGGCAGGGCATTGCCTCCAGAAAAGGGACAAGCGTCATCAGAGGAAAGGAGGGGGGTGTTTAGCTGGCAAAAATCAACATATATTCCAAGCAGATCTATAATTAAGGAACTTCTGTGGGAAAGTTTGGGATACTCTACAAAGATCAATTCTGAGCAATATCAGTTTGAAATTAAGTGGTTTGCCAGGGAGTCAGACAAGACCATATTTTGTTTCTCTAGTGAATAGAACTGAAAAAGCAAGCTTACTTCCCTCAGGCTAGATAAGGGTGAATCATTAATAAAGTAAAAGTCTTTGCTTTATTTGTCATAATAAATAATTGGGGATAAAACAAAACAATACAAAAATTAAAAAAAAAACTTACACGGCCCCTGAAAGGGTTATAAAAACATCATTTTAATGATTACAATGTACATAAGTAGAATAATGATTATCATACCACCGTCCCTTGACATTTCTGTCATCTAATACCTGGGTCACTTGTTGCATTCCTTAGTGATTTTTAGTTCCTGATTCACTGCTACTTTCCCCAGTACTATTACTATTTTAATTATTGGCCATTTCAATAAACATGACAGTAATCCCTTCAATACCTCACATCTTAGATATCTGAGCCAAGATTTAATGGGTGCCAACTACAACATCCACTGAACATATTTCCTCAATGTCACTTCAAAAAATTCTCCTGGGGGGCTTCCCTGGTGGCGCAGTGGTTGAGAATCTGCCTGCCAATGCAGGGGACACGGGTTCGAGCCCTGGTCTGAGAAGATCCCACATGCCGCGGAGCAACTGGGCCCATGAGCCACAACTACTGAGCCTGCGCGTCTGGAGCCTGTGCTCTGCAACAAGAGAGGCCGCGACAGTGAGAGGCCCGCGCACTGTGATGAAGAGTGGCCCCTGCTCGCCGCAACTAGAGAAAGCCCTCACACAGAAATGAAGACCCAATACAGCCAAAAATAAATAAATAAGTTAATTAATTAAAAAAATTCTCCTGCATCCAGATAAGGGGTCAGCTCTTCTGCTACAGCCCCTTCTGAAAACATCATTGTAGTATCCATCCATGAGATGGCTTTCTGAGTTTCAGAGGTCTCAGAAGTTGTGCTTCTCTAAAGATGTTGAGGAATTGCTAATGTATCAGTAATTAATCGTCCATAACTCCTAACATAAGAAAACCACATGCATTTATGTAGCATGAATAGGTTACAAGGAATTTTCATAATCTCTTTACACAAATGATGAAATGGAAGCTTAGAGAGTAAGTGACTTTGTTTAGATCAGCTTTCCTTAATCTCAGCACCATTGACATTTGGGCCCAGATAATTTTTTGTTGTAGGGGGCTTTCCTGTGCCCTGTAGGATGTTTAGCAGGTTCCCTGGCCTCTACCCACTAGTGCCACACCACTTGTGAAAAGCAAAACTGTGTTGGTCATTGCTAACATTGCTAAATCGCCCCCAATTGAGAACCACTGGTCTAGAAGCTGGCAGAGCTGTGACCCAAATGATCTTTTAGCTGTTTATTAGTAGGAACTTAAATGTATCTTATAAAAATTATTTTCTGAACATGAAATAAATTTGATGCACTTAAACATACAGATACAGAAACTAGGTATTTCTTAGGAACACTCCAGTGAGGGAGGTCTCTGAAAGTGCTCATATAATGCTATGGCCCAAAGTTTCAATAAATTTATTGAAGTCCTGGATCCAAATATGTGTGTGTTTAGACTGAATAAACAATAGAAAGGCACTTTAAAATTATTTAAAGCTTTGTACACTTAGTCCAATGACAAGTTAGATTCTCCCCAAGACTTAAAAAAGAAAAATGTATTTCTTTAGTGAAGTAGAAAAGGAAAGAATCACAAGAGAAAATGCAATGACCGGACCAGTCGGCCCAGCCCAAATAAATATTTCCTCTCCTTTTCTAAAACAAACACAACTCAACCAAAAGTTTATCTTTTCTTCATTTGGAATCCTATTGTGGTGCTCACATCGCACAGAAAATGTGAAATGTTAGTGAACAAGCATGCCTTGGTAGGGGAACATAAGGCATTTATTACAAACGAATTCCAAATAATTAGTGGAGGAGATCATGAAATGTTCAGAGAGGAAAAAAAGGGCTGAATTTCAAACCAGAGGGGGTCTGAGCCATTAATGGGTAATCTGCACGACTTTTGTTAATCCCCTGGGGCTCCTGTTACAGGTGGTTCATATTTCTAAGCAGTGAGGAATGTGAGAGGAATGGAAAATTTCTCCTTAACATTTTCCACTACCAGCCTTAGCATGAAAAACTGTAGAGCACATCGGGCAGCTGGTTTATTATAACTTCTAATTCAGAGATGAATCACCACCCAGTATGCCCACCACTTGGTACTCACCAGAGATTTTCCTTTCTACATTTCCCTGGTGTAGAATTTCTTTTAGAGAAAGTTTGCAGTTAATTTTTAATATAGACTAGAAATGTTATTTAGGTTTGAAAAAACTGGAGTACTTGAGTCCATGTTCATATTTGTTAGGTCTGAGAAGGAGATTTCATGTTTTAAAAGAAAAAGTTTACATGTATTTTAATATGAAATGGCTCAAACCTCTGCCAATAGTTGCAGTGGAGATGAATTAGAAAGATATGGATTACTTTTCCTATCAATATCATCTGAGTTTTAAAAGTCCTGAAGAAGTATGTAGTGAAATGAGTTTTTAGTTTTATCAAAAAAATTACAAAAATTAATTTAGATGAGGTAGATTGATGAATGCGTGAACACGTACAGGATCAAGAGCTAAAACAAATCAAAACACAAGAGGTGTTTTGCTTGCCCCTGAACTAGGAAAAGAAAAATGTTACATTGGCACTTTCATCTTTCATATTCAAATTATGCTTATATTTATTCCCATGAGCACCAACCACAGTCTCCAATTCTAGTGAAGCTGGCCTTCTTATTTTATGAAAATTCCATGTTTCTTTCTCTGCCAGTGCCATTTTACTTTTCCTTTCCAGAGGCCTCTCACTCTCCCTTCAGCACTTATACAACTTTCCTGATATGAATTAATCAAAAGCTATTTGCTGTCAGTTTCTAAATATATGTAGACCTCCAGCTTTGCTCCATTCTCTGGAGATTGAAACGAGGTACAGCCTGGGCTCTAAGCCTGGAATCATTAGAGGAGACCTCAAGGAGCTGAGAGGCAAATAGGACTTTAAAGATATGGGGGGTACTTTAATAGGAAAGGAAGAATATAAACAGCATTGTAGTATCTGTTTTTATGTTGTTTCTCTCCTCCCTTTTTTTTGGTAATATCAATTTCAAACTTTTTAAGTTTTATATTAAAAACTTGGAAAACACAGTCAAATGCTTCCTTAGTGCTGTTAATATATGATCATGGTAGCAATTTGTGAACTATTATCTCCCTCTCCAATCTCTTTTCTTCTAGTGATTCCTTCTCTCCATTGCCACTAAAATTCTCTTGCTGATATGCACATTGTATTACATCACTCCTCTGCCTTAAGGATTTCATTGGCTCTCCTTTCCCTGCAGAATAGAGTCCAAACTCCTTAGCATGTTATGCAATTAAGCTTGTTCACCGTTTGATCCCCACTCACTCTACAGCCTCATTTTCTGCAACTCCCCATCTCTTTTTCTGCACTCAAGGGCCCAAATATTTGCAGGTTCTCAAATACATCCTGATGTTTTACATTCCTCTATAATAATAGCTAATGCAATTCTAAGTACTTTCTGTAGATTATCAAGCAACTCTTTGAAGTAAATACTATTATACACATTTTGTAGAAGAGAACTGAGGCACAGAATAATTGAGTAACTCAAAGAAGGTCACTCAGATAGTACGTATCAAGGTAGAGCCAAGATTCAAATCCAGGTACCTTAGTCCTGAAGTTAGTGTTTTTCCTCTTCCTTCCACCCATGTCCTTCTGACACAGTTAAATTTATTCTTTAAGATCTAGCTTCAGTTCCATTGTTTCCTTAAATTTGATTTGACACTCCGCACCCTAGACTAAGTTAATTATTGTCCTCTGGGCCACTACTGTTCTTTAAATACTTTACAAATATCACAATTATCTTACCTGTTTTTTTCTTTTTTAACACAGTATGTAGCACTATGTTTTTACATGATGAATAAATGAATAAATAAATAGCTAAATGAACATTCTTAATTTAGTTAATGGTAGGTGCATAGCCCTTTGTTGAATTCAAGGCCGTTATAAACCTTCTAGAATATCAGGATGGCAGAATGATGGGTGATTTTAATTTTAATTTTTTTTTTTTGGCCTATCTGCATGCAATCTCAATTTTTTGGGGAAAACAATACCATGGACTCCTTAATTTTTTAGATTTTGGGGATCTAAAATAATAATAATAAATCTTTGTGCATATAAAGCATTATCCTGAATTAAGGAAGATGTTTAATGTTTTTTAATTTAAAAAAATTTATAACAATCAAGATGTACAGAATATTAAAATGTGAATTAAATACACCAAAGTGTTTTAATTTATTTAACTTAGAACACATGAAATGTTACGTGATGGAAGAGTTATACCTTTATCTTCTACATTAGACCATCCAGTCAACAGTGAACTAAAAGTGCAGCTGAATTTCCCAGGTAATGACAACTTCATGGCCTTGACTGAGACAGGTACTAACTTTGAATCATGATGCTAACAGCTCCAACAACAGTTCCCTGTTTCATCTTGCCCACTGTGGGTGATTTTAGGATAAATAGTGTCTGGCTTAAAATGTATACAGCTTCATAGCTCAAAGGCAACCCTTTGAACTGCATCCAGAAACACCCTGGTAGCCAGTGCAAGCCATAGTACACTGATGTTAATATGATCCATCTGGCTGGGACCCTTAAGCAAGCAAGCTTCTGCTGTATTTTGTAGTAGCTGAAATGATCTAGTCGTTTTCATGATAACCCCCACCAGCTCCTACTCTTGTAATAGGCTGGAAAACACAAAATTTATGGGTGAGCCAGTTCTGAAGAAAAAGGGGAGTCATAATGTCTATGTAAATCAGTGAAAAAAGACATTCTGGGTTTTTGTTATTACATTGACTTGCAGGTATTACAGGACTTAACATTAAATCATGTGATGCATGTTAAACATGTGTTTAGGCATCAAAAAGTGGTTCATAGTCTAAGAAGGAAACTGCATTTCTTTCTTGAGCTAAATTTTTGACATTTGGTATTATAAGCAAACAATTTTTTCCAAAGTGTAGTTGATATTCACCACAGAAATTTAGCTGTGCAGCTTAAATATTATGACATTTCTAAACTAATAAAAAATAAATTATGACTCTTTTAGTAGATAGGCCCAGAATACTACATGGGTGTTCAGAAATCAATTAAAAGTAAAATGCAACCTATTTTAGGATTCCAGTTCCTTCCGCCAAAAAGAATTTATTTGGGATTGCATAATATATTGTTTCCATATACAAGTGTGTCAAGTTTTTCTAAGTTAAAAAGTGATATTTTTAAATGGGAAATATAAGTAAGCACTTAAAACATATGTTATTTTTTGTAGAATTTCCTCAAGTGAAATTTCTCCAACTTCTTTCCCCTTCTCTTTACCAAGCTACTAAAGAGAATTAGGAAACTTGTCTGGTGGAGAAGAAGAATTTAATACTGTTCTATGAATTTTTAAATACATGGATATACAAATCAATGCTCAAAATCAAGAAAAGGGCAATGTATCTTTACTGGTTTTCAAAAAGACAGAAAAGAAAATGTCTTTTAAAATTTTTATGCTTTTTTTAAGTTACCATATTTTTAAAGAACCATTAAAGAAGAATGAAGGACCTGAGCACAAGGGTGGTTCTCAATTCATTGAGGGGGGTGGGTGGAACCCATAAGAACTGTCAGCCTCTGCTAGAGTTTTCTCAAATTCTCCAGGCCTTCATTGTGCTCGCCACCCATCCCACATCACCTCAGTGATGTGAACAACTGAGGTCTCCTGGGAAATTAGACTAAGAGAAAGAGGTTTCATTCCCCAAAGGCAGGAGGCAAAGGAGAGTTTCTATTATTGGGTGTACCCTGGAGACCAAAGCACCAGTACCTTCTCTTGCTTTCATTCCAATGCTTCTTTAGGCTGAATTTTCCCCCATACACCAACTCAAAGTCAAATTCCAGTTCTAGGGTTGGATGAAAAATACTCTAAGTCCCTAGCACTGTATGCAAATAAAGTTCCTAGAGGAGTTGGTGTTTCTCGTTCAGCTGGAATCATGTTTACTGGGCAGGAGCCTTTTCCTTCTACTGTGGCTTCTGTCTAGAATGTTATTCCTTTTCTCTTCATCCTAGTAATGTCTGTTTATTCTTTAAAGCCTCAACTCCATATACCTCCTTTCTGAAACTTTCCCTTACTTTCCAGGGCTTAGTTTACCACTCCCACTGTTGAGTTTGTTTTAACGGTGTGGAAGCTCTAATACCCTGATATAGTTGTCCACCCGTTCTCTTAAAGTGTGAGCAGCTAGAAGGCAGGATTGCTCCTTATTCATGTATCTTCAGCACCCATCTGGGTCGTGTAGAAGACTCTTTGATAACTTATTAGATTGTATTTACCTATATGGAATAAATGTGCTATCCCTCCATGCTCATGTGTGTTTATGTACAAATTCTCATGGATTTTTCACTGTTTTTTCACAACTGGAAAATCTTGAAGAAGAATGAACATTCGTAGCATTAGCAGCATGGTTCCACTGTGTAGTGTTCAATTGACAAACTTGACCTTAGCACTATGTTGTGTCATTTTTTTTTTAGCACATGCGTTTCACAGCATATTTCATATAGAGTGTATATTGGTGGTGTTCTAAATGCTGAGATCATTAAAATGGTTTCAAGGCAATACTTAACAGTATAGCTCAAGTATGGTCAAGTGACTTTTGTCCCAGTAAACCCCAGAAACAGTTAACAGAATCTTGCTCTTTCGCTAGTCTGTAGTCTAAGAACTCTAGCAACTTTGATCAAAGCATCAGATACCATTTTAATCCCACCTGAGGGTCTCTTGGCCACTGTTTCCTCCCCAGGTAATATTATGGTGACTAACTCTGTGTGGGCTCCAATCAGCTTCTGGTTTACCTGTGGCTGTTACTGTGAGGTGCTGCAGACATGCTCAGGGTCAGGGCACGTGCATCTTCGAAGTCCAGGGGAGTTACTGGCTTATGGGGCCATTGACCTTTGGCCAGTGAGAGAGAGGAGATTTTGAAAAAATTTGCTTCTTTTCTTCCCCCTGGAAGGACGGTCCTATGATGCAACTGTTCATATGATCTTTCTGAAGGCAATTGTATAAGATCAAACAATTAGTGCTGTTTGACATCAAGCAGTGGCCAGCTAGGTCATGCATGCTTTATATTTGTTCTCTCCTTCCCTGCCTCACTCCTCGTTTTCTGCATTCATTCCTGCTTCCCTGGAAAGCCTCCCCAATGAAGTATTAACACATAATATTTTGCATCAGACTATTTTTTCCTACATAATCGAGGCTAAAATAGTGGATCGTATTTAGTAAACACTTACTGGGAACTAGACAGTGTGTTGAGTGCTTTAAGGGATACAACATGGATAAGGCACGAAGTCTCCTCTTAAGGAAAAAATAATCAGGTGGTGAAGTAGCACAGCTTGACATAGATATATAAAAAAGTCATAAGACTGTTGTAATTGCCTGTAGGGTTCCAAGGAGAAAGAAAATTATCACAAGAAATCCAACGAACTACTCAGTGTCATCTGAGTCTTAATAAAGACTTCCTAAATCTTCATTTCTTTTCCTCCTCTCCTGAGACCCGTGCATTTTAATCCAGATACCTGAAGGTAGAAGGGCCTTTTTCTTTCCCTAACAACGAAAAAGAAGTTTACATAGAGACAGGGAGCAAGGAAGTCTGTCTCCAAGCCTTAGAATTTTGGTGTTTTCCCAGCAAGGACACTCAGTGTGAATAATAATCTGCTCAGGCTGGAATTGTCCTCCATGAATACCTGGTCTGTAATGACATCAGCACCCTAGTGTCACCTTAGCAAATACTGATTGACCACTAAGGCTTCCCCACAGAGCCAGGGAAGCCTTGGGATTGTACCCAGGGAAACACTGTCTGCTCGTTATTTCAGCCCCAGGTTGGTCACTGTCTTGCACTGAGATTGGTAAGAAGAGCCATATTGTCAGCTGGAGAAAAGGAAAATACCCAATAACAAACAAATATATTGCACATTCTTCATAGATAAGGAGTTGTGTAAACACAGAAAGAAAGTAAAAGAAGGTAAGATTTGGTCCTACCCTCAGAGGGCTTTTCCTTTACTTTCCAGATACATCTCAACACTTTTATATAGAAATTCATTTTTGCGTTGCTGCTCTTTTTTACTATTTAGCTGCAGGCTGCTTTCCTACCATGAGCCTAAGCTGTTCTTTTCAAGTAGTGTGTTTCACAGTGTGATTTCTCCTCCCTTTGTTACTGAAAAAAAGCACAGGGGTTTCTAGCTCAGAGTCATGCAGTGATAATGCAGGCAGGTTTTGCCCAGAAAAGCCCTGCCTTAGGTGAATACCACCTTCCCTAAAGAGTAAAATCTTTAGGCAAGCTTAAGATTGAGAGGGAGAGGTGTAGGGAAGGGGCTATACTATAATTTTATTCAGTCTACCCTGGATTTCACATGAGTGAAACTTAAAGGGAATGGTGAAATCAGAAAGAATATAAATCTAAGGCTTTTATTTATTAAATATGAGAGAGACAAAGTGTCCTGTTTAAAGACAAATGGCTTTAGCTGACAGTTATTCCAAATATCCAAACTAAAATATGAAAAAAAATCACTCTTCTGGTTTGTCGCCCTCTCTTGATGTAGGATCCCTTTACCCCTCTCCTCCCTAATTTGCTGGAACACACTCCATTGGCTGTTGCAACCCTGGGATATTAGAGGATCAAGGATGCAGGTGGAAGAGAGAGCTCACCTTCCCGGGGCGTCGTATGATTAATGCGATGAAATGTTACCATGACAGCCCATAACACATCTATTTATGGGGTTGGACTTGTCCTTAAATATTTAAACATTTTTATTTAGAGCACCAAAAGGGTTATGACTGGAAATGATTAACAACATCTAGGCCCCTGTATCTGCACCTAGAGGAACAAGAACAGGCTTTTTTTGATGTCACTGTTAAAATACCCTCTGTGTCTCCTCAGTGGGAGCTGCAAACACTATGTCCCAGGTCTGATGCAGAGATAAGAAAGAGTTACCCTACCTGGTCCTGTCTCAAGGAGGAATTGACATGATTCATGATGGGTTAGTGAGCAAGGGGGATCCTTCACTTCAGTAATGTGCTTGTAGCCCTGGGTCCTAAGGAAATTGTCCTTAACTAGCAGCTAAGCTGTTCAGTTTAGACTTGGTCTAGAAAAAGGAGGAGGAGGGCAATGATGACGATGATGATTCAGAGGAGGAGGTAAAGGAGGAGGATTCTAGAAATCAGTGCTGTGCGACAGGGCCAGCTCTGTGCTTCTCAGGGTGACTTCCCCTCCTCTGCTCCTGGTGACTGTCAAGGTAAGCATCTTAGAGTTATGCTTCCATTAGAAGGTAGGCAGGTATAGTGCAAAGGCCCAACCTTGGAGCCTGGAGTACCTCCAAATCCCCTGCCATTACCTCCAGCCTAGTTGATTAAAGCAAGTTCCTTCATGTTCTTGAACCTCAGTTTTTTGACCCAAACTTTACAGAATCATTGAGATGATCAAATGCTATATTACTTATAAAAATGATTCACAATCCAAAAAGCATTGACTACATGCAATTATAATACTAACTTTAGGAAGGATTCACATAGATGACTTCAATGCATTTGATAAAAGTACTTTGAGGTTATCTCTTGACTCCCCAGAAAAATGCAAAAACATTGCCCTTCTGTGATTTGTGACCTAAGAGTCTTGGGGGCATTGCACAAGATAAAGAATAATTCTCCTTCCTGCGAGATTGGGCCCTTAAGGTTAGAAAAACAAAGACACTTCTAAATTGCAGCTGATAGGTACTGAGAAGAGAAACTAATCCCATTTTAGATTATAGTCCTGTTATAACAATATTATGACTGAAATACCAAAAATTTTAACATGAAATGTTTATGCTTTTGAAATTCTTAATGATCTTTCCTGTATAAAATAGAAAGGCTGTCAGCTCAGAGAAAAAATAACAAAATGTCCAAATAGGAAAGTGTGAAATATTTTGTGCAGGTGCAGGGTTCATGATGCTTCCTGTCATTCATCCAAATATTTCTCACTGAGAGATCCTCAGTGAATAATAGATGTCAGTGAAGAATGGTAGATGACAGTCACAGCTTCCTCACTTCACCCTGGATCAGGAGGAAGTCGAGTCTCCGTTATGGAAAGTTTACAGATTAAGAAAATAGTATAGGAGATGTTTAAAAGGTAAAACTGACTCTTCTTTCCTCCAGACCTTCACCAAGACTCAGAGATATCCATGTAATCCCAAAGTCTTAATATTTTTGTATTCAAATGGTTTTAAAATGTTATCAATAATCTCATTTCCTATTGATGATGCTTTCCTGAAGACGTCCTAAGAATAACAACTAAACTCTTTTCTTGAGAGTTTTCTCTTGCCTTAGAAAACTTAGTCTGACCCATTGTAGGCCACACCAGTCACCCCCTCTATGGTGAGGCGTGAGGGAGCACCACAAATACGGAAGGTCTGTTCTGTGGGTGTGGACTGGGTGGGGAGAGCAAGCTGGTCTCATCTGTCTTTGCATCTTCCCTCAGTCTTTTCAGAATCCTTCTCCCACAACTCCCAAGCGCAGCGGCCACATTATTCTGGCTGCCCACTCCCTCTTGCCCCTTCTGTCTTCACTCTCTGTCTCCCCACTACCCTGTCCATTGACCTGGGCTCTGCACTCGCATTTGACTGTTATTTATACTGCCTTCCACCCTTGTGGGCTCTCCCACTCAGTAAACTGAAAAGACAATAATTGCTTTTTGTCAATTATTGAAAAAAGTTTTTTACCATCGGACAAGGGAAATATTAGGAGAAAACTCCATAATGTGTAGCAAATCTTGTTTGGAAGAACTGCAGGCAATTTGAGAGTTTAAGGATGGTACTAATTTGAGTCTTTGAAATGACACTGCTTGGGTGACCATGGAAGGCAGGAAGGGCTGCCAGAGCAAGGAACTGGAGATGGGGAATGCATGTTGGCTGTTGGATTGTGCATGTTCTGGCCTGTGCCACTCAGGCCAGTTTTAAAGGAAACTTTCCCTGGTATGGGAAAGTCTATAAATTAGGAAGGAAAACAAAAACAGATTTCATTTGGAATTCAATTTTCTGTTTGTAGTCCTAGCTCACACATGATGTGAGAAGTAGTGCCTGATACAAAGAGCTCCTACCCAGAGGCTAGGTGCTTTTAGAAACCAGCCCTCCAGAGGACTGGCTACATTGGCAGTTCTCAAAGGTGGTCCCAAGCCAGCAGCATCGGCATCACAGGGGGACTTCAGAGAGATGCGGATTCTTGGGCCTCACCTCAGACCGCCTGAATCAGAAACTCTGGGGATGGGGCCCAGCAATCTATGTTCTGACAAGACCTCCAGGTTAGTATGGTACATGCTAAAGTTTGAGAACCTGTGGTGGAGAGGTACAGCCTTGCACTTTGTGTAAGAAGATATGATGAAAATCACAGCTGCACCACAATTCATACCCCTAATCGTTTTAGAAAGATTCTAAGGTGGCTATCCTCACTTTCAACTACCTGTGTGACCTGAGGCGCCTTAGGTAACTATGTAAATCTCTTTAATTTGATGTCATGAAATAGAACGCATGACATCAAATTGAGAGTTGTAAGGAAATGGGCAGTAGTATATCTGAAAAGTAAAGGAAATGTGAGGTAACATGTGTGAAAAGACTATTTGAAACTATAAAGCAATATGAAAATATGGGATAAATAAAGACCTTCCGTCTCTTTCTTTCTCCTTCTTTCCTTCTTCCTCTCTTGTCTTCTTCTCTCTGTCTCCCTTCCTTTCTCCTTCTTTCCATTCCATCTTTCCTTTTTCCCTTTCTTCCTTATCTCTGTGTTTTTGCTATACATGTGTGTTACTGATAGTTCCTTGGTTTTAAATTAATCCTAAATGCTTGAAGTATTGAATTAATTTACACTCTGTTAATCACTGTATTTGTGAAAAACATCAAAATGCTTTATTCAGTCCTCAAAAATATTTTTATTCATCTTAGCCCTTACCAAAGAAAAAAATTTTTGATGAGCCTGAGTATAAATGAATCAGAACTATTTGGATTAAATTCCCCTATTATCTTTTAAACAAAACATGGTTTTTAAATTATGGAAAAAATTCCTTGGGAAAATGAATTTCAGATTTGGGAAAAAATGTTGGATGTTCCAGTCCCAAACAATTCTGAGTTTATATCACTGCTAATGTAAAATATTTAGTGCTTTATTGATACAAATAACATGAGTGAATATCCATAAACTGCTTCGTTTTGTTTATGAAAAAGGCAATGCCTGTTTGATACCTTAAGACCCACTGTTATGTACAACCTAAAAGGAATAGACTAAACAATAATAAATGAATCCCCAAAATAATTTTTAACTGTATAAATAAATAAAATGCTACAATTTGACAATTAGTATCTTATTTGACGTGTCTTTCTTTTCTTTCAGAAAGGCACTGTAATATAATGAAAAGAATATGTGGTTTGGAATTTAAAAGGCCTGCATGTGAATGTGTGAATGTGGCCACGTTTGTGGGCAACTAGCTTGTGGGCAAGTTATTTAACCTTGATGGTCACCAGTTTTCTCATAAATAATAAGAATGGTAATATGACTCTATAAAACTGTAGTAAAGATTAAATTTTATAAAACTGTGAATTATTGTGGCAGCTGCATATTAATTTATGATTTCCTTTTATGTTTGATAAAATTCAATCCTTCTGATAAATGGAATAGACATAGGTTCAGATGAAGCCCCAATATATGTCAGGACAGGGGAGTCACACATATGAAATACTGTTCTTATGTAGTATTGCTAAGTATTTATATAGATTTGTTTTGATTCCTAGAAAATACCAGAAATGCTGATAGAGAAATGAAAATACTGATGAGAAAATTGGCATTTTTGTTCTTTAAATGTCAAGAAATTTACTTCTCTGAATAAAGAAATTTTTCAGTAGAATACATATGCCATGCATGTACATTTCATGAATAAACCAGAAATGACCCATTGGAATATTGCTTGCCTAGCTAGATTATACTTTAAATTATAGCATATATAGGAAAGAAAGAATTCAGTTTCAAAAATATATAAAGCAATTAAATCAGTTATAAGTAGTGTCATCAAATTATATTGATGTTGAATGCCCCACTGAACTGAGTTAAGGAGCTGTATCCAGTCATATGAAAGAGATTTTCATTTAAATTACTGAGTTGTTCTTACCATGGCAAAGAAATCTTGCTCATGGTTTAATTGGCTCAATTCTTACTTGAGAAATGGAGGTACAAGTCTCTAATCCTGTTTTTTTATCCTTAGCCTACCATTAAATTCTCACTCCCCTGCCTCGTCTTCCTGTGCTTCCTGCCTCTTGTCTTCTTCTCTACTGTCTCTACCACTTGAAATCCTCTTGAAAGACTTCTCTAAGAAACTCTTTTCTATGATTCCCTCACCCCCTTAAATTGAGCAGAATCTCTCTGACCTTTAATTCCCCATGAACTTCACAAATTATGCTTTACTCTTATTTTGTTTTGTAACTACTTATGCCTGGCACCCTGTGACCCCTCTGGGGAATCTTTCCTTGGTATCATCTTCTGTATCTAGAACAGAATTCTAGATACCGAGCCAAGCACAGTACCTGCCACGTAAAAGCATGCAGAGTTAAATTGTTCTAGTGGAGCTGGGATGTGTTATGGGCAGTATGACATGGGTTGGGATAATTTTTAGAGCAAGAGCCAGATTCAGCTCACATGTTTGACTGAGTAAGCCATTTTGGCTATAAAGATATAGCCACACATGCAAACAATTTGCTTCATCACAGATCTATTTCATTTGTCCCATGTATACTTACGCAAAACCTACGCACTTCCTTCCCAGTTTTGTTTTTTTAAAAGTTAGGGCCAAATATACACTGGCCTGGGAAATATATCATTCATGTGATCTTTTTCTTTCTGGAATGGACATACTGACACTGATACATTACAAAGAAGGTAATTGATAAGATCCAAACCATGAAACATGGTGTTTTTAAAAAGCCTAAATAGAGCAATACCACTTTTAAAATGCATACCCTTATCATTAGTTTAATGTTTTTATTCCTATACTTATGAGACAGTCCTAGAATGCAATGCTTAATTAATGCAATAGTCTAATATCTTTTTCACAATAGGTGTTATTTCATTATAACATGGACATGAAATATATTGAAAAATAGTGGTCTTACAACCTGGGTATGAGGGGTGCTTGTTGCTATTACGTTGGTCATTGTTTCCCTTGCTTCCCTATTTCCTTCTTTCCTTCCTTCCTTCCTTCCTTCATTCCTTCCTTCCTCTCTTCCCCTCCCACCTTCCCTTCTTTTCTTTCTTTTTAAAGAGAAACTAAATATTGAGTTCTTACCAAAAATTATTTGCTTTCCCTTTCTTTATAAATTTATATGTAACTATGATTAGGAATATTTCAGAAGGTGGGGACCCACCTGGAATCACCTCCACACTGCTCTCGAGCTTCCTCTGGTGGTGACAACCTGAGCCAGTGCATTGGCGGGGGCAGAGAGCAACCATAGCAGCAGAGCCTCCTGGAGTGGGCTGCAGCACACTACCCCATGCGAAAGCCATGTGGCTGACAGGGACTTGGTGCTCTGGCCTCGTGTCAGGCCTGAGCCTCTGAGGTGGGAGAGCTGAGTTAGGTATATTGGTCCACCAGAGACTTTCAGGCCACACATAATGTCAATCGGAAAGACATCTCGGTCTCAACGCTAAGACCCAACTCCACTCAATGACCAGCCATGGACATGCCATGCCAAGCAACTAGCAGGACAGGAACACAACACCACCCATCAGCAGAGAGGATGCCTAAAATCATAACAAGTTCACAGACACCCCAAAACACACCACTGAATGCTGTCCTGCCCACAAGAAAGACAAGGTCCAGCCTCATCAGCAGAATACGGACACCAGTCCCCTCCAAAGGAAGCCAACACAACCAACTGAACCAACCTTACCCACTGGGGGCAGACACCAAAAAGACCAGGAGCTACGAAAATGCAGCATGCAAAAAAGGAGACTCCAAACACGGTAAGTTGAGCAAAATGAGAAGACAGAGAAACACACAGCAGATGAAGGAGCAAGTTAAAAACCCACCAGACCAAACAAATGAAGAGGAAATAGTCAGTCTACCTGAAAAAGAATTCAGATTAATGATAGTAAAGATGATCCAAAATCTTCGAAATAGAATGGAGAAAATACAAGAAACGTTTAACAAAGACCTAGAAGAAGCAAACAGGACACAAACAATGATGAACCACACAATAAATGAAATTTAAAATTCTCTAGAAGGAATCAATAGCAGAATAAATGAGGCAGAAGAACGGATAAGTGACCTGGAAGATAAAATAGTGGAAATAACTACCACAGAGCAGAATAAAGAAAAAAAAAATGAAAAGAATTGAGGACAGTCTCAGAGACCTCTGGGACAACATTAAAAGCACCAACATTCAAGTTATAGGGGTCCCAGAAGAAGAAGAGAAAAAGGAAGGGACTGAGAAAATATTTGAAGAGATTATAGTTGAAAACTTCCTGATATGGGAAAGGAAATAGTCAAGTCTAGAAAGCACAGAGAGTCCCATACAGGATAAATCCAAGGAGAAACACACCAAGACACATATTAATCAAACATAAAAATTAAATACAAAGAAAAAATACTGAAAGCCACAAAGGAAAAGAAACAAATAACATAAAAGGGAATCCCCATAAGGTTAACAGCTAATCTTTCAGCAGAAGCTCTGCAAGCTAAAAGAGAGTGGCAGGACATATTTAAAGTGATCTAAGGGAAAACCTACAACCAAGATTACTCTACCCAGCAAGGATATCATTCAGATTTGATGGAGAAATTAAAACCTTTGTAGACAAGCAAAAGCTAAGAGAATTCAGCACCATCAAAACAGCTTTACAACAAATGCTAAAGGAACTTCTCTATGCAGGAAACACAAGAGAAGGAAAGGACCTACAATAACAAACCAAAGCAATTAAGAAAATGGGAATAGGAACATACATGTCGATAATTACCTTAAATGTAAATGGATTAAATGCTCCAACCTAAAGACATAGACTAGCTGAATGGATACAAAAACAAGACCCATATATATGCTGTCTACAAGAGACCCACTTCAGACCTAGGGGCACATACAGACTGAAGGTGAGGGGATGGAAAAAGATATTCCATGCAAATAGAAATCAAAAGAAAGCTGGAGTAGCAAGTCTCATATCAGACAAAATAGACTTTAAAACAAAGACTATTACAAGAGACAAAGAAGGATACTACATAGTGATCAAGGGATCAATCCAAGAAGAAAATATTACAATAGTAAATATTTATGCACCCAACATAGGAGCACCTCAATATATAAGGAAGATGCGAACAGCCATAAAAGGGGAAATCGACAGTAACACACTCAGAATAGTGGACTTTCACACCCCACTTTCACCAATAGATCATCCAAAATGAAAATAAATAAGGAAACACAAGCTTTAAATAACACATTAAAGAAGATGGACTTAATTGATATTTATAGGACATTCCATCCAAAAACAACAGAATACACTTTCTTCTCAAGTGCTCATGGAGCATTCTCCAGGATAGATCATACCTTGGGTCACAAATCAAGCCTTGGTAAATTTAAGAAAATTGAAATCATATCATGTATCTTTTCCGACCACAACGCTACGAGGCTAGATATCAATTACAGGAAAAAATCTGTAAAAAATACCAAATCATGGAGGTTAAACAATACACTATGTAATAACCAAGAGATCACTGAAGAAATCAAAGAGGAAATCAAAAAATACCTAGAAACAAATGACAATGATGAAAACACGATGACCCAAAGCCTATGGGATGCAGCAAAAGCAGTTCTAAGAGGGAAGGTTATAGCAATACAATCCTACCTCAAGAAACAAGAAAAACCTCAAATAAACAACCTAAACTTATACCTAAACCAATTAGAGAAAGAAGAACAAAAAAACCCCAAAGTTAGCAGAAGGAAAGAAATCATAAAGATCAGATCAGAAATAAATGAAAAAGAAATGAAGGGAACAATAGCAAAGATCAATAAAAAAAAAACTAAAAGCTTGTTCTTTGAGAAGATAAATAAAATTGATAGACCGTTAGCCAGACTCATCAAGAAAGAAAGGAAGAAGACTCAAGTCAACAGAATTAGAAATGAAAAAGGAGAAGTAACAACTGATACCAGAGAAATAAAAAGGATCATGAGAGATTACTACAAGCAACTATATGCCAATAAAATGGACAACCAGGAAGAAGTGGACAGATTCTTAGAAAAGCACAACCTTCCTAGGAAGAAGTACAAAATGTAAACAGACCAATCACACGCACTGAAATTAAGACTGTGATTAAAAATCTTTCAACAAACAAAAGCACATCACCAGATGGCTTCACAGGCGAATTCTAGCAAATATTTAGAGAAGAGCTAACACCTATCCTCCTCAAGCTCTTCCAAGATATAGCAGAGGGAGGAACACTCCCAAACTCATTCTATGAAGCCACCATCACCCTGATACCAAAACCAGGCAAAGATGTCACAAAGAAAGAAAATTACAGGCCAATATCGCAGATGAATATAGATGGAAAAATCCTCAACAAAACACTAGCAAACAGAATCCAATAGCACATTAGAAGTATCATACACCATGATCAAGTGGGGTTTATTCCAGGAATGCAAGGATTCTTCAATATACGCAAATCAATCAATGTGATAAACCATATTAACAAATTGAAGGAGAAAAACCATATGATCATTTCAACAGATGCAGAAAATGTTTCTGACAAAATTCAACACTCATTTATAAGAACCTTCCAGAAAGTAAGCATAGGGGAACTTACTGCAACATAATAAAGGCTATATATGACAAACCCACAGCCAACATCATTCTCAATGGTGAAAAACTGAAACCATTTCCTCTAAGATCAGGAGCACAAGGTTGTCCACAGTCACCACTGTTATTCAGCATAGTTTTGGAAGTTTTAGTCACAGCAATCAGAGAAGAAAAAGACATAAAGGGAATCCAAATTGGAAAAGAAGTAGTAAAGCTGTCATTGTTTGCAGATGACATGATACTATACATAGAGAATCCTAAGATGCTACCGGAAAACTACTAGAGCTAATCAATGAATTTGGTAAAGTAGCAGGATACAAAATTAATGCACAGAAATCTCTTGCATTCCCATACACTAATGATGAAAAGTCTGAGAGAGAAATTAAGGAAACACTCCCATTTACCATTGCAACAAAAAGAATAAAATACCTAGGAATAAACCTAGCTAAGGAGATGAAAGACCTGTATGCAGAAAACTCTAAGATGCTGATGAAAGAAATTAAAGATGATACAAACAGATGGAGAGATATACCATGTTCTTAGATTAGAATAATCAACATTCTGTAAATGACTGTACCACCCAAAGCAATCTTCACATTCAATGCAATCCCTATCAAACTACCAATGGCATTTTTCACAGAACTGCAACAAAAAATTTCACAATTTGTATGGAAACACAAAAGACCCCGAAAAGCCAAAGCAATCTTGAGAAAGAAAAACAGAGCTGGAGGAATCAGGCTCCCTGACTTCAGACTATACTACAAAGCTACAGTAATCAAGATAGTATGGTACTGGCACAAAAACAGAAATATAGATCAATGATACAGGAGAGAAAGCCCAGAAATAAACTCACGCACATATGGTTACCTTATTTTTGATAAAGGAGGCAAGAATATACAATGGAGGAAAGACAGCCTCTTCAATTAGTGGTTTGGGAAAACTGGACAGCTACATGTTAAAAGAATGAAATTAGAACACTCCCTAACACCATACACAAAAATAAACTCAAAATGGATTAACGACCTAAATGTAAGGCCAGACACTATAAAACTCTTAGAGGAAGACATATGCACAACACTCTATGACATAAATCACAGCAATATCCTTTTTGACTCACCTCCTAGAGAAATGGAAATAAAAACAAAAATAAACAAATGGGACCTAATGAAACTTCAAAGCTTTCACACAGTAAAGGAAACCATAAACAAAATGAAAAGACAACCCTCAGAATGGGAGAAAATATGTGCAAACAAAGCAACTGACAAAGGATTAATCTCCAGAATTTACAAGTAGCTCATGCAGCTCAATATCAAAAAAAACAACCCAATCCAAAAATGGGCAGACGACCTAAATAGACATTTCTCCATATAAGGTATACAGATCGTCAATAAGCACATGAAAGGATGCTCAACATCACTAATCATTAGAGAAATGCAAATCAAAACTACAATGTGGTATCACCTCACACCACTCAGAATGGCCATCATCAAAAAATCTACAAACAATAAATGCTGGAGAGGGTGTGGAGAAAAGGGAATCCTCCTGCACTTTTGGTGGGAATGTAAATTTATTCAGCCACTATACAGAACAGTGTGGAGGTTCTTTAAAAAAGTAAAAATAGAACTACCATACGACCCAGCAATCCCACTACTGGGCTATACCCTGAGAAAACCATAATTCAAAAAGAGTCATGTACCACAAAGTTCATTGCAGCACTTTTTACAATAGCCAGGACATGGAAGCAACCTAAGTGTCCATCGACAGATGAATGGATAAAGAAGAAGTGGCACATATATACAAAGGACTATTACTCAGCCATAAAAAAATTGAAATTGAGTTATTTGTAGTGAGGTGGATAGACATAGAGTCTTTCATACAGAGTGAAGTAAGTCAGAAAGAGAAAAATACCGTATGCTAACACATATATATCGAATATAAAAAAAAAGTGGTTCTGAAGAACCTGGGGGCAGGAGAGGAATAAACACACAGTCATAGAGAATGGACTTGAGGACAAGGGGAGGGGGAAGGCTAAGCTGAGATGAAGTGAGAGAGTGGCATTGACATATATACACTACCAAATGTAAAATAGATAGCTAGTGGGAAGCAGGCACATAGCACAGGTAGATCAGCTTGGTGCTTTGTGAACACCTAGAGGTGTGGGTTAGGGAGGGTGGGAGGGAGATGCAAGAGGGAGGGGATATGGTGATATATGTATACGTACAGCTGATTCACTTTGTTATACAGCAGAAACTAACACAACATTGTAAAGCAATAATACTCCAATACAGATGTTAAAAAATTAAAATATAAAAGAATATTTTAGAATAACAATATAAAATATTATTAAGATATAATTATCAAAACCAAAAAAAGTGGTCTTCACAGAGCAAGTTGTTGATTATTTTTCAAGCTGTTGATTTGAATCAAATCCATTCATCATCTGAATAACTTTTAGTTGCTTTTAACCATGAAAGTCTGAATAAAATTCTCAGCTTATTTACATTTAGCTAATTTACACTTAGCTAATAAAATTTTTAGGCTACGAATTCCTCAAAACATCATAAAAGAAAGTCTCAAATCTGATGCAAGTATGTAGTTAAGTGATATTACCTAAATACTTATGAATGCAACTAAAGAGGAAAGAAAAAAAACTTCAAAAAATGTTCTTGTTCTCTATCTAAATCATAATTTGATTTTCTATATCTATTTGACTTCAAAGTTATGAGACTAATGAAAGTAGGCACACATTAAACATGATTCTTGTGCTGTGGTCCTTGCTCAGGTGTGTTTCATTTCCTCTACCAACCCTGCTTCCAGTGTTTCTGGGGGCGGCAGGGTCTGGTGAGAATGAGCAGGGTCTAGAAGAAAAATGGGCAGAGTTGCCCAAAGAACAAAAGGGCAAGAGAAAGAAATTAATATAAGTCATGTTGTTTATTATTTGTATAGCAGAGTTTACAGATTTATTTTTGTTTTGCTTTTCTCCAAAATTATAGGAAATATTTCAATAGCCTTTGAATATATTTAATCAGTTCTGCAAAGGAAAAGCTAGATTCATGGCAGAGAAAGAAGCTGATCTTTTATACAGTTTCATAAAATACATCACAAAAGAAGATGAATAGGAAATTATTTTCAAGTATGAATTGAATTTACCAAATAAAAATTACCAGAACACTGTCTTTAAAAATCGTTTTCCTTTTTATTTTTAAAATTTTTCTTCCAATTTTTCATTCTTGCTTATCCTGAAGGCATTACAATAATTAACTACAGAAAGATACGGTAGGGTTTCAGATGAGATGCTCTTTTTAAAAGGTCTAACATAGAGAAGATTCTCTGAGCAGTAAATGGGAGCGTTGTGACCCTGATTTTTCACGTTACTAAAGTATGGTTTGTTGTTGAGAGATTTACAAGAGTGAACAAGAGATCAAAGATTTCTTCTGAATGTCTGAGGTTCAGTAAACACCAAATTATTACTTTCCAAATTCCTATTTTTTAAAAAAGCCCTTAAGATTAGAAAGTGAAATTTAATCTATGTTTGAATTATTGTCATTTGTGTCAGCAAAACATTATTTTGCAAACTAGTTCATGTTCTTGAAGGAATTTCAGTTGTAGTATGGGAAAAGAAGAAAGGATGGGAGGAGAGGCTTAACACTGAAAATTTAAAATAATGTTTAACAATAGTTTAACAAATGAAAACCAAAAAACAATAATTTGATACTATTCTTAATGCAACACCTTTATTAAATAAATGCAAATAATGTTAGTTACATTTCACACTACTTTATTTCACAAAATAAATGTATCATCTAAGAAAACCGATTAAAATAGGTTCTCTTTCCTTCTGTAAATTGATGATAAAAGGCTAAATATTTAGAATAATATCAAGGAATCTGTTTTTATGTGTTCCTTGATTACTGTTTTGAGTCATTGATAAAGGCATATTATCTTGGAGTAATAAACTTTAGTTTTGGTAAATTTGAGATACATTGATGACTCTGCCACTCATCTTTATTTAGCAGATGAACAGCAATGTCTGTGCATCTAACAACTGCAGAGATGTGATATTGGATTACCAATATGTGAGGTTGTGTTTTTACACTGGTGCCCAATCAGGAGCATCACTTTCACCACCCAGTTTTTCTCAAACTTTATTGAAACCAAACAAGACTACAATTAAAAGCATTCATGCTGTTCAATGAATCAGTGCTTCATTTAAATTAATACTGGTGTTGGACAACTTCATCTACCATGCTCTGCTTTATAACTGTTCTCGTTACATAATGTAACTATACACACACACACACACACACACACACACATATGTATGTATATAGTATACCTCTCTATTCCCTTTCACACATAGACATTGTTTTTCTTAATGAGCAAAGATTTTTCTTTTCTTTTATTGACAGGAAGACTGGACAGTTCTTTTGGACTAGCTATTCTTCTAAAATGCCACTGCCCTTTTGGAAATCAGTGCACAAATTAAATATAAACATTTCATCCATTTGTGATCTTCATATTTTCACATCTTATTTCTTGGATTGTTACCTGAACTGCTACCTAATTTGATTCACTCTAGGTATAAATCTTAGAATTATTAATTTTCAAAGACCACAGTGAGAGTCAACTGCAGAGCTGGGATTACAGCTATGGCATTTCTTGTCTCCTCTCAGATTGCATTATCTTCCAAATAAATTAACAAAAATGAAAGAAACCAGTTTTGTGAAAGGTCAGACTAAAACCAATAAAAGCCAGGAAATGCCAGTTACATTTCATTGGATAATGTAGTACATGTGTCATATAACTCATAATATTTCCAGAAGACATTTTCCACAGGATGAGCTGCAGGTTTCATTCAAAATTTTAGACTTTGTCTAAAAATATGTTCTGAATATGATACTTTCAATTTAATACTTAAGTATTAGGAATTCAAAGAGGTATATCAAGGTCCCAGGTTAGGGTAAGTAGAATCTGGATTATAATAATATTATAGTCTGCTAATGAAGTATTTATGTGCTAGGAAAATAGCAGCATCTCATCGCAAGGAGGAAATAAGCAAATCCCGGCAAGAGGGACATTTCCTCTATCCATCTATCAAGAGCTTGTTAATAACACTGGTGCCTCAGTGTTAATAACAGCAACTACCTTTTGTTGAGCACATGCAGGCACTGTTACATACATTTTATGTTCTCTAATTCTGACAAAAGTATAGTGAGGTAGTTACTATTATGTCTACTTTATAGCTGAGTGAACATGAGAACTAAATGGGTTACATTATTTGCCCAAGGCAAACACCTATTAACACTTGAATACAGCTGTGTTTAGGCCAAAAGATACTTTACCATGACATAGTTTAAGAACTCAAGTTTTAGAGGCAGACTGGCCTCGTTGTTTATTTATTGAGTTGATTAACCTCTCTGTGTCGAGTTTTTCTTTTAACAAGTGGAGGTGTTGGTAATGCCTGCTTCACTGATTATCAACCCTTGAATCAAAGTTGAAATCAAAGGGGAACTTTTAAACAAAAGCGATGTTTGGGACCCATTCTTTTGTCAACTGAACAAGAATCTCTTGTTTAAAAAATTCTCAGATAATTCCAAGGTTTAGAACAAATTAGGAACACTTGATATGCCTCACTGGCTTGTTAAGACTATTAAGATTTATATATTCGAAACACTTATTATAGTGCCTGTCACCTAGTAGCCACCCAATAGGAATTTGCTATTGATTTTTATGATACGTTTGTTGAGAAATACCTGTGTTCTCTCAACGAGAACTATAACGTCAAGTTTCTGGCATACAAGGCACAACTAAACAAATAAGTAGAACTCAAACAAGCATTGACCCCATCTGGACCATGGCAATATACTCAATGCTACAAGGGCCAAACCTTGAAATGAGAGACTTGACCCTTGACCTCAGAAAACTTATCCAGTTGGGAAGACAGAACATGTGCATTTGATGACAGTGAGCTTGAATTAACTGAGGATTTGTAGTAAGGAAGGCAACTATTCATATTGGTTTTACTGGTACTAGATAATGATTCTTTTAGGATTTTTAAATTTATTTTAATTGTTCTAGAAATACATTCCCATTAAAAGTAATACCAAAAAGCAATTGTATCCTTTTTCTCTATGTCCAATCTAGTCTCCTCCCCAGGAGGGATTACATCCTGATAAAGTTTTTCTTAACTCTCCAGGCCCTTCTAGACTCTTCAATTCATTTATGTACATATATATATAATTTTGCTTTTGTTTAAATTTTACATAAATTATATAATATAATGTATGTTCTATAACTAGCTTTTTTCACTCAGTATCATTGACAATACAGATGGAACTGCATCATTCTTTTTTTTTTTTTTTGGCGGTACGCGGGCCTCTCACTGTTGTGACCTCTCCCGCTGCGGAGTACAGGCTCCGGACGCGCAGGCTCAGCGGCCATGGCTCACGGGCCCAGGCGCTTCACGGCATGTGGGATCTTCCCGGACCGGGGCACGAACCCGTGTCCCCTGCATCGGCAGGCGGCCTCTTAACCACTGCACCACCAGGGAAGCCCTGCCCCATTCTTTTTAACTTCCACATAATATTTCATACATGCATAAACCATAGTTTATTTAATCACTGTCTTGTTGATGAACATTTGTGCTGTTCCTAGTCAGAGTGTTAATACGTTTTGCATGTAAAAACATAAACAATGGAAAACATTAAATAAAAACATCAAATTAGGTTAAACAATTTTTCTTAAAATAATATAAAGTAAACCTTCAAACAATGTTATATGAGGCCATTATTTTAACTGGCACACAGCTAATAAAAACAGAACTTTTAAAAGTTCTGGGTCACAGTGGGGTGACTGATGACACTTGAATTTACTACTGGCTTTCAATGAGGAACAGCAAATGTATCCCATGTGTTGGCCTTTGTGAGGATAAGCCTTTGAGGAAAACTGAAGATGGGTTCCCTTTCAATTAATTCTGTAGTAATGGAAAAAAATCTTTAAATGACCTAGTCTTTATTTTTGCCATTAACCCAGTTTATGTATTAAGTTTGGGACTGTAAAACATGTAAAAGGGGAAAAATAGCTACAGACCTATAATGAAGCAGTGTTACCAGAATAAGTTTCAAGAGAATTTTCCATGACACAAAGCCATACTCAATGTTTATTTCAAAGAGCAGTAGACATATCATTTGTTATTTTCTTTGTTTCAAATAGTCGTGTGCCAGGAATTTGCAGTAGTGCCTTGAGTTGAAAACCCAACATCTTTTGAAATTCCTGACATTTCTAATTATTCATTTATTCTCTCTCTTCCTCTCTCCCTATCCCCCTCCCACCACCTGCCTTTTTCTGCTGCACTTCTTTTATTATCATGACAGAAAACATGAGCACTGTCAACTCCCAAATTATAATGAGCCCATCTGGTTTTGATCATCTCAGTATCCCTTCTTTGGTTGTATGTCTGACCCTCTCCCGTTCCACATGATTTATCTAGAATGGCAATCATTCTGGGCTTTATTCCCCATCCCTCATCCCACCTTACAGTGGTTAATGTGTTATTAAAAGCTAGGGCAATTACACTTTCAATGTAGAAATGTATGTCCTGAGGGGAGACAAATGAAGAAGGAAGGTGATGGGCTCTGAGTGACCCAATTGCAGCACAATAGAGAGATGGTCTGTCCCTAAGTTCTTGATACTAGATCCAAAGATTCAAGTTTATATGTTTCCCGAAGTTTGTTCACCTGTCCCTATGCTTCTGTTATGTCCTCAGTGTCTTTCTAGTAAATTTTGTTCTTAATAGAACGATTTCAGTTGTTTGCAAATGACTCTTGATGATACATGACTTTTACGTCTTATAGACCAGGCACTGAGAAAAGATTCCTGTTTATTTCTTTTCCACCTCCATCTAAGATACTTAGGACAAGAACACAGCTCATCTCAGAGCAGAAGATGACTAGATTTATCATTTGGGACTAAGGAGTGGAGTTACACTGCAACCGGGCTGAAAGGGAAGAATATACAGAGAAGGAGTACACAGACATACAAAAAATTATCAACCACACTAAGGCTCCTTGCTCCTGCCTAGACCATCTACAACCTCCTTGCCTTTCACCATAACCTTGCCACACACACACACTGTTCTGTTTTGTTTGTTCTGCATGCTCTTGTTTTTTCTTCTGCCTGGCATATGCATTTCTTCTCCAACTATCAAATTCACTTCATTTTTGGGCCCTACATCCTGATAAAGTTCTTCTTAACTCTCCAAGCCATATCACTGTACTAACCTGTCAACATCTTATCTCACTGAAGACTAGAGGCAAGAAAAGATTTAGAAGTCAGAAAAAGAAAGGAACATGTGGAATGCAAGAGAAATAAAAATGTAGTATTTCTGAGACCCCCCATTACAGTGGTGTCTTGGTTACATGCTCAGAGCTTTAATTTGATTTGAGTGCCTTAGAAAGCTCTTTTGGCCCCAGTCTTTCAGTTCTTGGCTGTGGATGGATGGAGGGTCATTCTAATCTCTATATTCTTCTTCCTCATAGGAAAATGAAAATAGGATATTCGTGTCAGCAGCTAATAGGCTCCTTGCAAGGCAGTGGCTGAAGACTTTACTGCTTATACATGAACACTGATTATTCTTCAGCTCATATCAGGACCCTCAAGGTTTATCAAACAGTGCTTGCTCTGCCTTCAAGGGAAGATATAGATTTTCTGTCCTTCTCTAATGAAAGAGAGGTGGGAAGGGAACAGTATTCCAGTTCACCCTTTGCCTGCTTTCAGGGAGAAGAATATATTGGTTCGTAAGAAAATATTCTCCAGCTTTTAATTCAGTTCAATCTGATGCAGTATTTCCCCTCATTTTCTATTGCGTTCCTTATCTCTGGTAAAATAAAAGTCTAAACTTCCACTGGCATTGCTGTAAATTCTGAGGCTTCTAGCAAAACATGAGAAGGAGTCACCGTTGCTCTCAGAACCATTTTTCTGGGGGCTATCAGGAAAATTGAATGCAGTTATGAACTCAGATACTGGAGAAGCTGCTCCAGCTGAAGTTGGCTTAGGTTTATTCTTGTGCTGCTACAGGCATTGGGGACAAGGTGTTTGACTCTGAAATTCAGTGAATTATTGGGTTGGCCAAAAGTTCGTTCGGGTTTTCCATAAGATGTTACGGAAAAAATGGAACGAAATTTTTGGCCAACCCAATAGTTTTCTTTGTGCTCTGAGGATACCTGATCCCACGCTGTCTTCTGTTCTTGTTTCTCTTGATTGGTACAAGTTGAAGATTATAGCTTTGATCTTGTTTGCCTGTCTCCTTTGTGATGCATAATGCCTTACATATGTTAAAGTAGAATATTTATGATAAAACCACCTGGTTTCTCTAAGAAAACTAGAATGTCTCATTTCCCCCTAATTAGAGTGCATAGCATGGCCTTTTTTTGTTTTGTTTCTGTTTAGCAGTAGTTCTGCTAGTGTGACAAATTTTACAAGGTACTGTGTACCAGGCTAGATGTCACAATCATCAAAAATAACCATTACTAAGAATATAAAGAAAAATAATTAAAAATAAAACCTCTCAAGAGAACAGAAATCCTTCAAGGAAAGGAAAATGAAATGTAAAATATTAATTCGGCAAGCAGATGCATCTGAAACCTCTCTCAGGAAAGTGGAAAACACAGCAAACATCTGGGAGTCTTCAGCTGTGAAGTAAAATTACAATCATTGGTTACAGAGACTTTTCTTGCCCCTTGCTTGTAAACAGACAAGTCCATGGAACAACATATAAATAGGAGGAATCATCAAATCCCAAACTAAATATCCCTTGTCAGGATAAAAGAGTAAGTTTTGGGCAGAAATTCAGGAAACTGCTGAAAACAATCTAAGTTTCCAAAATTTGAACTTTGGAATACAACTCAGAAAGCAGCTTCTGCCTACCTCTCTTTCTTATCCTACAACCATCCTGCGTGGCCCCTCCTGCTGAGTGAGCACAAGCACTTCGCATTCTGGGCACCTTCCGCCGGATGCTCTTTGTCTGAATATAAATGTGGCTTCTCCCTTAATTCCTTCAGATGTCACTTTCTCCAGATGTCACTTCCTCACCTTAACCTGAAGTAGTTTTCTGCATAACACCTATACTTTCCTGACATATTGAGTATTTGTTTATTGTTTGTCTTTCATTTTCTAAAATGTTAGCTTCTTCAAGACAAGGACTTTGCTTTGCTCATTGTGAAGTTCCCAGAACTTGAGAATATGGTTAGCACATGGAAAACACACATTAATGTTTGTTGAATGAGGGGATGGAAAGTATAAAAGAAAGAATGACAAATGCAGCATGAGTGGTGGAGGTGAAGATGCACCACCAAGATTCCCCCTTCGGTCTTCAGCCCCTCCAGGATCACCTCAGCTTGCAGACACCCCCTTGCGGGGGTAGTCCACAGAAGCTCTATTAGGCTGGTATTATCATTATCATTATTATTATTATACAGATAATACAACCAAGATAATTCCCCAGAATCCCAGCTAGCAGGCAGGAAAGGCAGAAATTCAACCCCGAAAGTCCAATACAGATCTAACACTTGTGATGTTTTGTGTTCCATGGAAACTGCTCCTCAATGTGTTAGTAGATATTCCTTCCTCTATGGAATTTAGAGTGTATGTTAAAAAAGAATTGACTTTATCATTTTGGAGCGATAGATATTTTCCTATGCCAATATTCAGCTTTACTATTTTGCAAAATGGAAAGGAATATATTCCTCATTAAAATAATTTATAAATCAGTGGGAACACTGTGTGTTTTTTGTACATTGTTTCTGTTAGTAATCTCAGAAACTTGAAATCATAATCAGTTATTCCTGAGGATACAATGGAAATTTTCCTAGATTTCTTCCAACAATAAAACCTGGGAATGAAGCAAAAAACTAGTTAGTAATTGATGAGATAAAACTAAGGCACAAGAAAATAGAAAATATACTCTTACAAGATTTAAAAGTAGATCAGAGCACACAAGAAATGGTGAAATATTATACGTACAAATGTTCATTTAATACACAGAGAACCGAAATATTTTCATGACCCTAGTTCATGGTTCTCCAACATCAGAGTGACTGGTATAATTTTCCATTGAGTGAGATATTTTATCATTTGCAACTTACAGTGTTTTTTAGATTTTCATCCTCACTATCACAGATGGAATCACACAGCAACTGGACGCTAAAGTTTCAGTCTCATTTCCAGACATTTGTGGTTGCTTTCCTATGTTTGCCTGAAATTTATTGCCAGAGGAAAGATGCTTCAAGCTATGACTGCCCATATCTGATGTTTTTAAAAGTATGAGTACTAAACACAGCAAATTTTTGCTTACTGTAAGCCAAGAGTATTTGTTTGTTTTACAACAATTTACAAGCTACATATTATTTTAGAGATGATGAAACTGAGGCTTAGAGAGGTGAAGTACATTGTCCTGGGTCACACAGCTATTAAGTCACAGAGGATTCAATCCCAAGCTGCTTTAAATTCCACATCTTGCACTCATAAACACTATCTTAAATTGAGGATAAACTAAGTTCTTAAGTGAATACTCATTAGCAGCCTTTAGTTTTCAACTATTATTTCTACCTTTTGGCTTAACAGAACTTCTGTCAGAAATAAATCTAGTAGGGTTTGCCCAGTTATGATGATCCATCAGAGCTCTAGCAACTTATCTTTATATTACTACTCAGCTTGGATTTTTTTTTTATAAAGCAAATACAATCTGCAGTAATAAATACATCTGCAATAGATGCCAAATATCATTAAGTTATTATATAATTTAGACAGTAAACATGGTCTATTTTTGCTTCTTTCCAATAGAATACATTTGATCACTTTTTTTTTTTAATACAGCAGGTTCTTATTAGTCATCAATTTTATACACATCAGTGTATACATGTCAATCTCAATCACCCAATTCATCACACCACCCCCTCCACCCCACCCCACCCCGGCTTTCCCCCCTTGGTGTCCATACGTTTGTTCTCTACATCTGTGTCTCAATTTCTGCACTGCAAACAGGATCATCTGTATCATTTTTCTAGGTTCCACATATATGCATTAATATACGATATTTGTTTTTCTCTTTCTGACGTACTTCACTCGGTATGACAGTCTCTAGATCCATCCACGTCTCAACAAATGACCCAATTTCGTTCCTTTTTATGGCTGAGTAATATTCCATTGTATATACGTACCACAACTTCTTTATCCATTCGTCTGTCAATGGGCATTTAGGTTGCTTCCATGACCTGGCTATTGTAAATAGTGCTGCAATCAACACTGGGGTGCACGTGTCTTTTTGAATTGTGGTTTTCTCTGGGTATATGCCCAGTACTGGGATTGCTGGATCATATATGGTAATTCTATTTTTAGTTTTTTAAGGAACCTCCATACTGTTCTCCATAGTGCCTGTATCAGTTTACATTCCCACCAACAGTGCAAGAGGGTTCCCTTTTCTCCACACCCTCTTCAGCATTTGTTGTTTGTGGATTTTCTGATGATGCCCATTCTAACTGGTGTGAGGTGATACCTCATTGTAGTTTTGATTTGCATTTCTCTAATAATTGGTGATATTGATCAGCTTTTGGCCATCTGTATGTCTTCTTTAGAGAAATGTCTATATAGGTCTTCTGCCCATTTTTGGATTGGGTTCTTTGTTTTTTTAATATCAAGCTGCATGAACTATTTATATATTTTGGAGATTAATCCTTTGTCCGTTGATTCATTTGCAAATATTTTCTCCCATTCTGAGGGTTGTCTTTTCGTCTTGTTTATGGTTTCCTTTGCTGTGCAAAAGCTTTGAAGTTTCATTAGGTCCCATTTGTTTATTTTTGTTTTTATTTCCATGACTCTAGGAGGTGGATCAAAAAAGATCTTGCTGTGATTTATGTCAAAGAGTGTTCTTCCTATGTTTTCCTCTAAGAGTTTGATAGTGTCCAGTCTTACATTTAGGTCTCTAATCCATTTTGAGTTTATTTTTGTGTATGGTGTTAGGGAGTGTTTTAATTTCATTCTTTTACATGTAGCTGTCCAGTTTTCCCAGCACCACTTATTGAAGAGACTGTCTTTTCTCTATTGTATATCCTTGCCTCCTTTGTCATAGATTAGTTGACCACAGGTGTGTGGGTTTACCTCTGGGCTTTCTGTCTTGTTCCATTGATCTATGATTCTGTTTTTGTGACACTACCATATTGTCTTGATTACTGTAGCTTTGTAGTATAGTCTGAAGTCAGGGAGTCTGATTCCTCCAGCTCCGTTTTTTTCCCTCAAGACTGCTTTGGCTATTTGGGGTCTTTTGTGTCTCCATACAAATTTTAAGATTTTTTGTTTTAATTCCGTAAAGAATGCCATTGGTAATTTGATAGGGATTGCATTGAATCTGTAGATTGCTTTGGGTAGTATAGTCATTTTCACAATATTGATTCTTCCAATCCAAGAACATGGTATATCTCTCCATCTGTTGGTGTCATCTTTAATTTCTTTGATCAGTGTCTTACAGTTTTCAGCATACAGGTCTTTTGTCTCCCTAGGTAGGTTTATTCCTAGGTATTTTATTCTTTTTGTTTCTATGGTAAATGGGAGTGTTTCCTTAATTTCTTCTTCAGATTTTTCATCATTAGTGTATAGGAATGCAAGATATTTCTGTGCATTAATTTTGTATCCTGCAACTTTATCAAATTCATTGATTAGCTCTAGTAGTTTTCTGGTGGCATCTTTAGGATTCTCTATGTATACTATCATGTCATCTACAAACAGTGACAGTTTTACTTCTTCTTTTCCAATTTGTATTCCTTTTATTTCTTTTTCTTCTCTGATTGCTGAGGGTAGGACCTCCAAAATTATGTTGAATGATAACAGTGAGAGTGGACATCCTTGTCTTGTTCCTGATCGTAGAGGAAATAGTTTCAGTATTTCACCATTGAGAATGATGTTTGCTGTGGGTTTGTCATATGTGGCCTTTATTATGTTGAGGTAGGTTCCCTCTATGCCCACTTTCTGGAGAGTTTCTATCATAAATGGGTGTTGAATTTTGTCAAAACCTTTTTCTGCATCTATCGAGATGATCATATGGTTTTTATTCTTCAATTTGTTATATGGTGTATCACATTGACTGATTTGCGTATATTGAAGAATCCTTGCATCCCTGATATAAATCCCACTTGATCATGGTGTATGATCCTTTTAATGTGTTGCTGGATTCTGTGTGCTAGTATTTTGTTGAGGATTTTTGCATCTGTATTCATCAGTGATACTGGTCTGTAATTTTCTTTTTTTGTAGTATCTTTGTCTGGTTTTGGTACCAGGGTGATGGTGGCCTCATAGAATGAGTTTGGGAGTGTTCCTTCCTCCACAATTTTTTGGAAGAGTTTGAGAAGGATCATTGTTAGTTCTGCTCTAAATGTTTAATAGAATTCAACTGTGAAGCCATCTGATCCTGGATTTTTGTTTGTTGGAATATTTTTAATCACAGTTTCAATTTCATTACTTGTGATTGGTCTGTTCCTATTTTCTATTTCTTCCTGGTTCAGTCTTGGAAGGTTATACCTTTCTAAGAATTTGTCCATTTCTTCCAGGTTGTCCATTTTATTGGCATAGAGTTGCTTATAGTAGTCTCTTAGGATGCTTTGTATTTCTGTGGTGTCTGTTGTAACTTCTCCTTTTTCGTTTCTTATTTTATTGATTTGAGTCCACTCCCTCTTTTTCTTGATGAGTCTGGCTAATGGTTTATCAATTTTGTTTATCTTCTCAAAGAACCAGCTTTTAGTTTTATTGATCTTTGCTATTGTTTTCTTTGTTTCTATTTCAGTTATTTCTGCTCTAATCTTTATGATTTCTTTCCTTCTGCTAACTTTGGGTTTTGTTTGTTCTTCTTTCTCTAGTTCCTTTAGGTGTAAGGTTAGATTATTTATTTGAGATTTTTCTTATTTTTTGAGGTAGGCTTGTATAGCTATAAACTTCCCTCTTAGAACTGCTTTTGTTGTATCCCATAGGTTTTAGATCATCGTGTTTTCATTGTCATTTGTCTCTAGGTGTTCTTTGATTTCCTCTTTTATTTCTTCAGTGATCTCTTGGTTATTTAGTAACGTAGTGTTTAGCCTCCATGTGTTTGTGTTTTTTACGTTTTTTCCCCTGTAATTCATTTCTAATCTCATAGCATTGTGGTCAGAAAAGATGCTTGATATGACTTCAGTTTTCTTAAATTTACTGAGGCTTGATTTGTGACCCAAGATGTGATCTACCCTGGAGAATGTTCCATGCGCACTGAGAAGGAAGTGTAATCTGCTGTTTTGGGATGGAATGTCCTATAAATATCAATTAAATCTATCTGGTCTATTGTGTCATTTAAAGCTTCTGTTTCCTTATTTATTTTCATTTTGGATGACCTGTCCATTGGTGTAAGTGAGGTGTTAAAGTCACCCACTATTTTTGTGTTACTGTCAAATTCCTTTTTACAGCTGTTAGCAGTTGCCTTATGTATTGACATGCTGTTATGTTGGGTGCATATGTATTTATAATTGTTATATCTTTTTCTTGGATTGATCCCTTGATCATTATGTAGTGTCCTTCCTTGTCTCTTGTAACATTGTTAATTTAAAGTCTATTTTATCTGATATGAGTATTGCTACTCCAGCTTTCTTTTGATTTCCATTTGCATGGAATATCTTTTTCCATCTACTCACTTTCAGTCTGTACGTGTCCCTAAGTCTGAAGTGGGTCTCTTGTAGACAGCATGTATATGGGTCTTGTTTTTTTATCCATTCAGCAAGCCTGTGTCTTTTGGCTCGAGTGTTTAATCCATTCATGTTTAAGGCAATTATCGATATGTATGTTCCTATGGCCATTTTCTTAATTGTTTTGCATTTGTTTTTGTAGGTCCTTTTCTTCTCTTGTGTTTCCCACTTAGAGAAGTTCCTTTAGCATTTGTTGTAGAGCTGGTTTGGTGGTGCTGAATTCTCTTAGCTTTTGCTTGTCTGTTAAGCTTTTGATTTCTCCATTGAATCTGAATGAGATCCTTGCCAGGTAGAGTAATCTTGGCTGTAGGTTCTTCCCTTTCATCACTTTAAGTATATCATGCCACTCCCTTCAGGCTTGTAGAGTTTCTGCTGAGAAATCAGCTGTTAACCTTATGGGAGTTCCCTTGTATGTTATTTGTCATTTTTCCCTTGCTGCTTTCAATAATTTTTGTTTGTCCTTAATTTTTGCCAATTTGATTACTGTGTGTTTTGGCATGTTTCTCCTCGGGTTTATCCTGTATTGGACTCACTGCGCTTCCTAGACTTGGGTGGCTATTTCCTTTCCCATGTTAGGGAAGTTTTCGACTATAATCTCTTCAAATATTTTCTTGGCTCCTTTCTCTCTCTCTTTTCCTTCCGGGACCCCTATAATGTGAATGTCGTTGCATTTAATGTTGTCCAAGAGGTCTCTTAGGCTGTCTTCATTTCTTTTCATTCTTTTTTCTTTGCAGCAGTGAATTCCACCATTCTGTCTTCCAGGTCACTTATCTGTTCTTCTGCCTCAGTTATTCTCCTATTGACTCCTTCTAGTGTAGTTTTCATTTCAGTTATTGTATTGTTCATCTCTGTTTGTTCTTTAATTCTTCTAGGTCTTTGTTAAACATTTCTTGCATCTTCTCGATCTTTGCCTCTATTGTTTTTCCGAGGTCCTGGATCATCTTCCATATCATTATTCTGAATTCTTTTTCTGGAAGGTTGCCTGTCTCCACTTCATTTAGTTCTTTTTCTGGGGCTTTATCTTGTTCCTTCATCTGGTACATAGCCCTCTGCCTTTTCATCTTGTCTATCTTTCGGTGAATGTGTTTTTTGTTACACAGGCTGTGGGATTGTAGTTCTTCTTGCTTCTGCTGTCTGCCGTCTGATGGATCTCAGCTTGGATTTTAAATTCCAAAAGCTTGGGCCATTCTTTCTATGTGACGTCTTTTAGAATTCACCTCTTACTGAGTTGTATGTTTCATGATTTAACTAGTAATTGGCTTAACTGCACTGTTATTTTAATTTTATGTCTTTTTCTGTGCCCATCTCTTAATTGTGAATGTGTCCTTGACTTAATATTCTGTAAGACAAGATATTCTAGCTACCCTGTTTAAAAATAGCTTTACTGAGGTATAATTTACATACCATACAATTCTCCCATTTGAAGTATACAATTCACTGGTGTTTAATATATTCACAGAGTCATGAATCCATCACCACAATCAGTTTTAGAACATTTACATTACCCCCAAATTAACCTGTACTCCTTAACTGTCATTCCCTAACTGCCCCACATCCTCCATTCCAAGGCAACTATGAATCTACTTACTGTTTCTACAGATGTGCCTATTTTGGATATTTCATATAAATGGAATCACACAATATATGATTATTTTTTTGTCTGGTTTCTTTCATTTAGCACAAAACTTCTTCCCAGGTTCATTTATGTTGTAACATATTCACTACTTCATTTCTTTTACTGTAGAGAAATATTCCACTGCATGTACATACCACATTTTATTTATCCATTCATTAGTTGATGGATGGGCATTTGAGTTGTGTCCACTTTTTGGAATACTGCTACTGTGAACATTTGTGTATGTTTTTGTGTGTCCACATGACTTCATTTCTCTTGGTGCATACCTAGGAGTGGAATTGCTAGATCATATGGTAACTGTACATTTAACTGAGAAACTACTAGAGTGTTTTCCAAAGCAGCTGTACCATTTTACTTTTCCACAACCAATGTATAAGGGTCCTGATTTCTCCACATTCTTGTCAATACTTGCTGTTATCTGTCTTTGTGATCATAGTCATCTTAATGGGCGCCAAGCAGTATCTCATTGTGGTTTTGATTTTCATCCTTTTTTAAACATAATTTCCTAAAAGTAGTAAAAGTACTTATTAAAAGAAGTTCAAAATGTCTACAAAGGTTATATGGCAACTAACCATTAGAAACTGAAGGAAAAAATTGCACGATGGAAAATGCAACCATGTTTTCAAAACCTACCTTTTAAAATTTAGAATGAAAAACACGTAGTAGAAAGTTTATATGTAAAGTATACTCAAACTTAAAGGAAAAAATCTTACAGCATAATCTGTGTGATAATGATGATGATTCTCTGAATGAACAACATGCTAAGCATTCACTAGTCTGTATAAGACCCTTTGCCAGAAAGAATACAAGAGACACTGTCAAGTGAATTGTGATAAGTAATTCCAAGCAAACTTTAGCCTATTTCTAAAGCCCTTGGTCAATGTTTTGAACACCCTTAATACTCTCACAAATCAGCAGTATTACGATGTTCATTATTCCTATTATATCTTCCTAATGCGTGTAGGACAGTGTATGTATAATGTACTTGTGGTAAATGTGAGATGATTAATTGAAAAACTGATAGCTGGATATAGCAGATGATCCCTTTGCCAGGGAGCATTTAAAATGAAAGACAAGAAAGAATCATGAAGTAATGGGCTTTGAGTAATAGGAAGGTATCCACCATGCAGCATTTGACCCAACCATAGTGTTTTCATTTCTTCTCCCAAAACCCTACAGGCTTATAATGAGTGCCTATATATCCTGATTTGCTTGTGCAGCCCTGGGTTATGCTTATTATCCTGTTGTCATCATTAATATCTTTCCCGTCCACTCTCCAAAGTCATCTGGAAAAATATTAAATTACATTTTCATCCTATTTATAAAAGACCTCCTATTGCAGTGAGAAATATGTGAAGAGGATACAGTGCCTGAGGAAGGGAAAATGTCAGGAATTAGGCAGGTCTTCAAATGAGGACTCTGTTTTAGATGGATAGACTAAAGAACTAAGGAGAGGAAAACCTAAGCTGATGCCCTATTCTGAATGGTGTCAGATTTCCCCTGAATGGGCTTTCTTTGTGTGCCTATGACTCCATCCCAGGTATGCTCAGAAACAGAGGTATATCCACCTGAGAGATCGTGTGGAGGTGATACATAGGAGCACAAGCATCCTGATGGGACCACTGGAGTCTGTATTTTGAAACCTATTTCCAAGCTGTATTTGACAGAAGTGAAGAGATTGTTAAAATCTATCTCTATCAAGATCTTTCTCAAAACTATAGTGGACCTGGATATACAGGTAGTTCCTTGGATTGGGCTCTAAAGAATTGCGGTGGCTGAAGCAGCAACTGACCTTGTTCTTTCCTCCTCAGGCTACTTTAGCAGGTAATTAATTAAGAGGGGGCGCTGGTGGGCAGGACATGGATTGTTTCTTCTCCCAAATCAGTGGGAATTAGAACTAATCCAAGCTCCTCAGGCCTGGTTTGTTACCATGGTTAGTGGCAGGTTCATGGTTGTAATTTTCAACAACTTCCAAGATTTACTCTAAAAAATTGTAGTTGTGGGCCATGAATCAAGTAGAGAATTTACTTTTTTAGAGCTTTGCTGTCTGCTGCTTAGATAATTAGTGAGATCCTATTATATGTCACACATTTAGTCACCTGGTATATAAGCTGGAAATAATTGTTGCACATATTTTAACTTCACTTTGAATTACTTTCATGAATTGCACTTTGCTAATTTGCTAGATTAGAGAGTATGTGTCTAGCAAAGAAGTTATTCCTAAAGGAAAACAAGCACATTAAGAATCCCATCTCTCACTCTCAGAATTTTCACATATGTAAAATTAAACAGATTCCCCCTATATATTTGACTTTGGATTTAGTAAAAATATCACCTTTTAGGAGTAATAAGAATAAAGTAGGGGGGAAAATGACTAATTTCTCTCAGTCAATGATTTTAAAACCATGAGCCCTGTGTCCTGCGTGAATGGACAGTTGCTATTGCTACTCTCTCTGGAATGACATAGGCAAACTCTTCAATGAGATTTTTCACTAAAGGACCAAGATTTTCAAATATATACTAAGTATTTAGCTGTTATTAAAAAAAAAAACTTCAGAGATTTAACGGTGGAAAAACTCTTCTGCCTATATATTAGGGAGTTGTTATCTGAATTTGAGACTTTGAAAATGGACTTCTATCACCCTGGTCGTGTGTCCTGGAAAATGGCAAATACTATGCTCTTATGGAAAATTGTATGTGCATTCTAAATTTTAAAATTGCCTTATGACCCATTTGTGGTTAACAGTAAAACAATGAGAATGAATGGAGCATCTTACTTTCTCGGAGTTAATATTCTGCACTGGTTGTTACTGTTTTCTCTGTAAACGTGTGTATGCTTCAATCTCTCATTCAGTTTTGGATGCCTGAGGATTGGAGAAGCTCACCATAATAGAGAGAAAGCAAGAAGTAGGAACATGTTCATACTGGTTCATACTGTATTATTCTGATTTCATCTGTCACTTGCAAATGAATATCATCTAAATGGGTCTAAAGCTTCTGCCAATGTAGGGTTAAAAAGGGCCGAGAACACAAATTCAACAGCATAGATGGCAAATAGAGCATAAAACTTAATTCTGAGATAAACAGAAAAGTGAAATAGAAAGAGTCACATTTTCCATGTCTTCTGATTAAATAATGGAAAGAGAAGGGGTCATCAAGTAAGATCTTGGAAATAGAAGATGCTGAGTGTGAACTATTTTGAAATCCTATCCAAACCCCAATATACATGTACAGAGAACAAGTATCTGTGTGTTCTGTTAAATGGTTGTGTGGTTTCAGGATTTGCTCCAGTTGCTGCAGTCAACAGTTCTGAGTTCTATCCTCATCCTGTGCCAAAAGGACATCTTTGTGGAGACTTGCAATGTGCCCTCAGCACGAGTCTCTGTCTGTAGTCCCCAAATCACTTTCAGTGCCATGCATATCCTTAGGGCAGCACACCCCTTCTGAAAGCACTTTTCTCCAGTGCTTTTGTTATGTTCTTACCATCCGTATCTTAGTTATGGTGGATTCCGGTTCTCTGGGAGACTCTAGTTTGACTCATGGAAAAATGTTGAGTTATGGGTAGCGAAGAAGGCCACATTATGAACCCTAAATGGTCACGTGGTCTCAAATTAAAGTCAAGCCTGGGTTTTCAGTGCTTTTAGTTTCTTCTAAGTTTAAAAGATGGAAGATATCAGGATAAAAGTTGACTATTAAGATTGGAAATATTTTCTAATATGATTAATTTTGCTGTTGATTAACACTAAGTTCCTTAATTTGGTGTATATTTTTAAAAATATTCTCATATTTTATATAAACTTGTATGAGTCTAAAAACAATAACAACAAAATACCTGGATCTGTTGTAATCTGCCTAACTTATTACCTTAAATGAGAAGGTAGACTATCCTTCCACCAGTACCTACTTCATAAATATTTAAGTCCCTTGCTTGAAGATGAACACTGCACTTAAATGCTATGAAGGATAAAACTATGAGTCCATTTGAATTTAATATTTAGAGGTGATCTAATAGAGAAATAACTTATGTCTTGGGCACAAATACAAACCAAACATGGCTTAGTTCTTAATAATGAAAAAATGGGAGAATATTCATTGCGTTTGTTCTGTTTTGTTCAGCCTAATTGCCGTAAATCTAAAAGTTATGTCTATACTTATTTTACTTCTTGAGCTGTAGGTCGGTATTGATGGGAAATGTCTTGTAGCAAAATGAGTTCATTTTATATATCATGCTTCTGTGAGGGCAAATCAAGCTTCTGTAATAATCATCAAATAATTCCAACTCTCTGTTGTTAAGAAGAAAGGAACAAAATAGCTTTAACTTAGTATTTCCTCTTTCATTATTTTTACTTAAGCCTACATGTGAGCATTTCCTTCTCCCAAACCTTTACATCAGCAGTTTCCCAACTTGCCTTGCCATATTGATTTTATACTTTTGTCATTAATCATATCTGTCAGATTTTTTTCCCAATGGATGGACAACTTTACAGATTGATCTCCATCTCCAAAGTGTTAAATTTCCTTCCATTCCCAGGGTTCAGTTCACAGTGGTGTTCACTGAAAAATGCTATGTCAAAATTCTGGGCAAATTGATTGATCTTTTTGAATCTCAATCTTCTCATCTGTTAAGAAAAAAACAAGATCAAAACAGACTATATCTACACTCCCCATAGCTATAAGTTAACTATGTATAACATGTGACTAATGTAAATGAATATAACAAATCTCTCAGGATTTATAATCCCACAAGTTTTTACTACTTGTGGGAGGTAGTCAATAATATAATTTAGTCAGTAGATGGCACTGTTTATTATAGTATTAGGATTAAGAAAGCAGTCACTGAATATCAATTACCTCACCTGATTAGGGTCCAGGTAGGAGAGGAGGAGGTTCTGTTCTTACATAAGAGAAGACATAGATTCTTTAAAGGTTAGAGTGACCTTGAGAAGGAATCTAGTCTGTCTTCCTGGCTCATTAGACCTCTACAAGGAAAATTCTATTTCAGATATTTTTCAAAGTGGAGGATATTTTTAGCATCATTTATCCCTTTCAAATTTGAAACACTCAAGAAATCTTGTATCCAAATTGCATCTTTTTTTTTTTTTCATGTCTTTGTATTTGGTCCTGAGTAAAATTAGTAACAATTCTTCTCATTCTTTTCCTGTAAGATCCCTCCAGGCGTATAGGGAACACTATTATTTTATGCATGTACTTTTTCTTTCTTGGGGTCTTCAGTCTGAAAAACACATCAAATTTGGGGGAAATGACTATCCACAGTCTAATGTATGAATTCTAATATTACAGTACTATCTTGAATTCTAACATACCATTATATAACATGTAAAATCTAGTATCTATAGAAGCATTTAGTTATAAAATAATCAAAATGTGTAAATGTTTATAGGATACAACATTATATACATAGCATTCCCATTAGCTGTAACCAAATCAAATCTTTTGGAGAAATTTATAGATCAAAAAAACATAATTCATAACTATTAGGTACACAATGTTGCTTTCAACTACCATCTCTTAATCTTTCCCTCATTTTGCTGTTTCTTCATGAATTTAAAAGTTTCTAAATTAGAATAAATTAGTAATTAAAGTACCATATAAGTGAGCACTATTAAATAAATATTCAGAATAGTTTTATTATAAGTTCAGAGGGTTAATCATCTTGGACAATAAAATATTACTTTTTTTCTTTAAAAATATCAAGGAAATATCAGTGTACTTAACTTTTTATAATTCTTTTTCTCTCTACTGTATTTTAAGTCTCTTAAAGTCAGGGAATATGTTTCACTTATACATGAATCCAAAGAACCTTGAAAGTACTAGCTTAATAAAGATATACAGTGGTACATAATAAATATTGGTTGAATGAATACTTTCACCCAAGTTAATTTAATTGTTCAGGAGAATTATCAACTACACCGAAAGTATAGTTTCAGTAACTATTATGTCAACATTTGATTTCCCTGTGATGTCTACTTGTCATTGTGTGTTAAGACTTTTTAGAAGCTATCTTTGTGTTGTTAATAAAAAGTAAAAACAAGGATAAAGAAAGGCACTTAAAAATTAATCCTGTATAAAAATGTAATTAGATTAAATAATTATCTTTTATCATCTTCTAGTTATTATGAATATATTCATTATATCATATTATTCTGTACAAAATGCTTTTTTCAGACATATTGTTTTACACATTTTCTTTGTGTTCTCTTACAATTATATGCTTACTTATTATTTTAAATTATTTGGAAAACATTGAGGGTTTAATTTCTTCATTTGTTTCATTTTGTTTGGGGAATTTCATATTACTTGTACATTTTACTGTTTTGAAAGTGTTTCTTAAACTTCACCAATAGTCATTAATTATAGGATCATATATGCACTGTAATCTTTATTCTATACAGCTCCTGAGATTATGTCACAAAGGACCCTCTGCAGGAAACCTAATATATCTGATTACTTAATATATACCTATTACTTAAAGAAATCACTTGGTATCCTGTGATATCATTTGGTATCCTATGAATATAGTTAAAATAAATAGACTTAGCCTCTTTGAGGAGATATACAGATGGCAAGAAATATATGAAAATGTGTTCAATATCATTAGCATTAGCAAAATGCTAATGATACCATGATGAGGTGGAACCACACACCTATTAGAACAGCTAAAGTAAAAATAGTAAAAATAGTGACAGTACAAAATGCAGGCGAGGATGCAGAGGAACTGGATCTCACACACATTACTGGTGAGAATGTTAAATGGTATAGCCACTCTGGAAAACAGTTTAGTTTTCTTAGAAAGTAAACATATGCTTATCATACAACCCAGCACTTGCAGTCCTGCACATTTATTCCAATAAAAAGGAATGAACTATTCATAATACAACAACTTGGATGAATCTCAAGGGCATTATTCTGAGTGAAAAACAATGTCTAAAAATCACATATTGTATGATTTCATTGGTATAACGTTTTTGAGATGACAAAATTATAGAGATGGAGAACAAATTAGTGGTTGTCAGAGATTACAGATGGTGGTATGAGAGTGCTTTAAAAGGGTAGTGAGAGGAAAGAGATCTTTGTAATGATGGCATAGTTCTGTATTTTGATTATGTTGGTCATTACCCAAACCTACACATGTGATAAAATGTCATAGAGCTATACACACACATTGTACTAATGTCAATTTTTCTGTTTTTGATATAATGCTACAGTTATGTAAGATGTAACTATTGGAGAAATTAAGTGAAAAAGACATGGTACTTCTTTCTTTTGTCTTCCCAACTTCCCAACGAATCTATAATTCTCAAGATAAACAACTTTAAAAAGTCATTTGCCATCTTGTTTTAAATTCCAAAACAGACAATATAATATTTTTCCTTTCTTTCCTCAATACTATTTTTAATTATTTTATACTTTAAAATGATTCCCTTCTGGTGGGTTTGTTTCAATACTTGCTAGATTAAGCTATCTTGGCTGTCTCTTCTGCTTTTGAAGTAGTGGTAAAGATTAAGAGTATGTGGGAGAAATTTTGCAATCTCTCTACTCAACAGCAAGGATGGCTAATACACAGAGTATGCTGAAGTTCATTGGGAAAGAAACACGCCATGTAGGAGTGCTTATTTCTAAGATAAAAATGTTAAATGTTTTCTCTACTAGCTGAAAGAGTGATGACTGTCCTTTTTTGGAAATATAGACCATTGCTTTTGATGATTGTAAGCAGGACACTATAAAACTAGACCTTCCTTCCCATTCCATGTTGTATAGTCAAGTGTGAACAGAGAAAGAAACCGTTAGGAATAAATCTTCCATTTATTCCCCAATCAAATTATGTACAGTACAATGAAATTCTTTACATTTTTATTTGGCTCACAGATGTGTCTGGAAGGAACCTGACTTGCAGTTCAGGATGTCTAGCCATAAATTATTCTCTTCCTGATAGTGTGATCCAGAGGATATGGATTTTAACTACTGATTCTACTGCTAAGGACCCTTGAAAAACACTATTCTGTCTGAAGAACTTTTGAAGTAAAAATGTGAGATACTTATCTGCCACTCACAGATACATAGCTTAGGTCACAAGTTTGGAAAATGCTATCAGTTGTATGCCATTAGATCTGCAATAATTTGTGATTATTCCTTACTATCATCCCTTAAGTGGTTGAAGTTATTCCTGCAGTCACTGACAAAAATGAAAATAACATCATCTTCAGCCCAAATTATAATAAAATACTCACTTTATTAAATATATTTGTCCATGAATATTTGGCCTAAAATTATTTTTATATTTCTCTATAAACATATGTAAAATAACTTTATGAGCTAAAATATACTTTTAAAAAACTGTCTTACAAGCCTTTTGCAAAACCTGTTGATGCCTCTTTCTATATGTTGAAGCAATTCTCTATACTTTCACTCTTTTCTTCTTCACTTATTACTGAAGTCCAGAAGTGAGTGTATATTTCAACAAATACTTCTTCCAGCTTCAGGTCCATTATATACTTTACATGAGCCAAGGGTATGGTATTGTACTTGTACCTGTCTAGGTCTCGGTCTTTATTTCCATCATGTCCTACGTTTCCTAGTGAGCTCCCTGAGGACCAAGCTCAGGAGCACTGTCTATAGCCCTGAGTATGAAGTGGCCTGCATGGTGAGTATTCAAGATGAATGTGGTATTTATAATTCTGCACTTAGAAATTTAATTTATTTCAACTAAATACTTCTAAAGGAATTTAATTTATTTTAATTAAATTCCTTTAGAAGTATTAGTTCAATACATGAAAGGAGAAGCTGTGTGACGTGCAACAATACTCTGCTAGAGACCAAAATGACCTAAGAAGCATGGCCAGGAGACCAGAGTGGCTCAGCCTTCCTCACCTTGGCTCAGCCTTTCTCGCTGTAACTGCAATACCGCGTACACTTCAACAATCTGTGCTCCATCTCCACTCACCCTTGTAGACTGGAAAATAACTGGACTTAATCCTATGCCCATATAAAATAGGAAATGTGTTTCTCAACTCTTTAGCCCCTGTCTCCTTTCAATAAGTTGAAAAATCTCATCCCTTTCTTTGAAGTTAATTGAAATACCCCAAAATTAAGATGACACACCCACACAAACTCTAAAGTCATTAAACTGCTAAATATGATGTTTCAAAGTTGTCCACGACCACTAGTCTTGATTCTCATATACACACATTGATGTAAAAGACTCTAAGCTCACATCTCCATAAACCAACCCTCACTGGCATCAATGACTGAGAATAGTTGTTGAGTTGGAGCGTTGGTTTGAAGTGCTGTTGCTTTCTCAGAATCTTAAAATGTGAATAGTGAATACTGTTATATGACAAATGCCCCAGGGCTCCAAAAAAGAGGCAGAGTGTGAAGTATAATAAAACCTGAATGGTTTTTCAGTTCAGTCAATCAAAAAGGGGCCTGACTAGTTCTGCAGGTCATCAGTTTTCTCATTGCCCTCTTCTAGGTTATACCATGAAGCTCACAGGGTTTGCCAACATTCATTGACCAAAGAATTCAATAAAATACTCCTTATTATATTTGTTATATTATAATTATTATAATAATTCTAAAATTTATATGGAACCACAAAAGACCCTGAAGAGCCAAAGCACTTTTGAGAAAAAAGAATAAAGCTGGAGTTATAACACTCCATGACTTCATACTGTACTGCAAATCTACAGTAATCAAAACAGTATGGTACAGGTACAAAAACAGACACATAGATCAATGGTACATAATAGCACAGAAATAAATTCACTAACCTATGGTCAATTAATCTATGACAAAGGAGGCAAGGATATATAATGGAGAAAAGACAGTCTCTTCAATAAGTGGTGCTAGGAAAACTGGACAGCTACACGTAAAAAATGAAATTAGAACATTTTCTCACCCCATATACAAAAATAAACTCAAAATGGGTTAAAGACCTAAATGTGAGACCAGAAACCATAAATCTCTTAGAAGAAAATATAGGCAGAACACTCTTTGACATAAATTGTAGCAATATTTTTTTGAATCTGTCTGCTAAAGCAAAAGAAACAAAAGCAAAAATAAACAAATGGAACCTAATTAAACATGAAAGCTTTTGCACAGCAAAGGAAACCATCAACAAAATGAAAAGACAACCTACTGAATGGGAGAAAATATTTGCAATTCATATGACTGGTAAGGGGTTAATATCCAACATCTATAAATAGCTCATACAACTCAACATCAAAAACAAACAAACAACCGTATTAAAAAATGGGCAGAAGAACTGAATAGACATTTTTCCAAAGAGGAAATGCAGTGGTCAACAGGTACATGAAAAGATGCTCAACAATGCTAATCATCAGGTAAATGCAAATCAAAACCACAATGAGATATCACCTTACACTGATTAGAATGGCTATAATCAAAAAGAACACAAATAACAAATGTTGGCAAGGATGTGGAGAAAAGGGGGTCCTTGTACACTGGTGGTAGAAATATAAATTGGTACAAACACTATGGAAAGCAATATGGAGGCTCCTCAAAAAATTAAAAATAGAATTGCCGTATAAATCCAGCAATTCCACTTCTGGGTATTTATCCAAAGACAATGAAAACACTACTTGAAAAGATGTATACATCCCCATGTTCATTGTAGCATTATTTACAATAGCCAAGATATGGAAACTACCTGTGTCCATTGATGGATAAATGGATAAAAAAATTGTGGTACATATATACAGTGGAATCTTATTCAGCCATAAAAAAGAATGAAATCTTTCCTTTTGCAACAATATGGGTGAACTTTGAGAGCATTATGCTAAGTGAAATAAGTCAGAAAGAGAAAGACAAATACTGTATGATTTCTCTTGTATGTGGAATCTAAAAAAAAAAAAAAAAGCTCATAGATACAGAGAATAGATCATTGGTTGCAAGAAGCAGGGAGTGAGGGATGGGAGAAATGAGTGAACTGGGTTGTTTTTTGTTTTCTTTTTTGGTTTTTGGTTTTGTGTTTTTTTAGTTTAAATAAATTAAATAAAAATTTAAAAGGAAAAAAAATCTATATAATTTTCTGAGTTTTAGTATGTTTCTCTTAAGAATGCAATGAGGTTGATGTTTCCAAAAGCTCTTAAATTCTGAAATATAAGAAGAATGCTTTTCAGCATTGAAACCCAAAGGCCATCTAGACACAATGTGGTGAGCAGACAAATGATAATCTCTTATGACAAATCTAAGATATGCTTTGCCCAACCATATTAAGCTGAAGAGTCACGTGATCTGGCTACTTGAAGCAAAACCTACACTGTGTTATGCTACTTTTCTTAGGTGGAAGTCATGCCATGTTTCAGGAAGGTGTGTTTAATGTTTCATTTCTAATTACACCTCTGAAAAAGTTATTCCATACATATCATGCAAGAATCTGACTGCAAAAGAAAAGAAAATTCTGGGCTTCCCTGGTGGCGCAGTGGTTGAGGATCTGCCTGCCAATGCAGAGGACACGGGTTCGAACCCTGGTCTGGGAAGATCCCACATGCCGCAGAGCAACTAAGCCCGTGAGCCACAACTACTGAGCCTGCGCGTCTGGAGCCTGTGCTCCGCAACAAGAGAGGCCGCAACAGTGAGAGGCCCGCGCACCGTGATGAAGAGTGGCAGTGGCCCCCGCTCGCCGCAACTAGAGAAAGCCCTCGCACAGAAACGAAGACCCAACACAGCCAAAAATAAATTAATGAAAAAAAAAATTTCTGACTTAAGAAGGCTGGATAACATTTACCTGTTTAGGTATGCATTTCACCACACCCCATACCTTCTTATTTCCTTTTTCTTCTAATATAGAGCATGTGCTTTCATTTCCCAATTTTGACTTAAAATTTTATGGCAATAATAATTCATTACATTTACTTAGAATGAGAAATTCATCTAATGACTCATGTGTAAAGGGATGCTTATGAAATAAAAATCAGTGAGCATGTTGTACCATCCAAGTGCCTCCAGAGTTACTTAGACTTGTCCTAACTGATGCTGTAAACTTTGAAATAAAGCAGACTGCAGAACCTCTGTGGTTTGTGACCCCTTCCAAAATATGGCAGAATTTATAGTCATTGCATGTGAAAACTTATATAATTATCATTATCATTATCATTTTTTCTTGTAACTAAAATTCTGAATGAGCCCAAACATAGACTTGTGAGTTCATTTTTCTATAATGCAAGAAAAAATTAGAATGTTTAAAGGATTAAGTTGTATACAATTTCTGATTGGGCATCTTAGCGCCTAGAAGACTCTTGACTTTTAAAAGAAGGGTAAAAATGCCACTATCTACTATAGAAATTTTTCTTGACATCTTGGCTTTCGGGGCCTATCAATCTGAAGACAACTATTTATTTTTAATACTAACAAATCTGAATTTGGGATATATCTTACAATGATGGTGTTAGCGCCCTATTGTAATTTAATTGGTAGTTTTTTTCATGCCTTACAACTGATGGTGTCTTAACTTTGGTGAAATATTGCAGTTGTTAAGATGGATGAATTGATCTGACTTATTAATCCCTTTTATGTTACTTTTATGTTTCTAGTAAACTTCTTTCACTTTCTGTCCTGTATCATCCTCTGGCCTCAGCCCATGTACCTTACCTCTGGGCCACAATTCTCCTGCCTATAAAATAAAGGGGATGGAGCAAGTGGTTTCCAATGTCCCTACATTTTGAATGTGCTCTGATTTACTTCTTTACTGACTACCTAATATCTTTGTCTTTCCTGAAGAGGGCATCCACAAGGACACAGTGGATCCCTCCAGTTCCTTAACTGAACACAATACAAAATGTGATGGAGGTAGGTGGGAATAATTAAGGGGTAGGCTCTCACTTAAGTAAAATACAGCTTAGATCCGGAAACACAATATATTTGCCTACATTTATGTCTGATAGTCTTAAAGGGTAATCCCTTTACGTGATCCAGAATTCTGGGAACATCTATGGGAATTTGTGAGGAAGTCAAAAACTATTCTTATTCTTTTTAGGTCAATGGAGAAAATATTAAAGAGCTAATGATCTTCCTTTGTTCCTTGATTTCTTTGAGAAAGGACCTGAGGGTCGCCACCAAGCTCTGAGAATGAAGGAGGTGAGGACTAGTGTAAGTGTCATTCTACACCACAGTCAGGTAATATGGAACTCTTCTTATAGACTGTTGCCGATTTGTGTTACTCAAGCCAGAAATTGGATTCCTCCCTCCTTGTTTGTAACTCCTCACATCAAATCAATTAGAAATCCTATTGATTCTAATTAGCAAACATCTCCCAAAGCTTTCTACCTTTCCCCATCACCACCGTCACTACCCTGATTCAGACTACATCATCTCTCATCTGGGTTATTACAACAACCTTCCAAAAGGTCTCCACGTATCTAATCTTGCTTCCTCTTGTTCATTACAATGAGGCTATTGTATCTGAAAGCTTTTTGAAGCATGAAACATATGTAAAGTACTTCCTGGAATAAAACCTCAAAGCCACCTAGATACAGTGTGGTGAGCAGAATTATGGGCAAATCTCTAATGCCCTTTGGGTTTTATAAAGTTCAATGATTCTTTATTGCTTTTAGAAGAAAGTCCAGGGTTTTTTTAACCCAGCTTCCAACACTTTTAATGTTACAACACATTAAAATCATAATATTTAAGTGGCTCACAGGGATACCCTGAAGCGGAGGGATTTGAAGAGTCTACATTGATACTGGACTTTTAAAAAAAATCATTACATTTTATCTAGGTCATTATTACAATAAGAAAAATAAAATACAAAGTGTTAGGGAAGAAACTAAATAGTTTTACTTGTATAAATCTTTCAAATAAAATATTTTAAATTTTTTCTACTAAAATTTTTAAATCTGTAAACAGATTACAACTTTTATGTTAAAATTTATGTCTCAAGTGGCTTCACCAAATTTCTAATCAAGACTTTTTAATGATGACCTCTCTGAAATCTTGACAGATCAATCTGTAAGAAACATTGGTCTCACAAAAAGTAGCTAATGACAGAGATGTGTTAATCACTCTTTATATTGATGAAAATGACTTTCTCATCATTAACCAGAATTTGGATAACTTGAGCTACTTACATGGTCCTTATTATACTCAATTCTTCTTAAACCTAACAGCTCTTTCTTTTCTTTCATTGATCAGCATCACCTCAAAATTTCTGATGGTAATGCAAAATGATTTCTAATTCAATAAGACTTTTCATTTCAAAATTTCAAAATAATCATGAAATTTTTCCTCAAGTTGCTCTAACAGCCTGTACTAGTCAGGGTTCTCCAGAGAAACAGAACAGAACCAACAAGATATTGTACATATATGGAGAAGGAGAGAGAGAAAGAGAGAGGGAGAGAGAGAGATTTTTTTAAGGAACTGGCTCATGTGACTCTGGAGGCTTGGTGAGTGCAAAATCTGGTGAGGGAGGAAAGCAGCCTGGAAACTCAGGAAGGACTTGTGGTTCAAGTCCAAAGGCAGTTTGCTGTAAAATCAGAAAGGTAATTTGCTGATTACATTGCACATGTAATGGGTGGAGGTCGTGGGGTGGAGGTCACACTTTTGTTTGAGTCAAGCCTTCAACTGATTGAATGAGACGCACCTACATAATGAAGGGCAACCTGCTTTACTCAAAGCCCACGTTTTTTAATGTAAATATCATACAAAAACACCCTCACAGAAACACCCAGAGTAATGTTTGACCAAATATCTGGGCACTGAGGCTCAAGCAAGTTGACACATGAAATTAACTACCAAAACAGTCTTAATTAGTCTTAGAATTCAAATTATGATTCTGACTAAATATTGCTAATGAGAAACTTCCCCTTCCAAAAGATAATTTTTTCTCTGAATTTGTAAACTTTGTGAGTACATATTAATAGAATATTTATATGATCCTAGAAAGTTTTAAGTTTATTTAAGTGCTTTAAAAGTTCAGTTAAGTAACCTTTTTTTGGAGCCAATAACTTGCGTTTTATTTTACTTTTGTTATTGCTCATGACAAATATCAAATATAACCCAGGACTAAACAGTACAGTGAGGTAAAAAGTTGAGAAATTCTCAAATATGGAGTAAAATATCTTAAATTTAAATCCCATGCACAAAATTCAGAATGACAACAAGATTTATGGTTAGACCGTGCTTTACAATGTGACTGAAGTTCAGAAAAGTTAATTAAGAGACAAATGTAGAGTCAGAAGGGCAAACCCCAGGGATGAAGAATATGGGCTTTGCACTCACACAGTTTGGGGCCAAAACTTTTTTTGGAGCTAAAGTTTCCTCACCTGCCTCACAGGCCTGAAATAAAAAGTAAATAAGAAAAAAATACACAGTCCTCAGCACAGTGACTGATGCAAAGTAAGTGTTCAACAAATAGAAGCTGGTATAATTTCTGTTTATATATTATTTTGTTTATCATTATCTTTATTATTACCCTAATTAAGGAGCTGGGATTTGATCCAGGGAATGCTTTTGCTAAAGCTCATTTTCAGTAAACTATTTTTCAAGCTGGTATTTCTGTAGAACTGATCAGGAACTAAATACTACCCGAGGAGAATAAAAAAGGAAGTGAATGAAAAAAATTAATACTAAGAAAATAAATACTGCAGTCCATATCAATCACGTCATAAAAGCCTCTTGTCACCAAGATAAGAGTGGGTGGAGACACTTCACTAAATTACTATCAAGGCATTGTGGTAGCATTTGTATTAAGTGTGCCAGAAAAGGAAAATCTTTTTCCCCCCCTGTACATTCATCTCATTCATCTCTAAAGCTGTGGAAAAAATATTAGTAAATCTGGTCTTGAAGGGCAGAGGTGAGTGTTTAAGTCCCTTTTAGCACCAGCTACAGTTCAGAAACCCTCCATCAGCAACACCAAGTGACTCTTTTCTCTCTTCTGACCATTTCTCTTCTTGGCCTCTGTTTAGATTTTTCTTTATCACAAGTGCTGGTCTATTATGAGTGCAAGACCTATCATATTTTGCTCAAATCTTGTGGTGGTTACAGTGGTTCTTGCTCCTGTTGCTGAAATTGCATTTCTCATAACTCAAATTAGACCTCTGGGCATGGCTCATTCTGACCACAGCTAGTTGTCATTTCATATTTCTATCTGTGAGAGGTAACTGTCTGCTGTCTTCAAAACCAACAATCAAATAAAATTCTTTCCCTTTCTTTTAGATGTTTCTGGTATATTCCTGCGAACTGTGGAGAAATGAAACATGAAAGACAAGACAAAGTCCCTTCTCTCAAAGGGCTTTATTCTAGAGCACACAGGATAATTGCATGAAGCCAAGAAGGACAGACGTGTCCCTACATTCATCAGGTTGGTAGTAGTTCCTTACAAGGTGGAAGGCGTTGTGGTAGAAGCTGTGAATAATAAAAAGCTGTGTTATAAATGTTCCCTGCTATCTAAGCCTGAGAATCAAATAAGGTCACTCACTGAAGAAAATGGTACATACACTAAGCCTTGACTTATAGGTTCAATGTCAATCAGTGATGATGATTGGGGAAAAAAATGTCACATGGAGGGAAATACAGGGTAAAAAAGAACAACGCAGAACCAGGGAACTCTTAATAACAGTTTTATTATAATGCAGTGGAAGAATTAAAATTATCAAAAATAAGTCTATAAACATGAGCTGATAAATTCTACAAAAGGTATTGAGTTTGTATTTGGGAGAATTTTTAAAGTGTTTTTTAAAAAAGAATTGGCATAATCAAAGAAACGTGCCACATTTATAGAAAGATTAATGTAGTATTAATGGCAACAAAACTTTAGAAGCATAGATTTGGAATGAGAAGTTGTTCCATCTATGAGCAATTGCCCAGTTTTGAATGCTTACAGTTTTGAACTAGTAAGTTGAGAATTTAAAAGAGAACATGAGTGTGATAGACACTAAGATCCTCCAGGACCTAGTGACTTTTATAGGTGGAAACAAAGAGTGAAAGTCACCTCTGATAATTCATGAATGATCAAAATATAGCCAGTACCACAAGAAGTCGGAGGACTTGCGCAGAAGTTGTGAGGAGTGGTATGTGGACAAGGGCAAGGAAAGGAAGAATTGAGGTTTAACAGCTGGTCCAGGTAGGAAGAGGAGTAAATCTGAGGAGAAAAAGTCAGTAGAAGACAGAAATGTAAGCCTCATCTATGTGGAACTGATTATTAAAGCCATGAGCACAGATGGTATCACTGGGAAAAGAAGAGCATATGAGAACAAAAAGAACTTACATTTTTTGATAACTTTTTATATATTAGAGCCGGGGTGTGGTATTTCATATATAGCATTTCATTTATCTAGTGTAAAAAATCTTGAAAAATGTCCAAAACAGGCATGGAAAAAGAGGAAAAGGGCATTGAAGGCGAAAGAATAGTGGGAGGAGAAAGGAATAAAGGAAAACAAAATTAATATGTTGTCATATTACCTAAAGCAAAAGGAAGGAAGAGAGGCAGAGGCTGTTCTGCATTGTCAAATTCTGAGTGGGGGGCAACGGGAGGGGAGCATTGAAGACGAAACCCAAGATTAGGTTGATTTTTAATGATCTTTGAGATTCATGGCATAAATTGTGAGGTTGAAAACAAGATTTCAAGGCCTTAAGAATGAGTTTGTAAAATGTTCATGGTAGCGCATGAGAGACTAGTGTCTTTTCCTTATAGTCCCTTAGCACTACAGAAAACAATGCAATGTTCCCTGTACTTTATCCCTTGCGTCTTCTTCCTTGTGGTCTTTGGTCTAATTTTCGTCTGTTCTTGTGTCTGTGAAAAAGATGGCTCTAGGTACACTGGACCTTTCATTAAAGAAATGATCATAGAACTCCATTTATAAACCTGATACTAAAAATACACCAGTGAATTATTTTTCTTCCTAATGGTTTTGAGCATCTTCTCTGTGTCAGTACTGTTGTTTTGTGTGTACTATCTAATTTATTTTCAGAATGACCTTATTGCATCATTGTTATTATTTTCATTTGTCAGTGAGGCAAACAGAGGCACAGACAGGTTATTTTTCTGATGCAAAAAACTCTCCAAATAGAGATTGGAAGCAGTTTTGTATGTAATGGATTATTTGTGATTTAGATGGATCAGTACTGTGATCCATGATCTTAACTGCCATTTTATGCTTTGTTCTATTTGTTTCCAACAAACATCAGTGAATACTTTTCACGTATGCCCCACATGGAGAAGATATGATAGCTTTCTTTATACTGAGAGTGAGCATCTTCAAAAGTGAATAAAAATGGAAAAAAGTAAATGAAACAAATTTACGAAATTAGTAATTTAGAAAAACAAAATATAAATTATTTTAATTAAATATAAAAAAAAGTTTGACAATTAATAATTCTTATATTGTGAGCTTTTTGTCAGTGTGTATTATTGTAGTAATTGAGGTGTTTTGGGGTTTCATATAAGAGGCTCTTTCAAAGGTATATTTGGTTTCTCTCTCCTTTTATACATTTATTTAATGGGGTTGGCATTTAACATTTTTCATACATGGCTATATTTCACATTGATGTATTAAATATTGTTGAGATGTTTCTTTCTGTATTTTTATAATCTAGTAGGTTATAGGTTTTTATACCTTTCTTAATTGCTTCTATTGCAAAACTATTTTAAAAAATTGGCTAAATAAAAATAATGTTGTAATAAGGGTGGAGTGAATCTATTGTTTTATAAAATTCTTTCCAAGTTGTTCTCTTCACTTTTGTTTTGATATTCAGTCACAGAAACTAAGTAAACGAAACCTCTCTAGGGATAATAGGAATGTAAAAAATACAGACATGCGTGCACACACACACACACACACACACACACACACACACAATGTTCATCTCCTTATAAGACACATTTAGAATATTAAGTGAAGAAAAGTCTTAAGGACAAATACTGATTTTCCCATTTCGGTCTTGGAGAGTCAAGGAGAGATATCTCTTGTTTGTTTTTAGGATGCCCAAGTGTTCCATTAGTTCAGTCAAAGATTTAATCAATCATCCAGATGTTTGAACAATTGTCCAAATGTTTTTGTCAACTTTGTGTGAAATAACTGAATGGCGCGAACTGACTTGAGTTGTTATCTTAATGCATGGCAGAGTTCAATTGAGGAAAGTATTAATTGGATCCCAACCACATGGCCTTAACAGAGAAGTAGAAACTGGTACTCCCACATTCCCATTAAATCCTGGGGTCATGCCTATTCACTTTGGTAAAATTGAACTCAAGATTTAGAGAGGTTCTGCCCCAAGAATCTAAAGACCTAGTCTGAAGGGATCTTTTGAATATTTCTTTAGTTGTATAAAATTTGAAAAAAAAATCAAATTGGTTACTACCTTTTATATCTGTCTCACTTTAGATCAAGTTCAAAGCTGGAAATGTCACTTTAATTTCCTTAAAATAATTTTTTTTCGAATGAAATTATTAGGATTTCTTAGATTACCAAATGTTGCAAAACGATGCATGGAATGATAGTGGAAAGAAAGGACGAACTTTAGAAATAAACACATCTGGTTTTGAATCTTAGCTCTGCTATTATAAATAACTTGATGTTGAGTAAGTTATTTGATTTTCCTAATCTTCAATTTTCTCATCTGTAAATTTCAATATTATTGTGAAGTTTAGGTATAATGAACGTAAAATGGCTAGAACATTATAACTCATAGCTATTATGATTTTCTTAATCATAATAGATACATTTCTTTAAGATGGAATATGTCATATCTATATGGAATTTTAACTTTATATTAGTGCTTATAATCTTTGTATACTCAGTTTTCAACCTGCAACTACTTGGGGCTAGTATTCATTCATCCATTCAACAATTTTTTTAACACTAACTGTATTCCTAGTACTGTCTCAGTAATGGGGAAACAATGAAGAAAACATAGAAAAAAAAAAGAAAATAGACATAGTATCTGTCCAATTAGAATTTGAAATTAATTTGGAAGAAAAACCAAAAAGGTAAATAATCCGATTTTAAAAATATATGATTCTGGAGTGTACTCTACTCAAAAAAGTACAGTAAAAGAAAAAAAAAAGTACAGGTACTGTAAGAAAGTAGAACTGAATGGCCCGATTTAATTTGAATTGTTTAAGAAGGGTCTGAGTAAGTGCTATTCAACCTGATTCCTGAAGGGTAAGTGTGGTCAGTAGGTAAATCAAGGGGAAAATGGTAATTCCATGCAGAGAAAACTGATGTGTAAAAGTCCTGAGTCAGGAAAGAGCTTTCTGCATTGAGAAACTAAAACAAGATTGGTGGGGTTGGAAAGTTGGGACAAGGGGTGGCATGATCAGAGGGGAGTCTGGGGTAATGGAAGGGAAAGACAATCAAAGGCATTTTAGAGTCACTCTTAAGCTTAATCTCGAGAGGATAGAACTTGAACACTTGCTTTATTTAGCCTCTTTTCACACCTCTTCCACCGAAATCCATGTGGAAGTTAGAAAAGAACATTTTACAGGCTGAATTCTCAAAAACAAGAAAGAGAACTCTCAAGGGACTAGAACATGGAAGAAAACCCTGACAGCAGAAGGTCAAACTGAAAAGAGAAAAGAGAATGCAAAATGTGCAAGAGAAAGTTCTGCCTTAGGAGGTGAGAAAGAGCAAGGCATCTTCATGACGTCAGTAAGTGACACCAGGGACCACAGAGTCCAGGGCAGCCAACACAACAGTGAGCTGGAGTAGCACAAAGGGGAATGTATAAAGCAAATACTGGTAGCCCCACAAAGGAAAATGGGCAAATTCACAATCACAGCGAGAGGCTGAACATCTCTCTCTCAGGAACAAACCGAGAAACCACCCGCTAATAAAGAGGGATATGGAGGAGTTGTGTAATGCACTTAACAAGCCTGATTGAATAGCTACACAAAGAAGCCTGCACCATACCAAGAAAACTACATGTCATTTTCAAGCACACAGGCTACAGCCACAAAAATTTAGCATGCACTAGACCACAATGGGAATGTCAGCAAATTCCATAAAGGTGATATTATACAGGCTCCATTTACTTATGCATCAACAATTACAAGAAATTCCACTATTCAAAAAAAATCCCCATATACCAGGAAATTAAGCACACACACACATACACACAACTGCAAATAATTATTAAAGTGAAAATCAATGTGGAACTTATAAACTATTTGGAGCTGAATAAATAAATGAAAAGTGCTACGTAACAAAACTAGTGGAATATGACTGAAGCAAGACTGAGAAGAAAAGATATAAACTTAAATGTGTCTATTTGAAAAGAAGATTGAAAATAAATGATCTTTGCTTTTAAGACAAGAATCTAGGAAAACAAAACATAAAACAGAAGAAAGTGATTAATATAAATGAAAGCACAAAACAACTAACTCTAAACTTTAAAAATGGATAAGTAAAAACAAAACCCAGTACTTTGAAAAGAATAATAAGTTACTTTAGCAAATATAACCAAGATTTTAAAAATACATATAATTGTCAGAAATGAAAAGTGAAACAAGAACACAGAGGAGAGTGAAAAATTGTAAGAAAGCAATAAACTGCAGAGCAGTACATTTGTAAGCCTAAATTAAACCGATAATTAATTTCCAAAAGATAAATTTCAAATGTATGTACTTTTCTGAAGCTTATTATAGTTCAAAAATAGGTTTAAAATTAATGGTAATTAAAATATATTCTCCAGGAGAATAAAAAAAAGAAAGAGAGGAGAGGCGGAATCTAGCTAAAAGGTTCCAGGTGAGTAAAAGTTGTGGGACAAAAGAAGTGGTTCCTTTAGGGCATGTTTAGGACTGTAGTATTCTGTGCCAGGCAAGTTTTCAGGGAGAGATGGTAGGAATATGTAATTTAATATTATTTATTAATATTGGTCATTACTGAAACCTCTAAGTCCTGAACAGTTATTCTGCTTTCTTTTCTGTTCTAGCCCAAATCTCAGAATCTAGGCTATTATGAGGGTGTTTAATTTGAAGCCCTTGGAAGCTCTATCAGACCTCCAAGAGTCAAAGAAAATAAGAATGGCCTCTAATAGTTCCCTCCCACCCCAATGAGTGCTCAGAATTCAAAAATAACCCTAATAATAATTTATACAATTTTCTAGGCTATATATACTTTCTTAAAATATTTATTTTCCTGGCCCACGCCCCTCTGACAACTGATATTAATGTTTTAGAAAAGTGCATAAGTCTCAAAAATTGTATGAATTATCATTTATAATTGAGTTGGAAAACGGCGAGACCATCTGATCTCTTTTCCCCACTAAATAAATGCTTTCTCATGATGATGTGAACTTTATTTGTTATTTAAACTTTTTAGGGGACAAATATGTTTTTTTTTCCTACCATCAGGGCTGAGAATGTGCATCTAGAGGTGAATGCATCACTAGTGACTCTGAGCACCCTTCCTCTGTGACTGGGTGAAGTTTACTCAGTGTGTTGGTGGCCCAGGTAGTGCCATCATGCACCTGCTTTCTCACCCTTTGATTTGGCTTTTAGATATTGTGCCCTTTTTACAAAGGATTACTTGAAAAATACAAGGCATAAATAAAATAGAAGTAAATATGATGAAAAATCATGTGAGAAATGTGCACACTTCAGGGTGGTTGAGTTTGGTAGGTCTGCCATAACAAAGTACCACAGACTGGGTGGCTTAAACAATAGAAATTTCTTTTCTCACAGTTCTGGAGGCTGGAAGTCTGAAATCAAAGTGTCAACAGAGTTGGTTTCCTTCTGAGACCTCTCTCCTTGGCTTGCAGGAAGCTACCGTCTCCTGTGTCTTCATGTGGTCTTCCCTCTGTACCCATCTGTGTCCAAATTTCCTCTTCTTATAAAGACACCAGTCATATCAGATTAGAATCCATCCTATAGAACTCATTTTAACTTAATTACATCTTTAGAGACCCCGCCTCTAAATACAATCACATTCTGAGGTACTGGGGGTTAGGGCTTCCATATGAATATGTGAGAGGGACAGGGGATTTTTGTAGAATATAAAAATAAAAGGGGAAAAAATGAGAAATATGGCGTAAAGATAGCTGATAAGACCGTTGTGTGAGCAATGAAAGAAAAATGATTTGAGAAGAATTTAAAACGCTCACATGGGACTTCCCTGACGGTCCAGTGGTTAAGACTCCTCGCTCCCAATGCAGGGGGCATGGGTTTGATCCCTGGTCGGGGAATTAAGATCCCGCATGCCACAAGGTGCATTCAAAAAAAAAGAAAAGTGCTCACAAACTTGGCCAAATACTAGTTAAGCAGTTGAAATTAACTTCTACTTTGCCGCCGACATAACTCCACAGTACTTTGTTGTTTCCTGTAGCTCGTTGCATTAACCCAGTTAGTTGTGTGCAAAGCTTTTAGAAATTGCCTGCACACCATAAGGACTTAGCAAGTATCAGCCGTCTTGGCCATCCTCATTGTTAGCTTGCATTCTAGCACTCATCACAGTCTGCCTTTAATGCGGTCCACTCATGTGTCTAGTCTCCCCAACAATCCTGAATTCCCAAAAGGCAGAGAGACTCACTTCTGTTTCTCTGTCTCAGGATACAATGTAGCCACATAGTGCTTGACACCTTGAATGTGCTAAATCAAAGTTAAACTTCAGAGGAAAAATAAAAACAAAAAACGGATTTGCTATTTCTTAATGTTTTTTTCCCCTTAAAATCCTGGACTAGACAAATGCTCTAATACATGCTGAATGAAATACAAATAATATTTGTTTAAGTATGGAAATAAAATTTATCTTATTTTGAGAACAAACAAAAGGAAAACTACTTACTGAGGTATTTTAGAGGCTCGTGAGAAAAACAGGCAGGAGCTAAATTTTAAAACTAAAGAATTTTAATTTGGTAGTGTTTGTAAAATGCTTTAAAGATGCAGAGTGATGCATGTGCTTTTTTTTGAACTTGGCAAAAAGGAAAAGGACAAATACTTAAGACCAGATGGAGTGTGAAAAACATGAAGAAAAAAAAGTGAAAACTAAGTCAGCAAAAATATAGTTTTTCAGAAATAATTGATATTTTTGCTGTCATCTGGAATGACCAAACCTCCAACTTTAATAAGAGAAAATATAATTTTTAAAATATCCAACTTGTAAATGTATTTTTATTTTGAAGAAATTTAATTAGGTATGAAAAATTTTATCATTCTGCTTTCTCCTAGAAAGTAAAAATGGGATGTCTATATAAACAGGAGCTGAACAGGAAAGCTCTGCTTGGTCTGAACACCTCAAATTTTTGAGTGTGAGATTGGTGTTTTGGTGTGGGCTGCAGGCACTGTATGTAGCTTCCTTGTTGTATGTTGTTTCCAGTGGTAGTGATGTATTTTGCTCTCCTACTTTATAGAACTCTATTACAAAACACCTGGTGCAATTTAATAGTCATTTTTGTACTACTGTTCCATCACTTTATGGTCATATTTAAAGTTTTTGAAGTAATTCAAAAATGTTAGCCTGGCATGGTTTGAAGAACTCTGAATCAGGATCTGGCTGGCATTAATGCTCTGCTCAGCTGTGCATTTAGATGTAAACAATGGGTAAGTCACTTAATTTCTCTAATCCTCTATTTTCTTATTTGAAAGAGGAGGAAAATACTATCTATTCTCGCTATGTAACGTAGTTGTAATAAGGATCATATGAGAATATGTATCTAAAAGTGCTGCTTAAATGAAATGGGCTTACCTTATTATTATTTGTTAAACAGAACTCATAATTGACTTTTGTCGAATCACCAGCTCCCATACTTCAGATGATATCAACTACAAGAGATGCCTGTTTTCTACATATATTGCTCAGAGAAATTGTAGCAGGCAGCTTCTATGACAGAAGTTGGTATATGATAAGACATAACCAAAATTTAGAGTTGCAAAAACACTCAAAGATATCTCATTAGGTTTCCATATGAATATGTAAATAAGACTGAAACCCAGAAATGGTTAATAATTTTCCTAAGATCAGTGTGCTCTGGTAGTTAATTTAGTGCTTACTATGGCTCATACATGATGCTATTGGAAATGATTGCTGGATTAGACAGGGCCTTGCTCAATCTTTTAGATCAGGGGTCAGCAAACTACAGCTCATGGGCTAAATCTGGGCCACCACTTGTTTTTGTAAAGTTTTATTGGAACACATCCACATCTATTTATTTACATACTGTCTATGGCTGCTTTCATGTTACAGTGAAGTAAGTCAGAAAGAAAAACAAATACCATATGCTAACACATATATATGGAATCTAAAAAAAAAAAAAAAAGGTTCTGATGAACCTAGGGGCAGGACAGGAATAAAGATGCAGAGGTAGAGAATGGACTTGAGTACACGGGGAGGGGAAAGGGTAAACTGGGACGAAGTGAAAGAGTAGCATTGACATATATACACTGCCAAATGTAAAATAGATAGCTAGTGGGAAGCAGCTGCATAGCACAGGGAGATCAGCTTGGTGCTTTGTGACCACCTAGAGGGGTGGGATAGGGAGGGTGGAGGGAGACGCAAGAGGGAAGGGACATGGGGATATATGTACACATATAGCTGATTCACTTTGTTGTACAGCAGAGGCTAACACAACATTGTAAGGGGATTATATTACAATAAAGATATTAAAAATAAATAAATTTTAAAAAGCACCATTATTAAAAAAAAAAAGAAAGTAAATTCCATAAAAGCTAACTTCCTTGACAAAAGTAAAAGATTTTATTTCCCTCCTTGTAAAGTAAGAAGATACGAACTTCATGGTGTGCACATAGAAGGAGCTTCTGAGACAAAGAACAAAAACTCTCAGTAAACGATAGGTTTTCACACAATAAACAACAGAAAGCAATGGATACTCCTGGAACCCTCTCCATCCTTCTTTCCTACAGGTTTACAGACCAGGGATTGCCTTGACAGGGAAGTGACTATACTGTCTTACTGAAAGATTGTTCTCAAGTCACTAAACAAGAATTAATTTTACATGCTTCTATCATGTTACTTTTAAAGCAGGTTATTGTAAGACAGTGCTAGCCTATGAATTCTCAAGAGAAGTATGTCCTGAGAAAGTAAGCATAGGAAGTTTACCTATTTCCTTATTCATGTTTCTTCCCTTGCCTTTTGCCTGGTGAGGTAATGCAATAACAGAACCTTCAGCGTATTATTTTAAGCAGAGTTCATCTAGTTCACTTTGGGTTCCTGGGTGGTGAAATGCTTGAAGACCTCCCATGGATAGAAAACCTTTGCATTGTAATCTCATTATACAACAGGGAAGGTCAGTGGAATGAGCCTTTTTTTCCCCCTCATTTTAGTTTGTCTCTACCACATAAAAATGTGACACAGAATGAAGCAGACCCAAGTCTCTGCGTGTGATATTAACTTGGAACTGCTTTTTGTCTGTCATCATTGACCATGTCACCACTTTGTCACCTGCCTCCTAGATTTTGTCAACTGTAGCTGGGTGTCTAAGATCACTTTCATCCTCATGGAATGTGCCTGCGGCGCTTGCATGAGGGCTAGTCCACTCAGATAAGGCTATTGCTCCTGGGGAAGTTATTTTGTTTGCATTCCCTGGGTTTCTGAGATTAATAGAGAGCCCTCCAAGGTGGGATGAGGAAGACTTCAAAAATGTCAAGGGAGGAAACACGCCCTCTAGCCATTTGATTGTGAGATTGATTTTACGAAATGACATGTGTAGTGACCCCTTTACACACAGCTTTTTACTTCATCCAGTATTGTGGCTGAGCTTTCTTCATCCCGGTTTTTCTTTCATTCAAAACAGAAAAAAAGAAAGTTTTCTCAAACCCCAGAACTCAATCTCCCAGCATCTGTGTACACTTCATGGAATGACTGAATATGTGTGAGAAGAAAATGGCAGAAACCGGGAGGATACTTGAGGAATGGCCCCCTTCCTAAACTCTTCTGAGGATATTTGGTTTCTTCCCGCCTTCATGCCCCTCCTCTTCAGTTCCTCCTTCCCCACAAACAACTTTACTCTTTTTGTGCAAAAGTTTGCCATTTGGTGTTCAAGGTTAATTTTAATACCTAGATGTTTCAGCTGCTAGTTCTTCAATAGACTCCAGGATTCCCTCTGCACTTTTGGTGACTATATAATAGTCATGGCATAAACAGTAGGATTTGTTTTCATCTACAATCACAACCACAGAGTTTTGTATTTGCTTTAGAGCAGTAGCTCTCAAAATGGAAACTTTGAAAATATTTTATTTATTTGGTTAAAACCATTGGGTCATATCAAAAAACACGACTGAACAAAGAAATATGGAGAGGAAGTGTGGGGAAAGGAAGAACCCAGAGTTATGCTGGAGGACCAATAAAGGGAATAAAACCCATCATTTTAATATCTTATACATTTCCCTTTTCTATTTAAAAGAAAATCTCAATAAGCAGGCTAGCCTGTAACATCATTCTTCCAGGCTTCTCTGTTCCTATTTAACTACATGAAAACCTGTCTGTAAGCCCCCCACTGGGAGAGGGAAAACATTCCCTTTGCTGGCAGGTGGTCTTTTGCAAGCACTTCCCAATTGAAAGCATATGTTCCTGGGTGTGAGGAGGCTTCTGGTAAGTGGGGAGGAAGCTCATGTGGAGAATGATTGGATTATGTAGGCAAATTCAAGATAAGCATGCTTAGTCCTCCCTTCCTTCCACAATAAAGGTAGAGGCTTTTGATATCACATAGAAGGTCTCTATCCTACTCATCTTCACCTCCAAGTTGAAGGTCTTCCTTCACTGTCCTACAACATAATTCAGTGTTCACATCCTCTTTCATATTAGCGTTAAACTAAGACCCCCTTGTTTCTCTTCCTTTTCCTGGTCTTTGCCACCAAGACCAGTTAAGCTACCAATAACATGAGATTGATCTTCTTAAGGATAAGATCCCTTCCGCAGAACTCAGATTTCTTCACAGTTAATGGAAGAAAGGAGAGAGGCAATGAAGAACCAAAAGAATATCCTTTTCCTGTTCAAAGAGGGGGAAAGTCTTTTAGCAAAGATTTTTTTAAAATGAGAAATTTGATTGAGGAAGAGCAGTATGCGAATGACCATTTCAAAGGAAATCAATGAGAAAAGTTCAAGAAAATGATCATAATGAAATATATCTTAGCAATACATCTTTTACTAAACATCAGACATCTATTATGTGCCTTTCTCTGTCTGAACACATTTTCGTAAAGGCTCAACGCAGCTAATTCTGTTGCATTTCCTGGAATGAAGAAAGAGTGAGTTTGCTTCACAAAAGTTAGAATTTAATTGAATTTTGTGAAGTACAAAACCCAAAAAAACATTTTCCCCAATATCCCAAACTCTAAAAATAATTGAGGACTGCACAGAGGCAGTGAAAAACTGCATAATATTGGAAAATGTTCTTTACCTCAACCCAAAAGCACTTTATAAATGGGTACAGTATCTCATGGTGAAAAGAGGAGGTCAGGTTGATGCTGTTTTAAGCAATGGGTTATTTAGTTAAGATTTGCTGCATCAGCTTCCAAGTGCTCCTCCAAATGCCAGTGCTCTATAATGAACATTCTCTTGCTTGAAAGATCAAAGTTTTCTTTACTGGTCAGAAAAAGTGGCATCACATTTTTGCTTTTCCCTAATAACTGATTTTTGTACATTTACTATAGAAAGTGAATCTAACCATATTGAAGGGGATAGTCAGGTTACTTAGCTTGGAAAATATTGAAAATGAGGCAAATGCCTCTCATTTTCTTTTTAACAGAAACATCCTACACTGTACTTGCAAACCATTAGTTTATGAGTGAACTAGTTTACAATGTATGTAGTATTATATGTGCATGTTAGCACTTCTAAGAGCTGCTTGAGTAACCCGGAAAAAAGGGTCAAGAAAATATTGAACTGTCCTTCAGTTATTACAGGCTATTTAGAAACTGGAAAACAAGCTAATTCTGATTTAAGAAAAACATAACGATACTCTGTTTTTATATAGTACTTTTCAGACATGACTTCATTATTTATCAGAACATTCTTCTGAGCGTAGGTAGCAAGGGCTTTCTTCAGTGTACAGAGGCATAAACTTGGGCATGAAAAGATTAATTGATTTCTGCCGGGCACAGAAAATCTATGCCAAAGGGAAAGAGAGACCAACTTTCTACAAAGGACTCAGGAGCCTGCTCTTCCTCCAGTAAATAGAAATCACATCATCATTAACTTTTGTAACAACTTCTTAGAATCTTTGCTACACAATCAGTATTAACCATCTGCGTGGTATTGATTTAAGAAGATTTGGGGGTCTTGCTCATTTATTGCTTTATGCTAACACACTGCACTCACATAGAACATAGTCATTGGTTGAACAGCATTGCTTACATGTAATAGAGAAAAGATGACAATCAGTAATGACACTCAATTCCCGATTCAAGAGTGCACAAAGGGTACAGCGAAGAGTTGTCATTACTTGCTCCTAGCAAGTACTATTTAAGGCCAGAAAATCACATAATTAGAGGAACTTTCAAAGCTCCTGATTTCAAGATAACTTTCAAACATAATTATCACATTTTTGACTGGAGACATATCAAGGCCGCAGACATTAGTTTCTGCAAAAATCCCCTGGTCAATAATGTGTTATAGGACCCTTATAACAATATATCTTGGAAATTACTTTGCTTATGTAGTTTTTCGGGTCTGAATGAAGTAGAAGAGCGACACAGTTCACATTTTTGTAAGTTCACTTTGGCCTATAACATGGAGAACGTAGAGGTCGATGAGGTGGAAGGCAGGGTGATTAGTTAGGAGGTTTTGGTGAGAATGAAGGTAAAAAATAATGGCGGCATTAATTAGAGTGGTGTTAGTGGTGATGGAAAGAAGTAGGTGGACATACACATACTTACTGGATAAAATAGATGTTTGGTTGGTTTTGGGGGCTGAAAGAAAGGAGTTAAAAATATCTCCCAGGTTTTGTTTGTTTGTTTGTTTTCAATTAAGTGGATGCTGTTGCCATTCAGTGAGATTAGGATTAGCAGAGGGTCACAGATTTAGTCTGGGGAAATGAAGCGCCAACTTTTGACATGATGAGTTTGAGATGCCTGGGAGATACCTAGGTAAAACCATGGTCAATTGAATGTATGGCTCAGAGTTCAGCCTCAGTGAATATCCTCTATGAAATCTTCCATAATCACTTTAATGGAAAGCCATGTCTAAATTCTGGATGCCTCTTCATGGCTAAGATTTGAGGAGTTATCTTGATTTATCTCATAGTATCTTAATATATAGTTTAACAAAAATATTACCTAATTTCTTCAGTTACTTGTAGTCTAAAAGCTCAAATTTATAGAGTAAATTTAAAAGCAATGATCTTTTCTAAATTCATAGAATATTTGAATTATATCCCTTAATTCTGCTTCAGGCAGGTATTATATCCGTATGCACAAACCCAACATTCTTCTTGGAATTCAGTATTTTCTTGGTATTATGAAATAAGACTTCTATTTTTATAAACAGCAGGTGTTTGACCGGGGAGATGATTCATATGCTTTTAAGTCCAGAGCTCTAATGAATGTTCTAGGTTTTCAGATATGAATTTATAACCTGTCATTCATTCATTCAGCAGGCACTATCCTAGGTGCTTTGATTTGCCTGTTTGATAAACATCTCTTTCCTTGGAGAGATTATAATCAATGGAGAAGACAGTAAAGAAAAGATATAGTATTTAGAATATAGTATAATATATAGTATATTAAATGGTTATTAGTTATTTGGAGAAAAATTAAAGTTGAGAAGACGAAAAGGGAGCACTTAAAGACGAGTGTTTTCAGCTTTCAATGAGGTAGTCAGGGGAAGCTTCACTAGGAAGGTGGAATTTGAGACTAGACCTAAAGGAGATGAGGGAGGATGTCAAGCCACTATATGGGGGAAGAATGCACCCTCAACAGAGGGGACAGAAAGTGTAAGGGCTCTATGTAGTCACGGCCTCCAGAGTAAGGACACCAAAGTGATTAGAGTGGAGTAAGCAACAGGGAAAGCTATAGTAGATGAAGCTGAAGAGGGAAGGAAGTAGGGGTTCCAGATTGTTTGTACCTTTTAGGCCAAGACAGGAATGAATTCATGGAGAGTTTTAAGCAGATGAGTGACATGCTCTGATGCATTCTTAAAGGATCACTGCTTGTTATGTTAAAAGTAGGCAGTCACGTGTCAAAATGAAAGCAGGGAAAGTTAGAATAATTCAGGAGAAGATTAATGGGGGTTTGCTCTGATGGTTAATTCCAGCAGGCCTGAAATTGGCCTGAGCTGTTTGGCTGAAGTAAGAGATGTATCTGTATAAGTATGGCTCGCTAACCGATTGTGCCACTGGATAGTTTAAAAAGAAATAATAATAAGAGATGTATCTGGATGTACTAATCTCTAGACAAGGCATAAAATATACTGAATAATAATGTTGCTTTGTAACCATGATTCCCATGCAAGTTTTAGGATGGCTTTTACCAGTTTGTCAGCATTATTGATTTTGTTTATCTACAACAGTGAGATTGCTGATTTGTACCTGGTCTCAGTGAGACTCCGAGAGGGTTCTGACACTGGGGCTGTTTATCTACCAAAAAATATGCCTGCATGACCAGCAAAGTATAAAATATCCTGTTCAAAAATTCATTTTGGGTTTCCTGATCCCAGGGTGTTCTGTGAGGTACACACATCTGTGGTCCCTGATCTTTGAGAGAAAACAACAGAGCCCTGCAGGGGAGGATGACTGGAGTGCATGCTCAGCCTCTCTAGGATCCTTGCTATGAGACAGGCTTTGGCTAGAATGCAACCTTACCTTAACTGTTGTTTTATCATATGCTTTTCCAATAATAAACCTTAGATTTATAATCGTTTTCACTTTGAGCTCTGAGAGTCTTCTTTAACAATTGAACCCTGACTGCCACCACCAGTGCAGGAGCTTAGACTGGACTGGTAGCAGTAGAAGTGATGAGTCAGCCAGTTGGATCCTGGATAACATTTAAAGATAGAGCTGACATGATTTGCTGTTGGGTTAGATGTGGGGTGTGAGAGATAGAGCAGAGTCAAAGATGACTCCCAGTATTATCGGCCTGGGCAACTGGTAGAATACAGTTTAGAATGATGATTGAGATGAAGCCAAATTAGCATTCATTTAACAGCAAAAAGAAAGTAACTGAAGATATATTGAGTATAGACAACTCTTCTGGGGATATCGGATATAAACTGAAGAAGAGAAAAGGGGGCTTTGTTAAAAGAAAAACAGAGTTTCAAATATTTAAGAGAACTGGTGATATAGGCATAAAAGAAAAAATTATTTTGTTTTTAAATCTTTTAAAAATTTCTTTGGAGAAATGATTTCCTTTCTCCAAACTGGCTATTTAAAATGTATCTAACAACAACAACAAATAAACAAACAACATGGGAGTAAATACCAGTGTAGCACTTAATTCTATTATAGGACTTATAAAGTATGCCATTCTATCTCTAGGATATTTCATTCCAAAATGATATTTCACTTAACAACTAAAATAAAAGCATAATAAAATCATAAGTTGAAATGCAGGGAAAATGTAGAATATTGACTCAGTTTAAGCCAAATATTATTCCCTGTGATTCTGGACCCAATATTAATCCTAGAATTATGTGGGTTTTATACGAGCTTAAGAAAAGATCATCATTTCTAAGCTAAAATGAATTAAATCTGCCATTAATTTGCTATTGACCTTTAATATTTATTCTGTTCTGTGTTTTTACATTTCATCTGGAAGTCTTTTTCAGAAAATCTGGGATGGCTTTTACCTGGTTACAAAGTGAGAAACTTTGGAAAGTTTCTAACCTCTGCATAGTAGGTGCTGAATAAATATTTGTTAAATAGATGAATACATACATGAATGAATATATGAGTGAATGAAGAGTCACGTGAATGGTTTATGAATAAACATATGAATTTATAGTAGCATGTATAATGCAAAAAACACATTATATAAACAGAGAGGAAATCATGAGTCTTTTGTGATTCCCTTTGTTAACAGGAACAACTTTGAGACGTACTTGCAGAGTCAGGGCAGTGGAAGAGAGCATCATTTTTGACCATTCTAGAGCAAACTGGGAGATGGAATACAAGGGCAGAGTGAGAGGCAAGGCTCATAGCTAATTCGGGTGGTTTCAATAAACAACAACTGTGTGTTTAAGTGCATCCTAGGCCGTGACAATGGAGGTTGAGGTTAGAGTTAGAGCAATAAAGAAGCTGCTCAAGAAGTATCACTCCAGGGTAGAACTGTCTCATCAGAGAAAAGAAGTTATTTCTTTCCTCTTCTGAGTCATGAATTCATGACCTCCCTCGCTCCCCTGCATACCTCCCAAGGCATCTGTGAATTGAAAGATTTATATGAACTCTCACAAAGAACGTGACTGTTCTCATAGGTGTTTGCAGACAAGCAGTTTCTCCACCCACTCATCTCCCAAGGAGGTTCCTTAACCAGGTAGCAAATTGAGGCATGGGATTGAGACAAATGCTGAAAAGTCATTTTAGAGAGGTTAACCTCAGAATGATTTAGGAAATAAAAAGAAAGTAATTCCAAATTCCTGTATCCTTATATGTATGAATAGATAGATAGACAGATAGATTGATAGACAGACATAACAAAGTCTCTGTTATAGAAAAGGCTTCCAACACTAGTTCTTTTTTACTTTTAGACTATTTAAAAAGTTCTTTCTACTTCCTTTTTTTCCCATCTTAGTAAATATGTGCCAATTCTCACAGAATTGTGCTTAAAAAAAAAAAAGATAAAGTGTATATATTAGTGCAATTTGGTAGAAATTAATTAAAGAAACTAGCTCTTCTAAAGCCAAGCAGTCCCACCACCCACTAGCCCACTGAGCAATGCAAACAAGTGGGAATTTCCATTCAAACGGTAGTTGCAAAATATTCATTGATATTTCAGATTCTCTGTTGATGGTAGGGCTTGTCTCTTCAGTCAAATAGAATATTTCTGTCATTCTAATAAAAAGAAAATTAAATTAAATTTAAAAAGAAGGCAGTCTGTTATTTGTCTTTAGACAATAGACACTAGACACCAGGAGAGTAATGCAAAGAGAAAAGATGTAGATCAGAAGTTCCCAAGTTTTTCCCACAGATCTCTAGTCCAACCAGATGCTCTGAGAAAATTGTATTCCATGGCAGAACACGTTTCTGCAGTGCTCCATATGCTGTCCTCTCTAAGGGATGCACAAGGCTCATTAAAATAGTAAAGACCCCCAAATCCTGAAATAAAGAAATCTATTTGGCTTCCTTTAATCCAGTGTTTCTAAAATTTACAAGTCCACAAAGGCTTCTTAAATGTAACATGCATCAAGATCCTGTAGAGTTAGTGATATGGAATATGCTTGGTGTATGCCTATAGCAGACTATGCAAACATACTCAAGTGTACACAGAGCCGGGCCGCAGGGAAATGGAATCACTTAGAGGTAATCAAAACCTTTGTAGAAAAACATAACCTTTTGATGCTCAGAGTATAGAAAAAAGAAATTAAATAGGTTGGGAACCACGCATCACCCCACTCAGGGATATTTTTGGGATTAGAAAAAATTCAAAAGAAACCAAGAAATTGGAAACAAAAGCCTAATAATTAAATCCACTAAACTGTATTTTTAATTAATCCTTCTGGTAGTTGTGGACAAAACTTTTCTCAGATGAGGAATATTAAGAGCACAATATTTTTCACTAAAACAGTGCCTTCTGAGCTCTGAGTTCCACTTGCCTTTGGAAAACCCCACTTCCCAGGGGTTCTAACGGGTCTTGGAGGAAGAGAGTAGAGGTTTTCAAACGCTCATAAAAAGGCTCACAAGGCTTCTTGGATATCAGATTCCTCTTACAAAACAATAATTTGTTGAATTAAGTGCCAGTGAACCAGATGGATTACATTTCCCTCACAATGTGCACAAATTAAAAAATTAAAGAGAAAAGCACTTGGTAAAACCAAATTTGTATTTTGCTGGACCTAAAACATTTAGAAAAATAGTTTGAGATGTTTGGCTAAAGCCCAGTGCCACCAGGCCTGCCTGGCTCTAGACACCAGCCTCATTGACTGAAATATTCTTTTAAGCAAGCAGATGGGTGGTGGTTTGTTACTGACTTTTCCACAAAAGCGAACTATGAAATGTAATATTTCTGGAAGGATAAAGTGCTTGTGCTTCATACTTTTACAAAAGTGGGTTGACCATCTCAAGGATACTTCAGAAATAATATAAACTCTGGGAATTAATTTTTTTTAGAGGTTAACGTCTTCAGTATAAGATAATTGAGAAAGGGAGAAAGAACTACCTAAAGAAAACAAGTAAACTAGAAAAATTGGGAGTATAAGTTTTATGAATAGCTTGAATTTCTGCCACTATGAATATAATTATTGGGATGCTTTTTAGAGTAACATGTAATTTCGTGAAACATATTTATTATGCTTTTTATAGTTAATAAACTTTAATTTTTAGAGCAGCTTTAGGTTCACAGCAAAACCGAGTGGAAAGTACAGAGAGTTCCCATACACGCTCTGTTCACTCTACACACACATCCCCCACTACCAATATCTCATAACAGAGTGGTACACTTGTTACAATCAATGAACCTACACTGACATACCACTGTCGCCTGAAGTCCATAGTTTACATTAGGGTTCACTCTGTGTGTGCTTTTAGCAAAGAGGTATCTTGGTATAATGGATTATTTACTTGTCAAATAACCAACAGTGCTGCTTATAACGTATTATTAGTGCATATTTGAGGATTAAGGATTATCCTTAATCCTGGAACTAAGGCTTTTGCTTGTTTTGAAAGAAACAAAATCACACATTAGTTCATTTGATTTCAAGAAGAAATAAATTATGAGAACGGAAGTTTTACATACTTAAGTCATCACAATAAACAGACAAGCCTCATACATTATCAAGTGCCATTTCTAATTTGCAATGTAGAAATAATATGTTTTGCTTTGTGTAACCTATTCTTTCTTAAGACAGCCACCTTTGGAAAGACATATCACAGAAAATTAGCTTTATGACAATGCTTTACATAGAAACTTATTGTAATAGCAAAACAAAACTCATATTCATTTCTAATAAACCTATTTTAAGTGCTTCCTTTTCACTATCATGTTGAAACCTTGTATGCACCAACTATGTGCCTCCTATTTTTTTACCAGGATGGAGAAATATATTTTGACTCCACAGACTGAATTTCTGTTTCTTGACCTAAGCTCCACCCCATGATCCAGTCACTGAACAGATTAAAATTCCCAAAGGAGAGATTAGAAGCACCAAGATAATTTAGAGTCTCACGGTGTTCTTGCCAAAGGCCTGATGTACACATTTCTGGCATTAACTCTGATCCAGATGTATTCCTGAGGAGGGTGACTAGTGCATGACCTTGCCTCATACCCAAAGAATCCCTGTTGTATTCAGCAATGCCCAGAAGCCCTGGATGTACATGGCTTTTAGTGAATTAACTGACTTCAGAATTCACTCATATGGAGCATCTTATCTGGAGTCCAAGCTTTCTATATATAATAGCACTTTGAGTATTATTACTAGTTTAATTTGCTATTAACTTTGCACTCCACAGTAAGAATAACTGCAAATACTTTAGTTTTCACATCAGAGAATATAAATCTAAAAAAAGAACAAAATAAAATTCAGCCACAGTCTCCAACTACTCAGTAAAAGCTGCCCTTTTGTTTTCTTATCTTTCTTTTCTCTTTCTTTTTTTAAATCATGCCATCCCAAATTCATTTTCCCTTATCCTTAAAGCAACCTTCATCCTCCAACTTTGGCTCAGATATCCACATTCCTTTAACTTTGGCCTGGAGTTCCAGGGTTAGAGCACTTGGTCCAGACTTGGCCAGTCAAGCACCTTAATGTCTCCCTTCAACTGTCCATCATCCCCCATACCCATCCATCCATAGTGGTAAATTGGGGTGTGTGACCAAAATTTGCTCAAACTGGATTTTCAGTTGTGCAAGCCATTACACATTCTTTTCCGCTTAAGCTGAGTTGAATTGGTTTTCTTCTCATTTGAAACAATCAAACAAAATAGTTCTGGTATACCCTTTCAAAGATTTTTCTGATGCTACTCATACACATATTTTTAGTTAATGGAGTTATTTCTATGAACTAAATTTTCCAACAACTAAGTGCGAGAACTTTAGTTTGGTGATTTTAATTCTGTGATAAAATTCAAAGATTCAAAATGAACTTTAATTAGCACTGCAATAAGAACTCAAGAATTACTTAATAGTTTTCTTAGATTAATTGATTTTTCTAAAGTGCCTGCAATTTTGGGGTGCTTTCAATAGATTTGGTGCTTTGATGTCTAACATTGCAATGCAGAGAACATTCTTTGCTTTTTTTTTATGCTGTTTTATTTCCATCCTGTTTTTTTTTCTCTGTCCTCTTAATTGCTTCTCATATTTGACTGGCCTTTATTTAGAATATAACTCACCAATATTAGACTGAATTTCTCATTAAAATGATCTTGGCTTAATTAGTAGGACAAATGCCCATGAATTGCAAAAAAAACACACATCCTGTTTTAAAAGGGTTTGGTCTATAAATTTACAATTTCTTCTTGATTCTGTGTGAAAACCATACCTTCCTACTTTCTGCTTCAACTAGAGAGGTGAGCAAGAATTTCTAATCAAGCCATTGTAGGTGTGAAATATGATAATACTCAGAGAGTAGCTTTCTAGAGATTAAGGTTTAAATAAACATGAACTTGAAGACTTTCCAAGCTCTCCCCTTTGTTCTCTCCTTTTACCTACCTTACCCATGCTGGAGTGATAGGACTAGTGATAGAGCCTGGGAAAAGGAGTGAGATATAACTTTCTGGCTTCTTTTTCTTTAAAATTCATGTTACTCTACTGACCATTTATTGTTTGAAACTTTTAATCTTTAACAGGGATAAAACCAGGTCTTGTTCACTTTCAGGAAATAAGAATGACTTAAGAGAATCCACATAGACATAGTGAAAGGAAGCTTAGCAAAAACTAGAGTCTTCTATAATCAGAATTTTATCTTGACTGAAATGTTTTCAAAGATTATTATTTTAAAATTTACTTTAATATAAAAACAACATTGATTACAATGTGAGAATATGAGTAAATATTTGTTAATTGCATGTGAGTAGGTGAAGAAAATTAGTGACAAATAATTCTAATTTTGTTTTAGTTTTAACATAACATTCTCTAGAGAGAAAAACTGCCTTCACCATTTAGCATTTTAAATAGTATTTATAATATAATCCTTGAGCTTGTTTTGGGCAGACTCTGGAGCAATCTAGCAGGCTGGTGGGCTGGGTCAAACATTCTAGAATACAGAATGAAATTTCTCCAAATCTGTTAGTGATCAGAAAATAAAGTCTCATTAAAAGAGAGGGAACTGCCTCAAGTGCATGGTCAGTCTCCCTTATAAGCCTTTTGCCAGAATTTGAATTTGCATGGAGTGGGAATCTAAAGATTGTTCAGTTACTTATTTTGCATCTACATAATGAAAAGTTGTCCAATATGAAATAAAAACAAAATTTCAACCCAAACTACTGAAATGTATTCCTATTTATCATTTGAGGAGTTACTCGGTTTTCTTCCTTTCTTTGCCTCAACACTGTTGATTGACATGCCATGAATATGTTTACATGAGTCCAGTTCTCCTTAATATTTATAGAGTTTATAGAGTGACAGACTAAAATCTGAGAGAATACAAGACTGTAATATCTTTACTGTGTGCTGGTCATCTGAGGGCAAGGTTTTAAATCCACATTAAGTGAGGTAATAAGTTTGTTAGTTTTTTAATCTACACATTTACATGTAATTCTATATATTTTTCATATATCAATTTCAAACTGCCTGACTCAAATTACATAGCCAGACATTATTAACCTGAATGATTGAATCAGTCATTTATTTATTTAAGTGCTTTTTTCTCTTTTAAGTGTATGACTCCAAATTTTGTTCTTTTCTACTTAATTCCAGATGGCTGGATATATGTAAGTCTATTTAAGTAAATTTTTATTGTAATTAAATAATTGCTGATAACAAGAAAAGCTCCTATTAACAAAGATATGAACAGCGTTATCTTTGTATAGAAAGGGAAGTAGAAATACAAATAACAGCTTTTCCACTAGATGATGTAAACAGACATCAAGAACAGCAAATGATCTCCTTTATCATGAACATATTTCAAAGGTTAAAATGAGTTTAATATAATTAAATGGTAGAAAAGTCTAAAACCCTTTTTCAGAAAGGTTCAGAGTTTTTTCCTTAAAAAGAGATGGAGTAATCTGTACTCGCTTTCTGTAAGCTGCTTTGCCATTTTAAAATACTGTAAATATCTTCCTAGTCAATGCACTCACACACGTGCACACACAAACACAACCAACATTATTCTTAATTGATACCTATATATCTTAGTATTACTGAGGTATAATTAATTTGGTCAATCCTGTATTTTAGGAAATTTATGTTTCTCACATTTGTCATATTTCCAATTTGTTAAATTATAAATCATACTATGATTAATACACTTAGAATGAAATATTTTCCTAGATCCATGATGATCTTAGGGCAAATTACTTAGAGGTTGGAGTATGTGCATCTTAGTGAATAAGTTTGTTTTAAACATATGTTGACTAAACGAGATTATTATATTACCTTATGCTGTAACCAACACAGATTATTAAACTTTTTTATATATACATGTAAGTTTTTTTTCTCAGCTTATCATTTTATTTTTAATTTTTTAATGTTAGTTTTTAATTTACAAAGATCTAGTTTTATTTGGGGAGAGACGGAGATTGAGAACTGAATCTTTCCACCTTTATTCTATGATTTATGGCTTTTATATTATGCTTAGAAAGGTCTTTCTTACTGAAACATGTATATTCACCTAAATCTTATTTTGATACTAATACGGTATTATTTCTGACAATTAATCACACTCAAGAACATGGCCTGTATGTTTCTATGTATAAAATATTCTCTTTTGCCCCTCCATAAGGATTTGCATTTAGGTCATATAACTTTCTCAGCAAGTCTGTTACATAGTCATTTATATTTTTGATTGCTATTATGAACGGAATCTTTGTATCATAGTTTTTAAATAGTTTTTTCTGATACTTACGAAATCCGTATATATTTTTGTATATTTTTCTTTTTTTTTTCCATTGACCATTACAAAATTTTTTCATTGGTTATAACAGCTTCTTAGTTGTTTCTCTTGGAATTCTTTTGGATTTTCTTATTGAAAAGTCATTATGTGCATTAGACACAGATTTAACCAAATGTATAAAATGCCTACTGGGTGTTTGGTACCATCCTAAGTGCAACCAGAAAGTGATTAAATATAGTGAACATGGTTACTGTCCACAGCCAAGGAAAACTAAATATCACTCAGCAGGAATAATCAAGTGACATTTCCAAAGTAGCATATTAATAGGCACATGCCCACATAGTATAGTATATGTAGGAATGGAATTCAGAAGTACTGAGAGAGATGAGGACAACAGTTCTTGGCAGGCATAGATCAGATGATGTTAATTATAGAATATTCATAAAAGGAGATGATGTTTTGGGTAATGGTCATAGACTAACAAGAGAACAGTAGTGTTAGACAGGATTCTGGGAAGATGGCAGCAGCATAGCTTTTAATCTCTCTGAATCCCCATAAAAAAATAGAGAAACTAAATACAAAAATGAAAACCTCTGGGCAACTCTAATAATGAAACTAGTTTACAAGATATCCCTAAGAACCACAAAATACAAGCTGCAGGGAACAAATTTATTCCAGCTAAAAGACTTGGATTGTATCAGCAACTTGATGAAAAGAAGCAGAAGTAGCTTACTGAACATTTGATGGACCTGAGTCCAGGAGAATCTCTAAATAGCCAATAGTATTCATTTTGAAGGACAGTGGGCCAATTTGAGAGTAGCAACTTCAATTAGTAGCTGAATACAAAGCCTCTGTATAAGTTTTTCTATAGCTGCTGTAACAAATTATCACAAATTTAGTAGCTTAAATAGCACAAATTTATTGTTATACTCCTGTAGGTTAGAATTCTTGTAGGCTCAGATGGTTTCTCTGCCTCAGGTCCCACAAGGCCTAAATCCAGGGTTATTGGTTATTCTCTAGAATAACCACTCTCAATCGCTTTTTAGTAAAATAATCAACTGTGAAAAAAATGAGAAAATGACAACATATAGGGGGAAATAACATCATTAAAAAAAAAAGATTTTCGTCAGATTTTTTGACAGCGATGCTTCATGCCATAAGAAAATAGAACAACATATTTAAGGAAATGAAGGAAAGAAAATGTATCTTTAAATAAATATTTACTTGGAGAACCAAAATTAAATGAGAGTTAAAAGAGAGACAGTATTTGTAATAGCTAGACTCTCTGACAATGTAAATATAGTACAACGATTTTTAAAAAGTAGTAGATGACCGGGGAGAGCATATGTAAAACAATTACCTATTCTCATGAATCATACAGAATATTGTTATTCTGAGGATGTTCTGTGTGTAGAAAAAAACAATTTAATTATTATGAGACATACTAATTCTATCATCCCCTGTGTCCTTAAGAACAGAACCTTTGGTGTGGAATACTGAAGAAATGAGTCTACTTAGAAGAGGTTAAGTAAAAACTCATTAGTATTAAATATGCATTGAAAGTATCAGTATTAAGTCATGAGATTTTATGTACATGCATTTAAATATATGTGTAAATGCATATACATACATTTTCCAGTCCTGTCCATTGAAAAGGCCTAGAAAAAAAAATCACAAGCTTCTGGCACCCAGATTATTCTTTTGAAATATCATTTCCCACTTAAAGAAACCAGTGTTTCAAAGAGAAATGGATAATTACAGGTTTGAAGGAGGAAATGTAGAGGATGAATCTGGAACTATCAAAGACCACTAATATCATGCCAAAGAATTTAGGAAACAACCGGTCAAGTTTCCATGAATCAGTTTGAGCTTCAAAAAGGATAATACTTGCAATTCATTATCCTGAAAACTGGTGCATAAAAGGGAAACAAACAAGCCTTATTTGTATAAACTATACCACTGGGGGAACAAATAGTATATGAGAGGAAACATAGCTTTTTTAAAGTATTTAAACCAATACATGAAAATAAAATTATAGAATTTGAATAAATACAATTTTATGATGTGAATTAATGGATCTAGGCTTTGAGCATGAATGGCTGGATAACATCCAGAAAGAGAGACAACCAGACAATGATGAACACACCCAACACTAACTATAGTCGTGCCAAAAGGGTAAACATTCTGATCGAGCATCTGGATCCAGCTGCCAATTTGCAGGAAACACAGAGGACAGGGGAAACTATATTGACTCCACCATGAGTGTCCAGTCAATGAAATTCATACTGTGGGAAATTTCCTGTGTGAATTACTTGGATTCTTCAACAGAAAGAAAGAGAAAGGAATAGAGGAGGGAACTAGTAGATTAATAGAGACTTAAAATATATATTGCTTAAAAAATGGATAAAATGCAATTATAGGGTCTAGAGGTGGACACTTGGTGATAAAACTATAAAGAAAGCCAAGCAAATGATCACCATAAAAATTAGAGTAGTGGTTAGTTTTAGGGGGCCACAAAAGGTTATGATTGGGATGGGCACATAGAGGAGCTTCTGGGGTATCTGGTAAAGCTCTATTTCTTGATCTGGGTGGTGTTTACAAGGGTGTTTATAACGACATGTTAAGTTATACACTGATTTTGTGAGGTTTTATTTATTTGTGCTTCATTTTATAATAAAAAAAAGTTAAGAGAAAATGGTAGGCATTGAAGGCATTTGCTTTCTTTTTTTATTTAATTTTTATTTTATATTGGAGCATAGTTGATTTACAATGTTGTGCTAGTTTTAGGTGTACAGCAAAGTGATTCAGTTATACATATACATATATCTATTGTTTTTCAGATTCTTTTCCCACATAGGTTATTACAGAGTATTGAGTAGAGTTCCCTGTGCTGTACAGTAGGTCCTTGTTGATTATCTATATTATATATAGTGGTGTGTATAGGTTAATCCCAACCTCCTAATTTCTCCCTCCCCCACATCTTTCCCTTTTGGTAACAATAAATTTGTTTTCGAAGTCTGTGAGTCTGTTTCTGTTTTGTAAATAAGTTGATTTGTATCATCTTTTTAGATTCCACATGGAAGTGATACCATATAATATTTGTCTTTCTCTGACTTACTTCACTTAGTATGATGGTCTCTAGGTCCATCCATGTTGCTGCAAATGGCATTATTTCATTGTTTTTTATGACTGAGCAATATTCCATTGTATATATGTACCACATCTTTACCCATTCATCTGTCAATGGATATTTAGGTTGATTCCATTTCTTGGTTATTGTAAATAGTGCTTTAGTGAACATTGGGGTGCATGTGTTGCTTGTTGCTTTCAATAATTTTTCTTTGTCTTTAATTTTTGCCAATTTGATTACTATGTGACCGGTATGTTTCTCCTTGGGTTTATCCTGTATGGGACTCTCTGCTGTTTCTGGACTTGGGTGGCTATTTCCTTTCCCATGTTAGGGAAGTTTTTGACTATAATCTCTTCAAATATTTTCTCTGGTCCTTTTTCTCCTTCTGGGACCCCTATAATGCGAATGTTATTGCGTTTAATGTTGTCCCAGAGGTCTCTTAGGCTGTCTTCATTTCTCTTCATTCTTTTTTCTTTATTCTGTTCTGCAGCAGTGAATTCCACCATTCTGTCTTCCAGGTCACTTATCCGTTCTTCTGCCTCAGTTATTCTCCTATTGATTCCTTCTAGTGTAGTTTTCATTTCAGTTATTGTATTGTTCATCTCTGTTTGTTTGTTCTTTAATTCTTGTAGGTTTTTGTTAAACATTTCTTGCATCTTCTCGATCTTTGCCTCCATTCTTTATCTGAGGTCCTGGATCATCTTCACTATCATTATTCTGAATTCTTTTTCTGGAACGTTGCCTATCTCCACTTCATTTAGTTGTTTTTTGGGGGTTTTATCTTGTTCCTTTTTCTGGTACATAGCCCTCTGCCTTTACATCTTGTCTGTCTTTCTATGATTGTGGTTTTTGTTCCACAGGCTGCAGGATTGTAGTTCTTCTTGCTTCTGCTGTCTGCCCTCTGGTGGATGAGGCTATCTAAGAGGGTTGTGCAAGTTTCCTGATAGGAGGGACTGGTGGTGGGTAGAGCTGGGTGTTGCTCTGGTGGGCAGCGCTCAGTAAAACTTTAATCTGCTTGACTGATGATGGGTGGGGCTGGGTTCCCTCCCTGCTGGTTGTTTGGCCTGAGCTAACCCAACCCTGGAGCCTACCTGGGCTCTTTGGTGGAGCTAATGGTGGACTCTTGGAGGGCTCACGCCAAGGAGCTCTTCCCAAACCTCTGTTGCCCGTGTCCTTGTCCTCACCGTGAGCCACAGCCACCCGCCACCTCTGCAGGAGACCCTCCAGCACTAGCAGGTAGGTCTGGTTCAGTCTCCCCTGGGGTCACTGCTCCTTCCCCTGGGTCCCGATGCGCACACTACTTTGTGTGTGCCCTCTAAGAGTGGAGTCTCTGTTTCCCCCAGTCCTGTTGAAGTACTGCAATCAAATCCCACTGGCCTTCAAAGTCTGATTCTCTAGGAATTCCTCCTCCCATTGCCAGACCCCCAGGTTCGGAAGCCTGATGTGGGGCTCAGAAATTACCCACTTTTAAATATGAGGAAACCATAATTAAGAGTCCAGATCACAGAACAAGTGAGTGTCACTTTGAGTCCTAAACCCTAGCAATTCACGTACACAGCTACATCTCCACACACCTACACCATACACATATATTCACACACACACACTCACAAATTGGTAAATATAGACAGATAGAAGATTCAGCAATCACACCCACCTCACCTCCCATCCCAGGGTTCCTATTGATAGTAAAGGAAATAACATCTGCCTTTTTGCCTACCTTACGGACACTACAAGTTATCCTACATAAGTGAGAGAGTTACTGTTTCTGAAGGATGTTTTCATAGATCTTTCATGACATAAGTTATGTACATTTTCACTGTTGTTCTAATCCTCTCGCTCAGCTTTTTACAAATCAGCCTCATTTTAGATAGTCTGAGGTGGAGACCTAAGATAATTATGATTTATTTGGCCTCTGTCCTTAGCCCTATTTTATACATGATAACACTGTAGCTAAAGAAGTTTAAGAAACTTGTCCTTTTAGCAAAAATATTGCAGAAATAGAATTTTAACCTGGGATTGTGTGAGGACAAATCTCCACTTCTACCCTGATGACTCCTCTGGGGTCTTTAATCCTTGATAAATGATAGAAAAAGAAAGGTTGTGCCATGAATGGTAACAGTATAAGAACACAATTGCCATCTCTTTATGATAGAAGATCAGGGAGAATGCTCTTTGACATAAATCACAGCAAGATCTTTTTTGACCCAACTCCTAGAGTAATGGAAATAAAAACAAAAATAAACAAATGAGACTAAATGAAACTTAAAAGCTTTTGCACAGCAAAGGAAACTATAAACAAGACGAAAATATATCCCTCAGAATGGGGGAAAATATTTGCAAATGAATCGACGGACAGAGGATTAATCTCCAAAATATATAAACAGCTCACGCAGTTCAATATTAAAAAGCAAACAACCCAATCCAAAAATGGGCAAAAGACCTAAATAGGCATTTCTCCAAAGAAGACATACAGATGGCCAAGAGGCACATGAAAAGATGCTCAACATCACTAATTATTAGAGAAATGCAAATCAAAACTACAATGAGGGGCTTCCCTGGTGGTGCAGTGGTTGAGAGTCTGCCTGCTGATGCAGGGGACATGGGTTTGTGTCCCGGTCTGGGAAGATCCCACATGCCGCAGAGTGGCTGGGCCCGTGAGCCATGGCCACTGAGCCTGTGCGTCTGGAGCCTGTGCTCCGCAACGGGAGAGGCCACAACAGTGAGAGGCCCGTGTACCGCAAAAACAAAACGAAACAAAACAAACAAAAAAAAAATACAATGAGGTATCACCTCACACCGTTTAGAATGGGCATCGTCAGAAAATCTACAAACAACAAATGCTGGAGAGGGTGTAAAGTAAAGGGAACCCTCTTGCACTGTTGGTGGGAATGTAAATTGATACAGCCACTATGGAGAACTGTATGGAGGTTCCTTAAAAAACTAAAAATAGAATTACCATATGACCCAGCAATCCCACTACTGGGCATACACCGAAAGAAAACCATAATTCAAAATACACATGCACCCCAATGTTCATTGCAACACTATTTACAATAGCTAGGTCATGGAAGCAACCTAAATGCCCATCGATGAATGGATAAAGAAGTTGTGGTACATATATATAATGGAATATTACTCAGCCATAAAAAGGAACGAAACTGGGTCATTTGTAGAGATGTGGATGGACCGAGAGACTGTCATACAGAGCGAAGTAAGTCAGAAAGAGAAAAACAAATATTGTATATTAATGCATATTTGTGGAATCTAGAAAAATGGTACTGATGAACCAGTTTGCAAGGCAGAAACAGAGGCAGAGATGTATAGAACAAACATATGGACACCAAAGGGGGAAAGCAAGGGGGGTGGTGGGGTGGTGGTGGGATGAATTGGGAGACTGGGGTTGACATATATACACTAATATGTATAAAATAGATAACTAATGAGAACCTGCTGTATAAAAAAATAAAATAAAATTCAAATTAAAGAAAGAAGCAAATGACACAAGTCTGCTAACAAGGCAAGAAAATTGCAATTAAATTACTACCTTTGTGATTGTTTGGGGAGACTTAATTGACATTGCATGTTACATAAATAGTGATAATAAATGGCCTGGGGATTTTTTTCCTCCTGGTTTCTTATTCAAGGATCAAAAGATATTTTCAATAATTTGCATTCTTATGTATCATTAAGAGGAAAATGGAAATGAGAAAACAGGATTGGAGATTGCATGTTTTTCTTCCTCTGTTAACTCTGATGAGTAATTTGGTCTGAAATCCATTAGTAAAGAAATTTGCAGGTAATAAAAAATAAAATAAGATCAGCATTATGGCAGAGTGTTGCATAAAGGTGACGGCCATTGAAAATATAATTCTAGGAATTATAGAAGCATCCCAAGAAGTAATGTGAATCATTTTCCAGGGACGCTAAACTTGGGTCTTATATGAACCTTGAAAACAAAATTTGTTTTGTAGTTACGAGCTGTGAGTGGATACACAAAACTCTCACAAGTCGTGCAATCGTCCTTGACTAGCCAGTTTCAGCAAGCTCACCTTATGTAGCATATCTGCAGGAGCATTGCTACATCAACTAGGGAAGAAAACCTTCACTTATAAGCCTCGACCACAACACAAAAGATGAGGAGGAGCAGGGTCATTGCAACAGCTGCTTTATAATTCATTACAAGTAAGTAGACACAAGATTCAAGCAAAGACTGACTGCAATATATATAACGTCATACCTTTGGAAAATCTCTCGATAATAGTCAATGAGTTACAATGTGATGGAGAACAATCTCTTTAGGATGCCACTTATTATATTAAGAATTTTTTTTTCTTCTAACCAACTATTTCTGCTACAATCCTCTTGAAGAAAATGTTATATTGAAACCAAACACTACTTTGCTGGCTTTTCATTTTACGAAGAATTCCAAACTAACAACTTGAGTGAAGGATCATTTTATGTTTAACAATATTGATTAAGCCCATAAAATTTTATGTTTAAATAAATTAAAGCCATAATAACAGAAGGTTTCCAAGATCACATGGTATTATTGTTGGAGAGGCAAATCTTAGATATTCTCTCACCAAAACTATATTTACATGAGACAAATGTTTTTTAACCACACTATATTATTTGGCCCCAAATACCTTTTTTCAACCTCACTGAGACTTGTCTTGGCAAACAAGAAGGTAAAACAAGGAAGCCAAATGGTATATCAGGATACCCTCAAAAGTATACAATACCAGGAATTATAAAGGACAGTGCCTATAATTTTGGTACTGCAATTTTCCCCAGTAAATCCAGATGACAACCCTATTTTTCATTAGTATCTGTATTCTTAAATTCCAAATTAAGTCCTCTTAGTTGAAAAATTAATGATAATCTCATCTATTAAAAAATAAGATGATAGTATAAGTAGGCCTAAATGCACATACAATCACACATAGAATCATAAATAACTATGAAAGAAAGTGAACCCATTTTTTATGATGAAAAACTTCCTGATGTGCACATTTTCATTAATGTCCACATGTATTAAAAATTATAAGTCATCTTAGTAGGATTAATCCATGACTGATACATAAAGTCTTCAATAGGATTAAAATTATTTCAAGGCCACTAAGTCACTAAAAGGAAAAGCCAGGATGGTTAGTGAATTTAACAATACCAAATTTTTCTGAAACAAATAAAGGATACTGTATCACATAATCTCCTCGTTCCCTTTGATTATTGGTCTGTAATTTTACCTAGGAATTTTGCTGAAAATTATAGAGGAACCAAAAACTGGACTTTAACATTCAAATTCAGATTTGAGTATGCTCAAAAGAGAGCATATGCTGTTATTCACTACATTTGAGAAACTTTTTAAAAAATAATGACTGAAAATTCTCATGATGAATCTAAAAAGCAAACTGTCCTTTTTCTGTTTTTATATTCTACTAAAATGTAAGTGCATATGTGTTCAATACATTATTTGTGATAGTTAAAAAAGGAAACAGAAAACCTAAAACAACGAAAGCAATAAAATCACACTAGTATTATCTACAACACTCAATGTTTTGAGCAAGTCAAGGTGAAGACATTGGGGAATGTGAATGCTGACTTTTTAGAAAATCAAAAATTAAAGAAAAGAATGAGCTGGAAAGGCAGAGACACAGTCATGCCACAGAGACTTCTCAGGATGCCAGGCGAGACAAACAAAGCCCATGTCATCTAAGAACAAGGAAAAAAGTCCATTTAAACTCAGCCACCCACAGTGAAAACAGCAACTGACAATGGATTATCAGAATAGATGTTCATTAACCTGCTAACTAGGAAAATTATATATTGAAAACAGGAAAGTATATTGTTAGAACTTGTGATAGTTTGATCCACCAGTTTGTGAAATAAATACTTATATACATTTCTCATTTTTTTTGAAGTCTAAGCATGTTACCATAGGGAGATAAAAAGGGTTATGTCACTAATGCTGTTTTTGCAAAAAGAAACTTCCTAGCTTTTATTAAAATAACTACATATTTTCATTCCATCCCAAACTATATACTTTATATGTGACTTAGAAAGAAAAAGTTAGAAATCTCTGGGTACCTCAATGAACTATAGTATAATCTCCAAATCTTTACTCAAAATAGAATCATATGTATGAAGAAATTCACCATTTGAGGTTACTATCTCCTTGGCAATCAAGAAAAGTCATCGATTTCATGAGGTAAAAACTCAATCAGTTTGGATAAATTAGCACTTTCTTATAGCTAGATATATTCACTTGTGATTCCCCCCGTCATGACAAAATATTGGAAAATAGTACAGTAATGCAAAATTGGGATACAGTATGACAAAGCCTAATATTGCTTCTCTCCTTGCTTTTCTTTTTAAAAGTAACTAAACCCCTCCCCTTATAAATAGAAGTTAAAATATGGTGTATAGCACAGAGTCCTCAAAGAAATTCTGGATTTTCTTGGACTTAGAGTGATGTGGGAAGATTTCCACAGTTCTTCTAAGCACTCAAGCTCTCACCTCTTAACTTTTTATTGTGTGCCCCTTTTCACTTAATAAAAGATGACACTCTTCCTGTATTACTTGTCCCAGGTACTGAGTGACACATAAACTTATATATTTACAGCATAATATTTTACAAAAGTAAAAGATAAAATTTTATTATAACTCAAGTGACAAACTTGGGGATCAACTCAAGCAGGACTATTTTAAAGATGGGTCAATTTAACAAATGAAAGTAGTAGTAATAAAAAACAACCTTATTTTTGGATTGTGCTGTCAATTTTACATAGTGTCTTGATGAATAAAGAACTCCCATCAGATACTATTTTAAATAGTTTGAAGTAACATGTAAGAAAGTTTAATTCAATTGATATCTGTACTGTCTTATGAAAAGCAAAACAAAACCAAAACCAAAAACCAAAAGTTAGTGATAAATAGTACAAAGATACTCACAAAATATTTTTTGAAATCTATTAATTATTTTTTAAAAATTTGTGAATAATTAACATGCCACTAACATTATGGGGATTTAGTTTTTAAATTTCACGACCAATAGATAGTGCTGCAAATAGCCTCTAATTTTCTGTTCTTATAATCTGTTTCAACAACAAAATTTTTGAAAATAAGTTATATATTTACACCTAAAAATAAGGTAACATGGTAGGATTAATTTTCATAAATACATAATAAAAGTTTGGATTATAAAAATACAGAAGGATGAATGAAGGATCAGTCAGTAAAGAGTTAAGAGTATTTGAATTTAATCTTATGGTGGCAATTACTATGGTTCCCAAATGCATACTGATGTCATAGTCAGAAATGGAATTGTCTGTAGAGCACAAATCTGAGCTAATCTCAGTATTGAATGTATTGTACTTTGGTCTTTACCTTTTTTTTTTTTTTTTTTTTTTTTGTGGTACGTGGGCCTCTCACTGCTGTGGCCTCTCCCCTCGCGGAGCACAGGCTCCGGACGCGCAGGCTCAGCGGCCATGGCTCATGGGCCCAGCCGCACCGTGGCATGTGGGATCCTCCCGGACCGGGGCACGAACCCGTGTCCCCTGCATCGGCAGGCGGACTCTCAACCACTGCGCCACCAGGGAAGCCCAGGTCTTTACCTTTTTAATCTGATTAAAGGTGATCAAAACATTTTTATTTCATGAAATAAACCTAGATTTATTAATTTTTAAAATTTTCAAGCACAAAAATTTCTGCCTTGAACTCTAGGTAGTATATTCAGACACATCTTATCTAGTGGCAGATATGTTAGCACAAACTAAAGTTCAGTAATTAACCTTCATAGGAAAAAACTATTTTCAGGATGGGTTATTGCCCAATGACATGTGTGGTTGAACAATTTCTAGAGGTATTCTCTTATAATTTATACAAATAAAAGTCTGTAAATGGGCTATCTGTTGTTTTAATTCTAACAAGATATAACTTCATATACCAAATAGATGAATTGAATTTAGACCTAGCCCAAAATCCCGTTATTTTAGATGTCTAGATATTCTTCTGTATATTTACATAACTCAAGTATGAACTGACAATGAGAGAACTCCAAATCTTTTCCCATAAATAGAGATTTGGAGAAAACAACGAAACCAGCTACTAGGAAAAAAGAATATTATCTTGGGTTCACCGACATTTTCTTACATGATTTACTGAAATTATGGTAATTAAGGCAAAATGTCAAGTATTCCATATTGACTCTTTTCAGAGTCCAAGGTAAGTGGGAATATTCATATTTTGACATTTTCACTCATAGTTTGGAATGGTTTGACTAAATGGAAAGATTCAGCACTACAGAAAATTCACCTGTTCATACAGACTGTGCAAAAGCAGTGTACTAACAAGTAGCTCAATTTTTAAATGATTCTTCTTAGACCAGCGATGTTGATACAACAGCAAAACAGAAATTTAAAGGAAGAAAATCTTTATTACTTGGTCCTATGGGAAAAAAGAAGTAGTAGAAATTTAAAATGTTGTCCACCCTCTCTGGGTTCTACCATTTTGAGTGCCAACAAAGACAACTCCAGCTTTTTAAGGCTGTAAATGGTGCTTAAGTTATATGCTATCAATAAATAATTAGCAATCCTCTCAAAAGACATCACTGATTATTTTATATTGGATATTGACTTGGGTATTGTTTCTTTCTGAAGGCTCTAGAAGAGAATCAGTTTCCTTGACTTTTCTCTTCTAGCAGTTGCCTGCATTCCCTGGCTCATGACCCCTTTTCTTTATCTTTGAAGCAAGTAGTGATTGGTCAAGTGCTTCTCACAGTGCATCTCTCTAACCTGTCTTCCATTGTTGTGTCTCTTTGACTCAGCTGGGAAAGGTTCTCTGCCTTTAAGGACTCATGTGATTAAATTGGGCTCACCCAGATAATCTAGGATAGCCTCCCCAGCTATATATAGGTCTTAGTCACATGAGCAAGGTCACTTTTGCTATGTGAGGTAACACATTTACGGGGATTAGGGTGTGGACATTTTTGGGAGGCTTTTTTTCTGCCTATAACACCTTTTACATAAAATTTCTAGAAAAAGCAAAAATGTAGAGACAGAAACTACATCAGTGGTACCTGGGTCAGGGAGTGGGAGCAGGTTTCACTGAAAACAGACACGAGAGATCTTCCTAGAGTGAGGGAAGTTATCTAAAAAAACTGAACTATGATGATATTTGCACAATTCTAAATTTTACTAAAAATCATCAGGCTGCATACTTTCAATGGGTGAATTTATTATATAAGGTTTAGTCCAATAAAGGTGTTAAGTGTTTTTAAAATTAATAGAAAAAAGAAAAGGAAAATAGTTTATTAGTTTATTAAATTAGTTAATATGATTTAAATAAGCACTGATTAATATGGAGGTCTTATTTGAGATTTTGATGCCTGATGAATTTCTATTTTCCCCCAGTCACTTGAATGGTATTTTGGCTTCTGTCAATAACACGCTGTATTTACATTTAATGTCTCAGCTGCTGATCTTAAACATATTCTTATCATTATATCACCTGGTAGGAATGAAAAAATATTATTGTGCACAGTGTGAGCTTCCGAACTCAAAGAAAGGGCAAAACAAAGACCTTTCTCTGAATACCTTCATTGGATGGATTATGAACATGTGGACAGAAACACTGGGATTACATCTCTTAACTGCTTCATCCCATCAGACACATAAAATTGTGATTATTATTAAGAATCACAAAAAAGTCTGCTTTTCTTCATAAATATATGAAAAATAGTTTCTTTACAGTTTTTGGCAAGTAGTAACCCAGAACTCTGAAAATTTCTTGTCTTCCTTAAGTATGTAAATTATTATTGATGGTCTTAGTAATTCAAAAGACTAAATCATTGATATACATTTACTCCAAAAGTACTCAGGAGCGTTATTTTACCCCAGTGAGGAAAAAAGGGACATACTCTGCCCATTTGTTAATGATGACTCATTAATTTATTCTGATCAGCCTTAAGGTTATGCATGAGTCAGCTGGCTGAATTGTGTGAAACAGTGGATAGTACAGCAGGAAGTCTGAGGCTGACATAGTTAACTGTAGATGTTAACGCCTCACTGTGGATATTTCCATGATCACATCCATTCTGATTTTACTTTGTGCCTCAAGATCTCCTAGAACTGGAGGCGTAATGTTTATACATTGTTTTGAGATGAAAAGTATATCCAAAAAGAAGATACTACCGTACCACAGAAGCATCCACCTGAAGCTTGCCAAACAATGTGGACAAGACTGAGGGAGGTCCTAAATGGTTATGCCAACATTATCTCACCTTGAAGTATGAGCATGTAAGAATCCACACTTAATCCCCTAAACACTTCCTTCAATAAATTAAGAAAGCTTGACAGTTTAGCTAATTTATTTTCTTTTATTATTTCTTTATTCCGATTTTATCTGTACCATTTTTACTATGTTGGACTTTTCAAAAATCTTTTAACATTACTTATCAGATACTTTTAATTTAGAAAGCCCTGATATCTTTTCCTTTGTATCAATTGTGTTCACAAAAAAACTCAGAAGCTAAATGGATATTTCCCTGAGAAATGCAATTTTAAGGACATATATGAATATTTATATCTAATTTTTCATCAAGTACATTTAGATGCAGAAAATTTTTTCCTTCTGTCTATAACCATAAAAGATTAAAGATATATTCATTTTGAATCAAGATGAATGAATAAAGATACAGATCCTTCATTTTACTAGGCTTTGTTGGACTGGTTCATTAATAGATTTTTGAATTTTAAAGTTCTTACCAAAGCAATTTTTATCCCTTAAAAAAAATAGACACTGAGTTTAATAACAGGTTAGATCAGTTTCTGTTACCAAAATGACTTTGGAGTTCCACGTAAGTGGAGTCAGACAAACTGTATGTTTTTTAACCCATTTCAGGGGTGCTGTTAAAATATACCATGGCAACATCAAGATTGTACTTTCGATCTGTTTCTCAGAGAGTTTTTCTATCCACAATCCAGTATTTGAGATAATTCCACACGGGCGCTCTGGTCTTCATAAGAAACAAGCCTAGATAGAGGAGAATTTTTTTCTTGAGAAGTGACTGAGATCAAGAGAGACTGAGAGAACTCTTGTTTTCTTTCTCTCATTGTCTCGATTTTTCAGGCATTATGTCTCTTCACGAAATTTACTAGCTGGGTTCCAGTGTTTCCTTTGCTGGTTATTATCAGAAATATTTATTTTAAAAATGCTCAGCAATTATTTATATACAATATTGCATCTTAAAAGCCAGAATAAGAAGATGTAATGGAAAAGAATCAGAAAAAGAATATATATATGTATAACTAAATCTTTGCTGTACACCTGAAACATTGTGAATCAACTATACTTCAATTAAAAAATAAATTTAAAAAAGAAGGAATAAGGGAAGGTAAAATTTTTTTTAAAAAGATGTGGCAAAAAGAACACTGATGGGAGTCTGGAAACCTCTTCCCATTTGGTTTCCACTGAAACAAATTGTATGATTCAGAAAAGATCCTCACAACCTTAGCATAAATTAATGGAATTGACTAGATAAATTCCAATGAAATTAAGCTCTAAAACCCTATTCCAGAACTAAAAGGTTAACAATAAATCAATAAGCAGATGGCTGAAAAGTCACTCTTGAAATTTAGAAACTAAATTTCAAATTACAGAGCTGTTCTTGAAATCACAGATATACTGGATGGTATAAAGTAAGGGAAGAACAAGGAGAACCATGTAAAATTTTCTCAGGGTAAGGCCTGACAGAAATGTGCATAATTCTTGCATTTCCCACATCTAAAATTTTGGTCAATTAGAAAGACTATGGTCAAAAAGGGCATGTAGATGGGGCATCCCTGGTGGTGCAGTGGTTGAGAGTCCGCCTGCCGATGCAGGGGACACGGCTTCGTGCCCCGGTCCGGGAAGATCCCACATGCCACGGAGCGGCTGGGCCCGTGAGCCATGGCCGCTGAGCCTGCGCGTCTGGAGTCTGTGCTACACAACGGGAGAGGCCACAACAGTGGGAGGGCCACGTACCGCAAAAAAGGGCATGTAGCTTAGATACTAGCACTCATTTAATAAGAGAGAAATGGGAAAAAATGAATTCTAAAAATGGGGCAAAAACTTTAACTTTCCCCTTGCTCCATCAGCCCCAGTGATGCCACACCAAACATTTAAAAAAAATTAATTAGAAGTAAATAGTTGTAGTTATTAGACAGATGTCCCTGAGGAGGATTTCATGGTACAATCTCAGTAGACAAAAACCTAAAGGACCTTGCTAGTATTTTATCCTAATCAGTCTTAATGGCCTCTCAACCTTCTTTCAATGGCCTTAGTTCAAAAGCCAAACATCTAAATGGCAGAACCATAAAGAATTAGTGAAATGTTCATTGGATTAAAAACTAGAGGGAAAAAAAAAGCTGTTAACATTTTTCAGAAAAAAAAAAAAAGCCATTTTAGGTCAGTGGCTTTGAAATGAATATTTGCTCCTGTTAGGGGCTGTCTTGGTAGTCATTGCCAGATCCCATACCTTGTACAGTGTTTGGTGCATGGGAAAAACCTAGTAAATGTTTGATTGATGAACAGACATGCTAAATAGGCTTTATTGGAGTCAATTCTTTCCCTGCTTTCTGGGCAAGTGGTCATTAACGTAAATGACGAACAGTGGTCTGGGGAATAGTTTATTTAATCTCTTGCTGTAGCTCTTTCTCCAGCCTCTCAACAAGCTCTGATGTTGCTCTCTGCACCTTCCCTGACCATACATTCCTGGAGTCTCTATATCACCAATATTACTCAGGAGATAAAATATCTAAAATAATAAGTCCTTTGACCAGAATGTCTCTTATCTGACCCACAACTTGAGCTAAATAATCAAACCTCAAAGCCCATGGAATTTAAAACTTTAGGGTTGCTGGTGCTGAATATTTTGTGGGTTTTTTTTCCTTTCTTGCACTTAAAAAAAATTCTATGTACAGGTACAAATAAATATTCCATAGATACTTGTTGGATAAATGACTTTACAGTGCATACTGTAAGCTGTTTGAGGAAAGATTTTATGAAATTTGGTTGGTTGCCACAAAGCCTAAATGTTTTGTGATTCATTCAAACTTTTACCTTGTGCCATATCAGATAAAGTTTTATGAGTTTATCTACAGAAGGAAGAGCTTCTTGTCAAACACAAAAATAGGGAGCAGAGAGAAAGAGGTGGAGTTTCCTTACTGAAATCAGACGTTAACATGCTGTGTTCATTATGAACCCTCACATTCAATAAAGTTGAGAATGCCAGGGTACTGGAGCAGAGTTTTACTGAATATCAAAACAAACTGCTTTAGCAGACTTTGTGTTCTGTCTTTTCATTTCCTGTAGGTGGTTAGCTCCTGAGTTGAACTAAATACCAAAGTCTCTGATTAGAGGTAACTGGTTTCCTTCCTGACACTGAAAATGTCAAAAAGTAAGCTGCCTCTGGATGGACCTCACTTTGAAGCTTATTTGTGATGATTCCAGTTAGTTCTAAGGTGGTAAGAATTAGAATATATTATATTTTGTTTTACAGATTCTTTGAAGTTTCTTGCTGGAGCTTATTTTTAAATATCCTCAGTCTTTTGTTTTATATTCATAAGCAAATTGATTTCCTCACTCCTGATTCTATCTTACCAATTTTTAAATTATTTATAGTTACCTGTTACAATTAACAAGAAAATTGTACCTGATCTAGTCATATTTTTATGGAAAACTTTGTTTCATCATTCTATGAACTTCTACCTAAATTGCAAAATTTAAATTGGTCATAAAATGTTTTTTTTATCTTGAAGGAGTTTAAAAAGAAGAAGCATGTATGAAGAAGCTACTGATACTTTATTTTTTCTTTTCAGATAGAGTGATCATGTATATACAATTTTTATCCTGTGCAACTCCAACGATAAAATTCCTAGGATTGATAGGGATTTGGGAAGAAATAGTGGATAAAACTTACAATCATTTGGGATTTAATTAAGTCACATTTTCAGCAGGTGTTCTAAATAAATACAATAACAGTAATAAATATTATTAGCATGCAAGATAGTGCCTGACTAGAGGCGGTAAACATTAGATAGGGCTTGAATAAAGGACTATAAGCTCAGTATCATAGAACTTTAGATAGGAAAGTTACCTAAAAAATGTTCTTGTCCAATTCCTGAGTTTTACAAGTGAGAAAATTCAGTTTCAGGGGAAGAAACTGTTTCAGGTTAAACGGTCTGTTAGTGGCATAGTTGAGGCAACATTCTATGTCTTCTACTTCTGATTCACTACCTTTAGTCTCTGTTTTTTCTAGATATACCAACTGAAAAACAAAAGTGACTACATGTATTGAATTATCCATATAATTATTAATTTAAATAGTACAACTTAACCTTGATCTACAAAGTTATACCTGAACATACTTTGAATAGTGTTGTGAATTTTGTAGATCATGTTCAATTATTTATCGCTTACTCAAAACTTGTTTCCGTTGTACAAGCCAAATTATGACAATATAGAAAGTAGAAAAAGAAATGGAGAACATCCACAATTTCTACCATTACAGTACACACTATGCAGTTTTTACTCCTAGTACTTATTCATGCTTACATATGTTCTGAAGTTGTAATGATGAGGTTATATGATGTTTGTTATGTTTTATTTAATTAACATTATATCATGACATTTTCATGTTATTACATAATGTTCATAATGACTACTTTAGCAACTGCATAGTATTTCATTGACTTGCTTTGATATTTATTCAGCCGTTTCCCTCTTGTTGAACAATTAAGTCATCTCCAATGTAACTGTTAATAACACTGCAGTGAATTTCTTCATTCACATTGCTTGTGTATGTTGTTTTTCTTTAAATTATTTTTCTGTGGGTAAATTACAAACTATTGAATTTTGACTGGATATGAGTATTTAGGTATCAGCAGGGCTCATAGCACATTTTGCTAAATAGTTTTCCAAAAAGGTTACATCATATAACTAAAGAATAAAGTCATCTAGGCTGTTGATTAAATAGAACAGCCCCACTTTTACCAGACATGGACCATGGAAACAACAGAGAAGCCACAGTTAGGACTGGCCTTGTGTGCAGAAGGGTGTCCAGAAGTCTGCACAGATAATGTACATGACAGTCCCTAAAAATGAAGCCCAGTAGTTTTCCAGAAATTTCCAACAATGTAAATTCTCAGTTAGTGCCTTCTTAAGGAACTAAGATTTTTAAGAAAGTCAAGACATTTGTAGACCAAAGAAGGGTAAAGAATTAGCTAACACATGTGCAGAGTCTAGTTGACATGATTAACACCCATTACCAATCATGTACACTTAGAGAAAATAGCCTTAAGGCTTCAAACAAGTACTAAGAAGGAAGAAGTTGAGCACATGAGACTCTTTTGCCTGTTGAGTGAAAGAAAATAGAAAATTGGACTTAAATCTCTCATCCATCATAAACATGTATTCCCTATACACACACCCCACCCCACCCTCAATCCGATACACACACACACACACACACACACACACACACACACACACGTCAATGAAAAGACCATGCTTTTCTTTTTTTTCCCACAGACTTACTGTTTGTTTTCCTCCAAATGGCAATGGCAGAAGTAGATTGAGTTACTTAGGCAGAGTTCTGTGTTAAAACTGTGAACCACCTTTTCGTCCTGCTTTTTTAATAAAAAGGTTGCTTATGTTTCAATTCAATCTCTGTGGCTATTGCTATTGAGTAAACCCCTTTACTCCAACCTTCTGGATGAAAAAAGACGATGCTTTTTAAATTTCATAAGTTCTTTAGGACTCAGACCCAGGACTCCCAGGGCTGTGGTGATTGACTTGCTCATTATTGCTCAGTATTTTTTTTCCTGGTATATGGAGCTACACAGCTACCATTTACTGAAAAGCTGCTATCTCCCAGCCACTTTCTTGGATGCTTTTTGTTCAGGATATCATTTAATCCTCACAACAACTCTATATAGTACCATTTATTTCTCTCTATTACATATGTGGAAATCAAGGCCCAGAATCTTTAAGCAATTTGCATGAAAACACAAGTTCTGAGTTATGCGGTGGCAGAGCCAAGATTCACCCTTCTCTGATTGATGCTGTTCTGTGAAGTGCCTCTCAGTGCAGCACAGACAAAGTGAGGGGGGCATTTCTACCTGAATATGTTAACATTTCTGGGATATTTTGGTTCTCTTGAGATTTTTCTATTCATAAAAGTTGAAAAACCTCTCAGTTACTTCTTTTTCTCAGAATGTCAGTCATACTGGATATTTAATCTGCTATTAAATGTATGTCCAGAAGAATACCAATGGGAACCAAAATAGTGGCCCGAAATGAACTCTGTAATGTTTAATGAAATGTTATAATATTTTGCGTTCAATCTTCATGACTAAAGTCACGACAGATATTCCAAATCAGCAGCTGTGTTGCCAGTGGAATCTCAACAATATTAATTCAGATTTGAACAACCACTCTTGATTTATCTCTTTAGATTCAGGTCCCATAAGAACTAAGGATGAAGTCTCCTGACTGAAGTCTTTAAATTTAATTTCTAAAAAGCAATTAAATCTGATAAAGTGTTTGGGTCTGAGAAATTTTGCTGAAGGCAAAGAATGAAACAGGAATATACCTGTGTCATAACACAGCTACCTTATTAACAATTCTCCTCCTCAAGTAGTTAAGCTGATCTCTCAGCAAATCCATTAAAATTACTCACAAGAATTTAAGTATGTACTATTAGTCAGAATGATCTTGGTACAGAGTTAAAAAACATTATTCCTTTCCCTGCTTTGAAATTTTCACCCAAAGAAGGATTAGATGAATTCTAAGTTTTTTAAGTTTGTAGAAGAATTCTACCACAAATTTAAACTCAAGAGGAAAACACTTTAGATGTATGATTAATATATTATTAGTGAATATTTGGGATAAAAAAGTTTCATACTTAGAAATGCCAAAGAAAACCAATTTATGTATATTATAGGTGGAAAGATACTGGCCATAAATATATCTTGAACTTTTAACTGTGGCAAAAGAAATTTTACTACATGTTCTGCCTGCCTTTACATAGGTAGTTAAACTCTATATAATTATATAGTTAGAAACACAGTTATATAACGAATTAAGTCCTGGGAAAGGGAAAAACCATGATTCCGTGTAGATACACACAGCCCTCAAAATTTGCTTGCAAATGGTTTGGCTCTTAAACATAATTTCTCACAGAAAAATATTTAAAATTATAGCCCCTCTCCACCTGAAACCCACTGAATGCATAATTAAGTTGAAATGTGGTTATTATATTTGAGACAGAGCTCTTTCAGGGAGGAAGGAGGCAGAGGACACACATTTACTTCTTTCCTTTAGGGCTGGCTATGAATAAAATATTGTCATAGACAATATTTATCAGGAATCTTTTATATTCTTTCATCTGTCACCTGAATTTTGCCTGCTGCTCAGTTTTTGGTGTGTGCTCTACTCACTTCCTGTTTTAAACTACACTTATTGGCACACTACCCAGGACCAGCCTACCTCCCAAAGGACTTTGTGCCTCAAAATGATCTCCCTCCCCTCTTGTCCCTACTGCAGTGCCTTCCATGTAGAAGGCACTCAATAATTACTCATTGAAGGAATGAATGAAATAAGAAACATACAAAGTAAAAGTGAAAAGATGTGGTTTTGATCCTTTATAGCCTCTTCACATTCCCTATATTTACATTGTTTTCCAAGTTTCATCCGTTTGTTGTTTTGCACAATGGCTCCCTTGGAGGTGAGAGCTTGAGTTCCAACAAGTGTGGTAAGGGTAGGGTGGAGGACAGCCGGGCACATGTTTTATGTAGATCTTTAGATTCAGTGTTAATGGAAGGCTCACCTTATCTTTAAATGATGAGGCTATTGTAAATAGCGAGGCTACAAAGCTCAAGAGAACATGGTGAATCACGATGACAAAAGGTAAGCACACAGTGGTAATGTGGTGTAGAGATTCCAGACTTGCTTCACATGTGTTCCAAGCAGTGACGGCATCTTAAAGCAGCCACATCTCTGTCCTATCCAACACATAGAGAGGCACAATAGAACAGTGCAGCTACAGTGCTTCTGCTTTGCAGCAGTGGTTCACAGCCAACGATGCTCAATGCTCAGTGTGGCTCCCATGGTAACTCATGGGCGAGGTGCCTCGTTAGGCCCTTCCTGTGCTGCATGCCTATCTCATTGCTAAGCTGCTTCTGGTTGAAACCCCATGCACATGCTCTTGTATGGTCAAAAGGAGACTTCCTCTGTACAGAACTCACTCAGAGCCCGACATGGGCACATGGCAGGCTGCTGGCCAAAATGTGCCCGCTAAGCCGCTAACAAATGAATCATGAATCTGGGTGACTGGAGAGACAAATGTTTACCATGGAATGGTAACAAAAAGTCTGGGCTTTTTGCCATTTAGGAAAGAAAAAAGAGTATATAAACTTTCTTATCCTTTCCTGCATGGAGGTCTAAGAAGGTACAGGGCACTCAGTTCAGTCTTTGGACAGCAAGCAAAGTGACAATAAATGAGACTTTTTAGAGATTCACAGTGAAATACACACACACACACACACATATATATATATATATATAAAATTTTCTTTTTTTGTGATGACTGGTTTGCTTTACCATAGAGTAGGATGTTGTTATTACAATTTAGCTCTTTCCTATTCCAGCCCTTCATTGTTTAAGGCTATAGGGAAAGCAGGTTGTGCTATTACTCATTGAACACCAAGAATGAGGGCAGAATAAGATAATGTTTATGAGTATAGGCTTTGTAGTCAGACAGAGTGGATTTCAATTCCAGACCTGCCACAATCTGGCTGTGTGACTTTTAGGAGGTTACTTAACATCTTCCTCTCTGTAACGGTCACTGCAGGTAGGCAATATGTGTTAAGCACTTAGAAGAGTGCCTGGGACAGATTAAGTGCTCAATAAATGTTACTTGAAGATTATTTGCTTACTGATAGTATTCCTAAAATTAGTACTAGGAAAATTTTCCACCAAAGGCATTATGGCCAAAGAGCAAAAAATACGCACCAATAACATTATGCCCCACTAGACTAAGCTTGCTAATTCCTCTAAGGAAAGTTATTTGAGTAGAAGTATTTTAAATTAACTATTTGCGTATTGTTTACTTTTTCTTTTCTGTGTTTTATCAGTCCTTATCACTGTGCCTGGTGAATAAATTATTTCAGAAATGGAGATAAGACAAACAAGAGATCTAAGACAATGGAATGTCTAGTATGTTAACATACTCTATTCCAGAGGGAGAAAATTAAGAAAAATGGTTTCTAGCATATTTATGAACAATGTATTATTGATATTCTGTGATACATACATACATGCATACATATATAGCTGAGCTCAGTCTTTGGGACTGGAATGTGTGATCCAGATGTGCTCGTCTTTCCGTTTGGCCTTCTGCTCCCTTTTCTGAGTGGCCTGCCGTGCCTCCATTTCTGCTGTCAGTGGCCCTGGCACCTGGAGGACTTCCGGAAAGGTATAAGCTGACCTGAGCTTTGCTGTAATCATAAGCATCTGGATTCTTCTCCGTGAACCTCCAGAACTCATTACGTGCTGACTTGTCAGCTGCAACTGTGCATGGTGGCCAGGTTCGGGAGTCCCTAGGTGTGAAAACCCAAAAATGGGTTCAGCTTGCCTCCTGTTCCTCCCAACATCACCCAAGCAGACCAAGGGAAATACTGTCAAGTAGCCAGTGCCAAGATCATCGTCCGTGTACCCCAGAAGGGGTCGGCATGAAGACCCTTACTTACTGCACAGGGGTCTGCCCCTGCCTCTGAGGCCAACCACTGAGCCTCTCCCAGCTGTGGCTGCTGTGCGCAGGAGGGTGAAGCCACCGGAGCCCAAGGGGGCACTGAGCAGAGACAGAACTCCAGGGTCTAGGGGGCTGGCAGCTAGCCGGAGCTTCAGCCTCCCCCTATCTCCAGCTCAGCAAGCAGCCAGAAGCACGTCCCAGAGCTCTGGCTGACCAGGGGACTTGGCCTTATCTGGGGAAGGCTCCAAAGGGGCTGACTGTGAAAAGGCCTCATCTTCTTGAGGTTGCTGGGAAAGAGTCATTTGCACCCCAGCCTCCAGGTCTCGGTTTCTCTCCTCCTCTGCTTGGGCAATACCTCAAATTCACGAAGATCCAGCGTCCCCAGTGTCACCTCTACTAGCTCCAACTCTACCTGGGGGCCATCCTCTCCCTCTGACTGTGAACCTAGGGAAAAATTTGCTATGTTAGATACATCTAAGGAATAAGCAGAGGGTAGAAGGGTGTGAGCTGCCCCAGATGCATAAGAATGTACATAGAGAGATAATCCAGATCACTTGAAATAAAATTGTCACCCCCCCCCCCAAAAATTTCTCCTTCAGCTGCATTTTGCTTCTCTTTGTCTCTCTGGCAAGCTGGCAAACTGTTTGATGATCCCATGTTCAGCACACAGAGACATTGCAGGTTCTCCAATATCTTCATTCAACTATTCAGGGAGAAGCCGAGAACATCAAACTATTTTCAGTTATGCTAGAAATGCACCAGGAAGTTTCCTACTGTGTAGCAGAGTGGAAGTGATTTATTTTAAATGAGAAAATGAACCATTGGTCAATGGAAAGTTGACAGCTAATAAAATATCTGCAGCTGGGACTCATCTCTCCATGCAAAAGAGATCTGAAAAAGAGGCAAGGGGAATTGAGGTGATTTGGACTACTTATGACATGAACTTCTGACACTCATTCTGTAAAACTATTAATATGAAATATGGTTTTCCAACTTCAAGGCTCAGTGATGAAGGAAAGAAAAGATGTGAAGTGTTAGAAACTTACTTCATGGGAGACTTATTTCAGATACTCTAAAAATATCTGTAGAACCTCATGTAAAATTTCCTTGTGAGGCCCCCTTCCTTTAGAACTTCTCTTTGCAATCCATACCTCCAGTTCAAGTACAGTGTGAGCTAGAGAAGAGAAAGGTAGGAAAGGAAGATTGGGAGTTGGCTCTATCAAAAGCACTCTTTAATAACATACCTGTATCTAATAACTGCTTGACATTTTAGAGAACTTTTGTTATTATTTATAGAATTATTCATGCTTTGAATGGAAACATCAGCAAGATGGCAGAATAAGAAGCCTCAAACCCTCCTTTCCCCATGGAGATATCAATTCAACAATGATACAAGACCAATTCCCTTTGTGAGAAATCCAGACACCAATTAATAGGCTGCTTCACTACAGGCAAGCCTGAAACCAGCTGCATCAAAGCTGGTAGAAAAATTTATAGCATTCACTCATCAGAATCCCTCCCACCAGCACAATGCAGCACACTGCAGCATGATCCGAAGGAAATTCCCAACTCCTGGAATCTCCAGGGAGGGGGGAAGGAGGGACAAAAGAGTGGAATATACATGTAACATTCTGACTTTTGGTGGGGGCTAACAGAGGAATTGGTTTCTTTCTTGCTTGAATCTAAACACTGACAGGGAAAAACGCCAGGTTGGGGGCTGCTAAGAACAAAGGTGAAAGTTTGAACTAGCATTGCCACTCCTCCTGTCTCAGAATAGAGCAAGAGGGAGAAAACCCCCAACTCTTGGCTTCTCCCTGGAGAGGGAAAGAGTTGAATCATGTGTCCAACGGCTGGCTTCTTTTGGGGGTGGGGGACATGCCAGAGGAATTGGTTTTCATCTTATTTGACTTGGAGTGCTGACAGGACCTGGGATACTCTAGATGCCTGGGGGTCTTTGAGAACAAAAAAGAGCTGGGTGGCTTATGGCAGCTCCATAGAACCTGCAGTACCACAAACAGACACCAGAGGGAAAAAGAGATTATGAACCCTTGAAGAAAGAGCCTGCAAAACCTCTCTGACTGGAAATTTATATGCACAAGCCCAGCGATGATACATCCACAGAAAAGGTTTGAGAGGCCCCCAGAATCTCTATTCAGGCGAATGAGTGAAGGTCTCCTCTGCACGAAGCTTATCCATAAAGACTGGGAGAAGTGGATGTTGTTTTCAATGTGCAGATTACAACACAAAGTAACCAGTCACATGAAGAAACAGAAAAACATGGCCCAACCAAGGGAACAAAATAAATCTCCAGGTACTGACCCTAAAGAATTCAAAGTATATAAATTACCTGGCAATTTAAGATATTCATCATAAAGATGCTAAAAGCTCAGGAAGATCATACTTGGACAAAATGGTAACAACCACAAAGAGATAGGAAAATAGACTTCAAGTCAGAAATTGTCACAGGAGACAAAGAAGGACATTACATAGTGATAAAAGGATCAATTCACTGGGGAGATGGCAATTACAAATATATATGCATCAAACATCATAGCACTCAAATTTAGGAAGCAAACAATGACAGAACTGAAGATAGAAACAGATAGCAACACAATAATAGTAGGAGCTTTCAATACCCCACTTTCAATAATGGATAGAGCAACCAGATGGAGATCAATATGGAAAGAGAAAACTTGAACAACAGTATAGACCAATGGACCTAACAGACATATACAAAACACCCCACCCAACAGCAGCAGAATACTTATTCTTTTCCAGGAACATTATCCAAGATAGATCACTTGTTAGGTCACAAAACAAGTCTTTACAAATTTAAGAAGTTTGAAATCATACCAAGTATGTTTTCTAACCATAAGAAAATGTAATTAGAAATCAATAGCAGAAGGAAAACTGGAAAACTCACAGATATGTGGAAATTAAACAGCACACTCCTGACAACCAATGAGTTAAGGAAGCAATCAAAAGAGAAGTTAAAAAATATCTTAAGACAAACAAAAATATAACATAATAAAACATGGGATGCAGCTAAAGCAGTAATAAGAGGGAAGTTTATGGTGGTAAATACCTGTATTAAAAAGGGGTGACCTCAAATACACCTCAAGAAACTAGAAAAAGAAGAACAAAGCCCAAAGTTAGCAGAAGGAAATAGTAAAGATTAGAGAATAAATAAAACAGAGATTAGTAAAAAAAAATAGGAAAAGTCAATCAAACTAAGAGTTAGTTGTTTGTGAAGATCAATGAAATTGACAAATAATTAATTAAGAAAAAGAGAGAAAACTCTCAAATCATAAAACCAGAAATGAAAGAAAACACATTACAATTGATGAAACAGAAATTAAAAAGATTGTAAGAAACTACTATGAACAATTAAATGTCAACAAATTGGATAAGCTAGAAGAAATGGATACATTTCTAGAAACATGCAAACTACCAAGACTGAATCATGAAGAAGTAGAAAATTTGTACAGACCTATAACTTGTAAGGAGATTGAATCACAATAAAAAGTCTCCCAACAGTAAAAGTCCAGGACCAGATGGCTTCACTAGACAATTCTACAAAATAATTAGAGAAGAATTAATGTCAATCATTCTCAAATCCTTCCAAATAATTGAAGAGGAGAGAACACTTCCAAACTCATTTTTATAAGGCCAGCATTACTCTGATGCTAAAGCCAAAGACACTACAAGAAAAGAAAACTACAGACCAATATCCCCGATGATAACAGATGCAAAAATCCTTAACAAAATACTAGCAAACCAAATTCAATAGCACATTAAAAGCATCATAAACCATGATCAAATGAGATTTTTTCCCTTGGGATGCAAAGATAGTTCAATATACAAAAATCAATCAATGTAATATACCACATTAACAAGAGTGAAGGATAAAAATCACATGATAGTCTCAATAGATCCAGAAAAGGTGTTTGAAAAAATTCAAAAATTCAACACCTTTTCATACTAAAACACTCAACAAACTAGGAATAGAAGAATATTACCTCAACAAAATAGAGACTATATATGAAAACCCCACAGCAAACATCATAGTCAACAGTGAAAAACTGAAAGCTTTTCTGCTAAGATCAGGAAAAAGGCAACTGTAAAACAACTACCATAATGTATATTTCTATCTAAAAATTTTGAGATCAGAATAAATTACTTAAAATCAATATGCATTGGAAGTTTGACTTTGATCAAGTCATAGCTATAGCTGAAAACATAGTAAACAGAGATAACTAAACATTATAAATATTTTAGATTAAGCAATAGTTTAGAGGAATAATTTTCAGAAATTCATAAAGTAATAATAATGACCACATCCCAGGCACTTTGCATACAATGCATCTGTTCTTTCAACAGTCATATAAAGAAATTATTTTATCCCCACTTTAGAGATGAGATTGAAACTTAAGGAGGTTAGGTTATTTGCATAAAGCCAACTGTCTAGTAAATTGCAAGTCTAGAATCCAAAACTACTTCTGTCTACAGGAAGAGATTACCAGCTCAAATTTCTACAAAACTCAATGAGATAACACAAATCTGTGAATCTAGTAGATGTAATGCAATAGGAAATATAAAGTTCTGTTGATGGATATCTCTGCATGATTATTTCCATGTGACTCTTTACATTTCTTTACATTTCCAAGTAAAAGAATGAATGGTGGTTTCCAGCTAAAGGTGGCATATTAAACATATAAACATTTCTTCAGTCATTTAAAAATTTACTAAAATAACAAAATAAAGCTTACTAAATGAAATCTACAAGGTCAAAAAGAAATGGAAATGATATGTGAGTAAGAAAACTTGATAAGCTCAAAAGCAGAGTAAGTGGTAATTGACACCTTTAGACTGAGAAAACAGATTTTTAAGACAATAGTGGGGAAAACAAAAAGCAACTCAATTTACACTGTCATGCCTCAAATGACTCAGTAAAGTGATATTGGGTACCTATGAAAGTGAATTGAAGGTGGAGCTGAAAAGACTATTGTTTAAAGGTTTGTTTAGGAAACTATTAGACTTCCTAGATCCTCTCTTTCATTCCATGCAACTATGCTTCTCCCACTCGTTATTTTTCCTCTGCAAAAGATAAAGCAGAAATTCTTTGGGAGATACCAAGAAGAGCTGAGATTTAGGATCATTACAGATAGAAGAATTCAATGTAAGTTTTTAAACTGAATGTTGAGGCACCAGTTTTCTTCTGCTACATGGCTTCCAGAATACTAGGAGGCAGACTATTACCTCCCAAGCAGAAGATTGTAGAATTACTTTCTTGGGAGTGTGATCAGCCTAAGAGAAAAGCCCCAATGCATATACAGCCTTCCCCCAATGAAATGGCTTAGTCAGATCACACAAAGAGTAAAGTGCACAGGGAGAACTAAGTTTAGAATCAGTATATTTGTGTCACAACCTTAACTGTTTAGTGGGAGACAGTAAATGATTGTCAACATTTGAAGAAATCTGCTAGCATAAAAGGCATAAATATTCCAAAAGAAATGGGTTAAAAGCAACTTGGATATCCAGTCTTCACAGGGAGAAGAAAAGTTTTTTAAAAAGAGAGAATAATTACTGTCGTAAGAGATATGAGAATATGTAGCATTTATCAAATAAGAATAGGGGACTATCAAATAGCAAATGGATTAATAGAAATTTCCTACCCTAAAATTATCCTAAAAATGGAATAAAAACAAAAAAAGTTTCTGAAACTAAAAGATATGATTGTAGAAATTTAAAATCCAATAGAATGAATGAAAGATAAAGATGAGAGGGGAAAAAAAAAACAGGAAGTATGTAGAAAGATAAAAGAAATAGAATAAAAGGAAAAAAGAAAAGATTATTGTAATATTGATCCAGAAGTTTCAACATTTGAAAAACAACACTTAAGAAAAGAAAAAAACAGAAAATCAAGTGGAAGAGATCATAAAATAAATAATTCAAGATAATTTTTCAAAATTGAAAGGTCCCAAAAAGAACCCACCACAGTGCTGATAACGGGCTCCGCCAAAACACACCATTGTGAAATTCAAAACATTAAGAACAAAAAGAAGATCCTATAAGCATCCAGAAAGAAAACAAAATAGATTACAAAAAAAAAAAAGGAACCAGAATCACAATGGCTGAGAACTCTGCACTGCAACACTAGAAACTAGATGACAATGGAGTAAAGCCTTTGAAATTCTGAGTGACTATGATAATCAACCTGGAATTCCATATGCAAACAAATTATCAATTTATTAGATGTGAGAGCATGAAGATGTTTTCAAACTTGAAAGATATCAAAAATGTACTTCATGTATACCTTCTCAGGAAGTTTTTGAGAAGACATATGCACCAAAATGAGGGGATAAACCCATAAAGAGGAAGGGATGGAATCCAGAAAATAGCACATCCAGTCAAAAGGGAAACAAAGGGACTCCCCAAGATAATGGTGAAGAGAAAGACCACGATCACAGCCGTGGACTGGGAAACCAGGCCAGACTAGGGCAGATCAAAAATCTACAAGAGGAATGTATCCACAAAATAAATTGATAAAACACTTGATGTATTTGAACATTTAAAAAGCAGACATAGGTGACCGGGAGAGAGTTTGAGAATGAATTAGTGATAAGTACATAGAAAACTAAACAAATGAAAAATAAGAAAAAATTTACACTCTAGGGAAATAGAAAGTTATGCAAATGGTGAAAAGTAATAGCATTTTCCTATATAGTTTATTTGTAAACACCATTATACATGTATATGCTATTCATAATAATGTGAATACTACTTATTATTTAATTAACCAAAGTTATGATACAACTACATTGAAAGGCTGAGGAAACAGAAAGTGAATAAGGAAAATGTAGTGACACAAGCTAAATTTTCTTTTTCCATAGTAGAAAGTCAGTATATAATGTCTAAAATTTAAAAAATGAAATTAACACTAGATGTGTTATTTAAAGAAACAGAGATAAGTAGCAAAGGAAATAGCCATAAGACTACACAGAAGGTACTTCTGGGAAAGGAAAACTGGTTTGCGTTGAGGTAGACAGTGTACCTCCATTCAATAAAAATAATATAGAACTGTTAACCTATATGCCTGTGTGTTTTTGTTTTTGTTTTTTTTGCGGTACGCGGGCCTCTCACTATTGTGGCCTCTCCTGTTGCGGAGCACAGGCTCTGGACACGCAGGCTCAGCAACCATGGCTCACGGGCCCAGCCGCTCCGCGGCATGTGGGATCTTCCCGGACTGGGGCACGAAGCCGTGTCCCCTGCATCGGCAGGCGGACTCTCAACCACTGCGCTACCAGGGAAGCCCTGCCTGTGTTATTTTGATTTAGAAAAAATAAATAGTTAAAATAAAAATAACAGGGCATTAATTTTATTGAAAGATTAATTGGATTAATAGATATTCTCTACCCTAAGATAAAACATTGTGTACAGCAGTGTCAAGCTGTGGCCTAGTTGAAAGGAAATAAGCAAGATATGAACTTCCTGAAAAAGTAAATAAAGAGAAATAAAGAAATATTTCTTTATCTTCTACTGGAGCAGTGATGCTGGTTTGTTTGAATCTTTTTTTTTTTTTTTTTTTTTTTTAATAACAGTACTGCTTTCCTGGCTGAGTACTGCTTTTGCTGTGGAAGGAAAAGTTATTCCAAGCTGAGTGCTAAAGTCAAAGAGCGGCAGCCCCAAGCCTGCTGTTTTCAATTAGCATGCCAGTCCCAATGGCACGTCCGGCAGACAGTGTTTTATTAGGGGTTGGTCATCTCCTCCGATCCACGTGAACAGCCTGCGGTTCTACATGCTTCCCTTGACCTTCCGGTCCCTCTAGAGTTGTGTGACCACTGGAAGCTGAAACCACAGCTGTCTGCCACTTGACTCCCAAAGCTCAACCTTCTCTGCTCTTTCCGCTTGGGACAGAGAGGGAAAGCAAGTTGATGGAAAGAGCGTCTCTTCCCTGAGATAAAACAGTGTCTCTTCCTTGAACCAGTTTGAGAACTGCAGTGAATGAGCAGAGATGTGGAAGGGTGGTCGTGTGAATGCTCGGCAGGGGTCAAGTGGGAAATGCTGCTTCTGTCGGCACAGGGTCCTGTTCTGGGCTGGAGGAGAGTGGCCCTTTATGGGTTCAGAGGAGGGCAAGGTACTTAAAGGCTTGGCACATAAGACTCTAAAGAAGGGTGAGTGGACCCGGAATTTAGCCTAAAGAAGAGAATTTGAGGGTGATTTTAAAAGGAACTCTGGAGCAGGAAATATCATTAAATTAGGAATGGGGACCAGATGTTCTCAGTCATAAGAGCACAGAGCAGGGAGAAAGAATGACCTTATAGAATAAGGCAGAGCTTCATGATGGTTGTTAAACACTGGAATGGGGTGTCCATGGAGTCTGTGGAATTCTCCATAAAAATAAGACCTTTGTCTAATATGAGCATTTGTGTGTAGCTTTGCCTACAGCAGAAGGTATTAAGAAACTGTCTGGGGAGTCTGTCCATGAGCATTCTTTGTATCAGAGACTTTCAGATAAATAAGGTAAAAGACCCCTTGGAACCCCCATTTATATGCATCTCTGGGCCCCATAGCTATAAAGACCTGAATGAACAGTACAAAGTTGAATTTTCTTCTTTTTCTCCTCTATTCTCTTTCCATATATGTTTATAAACATATCGGCTATAGCGATAACAGGGGAACAACAGTCCCTCAATTTCACCCTTTTACTCATGGATTTGTGTTAGAGATAGAAAATTATTTACCTTGATACCATGGTCATTGAGATAGGCTGAAATTCTATTTTGGCACTTTTAAGATTTTCAACGAGATGACAGCTGATAAAGAGTAATTTTTAGGCTTGAATAAAAATGTTCCTTTTATTTTTTAATTTTTTTCCGGCTTTTTGGAGGTATAATTGAAAAGTAAAATCACAAGATATGTGAAGTGTAACATCGTGGTGATTTGATATAGTATACATATAGGATTCCCAACATCTAGCTAATTAACATACCCACCACCTCACTTTTTTATCTTTTTTAATGAGAACACTTAAGTTCTACTCTCTTAGCAAATTTCAATTATATAATACAGTGTTATAAGCTATAGTCCCCATGTTTTACATTAGATCCTCAGACATTATTCATCTAGCTGAACGTTTGCATCCTTTTACCAACCTCTTCCTATATCTCCCAGCCCCCTGCGCTTGGCAAACATTTTTCTACTCTCTCTTTCTGCGAGCTTGACTTTTTTTAAAAAAGATTCCATATATTTAAAAAATACCATGCAGTATTTATTTTTCTCTGTCTGGTTTTTTTCACTTAGTATAACACCCTCAAGTTTCATCCCTGTTGTTGCAAATTGTAGGATTTCTTCTTTCCCATGGCTGAATAATATTCCATTGCACATGTACACCACATCTTCTTTATACACTCAGCTGTTGATGGGCACCTAGGTTATTTCCATATTTTGGCTATTGTGAATAATGCTTCAATGAACATGGGAGTGCAGATACCTCTTTATATCTGCTTTTATTTTCTTTAGGTATATACCCTGAAGTGAGATTGCTGGATCATATTGTAGTTCTATTTTTAATTTTTTGAGGAACTCCCATTCTGTTTTCCCTAGTGGCTACACCAATTGATATCCCCCCTAACAGTGCACAAGGGTTTACTTTTCTCCATATCTTTGCCAACATTTATCTCTTGTCTCTTTGATGATAGTCATTCTAACAGATGTGAGATAATATCTCATTGCCGTTTTGATTTGCATTTGCCTGATGATTAGTGATGTTGAGCACCTTTTCATGAACCTGTTGCCCACTTACATGTCTTTTATTGAAAAATGTCTATTTGGTTCCTCTGCACATTTTTTTTTTTTGCGGTACACGGGTCTCTCACTATTCTGGCCTCTCCCATTGCGGAGCACAGGCTCCGGAGGCGCAGGCTCAGCGGCCATGGCTCACGGGTCCAGCTGCTCCGCGGCATGTGGGATCCTCCCGGACCGGGTCACGAACCCGCATCCCCTGCATCAGCAGGCGGACTCTCAACCACTGCGCCACCAGGGAAGCCCCCTCTGCACAATTTTTAATCAGATTTTTTTTTTTTTTTTTTGGCTATTGAGTTGTATGAGTTCTTTATATATTTTGGATATTAAGCCCTTTTTAGATATATGCTTTGCAAAGATTTTCTCCCATTCTGAAGGTTGCCTTTTCATTTTGTCAACGGTTTCCTGTGTTGAGCAAAAACTTTCCTTTTTATATTTTAAAATGAGATGACAGTAAGATCTAAATGTATTTGTTAATTCTTTGATTTAACACTTACTTGATAAGTAATTTTACATTCAGGTCCTATAAGATGGAAATATCCACACGACCTGTATGTCATCTCATAGAAATTATAACAAGCAAACCAAGAATGGATGGGTCACTGTAATCTGTAGTTAGAATAAGTACTTTTTTTTTTTTTTTTGCTGTACGCGGGCCTCTCACTGTTGTGGCCTCTCCCGTTGCGGAGCACAGGCTTCGGACGCACAGGCTCAGTGGCCATGGCTCATGGGCCTAGCCGCTCCGCGGCATGTGGGATCTTCCCGGACCGGGGCACGAACCCGCGTCCCCTGCATCGGCAGACGGACTCTCAACCACTGCGCCACCAGGGAAGCCCAGAATAAGTACTTTTTAATTTATATTTCCTATGCTCCAAATTTAAGCTAACATTTTAATTAGTAAAATGACCATGAAAGAGAGGCTGGTGGCTAATTACTACTGATTATTCCACTGTTGGCTGATTAATGAGTTCAGTTAGTAAGATAGCCATGCATTTTGATCAGTTAAACTCATCTGTGCATCTTTTAATCAACTAAATTATACAGGTGTGTTTAATAATCTGGCACAATTTTGGTGAAGTTTTTATATTACTTGACAAAGAAATGTTATTCAAAGAAAAGCAAAGTATATGAATATGTAAAGAAAACTGGTATGTATAAGTTTTATACAGCTATCTTCTCCTCATATACTTATTGTAATGACATTTTTCTTGATGCTCATCTTTCACATAGCTGCACCAACACAGACTCACTGCACTTACTTATCAAATAATTTTTTAAAAAATAAATAAATGGTTAAGCAAAATTTTTAGGAATGAAGAGATCTTGAAATCTATCCATTTTATTCATCCTCCTGCTTCTGACAAAATTGAATTTGAAGCTATCTCATAAAATGGCTCCTCTCCTGCTGGCCAGCAGGCAGTAAAAGCAATGAGGAGGCAAAGTTAGAGAAAGGAGTGAATGGCTAATATCTCATTATTTGTGTCATAGGACCACCAGGTAACGAATCATGGATGCCAGTTAACTTGTTACTCACAATATCGGAAACTGTGCTGCCCCCAAAGTACAGAATCAGTCCCAGAAACCAGGACAAGAAATATGGCACCTAGAGAGCTCCTTTAAGGCAATAATCAAAGTAGGTGCTGCAGAATGGGTTGAAATATTTTGTGTACTTTGATAATTTTATACCTATAAATTTAAAATGATATATATATATATATATATATATATATATAACATTCTAGTCTTATCAGGCTGCTGATAATCCAGAGTAGGAATGATTATTTTGGCACCAGGTAGATATATCTACCTTCAAACTTTGTAAAGCGTAATGACACCAAACTTGTCATACCTGTTTCTATTCAGAGTGATCTTTATACTAGTGGAGTTAAAATATAAGAATAAAAATATTTATACTCTAAAGCAACTCTCTTTTTGTGCATCCTACTTTAGAAGATGTAGCATATCAGAGAACTATGTCAAAGGAAAGAAGTTAGTTATTTGATGATAAATTGAGTGAAGTGGATATGAGGAAGGAAAGATAGAGGAAAGAAGATGACTTCAAAGTTCTTGGATTGAGAGACTGAAAACAGACACAGTGCCCCTGAAGTTGGAGAGGAAGTCAGCTGGAGGGAAAAGCAGAGTTTTGCTTATAATTGTTGAGTTTTAGATGATGATATAGCTTTCCCCCAAAAAATAACGTCTCAGGAAGTACAAAATAAGGATTAAACCACAGGGGTGAGGAGAACATCCAGGTTAGAAATTTATCCACTGAAGATATACAGTGTGTGAAAGTTCTAGATTAGAGTACATAGAAACTTTCTGAATTAACACACACATGGAGAGGCTGGGAAAATATTCATAAGTATACTGTTGGGAAAACAAGAGGTAGAGGTGAGAGAAATGGAAAAGGTAAGGAAATGCAGGAATGAGATTTATTTCTATAAAATTCCATGTATTTCTGTACTCATGTGTCTCCCCATTAAAATTTTTCCCTAAAATTATCTTGTAAAAGAAGATTGGATAAAAATATATGATATATGATAATATACTGCAAATTGATGAGGGCATTTAAATTTTTAAGAAGTTATTGTTTTAAAAAAGCTATATTCCTTCTGTGAAAGCATCGTGGAAAAAAATGCAAGGATGAGAAAGTCTAAACTATTCAGAAATATCTGTTTGTGATTGTCCCATATGAAATCAGAACTCATAGTAGTTGGACTCTGAAAGTGCCTAAATTATTTTGTATATACTTTTCATAAGAAATATAGCTAAAAATAGAAACAGTTACTCATGAATTTTTATCAAATCTGTGATTTTTATCAGAAGTTTCCACTGACTTAGCTTCAATTTAAGAAGAAAACATTTCTCTGACAAACTTAATTCTCTCAATGCAATACTTCGACCTGATTATTTAACTTTTTTCTCTTCCTCTTTTAAACCATTCCTATTTACTTTCTAAGTTACCCAGCTAGGCATAACTTTGTCATCCGTTCATTTTATTTAATTGTATTTGACAACTTTCAATCATTTGTCACTATTTGGAACAAATTTTAGCAGTTTTTAGATAAATAGAACCAGGAAAAATTCCATTACAAAAAGTGAAATAGGGTGAAATTTTCCTTCAGTATAGTTTAATAATTTTGCCCATGTTCTCCGTGGCCTTTAAACCATCTGACAATTCAGGGGTGAAGTTTTGGCTGGTGATAGTTAAGTTCTGATGGGAAACATGTGCTGCTCAATAGTTTCTAAGACTTTTGACCCTAAAATTCAGTTAAATTTTAATTTTCTCGAGGTTCTCTTTTTCTTAGTAATGAAATACAAATTCGTATTTGCATGTTTTGAAGATCTTCCTGGGTGTATTTTATGGTATTAAAATACCATTATATACAGAATTAACTAAAGGACTTCCTATAGCTAACATATTTCACGAATTCCCAGATAGCTTCAAAACATTTTAAGTTGGCATATGGATTTTTTCCCATGATTCACGTGTAATTCTATCAGTGACTCATTCCGTGAAGCCTCCATTGAGGACAATGATGTGCTCAGAATTTGTCTCTGAACTTAAAGAGCAGTTTGGGAAATTACATTTAATTCAATTATATAGGGATTGATTGATTAATGCTAATTTGTGGAGGCAAACACTGAGACAACACATTTGTGAACTTTTATGATTTCTACAGATTATCAAAAAGTCGACATTTGGAAGACATTTGCTGTCTGAAACTAAAAGTAACCAATGGACACTACTTTATGTACCAAGAGTGCCTCTGCCTCTCACCACTCAGCTCTGTAACAGTGCTCACTGTTGACAGGCGGGAAGATGGCTCTTCGGTGTTCCTAATGTTGCCTTCCACATGGAAGAATCCCACTAATGTGATACTCTTAGCTTCTCTCCATCCCTTATTTATTCCTCCTTAAGGAGACAAAAGATTCCATTTAATGGGTGAATCTAGAAGAAACTAGCTATGTACAAACTACCCCTGTTCTACTCCCATTATCTTTTTGGAAGAAAGTGTCTGGTGGTCCAGCACTGCTTGTCCCTGTATAGATTATGTTTATCTAATTCTGAGGGTCAGTATTAAGAAATCCATTTGCCCACACATTTAAGCCATATGCTACTTTATCAGCTTTTCATGAATTATTTTGTTCTCCATCTGTCTTGTTCTTTTGTCCTACTTTTCAGTTGGTTCATGAACCAAGCAGAGTACAGAGGTATCGTTCACTGAGCACCGCAGACCCCAATACTCCACTCCTGGCCAACAGTCAATCATTCATGTTTTTTATACAGCAAATATTTATGAAGTTTTTGCTACATGCTGGGTACTGTGCTAGGTGCTGGTGATGGTGAAAGGGTTGACTCAGTCCCTTCTGTAATGGGTTTAATGTCTAACCTCTGAGTTAATTACAGGATCAGCACCAAACCCAGGCAAAGGTTACCATATTGGCTGTGCAGCTGGAGAAATTAGGTAAGGAAGGAAAGGGAGCCTGAACTCTAATTCTGCTTAACTTAGCTCCTATTCCAAAAACTGACAAAAGATAGCTCTATTAAAATATAAACGATTCAGTTCAGACTATTTAACAGTAAACGTTTTGGACATTATTTTTTTTAACATCTTTATTGGGATATAATTGCTTTACAATGGTGTGTTAGTTTCCGCTTTATAACAAAGTGAATCAGCTATACAGATACATATATCCCCATACCTCCTCCCTCTTGCGTCTCCCTCCCACCCTCCCTATCCCACCCCTCTAGGTGGTCACAAAGCACTGAGCTGATCTGCCTGTGCTATGTGGCTGCTTCCCACTAGCTAGCTATTTTACATTTGGTAGTGTATATATGTCCATGCCACTCTCTAACTTTGTCCCAGCGTACCCTTCCCCCTCCCCGTGTCCTCAAGCCCATTGTAAGAATTTATTTGAAATTTAGTGTCTTTGAACTAAATTTATAATATTTTACACTTTTAAATGAGGTATGCAGAATATATTATTTGCTCCCAAATGTTGGATATGCCTTATATTTTTTCATAAATCCATTTGAGTTCTTTTTCTTTCATTGTAATTTGGTTTGTCTGTAAGCTCTTTCCTTTCCCCCTTGCCCCCATAATTGCAGTGATAGGGAACTGACAGTTTTATCCTTGTTTCTTAGTCTATTCACTATGTAATTAATAAATGACCCATTATGAATCTATACCTCATTTGCAATTGCATCTTCAAAATATCTTTCCTCTGCCGCTTCACTGAATTTTCTTGAACTGCCTTACAGAATTCAGGAAAAAAATGAAAGGAGAATGAATAGATCCTGGAACTTTCCTTATACTAGGCCTAGAACTGCACAAAAAGAATGTCTTTGGAGAATATACTGTTAACGCAGCTGGGGAAAAGGAGTGGAGACATTTCCAAAACCCACCCAGAGTTACTCCCACCTGGAACCCACATCATATCATCATCTCGCCTGAGAAGCAGCCTGTTCCGAATTCCTCTTTCACTCTCTTTTTTTAAAGAAATTCATTTATTTATGTTTATTTTTGGCTGCGTTGGGTCTTCGTTGCTGCACACGGGCTTTCTCTAGTTGCAGCGAGAGGGGGCTGCTCTTCATTGCGGTGCGCATGCTTCTCATTGCGGTGGCTTCTCTTGTTGCAGAGCAAGGGCTCTAGGCACGCGGGCTTCAGTAGTTGTGGCATGCAGGCTCAGTAGTTGTGGCTCATGGGCTCTAGAGCGCAGGCTCAGTAGTTGTGGCTCACGGGCTTAGTTGCTCCACGGCATGTGGGATCTCCCCTTACCAGGGCTCGAACCCGTGTCCCCAGCATTGGCAGGCGGATTCTTAACCCCTGCGCCACCAGGGAAGCCCTCCTCTTTCACTCTTAATCTACTACCAGGCCAAGGTCTACCCAGACCTGAGTCTGTCACCCCTAATAAGCTGGATAATGTCAGTGTACTGGGATGGATTTTTGCTTTCTCAAAGATACTCTGTTCCAAGAAATATAATGCTTTTTTTAAAATTAATTTTTGAACAGTAAATTATGTACTGTTCATAGGACATGCCAACATAGTTTAAAAATGACACTATGGAAAATCATTAGCCAAGCCCTTTACAACTTTTAAAGATAGAATTTAAATACAGTTTCAAGAACTCTCATAAAAACAATCTTTATCTGTTTCTGACTGTGACTGATTTTGACTCTGCTAGGAAAATCTCAGGGTGGAAATTTCCTGAGCCGACGGCAGGTCATGCTAAATTAGAGCCACCACTCTTGGGAGGTGGCAGGAGTTAAAGAATGTAACTAGATTTATTTCTCATTTGTTATATATCCAAAAGAGCATTGAAGAGTAACTTTCTAATTCCCCAGTTTTAAAAATAGTGGATCAGTTTTTCCATTCAGCTTCCCGTAGCAGAATGGAAGCAAAAGACACCTAAAACACAGCTTCAACTCACTTCCAGCACGTTTTGGAAACATTTTTTCCCCCAAGAGAAGAAAATTGTCTTTTTCTTTTAGTTTTTTCCAAGTCCATATTATCTTTTCCACAGCACGTGATTAGGATATCAAAAGCAGACATACTGTCCTCTATAAATGGATCTCTAACATTTAAACCTTGTTGAGATGCACACAGGATTTCATTGGAAAGGGCGATTCATGTAAACTGAACCACAGACCATCTGTGCCTACCTTCCATCCCCTAATTTACCCTTCTTTTTTTTTAAGAAAAGTAAACTCTTCCTTCGCTTCTAGATATCTTTTATTCACTACTCACATTAGTTAATCCCTAAAAACTAACATTTTAGTATGGCAAGATGACAATTCATTTAACCCATTATCTGAGAGGAAGCCAGGAATTGAAGGCAAAGGGGACTGTGGTTCTTTTTAATAAGATTTCTATTTCTTTATCAACATTTTAAAAGGTTGTGCTCCTTTCCTGACATCACCCTTAACTTTATTTTTTCTTATCTCTTCTTTTGATATTAAGTTTCCCCCCAAATTTAATGTAACTATGTAAATCAGCTATAGCTACTATAATGCTGCATAACAAACCACTCAGAAAAGTTCAGTGCCTTGTGGCCACAAGTGTTTATTTTTCTTCTTGCAGGTCTGTGTTTGTCTGGGTTGGCTCTGCTACAGAGTATAGGTTGGTTGGGTTGGTCCCAGGCTTCAGGCTGGCTGCAGGTAGGCTCTGTCTGTGTCCGCATACTAATTAGGACCAGGAGCCACCCAAGCCATGGGCTCCTCCTAGTGGCTCACAGAAGGCCAAGAAGGCAAGAAGAAATCTATGATGTCTCTGAAGACTTTGACTCAGAATTCTGAGTCTCTGAGTCAGAATTCCATATGCGTTGGCGAAAAACTTCACATGGTCAACCCCAGCATGAATGAAGTGGGAAAATATACTCCACTCCTGCACATGCACTGCCAGACATATGGCAGGAGGGGGAGCTGAGAAAAATCGTCAACTCTACTGTAGGGACCAATAGCAAGGGATATGATTGGGTAAAACATCCCACTGTTTCTTGACTCCACCTCAGGCTGTAAGTTAGCCTGATATAACTTGCCACTGGTGTTATATATTACAAAGGGTACCATTAAAAAACGGATGTTTTATTTAATTTAAGAAAGTTATTTGTATACATTTTATCAACCCCATGTTATAAAGCTAATTGTAGATAAACATAGGATTTCACAGCCAGTCACACAGATGGGCAAACATTTACACAAACATTTGTCATTCTCTCATATTCATTCAAATATAATTATATTTCTCAAGTCTGAGTATATCCTTGGTTATTGCAATGACTTTCCTTTATTCCATTTATCTCACTGGGTTTTAGGTAAAGCATAGAATTAGACAAGTTGTTCAAAAAGACAGCTTAAAAAAAAAGGAAGGGGCTTCCCTGGTGGCGCAGTGGTTGAGAGTCCGCCTGCCGATGCAGGGGACACGGGTTCCTGCCCTGGTCCGGGAGGATCCCACATGCCGCGGAGCGGCTGGGCCCGTGAGCCATGGCCGCTGAGCCTGCGGGTCCAGAGCCTGTGCTCCGCAACGGGAGAGGCCACGACAGTGCGAGGCCCGCGTACTGCAAAAAAAAAGAAATGAGAAAAAGAAAAATGTATAAGAAAATGTGGGTGCTAGGTACATAGGGCGAATCAGCTCTGGTGATACCCATGGTGAGCCTGTTCAGACTGAATAGACTGGAATCTGAGATCAGTATCCAGTGAGCCTCATAGAACGGCACACTTAAATGGATCCCACCATCATCCTAAACCTGAAATTTTAAATGTGTAGGAAAAGCTGGCAATGACAAAGTCCCACTGACTTTATGATTTTAGTTCAATGGTTTTAGTTCCTTGGTTGTTCAATTTACATCAACAACAGGATGAGGCTACAAAGGAAAATATAATAGTTTTTACTTATAGGTTAATTAGTAGAGATATATTTCCCAAAACAAGGGAGGCAGTTTTGCTCTTGATCAGTCAGCCAACATATGGAATACTGTGTTAAGTTCACGTTATCAAGTTTTAACATTTTAAGAAAAGTACTAAAAGATTAGGCTGTGCACAGAAGAGGACACCCAGAAGGGTAACATAACTAGAAATTAGTTTACATGCAGAAAAGCTGAAGGAACCAGTGGCTTTATCTTAAATAAGATAAAAATGATTATATAATGTTTCTTAATAAGTGTTTAAAAGGTTTCTGTGGTAAAGATATTATCATGGCTATTATAGAGGTTAAAATTTGGAATAAAAACAGAACTGATTGCCTTTAGTAAAGGTATAAATATAATTATCAATGTATTTAAACAAGGGAATAGATGCCTATACAGTTGATGTCTCTTTCCTGGAAACGTTCAGGAAATGTTGAATGGTACTCACAATTATTTGCAAATTTAATATGTCAGGATAGAATTCTGTGCCCCCAGTTTTCCAAAGGAATATGCTTATATCCTGACTCAACCATTTATTCATTTATTTACTTTTTCATTCAACAAATATTCTTTGAGAATCTACAAATGTTGTGTACTAATTTCGGCACCAGAAATACAGCAATAAACAAGACAAACAAAATCCTTGTCTTATGGGCCTTACATTCTAGTAAGTGAAACAGATGACAAATTTTTAAACAAGGAAGTAATCTCAGATTGTGACAAGTTCTCTTAAGAAAACAAGTGTCTTTAAAATTACTTGTTTCAAGAATGTCAAAAATGCATGTTTTGTTTGTGCCCTTTCCCCCATTCCAGCTCTATCACTTTCAATCTCCTTTCATTTCCATGCTCATATCTAAATGTTTATGTCACGATATGGTATAGAAGAGGAAGGAATATAAATATGAACTAGACAGACTTGGATTCATCCTTGGCTTGACCATTTACTAGTTATATGATCTTAAACAATTTACTTAGCCACATTGGCCCTCACTTTTCCTATTTATAAAATGTGGAAAACAGAGATAATATTAGTAAAAGGATAAACTGTGATGACATATGAAATATTTACCTGTGCTCTTAGTTCTCCATTTGCATTCTCCTCCATACTGCCCCCGTGAACCCCTTCACAGATCTATTTCTCCTTTCCCCTGCCTAACTCTGTGGCCAGAGGCTGACCCCCAAGGACTACATCTCCTGGTTTCTCTTGTTGATTGGCTTCTAGTTAAGTTTAGCCAGTGGAAGCACTGGCAGGAGATTGGAGAGTTCAAGGAGAGAGAGGTCAGAGTATTTCTTCCCTGATGCTTCCATGCCTTGGCAGGTATATTCAACACTAGCTGTGTCTCTCCAAGTTCAAAACTTCAGCCAGGTGGTCCCTTTTTCATAATTCTAGCTCTCTAGGGGCTTAAGGAACTTCATTTCCTCCTTGGCCTTTTGGTCCTGGGAGTGGTATGTTTTCCTGCTGATGTGCTATCATCACTAACATAACTATTGGTCCTCACTATCCCTTCACCCTACACACACATCCATAGGTAGCCCTTTGTTGAAATCTCTTCATTAGAACAATCTGGGGAGAATTCTGTTTCCTGTAGGGATTCTGACTGACCTAGTACTGGACATCAGAAGTAGCCACACAAAGTAGATCCTCAGTATGGTATTCTGGAACTGATTTGTTAACATATTTGATGAAAACATGGTCCTCCTGGAGGAAAATGAGAAACCGGTAATGGCGTGTCATGGCATCATAATTACTCAGTGCTGATGTGGGATGAAGAGCCAGATATCAAATGGCTATTGCATTTGGTTTTTATGACAATAATGATTACAAAGGGTATGGAGTAGACTAGCTGTTTCTGACTATCCTGGGAGCTTACAAAAACAAAAAAGATAACTACAAGACTTAAATTTCAAACTCAAAGCACTAGTGGAGAACTAAAAACTTCCGTGGTAACCTAAAAAGAACCCCTTCTCTCTAGTAACTACAGGGCAGACATGCCTGAGGATTGGGCCAAAAATATGATTGTTTAGGTTGCAGAATTGCTACACTGTATAAAAACATAGCATCACCACAACCATTATGTTAAGGTTAGAGCACTGGTTGAGAAGCTAGACTCTGAGACTTGGGATGAGCATATATGGACAGACCCATTTGAAGGTGTGAACTTCGATTCTTCAAATCACCCTGAGATTCTTTGGTGTGAAGTAGCCTCCCTCCCCTTGTATGAGAAAAATAATCTTTCCATGCATAAAGACCTTTCAGTGACTTCATCCGCGCTTTTGCCTCACAAAGGGATATCAGTTCTTCTTAATACCTATCCCCATCATCTCTCATTGCCTCTATATCCATAACTAGATCTAGATCCCAGAATTGCTCAGGTGGAAAATTGATAAGCTTGTTTCAGAAGAGACAGAGTATGCATCCTAAGAATTAGAAAATCTTTTAAAATTATATCAGTAGGAATCTGATGAGCTGTGTTGGGATGGTGTCTAAGAGTGTTTTGCTGAAGCAGACAAAATATAAGAGTGAGTTGTCTATTCATCTATTGATGGACACTTAGGTTGCTTCCATGTCCTGGCTATTGTAAATAGAGCTGCAATGAACATTTTGGTACATGACTCTTTTTGAATTATGATTTTCTCAGGGTATATGCCCAGTAGTGGGATTGCTGGGTCGTATGGTAGTTCTATTTTTGGTTTTTTAAGGAGCCTCCATACTGTTCTCCATAGTGGCTGTATCAATTTACATTCCCACCAACAGTGCAAGAGGGTTCCCTTTTCTCCACACCCTCTCCAGCATTTATTGTTTGTAGATTTTTTGATGATGGCCATCCTGACTGCTGTGAGATGATATCTCATTGTAGTTTTGATTTGCATTTCTCTAATGATTAGTGATGTTGAGCACAATGGAATATTACTCAGCCATAAAAAGAAACAAAATTGAGTTATTTGTAGTGAGGTGGATGGACCTAGAGTCTGTCATACAGAGTGAAGTAAGTCAGAAAGAGAAAAACAAATACCGTATGCTAACACATATATATGGAATCTAAAAAAAAAAAAAAAAAGGTCATGAAGAACCTAGGGGCAAGACAGGAATAAAGACACAGACCTAGAGAATGGACTTGAGGATACGGGGAGGGGGAAGGGTAAGCTGGGACAAAGTGAGAGAGAGGCATGGACATGTATACACTACCAAACGTAAAATAGATAGCTAGTGGGAAGCAGCTGCATAGCACAGGGAGATCAGCTTGGTGCTTTGTGACCACCTAGAGGGGTGCGATAGGGAGGGTGAGAGGGAGGGAGATGCAAGAGGGAAGAGATATGGGGACATATGTATATGTATAACTGATTCACTTTGTTATAAAGCAGAAACTAACACACCATTGTAAAGCAATTATACTCCAATAAAGATGTTTAAAAAAGAAACCAGAGTGAGTTATCTATAGACATGTGCTAACCTAGCATTTTGAATTTAGTCTGCCAGCCAAGCAGCTTTAACTACATTTAGTAGTTTCTTCCATTGACTACTGAAGGCTGGATTCAATGAAAATAAACAGTTCACATTGTTGAGATGCCAGAACTTCCTTGCGCTATGGGCAGGAAGGAATCTAAAGGTTTAGAGAATTGAGACACTTGAGGTAGATTTATTATATACAACCTACACACCTTCCTTCTATGTCCACCAGGAGATGTCAGAGAACAACCGTTCCATCAAGGCAATAAGAAGTTTTAAAAATTCACCAAGAAGAGAACAGTGTCCTTGAGAAGTTCCATGGTAGCTGTCTTCGGCAAACTGAAAATAAAGGTGAAGGATGTGGCCATTGTATTAGGGTATCTCATATGTTGGGATCTCTCATTTCAATGGGAATAACACAGTCCTGGAGTGGGAAAGACCATGTGGTAGTGCTTAACCCTCAGAGAAAAGGTGGTTGCTATTATAATCAGCCACAGAGACTGAGTGGCAACCAGTGTTTTAACCTACAGAAATGTGTGGCAGTGGCGACAATGCTCTCTAGTATAAAGTGGATGGGCAGCCAGCAATGTATTACTTGATCTCTGTAACTGGAGAGAGTGTATGTCTGGTAAACAAAAATCTAATTTCAGTCACCAAAGGGGGAATTCATTCCTTCTTATAATCTCCCACTCAATTTCCAGACCTAGGAAGTTCTTGAAGAAGGACCTGGGAAATCAGCTTCTGGGAAGATGGTTAGATGGACCTTGGAGAATGACTGGATTATCAAAAACTTAATCTGATTGTAGCTGCCATTCCGGAAGTGATATCTTTGCTGGAGAAAATTAACACAGTCCCAGCTTCCTAGGATAGCAACTATTCACCTGGCAAAAATATTTTTCTCAATCCCCAGATATGTTGCATAAAGCCTTCGGCACAGAGAGGACAGACCCATAGAATTTGGGGGCAAAGCAACTATTTCTCCATTTGAAAGCATCTCTTAGGAAAATGGCTAAAATCTCTTCTTTTTGTTTTTGGACACATTAATGTCTAGCTAGAGTTCATGTATCTCAGCCTCCCTTGTAGCTACATATGGCTAGTTGACTACATTCTAGAAACTGGAATGTGAGAATCTATGGTGTATGCAATGCTTACTGCATTTACAAAGGAAGTTGCTTGCCCCCCTCCCTTTCCCCTTTGGTAACCATAAATTTGTTTTCTTTGTGAGTCTGTTTCTGTTTTGTATGTAGACTCATTTGTATTATTTTTTAGATTTTGCATATAAGTCATATCATATAATATCTGTCTGACTTCACTAAGTATAATATTCTCTAGATCCATCCATGTTGCTGCAAATGGCAATATTTCTTTCTTATGGCTGAGTAATATTTCATTGTATATATATATATATATACACCACATCTTCTTAAGTCAATTGTCTGTTGATGGGCACTTGGGTTGTTTCCATGTCCTGACTATAATAAACTGTGCTGCAATGAACATTGGGGTGTATGTATCTTTTTGAGTTAGAGTTTTGGGTTTTTTTTCTGGATATATATCCAGGAATGGTATTGCAGGATCATATGGTAGCTTTATTTTTAGTTTTTTAAGAAACCTCCATACTGTTTTCCATAGTGGCTGCCCCAATTTACATTCCCAACAGTGTACAAGGGTTCCCTTTTCTCCACACCCTCTCCAGCATTTATTATTTGTACGCTTTTTGGTGATAGCCATTCTGACCAATATGAGGTGATACCTCATTGTGATTTTGATTTGCATTTCTCTCATAATTAGCTATGTTGAGTATATTTTCATGTGGCTGTTTGCCATCCGTATGTCTTCTTTGGAGAAATGTTTAAGTCTTCTGCTCATTTTTTGTTTGGGTTGTTTATTTTTTCGATATTGAGTTGTATGATTCTTTGTATATTTTGGTTATTAACTCCCGTCAGTTGCGTCATTTGCAAATACTTTTTCCCATTTCTTAGATTGTCTTTTCATTTTGTTGATGGTTTGTTTTGCTGTGTAAATGGTTTTAAGTTTGTTTAGGTCTCATTTATTTATTTTTGCTTTTACTTATTTTGCCTTGGGAGACTGATTTAAGAAAACATTCCTATGATTTATTTACATTTTTAAAAGTAAGTTTATAATATACCTCCTGAAAACTGTTACACATTTTAGGAAAAGCTTGTCATTATGATTTGCTAATGTGACCTCAAATTTTCAAATGTAAATGTTTTCCTAGGGCAAAGTGTTGATTCATCTAAAAAAAATCTAAAATTTTCAAATCTAAGGGGAAATTTTAGAAATAGAAAATGTCTAACTGATGTGGTGAATCATTCTGAATTCATTTTTGACTCAATTAACATTAGGAATAGAAAGAATTCAAAGTCCAGAAGCTTCTTGGTGTTCACATTAAATATTCTAAAAGTCATATTAGGAACAGTGGCAACTTCCAAGCTTAGACTCCCTAAAATCCTCCCCTGGATAAACTTTGCCAGTTTTCAGTCCAGAGCATCACATGTATAGACTACAAATAAAGGAATTATTACCATACTAACAAAATTTCTACGTTTGCCTCTCCTTGGTTAGCACTTTAGCACTTTAGTCCTCCTAAAACTTGAGGAAGGTAAGAAGGTCACAGAATTCTCCTTCATCTTGTATTACTAAAGGGTTACACTTAAACCTGGAGGACTTCATCTCAACAGTCTCAACAAGGGACTAGTTATGAAATATTTTAATGTGGCTACAAATCAGATATTTTCCTTTCCTTTATAGTTCACAAGACTGATCCTTATCAAGTGTTACTTTTAAGAGCAATGTTTACACATCCCATGAATCAATGTTTCTCTTGCTGCAGAGGGTGATTAAGATTTTTTTCACACTTCTGTTCTCAGCTTGGATGTGGTACATTTTGCAGGGAGTGCCCTTGACTTTGAAGTTGCCTTTCCAATTCTGTCTCCTTTTTCTTATGGGAGGATTGAAAGGACCTGCTTTTCCAGTTTGACTTATTCAAATAAGAAAAATATTTCATATGCATTTATTTGAACTTTCTGGTTTTTTTCTCACTGGATATTGCCATGAGTTCATTTTGGCTGTGGTTTTCTTGCACGTAAACTATGGCATAAAACAGTGGTTTTGAAGTGTGGTACTTGACCAGCAGCATCTGTATCATTTAGGAACTTGTTAAAAGTACAGATTTTCAACCCCATCTCAGACTTACTGAATTAGAAACTTTTGGTATTGAACCTAGCAATCTGTGTTTTAATAAGCTCTGATGCACACTTGAGAACCCATGGCATAAAATAATGTGAAAGTGGCTTTGTATTTGAATATGTTGAAAGTAGAACTGAGCAAATATACCTGAAAAATGGGATATTGTGTTGAGCTGGATTCTGACACATAGTATGGAGTCACCAGAAAAAGTGCTCTAAGTTTTAATGCTATTGGCCCCTGGTGAGGAGGGGCAGGAATAGGGACCAAAGTGGTTCATTTCTTACTTTTGTTTAAGGTACTGCTTTAGCAGGAAGTACTTGAGCCTTGGTACTTCAGGTGTGATCTGAGGACTAGCATCTTCAGAATTTCATGGGAACTTGGTAATTCCTCCAACAATTTACGTTTTAAGTAGGCCTCCTTGTGCTTATATTTACACAATATAAGAGGAAATGAGAGGAGCCATTGACTTAGTTGAGTACCTGGTGGTGATAATCAGGGCCAGAACAATTAAATCATGTGTCCACTAAGTCAAATGTAGGTAATCAATGACATATAAACAAATTAAAGTTCAAGTACAACTCAAATATCCATGTATTTTCTAGTTTTCACTATTTTTCTTTTCAGACAATAAGAACAAGAAAAATGAGGAATAAAAAAGATTGGATTCAAGAGGTTATAAGAGAAAATGAAGAGCTAAAACTATCATGGGTAAAAATGTCTAGAAAATATTATGAGTTAAAGCACTAGCTGTGTCATGTGAGAAATAAAAATAAAGGGGACATTCAGGTTATATCTTCATGTTATCATAACTGGTTGAATATGAAGTAAACAAAAAATGAGTTGATACTTTCACTTGGACAATATCAAAATATTTCTACAAAACTAAACTTAAAACATTTTTTCACTCAATAAAGTAAAATTTGTTGCTTTGGTGTAATAATAGTATTAACAGTAATGATATTTATCAGGTTTCTACTATATGCCAGACATGACTAAAGGTACATTAGATATACTAACTAATTTAATCCTTATATCAGTCCTATGAGAAAAGTACTATTATATCCCTATTATATGGATGAAAAAACTGAGTCTCAGAGAGGTTAATTAATGTGCCTAAGGTCACACAACAGTCAGCTGTGGAGCTAGGATTCAAATCTAGGTAGTGTGGTTCCAGACCCAGCCCTCTTAAACACTACACTATAATGCTACCTCTGAAAAGATCATTTTAAATAAGATTCGTAAGTGGTCTTAGGAACAACAACAACAAAGTAATCAAAAACGGTTAATTTGAAAAATGAGAGGAATTCCCTGGTGGTCCAGGGGTTAGGACTCCGGGCTTCCACTGCAGAGGTCACAGGTTCCATCCCTGGTCGAGGAACTAAGATCCCGCAAACCACGCGGTGCAGCCAAAAAAAAAAAGAAAAAGAAAAAAAGAAAGAAAGAAAAATGAAGGTACTTAATTTTCAGAATCTGAAATATTATTTTCCCTGATTTGTTCAACCTGTGATAGAATTCAAGAAGAGAGAAATTGCCTTCCCTTGTCACCTCATTTCCCTTCGTTACTTCCAGGCAATTATTCTTCGATAAAACACATATTTGTAATTCATACCATGCACTCTTTACTTTTACTTGTTGCTCTTATCTACCAGGGCTCTGGTAGATGAGATAGGAAAAATTTGGTCCATCCACAAGGTAGATGGAAATTTGTAACAGCTGACAGAGTATTTCCCAGTAGTGCTGTGGGTCCAACTGGAGTTATAGACGATGAAATTGTGAACGTAACGAGATGAATTCAAGTTTCAATTGTTAAAACATGATTTAATTGTCGCTGGAAAATCTAGTCAGATTTATACAAAGAATAAGTGTATTCAGAAAAATCCCAAATAATGTTAATAAAAATTAATTTTAAATAATAAAAATAAAATTTCCAAGAATAAGAATATTTTGATTGTGGTATTTGAGAAAATACCACATGGTGCTTGATGAATTGCTAGACATTTAAAAATTCTCTTTAATAAGTGAAGTAAGCCAGAGAGAGAATGGCAAATATCATGTGACATCGCTTATATGTGGAATCTAGAAAAAATGATACAAATGAACTTTTTACAAAACAGAAATAGACCCACAGACATAGAAAACAAACTTATGGTTACCAGAGGGGAAAAAGGGGGAGGGATAAATTAGGAGTTTAGGATTAAAAAATATACACACTACTGTATATAAAATAGATAACCAGCAAGGACATGCTGTATTGCACAGGGGACTATACTCAATATCTTTTAAAAACCTATAATGGAAGAGAATGTAAAAAAAGAATATATATATTTATATATATAATTTAATCATTTTGCTGTACACCTGAAACTAACACAACATTTTAAATCAACTATATTTCAATTAAAAAAATTTTTAAATAGAAGGCAAGAAAAAGAAAAAAAAACAGTAGATGGATTAATTTTCAAAATTCTCTTTAATACTCTATTAATTCTAGAAAGTTTAACTTTATAAATGTAAAAATGAAATCATAACATACTATGAAAATATATAGGAGAATCATTTTTTTCTTTTTTCCCTGTACCACGTGGCATGTGAGATCTTAGTTCCCCAACCAGGGATTGAACCCATGCCCACTGCACTGGAAGGCAGAATCTTAACCACTGGACCACCCAGGAAGTCCCCAGGAGAATCATTTTCAAATCTTAGACCAAGAAAAACTATTTAAGCCAACTTCAAAGGCTGAAATCATTTTTTTAAATGTCTACATATACGTTTAAAAATGTGGAAAAAACACTACTGTATATCATTTTTTCACATATTTATAAAATGGACAAATATTCCTAACAGAAATAACTAACAAAGTTTCTTAATATACAAAAATGTCTTATTTGTCTTTCTTACTAAATTATAAAATAATTGAGAATAGGGACCTATGCTATTTGGCATTGGATAATATTGCCAAAATTTCTTGAGTATGTAAATTAATAAATAAATGTCAGAAAATCAATATAAAATCAACCCAGGCAAATACCATAACATTTTGAGATGTTTCTCTGGTTGAAGAGTTTTATTTTTACTTCAGACTGCAAACTCTTGGCAAATATAGTTGTTTTTACATAAGATTGGGTATATGATTATCCAGTGACAGATACATGAAATATTTTTTTTAAATGATGCTAACAACATTTAACAGTATCTAAAGAATGACTGTGGGCTTGGGCCTTGATGGTTCCTTCATTTATAATTGTCTAAGCTAGATTTATAATTAAATAGCTGCTTTGAACTCAGTGTCATGAATGGGCATGTTGTCTTAGGAAAGCAAGTCTTTTTCATAAGTTGAATTTTCTAAATGTTTTCTTACATTTCATTATGCTGAGCTTTGGAATGAAGTATAAGTAGCCAGTCATAAAAACAGTGCCACTCATGCTAGTTTGGTGGTGACCCATCTTCTCATCTATGTCATCAATTGTCCTCTTTTATTGGGTTTTGCTCTTAGTCTCTATCCTCACAAATGCAAATCCACCCACTGACCTGATAATAAATTGTATGTAAAATGGCACCACAGCAATTTGCCATGTAGCTTTGAGCAAGAGGCTTAATTTTTTGCCATGCTATGTGTGTTGCCACCCATAAGGGTACATTTTTAGTATATTTATTTCATACCACACTGGAAGTGTTAACCTAGTCACAGGATCAATACAATATAGAAAGAGGCCAGCAGAGAATTCTTTAAATTATAGTCTTTTCTCCCCCAGAAGATTTATTTCTACTCACCAAAAGGAAATATTTACAATGGCTCAGCTATCTTTAAAATCAACCCAATGGTATAAAAACTGGCTACCCATAGGGCATTTAAGGTGATGGGATTTGCCCATAGACCCTGCTCTCTGATGTTAAGCAAGTGCATGGGGAAGGAGCCGTGTATGTCCTAACTTGCTACAGCTTTACCAATCTGCTTTATTCCCACAGGCTTTTTTAAAGGTTCTTTGTAAAAAGGTTTCCTTCTGCAAGTCTACCATTGCCCCAGTGTGCTCCAGCACCCACTCCATTTGGCAAAATGTTAATTAGCCCTTTCACTTTGGACACAGTACCTGCAATCCACCTATTCCCGCAGTCTTAAAAGTTTCACAGTTCTTGCTTCCTGAGACTAATGAGCCTAAAATACAAAATCTGATTCCCTCTGTTCCAAACCCACATTCATAGGCCAACCTCACACTCTTCTAATACATACATACACACACACATACACACACACACACACACACACACACACACACACACACAGAAATCTATAACAACCACGATGACAAAGAGTGGCATTTCTAATTACCTCCTCACTCCCCTATTGGAAAGCCATGTAATGAGTGGATCCAGTGCATTGATTCTACTGAAGAAAGGATATTTCTTAGGTATGGTCACAAGGTGAGAGATCAGACAATGAATATCAAAAAGATGCTTGAAAGAGGAAGCCAAGTCAAGGCAGAAGGGGTTGTGGATTGATGGATTATCAAACAAAAAGCGCAGCCTGCAAACATTAAGAGCTACAAGAGACAGGCTAGCTTCTTTCCTCTCTGTGTCTATTCTTCCCCCTTCCAGTGTATTCTGCACTATAGCCTGAGTTAGCTATTTAGAACACAAATCTAAACAACTAGTTCCCCAATTAAAACCTTTCTAATAATGTCTTCTTTTTAACCTTGGAAGAGTCTAAAATCATTAAAAAGACCTCACAAGAACCTGCATGATTTGACCTCCTAAATGGTCTCACTGCCTTTACTGTCTTACACTCAAGCAAATTTAGATTATGTCACAACCCTGCTAAAATAATCTATGATGGCTGCCTGTTACCTGTAGAATTTGAAGCCCAGTTTCCCTGTTTTTACCTTAACTCAAATTTATTCCCCATTACTTCCTTTTATATCCTTTCATTTGGTGACCCACACTACCCTTGCCTGCTTGGCCTCTCATTTCCCACGTTCTCCCACCCCTCAAACTCTGCAAATCTAAATTCTTTCTAGTAGACCTTAAACCCCATTTTACCCTGTGTCTTCTCTTAATTCCCCCTGTTAAGAAATCTCTTCACTGTCTGCATTGTTGTAGCATTTTACGGCACTTTACCCTCGCTTCTTTGGATTGTAGATAGCTCTGTCCCAGTCTAATTTCCCCTTCTTGCCTGAACATTCGTTCACATGTAAACAAGGAGCTACATCTGATTCATCAGTTGTTTCAAAACATCCAGAAGTGTCAGGAACCTTAGTTGGTTCTCACTCAACAAATATTTGTGCAGTGCATGACTGTCTTCAACCTTCAGAAATCAATCTCTCCGAGAATCTACACAAACCAAGCTACTACTGACTTCCTTTGTCTACTGCTGCCTGAGTAGAGAGGGCCAAACAGTCCTAGAATAAACGAATTAAGGTCCAAAAGATGAAGAAGCACAAAGCAAAGAGAATAAGAAGGAGATGATCACACCATGTGCTGATTGTTTTGCCCAGAAGGCTTCAAGGCCTTTAATTAAACAGTTTAACCATGGGATGCAAAAGATGGAATGTGCTACTAATTAATGCTTTAAACTCATTATACTCCCAGGCCAGAAAATATAATAACTGCGTAAAAATTTGGAAATTATTTCTGCAGAGATCATGGCAGTTTTCTTTGATAAATCTCAGTCACTGAGCTTCAAGGAAGCCTGTGCTATTAGCTGAGGTGATATGAACAAAAATGAGTCAGGATTTGAAGATGGAAGTTTGATTGACAAATATTTAGATGAAAGACATCACCACACTCAAATCTCTTTTTTTCTCTGTCTTAAAATTTCTAAAAATAGTGCATGGTGTGGTTGCAATATTATTCAGTGACTAGATTCTAAAGACATTTATAGGGAAAGAATTGTTTATGTCAAAATTAACTTTGAAGGTCCTTTAAATTTTACATGAGATAGAGTAAACATGGTTTGGGTATCATTCCATCTCTCAAGAAGTTCACTACAGTAAATCATTTTTCCCTAGAATAGGGATAGATTACTGTTTCTTTGCACATCAGAGGAAGTAATTTGTTTATAGCTAAGGGCCTTGTTTTGTGAAAGCCACTTTTCTTCTTTTTTCCTTTAACTTATAAAGTTGAATTTACAAATTCAAATGTACCTAAAATGGAATATGACTACATGTCTCCAACTTAATCTAAATTCATTTGCTCTTAGGAATTTTAGTACACTTCCACAAAGATACAGTTGGACTCCATAATTACAAGTGGCGGCAATCTAAGGATTAATACAAATCATTTTCCCTAGCTAAATTATTAATTCTATAATTCTTAAAGTGATTTGAATTTTAAAAATTGTTTTAAAAGAAAATCTTTAATTTTCTGATTATTCTTCAATTAAGTTATTCAAATGAATTAGAGTGTTTTTGTCCTTTTTTCCATTCTCCTTACCTCACTCTTGGAAAATTTGTATGGGTGGAGTGTTTGAGATTTGGCCACACATTCCACAAATCTTATTCTCTCAATTTTATTCTATAATGTTCAGAAGATTTTGATGAAGCAGAAAATATTAGGCAATCAGAATCAGCTGGTTATATCCCTTATCATGGGTCTTTACAATGCTAGTTAGCGTACCACTTCTGATTCAGTGCTGAGATTTCTTCTGTTTAATAGATAACAAAAGGTACACTGATAAATATTTTTATGGACATCACATTTCATATGGAAGTCTTGTTCCCTATGCCATACATAATATTTTTAGAGCAACTGCAATTCAATAAATAATATTTTTAATAGATATTATATGAAAGACACTAGTTTGAGTTCTGCAGGGAGCACAAAGATTATCAATATATAATTTCTGAGCTCAAGTTTTTACAGTCTTTACAATTTTTAGGAGAATTGTGATAGCTAGGTATCAAAATAGCTCTTAATGTCACCTTCTGGTATTTCCCACCTTTGTATAGTCCCTTCCCACACTGAATTAGGGCTGGCCAGTAGAACACTATGGAAATGATGATGTGTAGCTTTCTCAGCTAGGTCAAAAAGTCACCTCAGCTTCTGTCTTGGTCTGTTGGATCATTCACTCTGGGGGACGCCAGCTGCCTCTCAAGAACTGTGAAAGAGCTGAGATTTTATCCTTCTTGCAAGCTAAGTTGCCCTGCCACAGTTCCATAGATGGTAGTAGAAGACATGAGACTCCTGGGTCATACTCAAAGGACAGTTTATCACTGAATACAATGAAAGTAGACAAAGTATCAGCATTGTGCCAGTTCCTTGAGCCCCACTTCCATAGGCCATTGCAAAATGGGCCAAGTGATAGCTATCCAGGCAATGGGTTGCTTTAAAGGAGATGAACCCCAAATTTAGGGAACCTGATTTTTTAATAATGGGCAATAAACCTTTCTGATCTTTACCTTAAGGAGATATTACCTTTATTATATGGAAGAAGAAAAATAAACTTCCCTCTGCTCCGGAGGGAGACTGTCTATCTTCCAAGGTTGTTTGCTATACAAACACCCTTAGAAAGATAGTTCAGAACATGGCAAGTCATTTCCTCTGCTCACAAGATGTGAGACAGCCCTAGAAAATTGTCTCCCAATATGGCCAAGCCATGAGCTACTCATGCAGCCCTAGCAAGAGACCCACATCTGAAGCCTCTCCCAGCAACAAGATCCACTCTGCCAGCTCAGCAGCTGAAGCACCTTGAAAGAGGATCCTTCACCCCAGGGAAGCATTCAGGTGACTGCTTTCCTAGCTGAAATATAGGAAATATAATTTTATGAATGACCTCAAGCCAGAGCCATCTGGGAAGTTGCTCCCAAATTACTAATCCACGGAAATTATGAAGGTTCATAAGATTGTCTTAAGCCACTAAGATTTGAGGTGATCTCTTCCACAGTAATACATAAACAATATAAATTTTGTGCTTGGAAGTAGCGTGCTATCACTACAAATGTCTTAAAACAGAACAGTGGCTCGGGGATGAGATAATAGGAAAAATCTGGGGGTACCTAAGGAGACTGTTAGGAAAAATATAAGAGGCCTTAAAGAGACTTTCAGCAAAGCCTGACCATCTTTGAAGAGCAAAACAAAGTGAGGAAATGTTGTTGAATACTGGAGATCTGTGTTGTGTAGCAGCAGAAGGTTAGCAACACTGGTGCCTGGTTACTGGTAGTAACATGGAAGGTGAAATATACCTGAGGAACTGGCTTATCTAGCAAAGATTTCCAGGCGGTATCAAAGGTCCCATCTGGCTTCTTGCTGCTTAGAGTAAAACGAGATAGGTAGCCTTTTTGGTGATCCTTAAAGAATATATAATGTGTTATATTGTAGGCAATATAACTTTTATAATAATTCACCATTTGTGCATATTGCATGTTCAGAAAATAAATCATTATTTTCTACATAAAAAATAGTTCCCTACTTTAACATTATGAACAAACAACATCTTCCAAAAATAATTAAACTGGTTAGAGAGAGAAAGGGAACATAAAAACTTCTGTTTTAGTTGCCTTTTTTAAGTGGCTTTGAAGGTGAACTTTAAAAAATGTAATGAGAAATAATACTTTCAGTGTTAGTGTCCTAGAGGTTTAAATACCATATCGTGTAGTACTGGAAGTCAACTATTATGAGCCAAAGTAAGATAAGGGAAGTTTCCAGGAAGGCAAGTGTTGAGGCATAGCTGCATATTCATCAGTGTGTAAGAGAAATAGGAGGTATCAAAATGGAACATGATTCTTAGAGCAACAGTGTTAAAAACTTATTTTCACAAGCAAGTGTTTTTCCATCTTCAATAATTATTGTTTCTTACTTTGAAAAATTTTAAACAATAACAAAGCACTTGGTCAAAAAGATTCAATAAGCTTTCAAGATGCCAGCTTCAGTTTGGCAGTGATACTAAGCCAGTCTTTGAAAGCTGAACACATTGGACTGATTCAAATGATGAATAATTGGGAGGCCCATGCAAAATAGTTTCTAAACACTTTCTTAATCACCTGCTTCTACAGTCAACAATTACGAACCTTTCAAAGTCTGCTGAATATGCCCTGCTTTAAATCTTATACCTTTATTTTTTAATACATAAAATCAAACAAACAGTCAAACAAACAGTGAATCCATTTTAGAACATAAAAATTACATTAGGACTATTTGTCTTAATTTTTCTTTTTTTATTTGTGATCCAAATACTTAAAAATAGTTTCACTTAGTTTGCATGCACACACAAGTGTGCACACACACACACACACAGAGAAACTAAGTTGAAAAACAGCTCACTGAAAAAAAACCATAACAGCAGTTCTCTTTCTTATTTTGCTTTTGCAGGAGTATTTGCCTTCAAAACGATACTGTTAACTTCTAGCAGAAATTCATCAAAATGATAAAACTATTGGGAAAGATGTTTCTTTCCTAAGAATTGAGCTTCTGGTTCTCCTCAAAGGACAGTAAAATATTCCTTTCACCTTACTCTTATTTAAAGTGAGCAGTCGTGTGATTCTAAGCTCAGGAGAGGCACTGCCAAAGGAAAGTTAGTGTGCCATCCATTCTAGTCTCCTCAGCTCCAATCCAGATACCTCTCTCTTTTTAACTCTAGAGGCCAGAGACACTGATATGAAGTGGAGACAAGTATATCACCCAGAAACTACGTGAAATGTGCTGTAGTGTAATGTGCATAGTGCTGGGAGTTGGGAAAACTGAGTCTTCACCATGCTTTGCTCAAAACTTGCTGTGTAGTCACTTGCTATCATTAAACCTAAGCTCCCTCATCCATGAAGTAACATAGTTACACTGAGTGATCTAAGTTCCCCTACAACTCAGCCGGTCTCTCATCCTAAAGTTCCTACCTTTCAGATGGCTACAACCTGATATCAAATTATGAAGCCTGGCTTTATTGAGCAGTATCATTTGTAGGGAATTTTTTCCCTTGTGATATATTTTCCCTTGAAGTTAATGTCCAGTTATTTTGAAAGTTAAACACTGTTTGAAATGCACCATTAGTCATTATAATGTAATGACATTGTCTGAGAGTAACGAAAACCCCATGACCTTGGTATTGTTGAAAAGGTCTTGGTGGTGATTTATTTTACATACGTGATGAGTTGTTTGACATCCTTGTCACTAAAATATAAACTTGTGCAACTTTTCGTGAAGCTCTTCTTCAGGAAAGTTGATCTCTGTCACTGAACATATGTTCTTTCACCAGATAACTGCTTTGATTAATTGATTCCATCACAAGTCATGATAGACTTGGCATGACAAAGGCTGTCTGTTCTGTATTCAGAGGATCATTTCTTTAAATGAAAATATAAATTGTATTTTGTGTCAGATGGTTTTCTGCCTCAAAGGAAGATAGCGAGGAACAGGACAGCCATGAGGCTTTTTACTAAGCTTTTTACTTTTTACTAAGATCAAACACATTCAGTCAGTGGATAACTTCACAACACAGGGAGGCAAATGAACAGTTCTAAATTCCCTAGAATAAAATGAGGTTTTAATTTCAAGTATTTTAAGTGCATGCAGCATATTGGGCGGCAGTGGTGGTGGTGGGGAACTATTGTGCATGAAGAAAAGTATTTTGATATTGAAAAAAGTTTTATATGTTTTCTTAAAAACACATACTTTCATATGAAAATATCAAATTAGCAATCTTCTCCAAAGGCCAGAACTCTACAATACTATTGTTAGTTTTCTGGCTTTTCACATAAATTTTTAAATGTCTCCCCAAAAGAAAACAGAAGTGAGGAAGTTTTTTGAAGTGGAGCATTTGAACAGTTGTTCACCCATACTACTTTTATGGTCCTCTCCTTTTTTGTTCTTAACTTACAGAAAAATTATACTTTAAAAAAAAACCTACCAAGTAAACAAACTTGAGTAAGAAATCTAAAAACATCTGAACAGGAGCCAGACGTGTAGGTGAAATTCATCTTAAACCATTTGATTCACACGTGTTCTTTCTCTGACAAGACAAGACAAGCCAAACAGCATTCCTCAGTTTTTCCTTTTGTTGTTTGCCAGTTAATTTTTATTCACTGGAAATGCCAATTTTCCACATGCTATTCAATGTGGTGCGCTTGTTTGAAAAGAAGCAAAGCAAAAGAACTACAGATGCTGAGGACTTAACTCATTCCTCCCTTTGCTCTCCTCCACAACAAGTCCTCTTTCTTCCCAACTTAGTGAGAAACAAAAGCAGACTCATTCAACTTCAAAACTTGAACCCACGCCAGGTGAAATATTTTAGCAAGGCTTATCCTGTGCTGGGTCACACTGTATAGGTGGGCCTCATTAAGTGGTTTTTGTTGGCTACTCGTTTATTATGACTTTGCAGTCACACCCTCAGTGCCAAAGTGCAGCTCTGCAAAGTGTGTGTGTGGGGTTGGGGGGAGTTGTGTGTGCTTTGTTTCAGAATGCAGAGCTAAAGAAAATATGTAGTTTTAGAAATTTGGGAAACTCATTATTTCAGAATACATTTAATCTACAATGAACCATTTCTCACATTGGTCTTTACCATGTACACCTGAGAGTCAGCAGCTTTTGCACCCCCTTCCGTTTTTCCTAATAGGTAAACTGGGTAGGGGCTGGGGAGAGCTTGACCACTTGCTTCAGTACAGGTTAGAATGTCAAGAAAAAAAAAAAAAGAGTACAAACAAAACTTGCATCTTGAATTCTTTTGCCTACATCACCAGACAAGTTCCTGCCTGGGGAAACATGGCAAAGTAATGCAAATACTGCAACCAAAAGTTCTTACAGGAGGTGCAGCATCTCTCTAGAGTGACTTAACCTACAGGGAAGGATCCCTTTACCAGACTTGGTACAGAGTAGGAGCAGCGATCAGAATGCATTAAACCAATACGATTCAGCTCATTTGTTAATGAAAAGAGCCTAAATAAAACTGTGGAATCCAGACCATCTTGTAACTTGTAGATGATTAATAGCAGATGAAATCCAAATATATTGGGATATAAACATGTTCCATAGATTTCTAGTGGCGTTATGTTGATAGGGAAGAATAATTCTTGGTTATTGCCATCGTATACTCTGTAGCATTTTAGAACTGGAACATGTCTTCAGGATTAGCTGGTTCAACTCCTTCATTTTACAGATGAAGAAACTGAGGCCCAGGAGGATTAAGTGATTTATCAAAGATCAATCACATGGCTAGTTAACAGTAAGAGTGGGTTTTACATGGTTCTCCAGACAGTCAACTCACCAAATGTTAGGGTCTCCCTTTTATATGAAAAGAACTTTTATTACCGATGTAAGAAAAGAGAAGATATATGTCCCTACCTTTAAAGATAGAAAAATGAAGGAGTTAGACAAGTATAAAGTTAACTGTAATGCAAAACAAATGAAGTATAAACTCCAGTGGGGTTCAAAGGATATAGGGAGGAGAAATTATTAACAATTTTTTGCTATTCTACGCAGTAATCATTCCTTTCTCACAATTATAATAGGACAATGACCTGAAGAGGACCTCAGAAAATCCACTGAGTTCATCAGGCGGCTATCCAAATAAAGGGTGAGCAACTTATGCCTTAGGATGAACAATTCTTCTGATTATGGGGTATACTCCTTGAAGCAAGAGGGATAAAATTGATATTACAATAAAAGAGTACTCCATTTTAAAGTATTTTGTTAAAAATATGAAATGAGAACAATGTGAAGAAATATCACTACTTTCAAAGCAACAAATAATTTTTTTTTCTCTTAGCAATAAAAAATACTGCATGATATAGCTCTTTGGTGATTCTACACTCTATTTTTATTTATAATATTGGTCACCTTTGTACTAAATCTTATGACTCATGACCTTAAAAATATCTTACATACATTAACATAATATAATCCCTGAGACTTTTATAAGGTCACTTTTGCAAAGTATTATGACCAGTTTACATGTACCTGATTTTTTTACCCCTGTAAATTTAGAATTCTCTACATATTTCATAAGAAAATCCCAAACTCTGTACTTGAAGTCATCAACAGAGATGGTGAATGGAAATCATCTTTACAGGAGAGTATCTTTCCTAAGAAGAACATCATTAGTGAATCCGACATAATTTAATACTGGATAGTTCATCTTTAGGTAAGATACTTGATTTAAACATTTATCCAAATAAAAGGACTATTGTTAAGAACATTTTTCCTGACTTGGTTTTAAAAACGTGTCTTAATTATATATTGAATACTCATTGAAGATCTAGCCCTCCAAGCACTAGAAAGTATATAGAATAGCTGAGAAGGAAAACACTAATGTCACCCTTAAGAAATTTATTACCTAATGGAGAAGATATTACAATGAATGTATAATCAATATGAGTCATGTGCAAGAGTTGACCCAAACATTGTTAGAAGCTGGAAATACCTGGGAAGAGGTTAGTCAGTCCTGTCCAGATACAGATCAACATTAAGGACCAATAAAAACCAAGGTAACCAGTTTAAAAGGGAAGAAAATAATCTACTATTATTAATACAAATGTGAAATGAACTTCAACAAACATCAATTTAAACATTCACAAAGTTAGTTAGTAGAGATATATCCTTAACCTTGTACATTAAGTAATGGTCAAGAATGGCTTCATCTTTTTGTGTTTAGTATTCTTTTTCTTCACATGTCAAAATACTGTGAACAATGCAAACTCCTAACGAAAATAACTTCTCACAAAAGGGGCTTAAAATGCATCTGCCACCACTGAGGTGAGAGCAAGCAACTCACCCGAGGGAAGATACAGCCACCAAAGCAAATGCGTGGAAAGGGCACAGGCCACATTGTGCAAAGCACATTAGAGGGAAGCAAGCTCTTCAAGAAATCAAATGGCAAAGACGCCATCCTCAAAGACTGTATGTTGAAGAAAACCTAGAAGGAAGTAGGGATTCGATAATACAAGCCAGAAGCAAAATTTGGACATCTCAGCGTGGATTGGCCAATATAGAATAATGTACAACCCACATTCAAAGGACTCATATTAGATTCTATGACACTGTTCTTGGCCATACTGATTCTGGATAAAAGTTCTCACTAATTCCTTAGAAAAGAAGAACAAGCATTGGAATTCTGTTGCCCATCGTGCATAATTAAAATATCTAGCATAATGAAATTCCAGTTGGTTTATAACGTGTCACCTTTTTCTCCAGGACTTAGTATCATTTAACCATGTGGCTTACTAAGGTGGATAAAAGTAAAGCCTCTAAGACAGCACTAGTTGAGCTTTTTAGTGAAATGTAGTGTTAAAAAGAGGGTAATTCCATTACTTGTGGAATAATTACTTTTTGAGAATTTGACACACATGCCTCATTGGAAATTTTCCCACTCCCAGGGTTGAACCCTGTTTGGTCTAAGGGTGGGTATGTGACTTAAAATGTTTCAATCTGGGTGAATCTCAGAACTCTTGCTTCAAATGCCAGGATAGAAGACTCTTATCTTCCTCTGGACCTTATGGTATGTAGAAAGGAATCCAAGGACAGTGACATTTATTTTGCCCCCATGAGACATTTTTATAGTCCAAGGTTGGACCCGACACATAGAGGAAAGCAAACTTCAGGAAATCACGGGAGCTTCTGGATTTAGCTAACCCTGAAGCCAACCCTGTCATGGATTTGCAGTTAAGCCAGTCCATTTTTTTCTTTTGAAACCATTTACTATACTTGCAGCTGGCATTCTGAATAATACAGCCCTACAACTTTGTGTGAAGTGTAAACTTTGTAGCCTTGCTCCAGGCTTTGGAACCTTGTTCCTTTCTATTTCTCTTGCTTCCTGACCAGTCACCTTCTCATACTCACCCTTTTCTCCAGCTATAAAGTACCCCTGGCAGTTCCCTGAACACATCATGCTATTTCAGATCTTTGCATCTTTGTCTGTATCTGTCCCTCTCCTAGGGATGTCCTTGTCCCCTTTCTTGGCCTATCTAATTCTATTTATTCTCCAAAACATTTCTCCTATGTGATGCCTCTAAGAAGATTTTTCTGGACCATCTCCCACCTGACTTAGATGCCCCTCCTATGTGTGTACCTGGTTTACCTTTACCATGGTACTTATATTGTAATTGCTTCCTCCCAACTGGACTAGAAACTTCTCCAAAGGGAGGATTCATGTATTATTTTCTTTTTTCTTTTTTCTTTTATTTTTTCATCATCAGTACCTAAACTGAAACTTGATGTTCAAATGTTGGCTGAATTAATAAATGTGTCAGACAACAAAAGATAAACAACATACCTAATTCCGGCTTAGGACAATGTTATTGTCTTTTATTTTTGTTTGCTTTTTGTTTTGTTTTGTTTTAGATTTTTAGGTAAGAGCCAGCAAACCTAATGGATTTTAATTACTTGGAATGTTTTCTAGTCTTTGCTACAGTTGATTAACCCACTATTAGATAGGTAACCAGATAGCAAGCCTAACTGCACATGAGTTACCTTCTCTGGTTACTCACCATTAGTCACCAGAGAGAAATAAGCAAGAGAGATCCAATGGATCAGTAAAAATCCACCATCACTACTTGAATATTCTCATGATTTACATGATGATGTCATGCTTATTTAGACTGAGTACCCAGACGTAAAATGAGAAGAAGAGGAATTTGAAGGGTAATTATGGTAAACAGCTTTGTATTCATTGGTATGGTAAATGATTTTGTATTCGTAGACCTTTTTAAGGTTTCTAGAAAAGATTATCTTCACTAAAAGCTTCCAAAGCGTCATCCTATATTGCAGACATGACCTGGAGACTTGGCAGCACTCATGGATAGCATCAGTATCATTTCAGAAATGGCTGGAGCTCAAAACCTATGTCCTCTTAGAGATTCAGTGATGTCTTTTCAGAAAAGATACAGAATAGAGGAAAATTCTTAGTGGACTTTTTTTTTTTTCAAACAGAGAAGCTTGCCAAATTTGCCTCTGCATATTCTAAAGTTGGTTTTGGCATGTTTGTTATCAGACATCTAAGTGTCAGTCAGGGTCTTTCCTCACAGGAAACAGATGGCCCACTCACATCAGAGTAACTTAAGGAAGGTTCATTTACAAAGGGACTAATGACCAAGGTGTGAATGGAATTTATTAAACAACTGGGTCATGCAGGGACCTGGGACCACCCACAACGGAGCTCTTACTCCCCTCCCCCACCCCAGGCGTGTCCTGAGACCTAAAAGGAGGACTCGCCAAGGAAGTCATGAGAACAGGAGACCACCTGGGGAGGAGCAGGAATTTTCCACTGAGAGGATAGCCAGCCCTACGTAACTTCGCCAGAAAGAAGCCAAGGAAGTAAGTTCCCTGCCATCACTCTCTTCCCTACTTCCTACCTTTTGCTAGGCTCCCCATTGACCTGAAGTCAGAGGGTATGGGAGGCTTTTTGTTGTAGTACAAAAAGAGTCAGCCCCTTTTGCCTCTTGGCACCCAGTGTTGTCTTTGCCTGGGTGGAAAGCCTTTATCTGCAACCAGTGAGAACAAAATCTCATAAGCTATTGCATCATCATGGGGTAACATTAATTGTCATATTCCTTCCCAGAGTCTAAAATTTTAGCTATCTCTGCTATTCTTCATATAAGGAACTAATGGGGAAAAGAGTAGAAAAAAAAATAAAGGAATACCATAAGATGCAGCATCTGAATTTTCCCTCTGAAGCCCGTTGCTAGGCATAAGCTGATTATCATAACTGCCTAATTTCACCATCCAATTCCATGGTCCACTGGAGGGTATGAGTGTGAAGAGAGTCAATTTTTGCTGTGAGGTCCGTGTTCAAGAGAATTTGGAGATTCATAGTTCTTAACTTCATCATTATCTTCCAAAATATCACATCCAATGCGGCATGGTTCTGTTGTTTCCTGATAATTGCCTTTCTCTTAGCATAATAGAGATGGAGGGTCTGATTTATAATTAGTGCTGTGATTCTACGAGCTTTACAATCAGGTTGTGAGCTTGGTTGTCAGCTATATCTTCTGAGCGACCATAGGAGAGAAGGGTTCCTTCAAAGCGACTCAGGAAACCTTCTGAGTCTCTGTACACATTTGTAATTACATGTTCATAGTTTTAATTATCTTTTTCCCTATCGATATTGTCGGTGAAAAAAAATGTTGCCTGCCATATCAGTAAATAAGGGATGTTGCAGCCATCAAGCTATCACACTACAGCCACTCCGAATGATACATCCTGAGGAGACTCAGCATGAGAAAGCACAGGATACTGGCCCCAGATAGCTGAGGTGCATATCAAAGGAATGATTTCAGTGAACCCAGGCTCTTGCATCTTCCCATGCATAGAAAAGTGCCAAATTCCTTAACTTGAGATATCCGGTTTTCTTTAAAAAACAGTAACCCTTAAAAAAAATTTTTTTTTAGGGACTTCCCTGGTGGTCCAGTGGGTAAGACTCCACACTCCCAATGCAGGGGGCCTGGGTTTAATCCCTGGTCAGGGAACTAGATCCTGCATGCATGCCACAACTAAGAGTTCGCATGCCACAACTAAGAAGGCCACATGCTGCAACTAAAGATCCCATATGTTGCAACTAAGACCCAGTGCAACTATGGAGAACAGTATGGAGGTTCCTTAAAAAACTAAAACTAGAACTACGATATGACCCAGCAATCCCACTACTGGGCATATACCCTGAGAAAACCATAATTCAAAGAGTCATGTACCACAATGTTCATTGCAGCACTATTTACAATAGCCAGGACATGGAAGCAACCTAAACGTTCATCAATGGATGAATGGATAAAGAAGTTGTGACACATATATACAATGGAATATTACTCGGCCATAAAAAGGAATGAAACTGAGTTATTTGTAGTGAGGTGGATGGACCTAGAGACTGTCATACAGAGTGAAGTAAGTCAGAAAGAGAAAAACAAATACCATATGCTAACACATATATATGGAATCTAAAAAAATGGTACTGATGAACCTAGTGGCAGAGCAGGAATAAAGACGCAGATGTAGAGAATGGACTTGAGGACACGGGGAGGGGGGAAGGGGAAGCTGGGACAAAGTGAGAGAGTAGCATTGACATATATACACTACCAAATGTAAAATGGTTGGCTAGTGGGAAGCTGCTGCAAAGCACAGGGAGATCAGCTCGATGCTTTGTGATGAACTAGAGGGGTGGGATAGGGAGGGTAGGAGGGAGGCTCAACAGAGAGGAGATATGGAGATATATGTATACATACAGCTGATTCACTTTGTTGTACAGCAGAAACTAACACAACATTGTAAAGCAATTATACTCCAATAAAGATGTAAAAAAAAAAAAAAAAACCACACAAATATACCACACAAGTATTGCAAATCATTAAAATACAAACCAACAGGAAAAGAAAAACCTGGGACAGCCAAAATGAATGAATGAATAAATAAATAAATAAATATTTTTAAAAATAAATAAATTTTATTGGAGTATAGTTGATTTACAATGTTGTGTTAGGTTCAGGTGTACAGCAAAATGAATCAGTTATACATATATCCACTCTTTTTTAGATTCTTTTCCCATATAGGCCATTACAAAGTATTGAGTAGAATTCCCTGTGCTATACAGTAGGTCCTTATTGGTTATCTATTTTATGTATAGTGGTGTGTATATGTCAACCCCAGTCTCCCAGTTTATCCCTCCCCCCAACCCCGGTAACCATAAGTTTGTTTTCTACATCTGTAACTCTATTTCTGTTTTGTAGATAAGTTAATTTGTACCCTTTTTTAGATAACAGTAACCTTTTGACGTTCCAACTACCTGGTCTTTGTTGCAAAAAACTCCGTGTGTCCTGGCTCCTCCCTTACTTCTTTGGAACAGTCCCTTAGAGGTATTTGAGAAGCTGTGTCCTGGGCTTCAGGCCTCAGTTTTGTCTGCTGAATAAAACCTAACTCTCAACTTTTAGGTTGTGCATTTTTTTTTCAGTCAACAGTATTCTCTAGAACTGTAGAAAGAAGCCAAATGACACTAAAATCTTAATTGTCAGAGCAGCTATGTGTTACAGCCACTTGATCTCTGCCAGCTCTTCATCTCATGCAACCGCAGTGGTTACCTGAATATTTATGAGGCTACAATATGCCAAGCGTTGCCCCTACCCAATCCCTCACAGCCCCAGCAAAGAGGTTATCCCAGTATGCCTCAAATATATGATGTGCTAATCCCAGAGTCTTAGTTCAAGGAGTCTCTTTCCTGGAGCCATTTCTAGTACCAACTAATGTATCAGCCAAGTTCCCAACAGAAAAGAGATCATTAGATGAGTATGTTTTTACAAAGTGACAGATTATAAAAGTTTGTCTGGAGTAGAAGTGGATCACCACAAACAGGGCAGGAATGGAGGCCAGCAGCAGTGAGATGTTACCACTCTTAATGCCAAAGGGCTGAGGAATGAAACCTGGAAGAAATAAAGTCTCAAACTTATTCAGAAGCCAGAGTACACCAGGGTCCTTTGATGGGGTCAATGTGGTCCCATTTTTGAGGCAGAGGGGAGATGGAAATAAAGGGAAAATGGCTCTGGAGGATCACACAGAGGTATGTGACGCATGGTATTTCTTTGCTTCCTTTCTGCTAAGTCACTTTCCTACTTTCCTCCTAAACCATGCAATCTCACCTTTTCCTTGAACTATCTGGCTTAATGAATTCATTGTCTCCAGTTTCCCATATGTTTACATTTCTGTGACAGTATATGAAAACACACCCTTATACTTGTGTTTCCTAAAATGTGCTCTGATATTTACATATCCATCTTCATACTCTTGTACATATACAGGCAAATATACACATTCACTTATTTCTCCCATTTGGATATAAGCAGTCACAATATCTTGTGTGTCATTAGATAATACCATAGACATGTACACAGCTGATATTGTATACGTATTAATGACTTCTTAAGTTTAAAAGATGAGAATTAGTAACTGTAGTTGGAATTAAGAATAGTTCTAAGGAACAAACGTATGGACACCAAGGGGGGAAAGTGGGGGGCGGGGGGCGTGGAGGGGATGAATTGGGAGATTGGGATTGACATGTATACACTAATATGTATAAAATAGATAACTAATAAAAAAAAACACGTGAAGTATGATTCCACTTTTGATTGGGGAAAGCCTATATCTGTGTTTTTAAAAACAGAAAAAAAAAAAAAAGAATAGTTCTAAGGACTAATATGTTTCCCTTTCCTCTTCCTCTCTAGCATAAGCCTTCTTTCTTTGATTTAAAAAATTCAGTTTTCATTTTGCTTCATCATCTGGAAGTGCTGGCTTTGAAAATGTAATTTATGAAAATATAGCTTTCAAAAAGTGGCAAGAGATATTAATATTTTTAGGCTTTTTTTCATCTCATTTCAGTAATGAATTCTGATTTTCTTAATAGGAATGAGTTGTTCTATAAAAAAATCCCTTTTAATTACCTCAATCTTTAATTTAAAAAGGAGCAGGCTTGTCTAAATAATTCTCCAAAAAGAGCTCATAACAGACCACAGCCAAACTATCTGAAAAGCCAGGAACATATATTGATCATCTTGATGTCTAGTTCCAGATAATTTTACCTCTGAACATTTTAAGTGTAACAATAATAAACTAGAAAGTAAACACCCTAAAAAAACTATCTTGAAAACATCACTTTATACTTGTAAAATGTGACAGATGTACAGGGATAGGGAATAATTTCATAGTAATGGCATTCTAAGTCTGTTCTTACTCTATAACGACTTAAAACTCAGATGGCAATGGTATTATCAAGGTTTCCAGACTCATAAATCACCATCAGGCATTTCTACCATTGCTTAATGTTTGTTTTCCAAGGATCTCAAATTGATCCCTAGATAGACCATTATTATTTGGGACATAGAGTGTCTATATCATTTTACAATGTGAAAAGTAAAGTATGAACACATTCTTGAAGTTGAGACAACTTACCTCAAGTCATATCCCATGTCTATGAGAAAAAAATAAATAGAAACTTAGAAATTGTGATTCTCCTTTCTCTATTTTAGGCTCCATATATATATATATATATATATATATATTTTTATTTTTTTTTTTTTTTTTTTTTTTTTTTTGCGGTACGCGGGCCTCTCACTGTTGTGACCTCTCCCGCTGCGGAGTACAGGCTCCGGCCGCGCAGGCTCAGCGGCCATGGCTCACGGGCCGAGCCGCTCTACGGCATGTGGGATCTTCCCGGACCTGGGGCACGAACCCGTGTCCCCTGCATCGGCAGGCGGACTTTCAAACACTGTGCCACCAGGGAAGCCCGGCTCCCTATATTTCTACTTCATATTTCAGTGGGATGGATACCTTATTAATAACTTTACTGACTCTCCTCAGCCCTCTTTATTGGCTTAGCTGTTATTGCAGACTTGCCTTTTATCTACCAGTTAGGTTTTGTGGAGCATGTTTTAAATAATGCTCATTCCAAATCTACATTTGTCAGGTTTCTGCCACTCTCTGGAAGCTGAGATAAAAATCAAAGAATATGTGAAAACTTAAGTTCATTCCTATTTCCGGTTTTGAGAAAATGAGGACAGATGGGTAGAATGATTTTATTTTCCGTGATAAAAAAGAAAGCAAAGGAAAGAAAAATCTTACTGCTAGCGTGTCAATACCTAAATAACCAACAGAGGACCCACCAATAGCTTTAGGACCAAAGTTTTTCTTTCTCGGCAAAAATGTGATTAATGAAAGCCTTAGTAGATACAAAGATGATTTTCAAACTCTACATAAGCTTGGCTGAAGATAATTTTATGTAGTAAGAATATATCTGATGTTAAAATAGCATTAAATATGAGTTGGAATTTGTTAGTGACAAAGGGCATTTTAATGATGAATCTGGACAGGAAATGCCCATTTAAATGTTATCATGTGTTTCTAATTGTAATGTGGTAACACACTCTATTCTGAAAGGCAATGTGACCAACTAAAGAAGATTGAGCAATAAAGGAATGGAAAAAGAATTAATAGCAGACAGGACAGTTTTGAACTTTTTGAGGGCTCTCAGGAGAAAACATCTTTTAACCTGTTTTTGTACTCTTAACCTAGAGGAACTCTGATAGAAATTCAATGAAATAAAAATGTGGCAGAAGTGGTTCCAGAAGTGATGGGAAAGAGCCAGGATATAAGATGATGGCTTTGCCGGCCACACTGGCCGAAATGTAGGTCCATCCAGAAAAGAGGCCTCACGTTCCAAAGGCCCGCCCTCGGCTCCCAGACTCACACTTTTTCCACTGCACCATGCATGTCCAGTAAGTGTTGCCTGAGAAAACATTGGCTAGTAGGTCAGTTTGGACTAGGAACTGGTTAGTCTGAAGCTAGAGTTCACAGTTTTTACCACATGATTCTCCTGCTCAAAAACCCTTTCAGCGGCTTTCCTTTTAAATGTGCTGTGGTAACAAAGCTCATCATTCTTTTGGCATTCCATTGAGCTCATTCGGTCTTGCCAGTTTCATCTCCCACTGCTTCGTACAGGAAGGCTCCTCTGCATCCAAATCAGGCCATTGTTCAGCCTTTGTGCTCTTCTACTTCTGTATATGTTTGCTCAAGTTGTTCCTCCATCTGGGACCCCCACTTCTGATCTCTGTTTATTTCAATCCTACCCAACATCCGATGCTGAAGTCAAAAACCCACCTCATTGTACGTGTTCCCTGAAGAGCCCGGTCAGTCCCTGGTTCTCATTTCCTTCTCTGGACACCTACAGTACACTCCCAAGACCACTTACTGGGCCTTTATCAGATTCTACTTGGTGTTATGTGCTGTCTTTCTTGGAAAGCCTCTGCAATGCTGCAAAACCCCAAATCACACCACAGTGCCTCCATCATGAAGGATTAATTAAATAAGCTCTCATACGATGACACGTGTAACATATGTATGTACTATACAGCTTATAGAGGGTTTTCACATATTTTATCTTATCTCTCACTGTGACACTTTAAATAAACAAACTTTCAAACCCTCAAACTATAAAGTTTACAGAAGACTTTCACATATATCTTATTTCACAATCATTCCTTTGGAGGAAGGCCTGACAGATGTTATGATCTTTATTTTACAGATGAGGAAGCTAGACTAGGGAATCATGAGTGGTTCACACAAGGTCTCACTGACTGAAGGGCAGCAGAGGGATTTAGAGCCATCTTTTCTGATTTGCTAATGCTCATTTGGCTTAATAGCTTTCTTTTTTCCATACTTGATCATGTCAATTTTATAGTTTTAAACTGGTGATTTGGAGTTTGGATACATTATTAAAATGATACAGAAGAAATGACTTAATACTAAGAGGTCACAGAGATACAAAACTAATAAACATAATAAAGGCATATGATTAATACTTTAAGTGACTTGGCAATTGATATAAAGCAAGAAAAAGCATTGATGTGGAATTAAATCATGAAGACTAAGCAAGTGTGTCATAAAGAACAGTAAGATGAAAGTCTAGGAACAATGGTTTTGAATTAAGTATGTTTTAAGTTTTTCTTATATTTTCAATCATGTACTGCAAAATGAAAAGAAATGTTATACAAAATCCATTAAAATTGGAAAAGAATATATTCACAAGTTATGGATTCCGTTGACTAACTAACTGTTCCAGTGTTGAATTGCTAATGTTTCTTAAATGCAAACTCTGAGTGGGCATAGTCACAGACGTTTCATGGATCATTTACTGTCCCTTACAACGGAACTCAGAAGCATTATTACCCCAACTTTTCAGAGAAACTGGGGCAAAGAACTACTGTTGATACAGATGAGATCTTCAACATAAGCTGCCTAACTCCTAAGTCCAAGCTAAACTCTGTATATCACTCCTGTGATCAGGAAAATCTAAATCCACTGATTCTAGTACATTTTAAGTTAAAGTAAATATGTTTGGACTTCATTGTGTTTCTTAATAATTGTCCATTAGTTTAAAAAATATTAAAACCTCTTGTGTTCTTGCTAGAAATGTGTATAACTTCAATGACTTAGTATTTCCCCAGAGAACTTAAACGTCAAGTTTGGGACAAAATAATCTGCAACACAAGCTCCTCTGTACTTTGCAGTGTCTGCACATCTGTTTGCTGCCACATATGTAACAAATGAACACACGTGGCCCAGTTAGGATTGCCAAGTGTCTCTGATTCTGAAAGGCGACATTTATTTTAGGAGGACATCTTGGTCTCAGTGGTCTCCAGCCTTGTTAAATTTAACCATAAATGCATAGATTAACAATTTTCATGGAATGTAACAGTTCTTTCCTCACTTAAAAAAAATGGTGGTTACCATTATGGATGATCCATCTTCAAGCATGTTTGTGTTTGTGACCTCCCTTGCAGTATTGGCAGTAAATCCTAAGAGCTAACCAATGACCATTGGAATCAGACAGATCTGGGCTTGAATCTCAGTCTTTCTTTTACTGTGTGGTATGGAGTTTTTACTGAGCTTCTCTGAACTTCAGTTTCCTCAAGTGTAAAATATAGTACCTAATTTGTAGGATTTGGACAAGGATAAAACAAAGTTATATGCAGACAATCTAGAGGTATCATGGCTAACACATAAATATTAACTTAACAAATAAATGCTGAGAAAACACAAAGTATGTATATAGAAAATAGATTTTTCCAGACAGACAAGTACAACTGTGCTTTGTGACCACCTAGAGGGGTGGGATAGGGAGGGTGGGAGGGAGGGAGATGCAAGAGGGAAGAGATATGGGAACATACGTATATGTATAACTGATTCACTTTGTTATAAAGCAGAAACTAACACATCATTGTAAAGCAATTATACTCCAATAAAGATGTAAAAAAAAACCCAACAATATAGTTATTGGAAAATATAAAATCATGGATGCTTTTTTTCCTTTTTTATTCTAATTTTCTGTATCTTCCAGGATTTTCATTAAAAAATAAAGCAGGATTGTGCCACAGTCAGTGGCTGAGGAAATATACCATGTTACTGGCAGTAACAGGAATTTCAGCACACAGGGGTTGGCATTGGTATCCACCTTGGTTCACTTGGAAGAAATTAGACATTATCTCATGAGATTTGATATTAAGTTCAGTTTAGAAACCAATTTTATTTTCTCCAGTTAGTTCTAAGAACATATGTCCAATGGTCCAGCCTCTCACAATCTCCTAGAGGCATTTTTATGTGTAAAGATGTTGAGTGTTTCAGTGAAGAGTTAGTAAGTTAAAGGACATACAAGCTTAAGCTGGTGCACTGAAAACTGAACTTGGAAAAGATGCTTCTAGCACAGTCCAAGGAAACTCTGAGGCTGTAATTTTCAATAGGCAATCCAAGCCCTTTGGTTAGCAGTGGCCTTGGATGAAGATTATTTCACCTGGCAACACCTGAGTGCAAGGATTGTCACTCTTGCACCTGAGTGCAAGGATTGTCATTGTAATTGGTAGCCTTAAGGGAAACTGGTTCTTTGGCAGGAAATCCGCTCACAGCATCTGCTGTAGGACCCTGTGAATCCCAGCTATTCCTGGCATGAATTTCACTGTAAAATGATTAAAACAATCCTTACCTAGATGGGTTTTTTCTCAACAGAGGTACCCAGCGTGAGGTAACAAGCTGGGACAAAATGAACCCAGGTACAGTTCCCTGCCAGGTGAGCCCCCTCAGGAAAAAAATTATAAAATGGGATACTCTGAACCATATATTAGGGATTCCCTTTTGTAATTAGTCCAGTGCAATTTATTGAACACTAGTAGGTGCTTAAAAATTCTTCAGTTGTGGAATCATTGATTCTGGTATAACCCAGCCTTATATGGGTTGAGCCCATGTGAGTCAGTTCTTCCCCTAAAACCCTAAAGAGCTGACAGTTGAAGTTATGGGTATTTAAAACTAAGGCTCAAAGCCATAAGAGGCTTAACAAATGTGCTAAGGCTACAGTGAATCCACAAAAAAGCACATGCCAGTTTGCACTAAATTGAATGATAAATCATGAGTCACCTACTTTCTTACCCTTTTACTCTCGTTTCTTCTATTCTAAGTCTTCCACTTATAACCTTTGTGACCTAGAAGAGAGCTGGGTGCTGAACTTTTTGGACTGGTGCTTTCCATGGCACTTCCAGTTAGCAAAAGGTGCAACTCAAGGTGGCTCTTCTTCCACTGCTTCTCCTACTTCTCTCTGCTCTCAGTGATTGTTTTTACTAGTGGTTTCTCTCCAGGCAGCAGGTCCTGTGATAGGTGTTTCCTGGGACAACCCTCTATACATCTAGTGCTACATCTAATGCCCTCTAAAATCCTTAGTTTGGCTTTGAGTCCCTTTGAGGCTGAAATGCTAGTAGGATCAACACTATGGGGCAGTTTATAACATTGATGACCTTCATTAACATACAGTGAACACCAACAATGTTGTAAGCATTTCAGATAACAGTAGTGAATACTCCGGATGGGATTCTTTGACAGGAAGCATACTGTGGGGTAAGGAGAGGCACTTACTCTGTGAAGTTCTCTAGACAAGCATGTTCAGCACTCCCTCTAGCAGCATCAGGAAGTTAACCTGTGCATCATATTCTCTTCAGATAACACTGCCCTGGACTCCACATTCCCTTAGAGTGCTCCCATGACTAGTAAGGATGCCAGAATGCTCAAGCCTCAGGTGTTCCAGTGTAAAGTCATTCACTCTCCCCTAGGCAGGTCCAAACTCAGGTCGCCAGAGGAGGTGGTGATTCTTCTTCATGTGCCTCAGGATACATGGAACATACAGAAAGGAAATGCTGATGTACCTTTGGCTTTCCTTTAATTTCCCAAGATATGCAAAATGAACTAATTGGCTTTTCAAAAATGATGAGCACTTAACCTGTATTTCAATCTTCTTTATGAGTCCTACCCAACACAACCAAAAATAAAAACCTGTAAAAGAGATAATTCAGTATTGTTTCTCTCTGTTGCTCGACAGTTTACATCTTGAGTAGAGAGAGGCAAACAAAGTGGAGAAGGAATGTTATCCAAGCCCTTTGAGTCAATTACATTTCAATGGGTTTACTGTAGATTCTATGGCTTAAACCTGAGTTACTTGGGTCAAAGTAACTATTGCTATTGTCAATTGTCTCCATACAAACAAAATTAACACATTGTAATTGTGTTGTCATATTCCTTGTCTTCTTCTAAAACTCTAATAATTTATAAAAAATAATGCACACATTCAGAAACAAGCATATAAATTCAAACAGATTATATATTAAAACAATTCTTCATGGAGTACCAAAATGATTTTCTTCATATTACATTGTACATCACTGCTTATCATTCTAGCTTTGTTTTTTTGCAATATATATTGATAGCTCTAACGTTTTATATGCATTGCTTACTTCACAGAAGGTGGCTGATCGGTAGATAGATAGATAGGTAAATGGAACTAGTGGCACACACGTCAAACTACATTCTGCAAAACATTTTAAAGTATCATTTTATAAAGTAATAATTACAAGTAAGACATCCAGACTAAGTATGGGAGCCTACGTTATGCTAATATCAAAAAGTAAAACTTTCCAAATCTTTTAGTTTTGGAACTCTTAATGTGGTCAACTAAAAATGATTTCCTGTTTCCAAGGAGTTTTTTTTTCCAACAAGAAATCCTCTCTCTGGAAGTATCAGCTGTCTTCATAGTTATTTGATATTACTGCCTAGAAAAGTCTGGGGAGAAAAAGGAAAGAAAGAAAGTGGGAAAGGCCAATAGAGTGGAGGAAACACCTCTTGGAATTTCAAGGCAGAGAAATGTGGAATAAGTTAGCTATGCCAACACATTTTATATAGAAAGCCTGAAGAACTGAGTAAAGAAGAGAAATATTCATATGAAGGACCATGTAACCCTTATACATGTAACTTCATATTAAATAAATTAAGCTGGAAAAAAAAGAAAAGAAAACAAAACCTCTTATAAGAGACGTTTAGGAAATATTTAGTACATATAAATGGATGAATAATTAGAAGACAGGGATCAATGGAGTAGTCACTCAAGTATGCTCCTGAAATGTTATAGCTCTTGCTATTGCTGCTGTACTTAATTTTTTTTATATTAAAGGTAGTTGTATTAGGGTTCTCCAGAGAAACAGAACCAATAGAAGAGATATATTTACATATATACATTAAAATATATTATACAATTTTAATAATTTAAAAATTCTGTAACTAATACTAGAATAGAAGAAAATAATGTAATATAACAGAAGATCAAGAAACAATGCTGTATATATAAAAATTTAATATATGACAGAGGAACCATATCAAATGATTAAGAAAGAAAAGTTTACTTAGTAAAAGAGCTAGCTAACTACTTGAGAATAAAAAATATCCCTACCTCATGCCACATAGCAAAATAAATTGCTAATTTACTAAAATTGAATATTAAAAATTGAGACCCTGAGATGCTAGAAGAAATATAGCGGCTATATAATTTTGAGGTGAGAGATAGTACTTTAAAACATAAGTAATATATTTATGAAAATTAGCCATACTTTCTGAAACAAACACAAATTTAATGAGAAGAGTAGCATTGTTTTACATTTTTGTAAATCCCTTTAATGTTTGGCTTAATAGAAAACATCTGGATTCTTATATCTGCTTCTGCATTCATCTGTGGTGATATCATATGTCATATAGCTTCTGGAAAGCTCCACTGTAAACTTGTGAAGGGATAAAAGTGAAAAAGGCAGATATATCTTAGTATTATTATGAAAATAGTTTTGACCTTTTAGGCCTCCAAAAAAGGTCTATGAGACTACAAGAGGACTCTGACTCATACTTTCAGAACTCCTGTTATAGATTGATGTTAATCTTTATATTGATAATATCTCTAAGGGACAATTTCATTTGCATTGCTCTGGAAAAGATTTATCTGCATTACCTGTAGTTTCCTACAAGTTATCAGTTTCCTACCCATGTGGAGTTGCAAAATAGCCCAAGCAATCAAAGCTGTACACTCTTAAAGAACTGGATAATCCCTTAAAAGATACGAAAGGACACTTATAATCCAATAATCTCTTCTGTCCTTTTCTCAGTGTCTCCTTCCCCCTGCCACCTTGCATCACTAGCTTCCACCACATTAAACATGCTAATATGCAAAAATTAGTTGGGGAAATTTCTGGACAGTAGTAAAATGAGAAGAAAGGAAAATTGGAACTCTTTCCAATGCAGTTAATGTAGCTGCTTCCACACTTAGATTCTCACAAAATCCCTTCCTTTCCAATCCTCTTTTTTAAAAATTACATTTTCCTAAAGGAATACTTCTTTATCTTCCTATTTCAGTCCTTTGCCCTTGTTTGGGAAATATTACCACTTTCTTCAGCATGTAGAAACTTCTTGGGGGCAGTGTCAAGATGGTGGTGTGGGAAGATGTGGAGTTCATGTCTCCCCAAAACTAGGGGACCTGCTGTATGCAGGTGGGGGACTCTGACACCCAAGGAGATGGGAGGAACCCCCAAATAAACCGGTAGGACGTGTGGGGGCTGAGGGGGGAGGAGAAGTGGAGGCCAGACAGGACCAATGGCCCCGAGGGGTGTCTGAGGGAGGGAGGGGATCCCACACCTGGAGGGACCCTTGGGGGCTCAGATCAGGGAGGAGCATGAGCTCTGCCCAATCAGCTGGGGAAGTCTCCTGCCTCTCAGCCTGGATCCTACTCCCACAGAGGCCCCCTCTGGGCAGTCTTGGTCCTGGGGGCATAGGAGAGAGGCTGAGGGAGAACAGGAGAGGCAGGTGGGAGGAGCCCTCCAGGACTGGAGGAGTGGGAGAGGAGCAGAGGGTGTTGGCCCTGCCTGCTTGAGCCCAGGAAAGCTACTGAGCCTGAGGCTGGTCCTCTGCCCTCCAAAGCCCCCTTCAGGCTGCATGGGTCCTGGGGACATAAGAGGGAAGCCGGGGAGATCAGGAGAGGCAGGCTGGAAGAGCCCTCCAGCTTGCGAGATCTTCATTCATGAGCCTGGCATCAGGTGGAAGCTCCTGTGGTGGGAGCTCCGAGTACAAACCACTGGACTAACAGAGAACCTCAGACCCCAGGGAATATTCATCGGAGTGAGGTCTCCCAGAGGTCCTTATCTTGGCACCAAGACCCAGCTCTACACAACAGCCTACAAACCCCAGTGTTGGAAGCATCAGGCCAAACAACAAGTAAGACAGGAACACAATCACACTCATAAAAAAAAAAAAAAAAAAAGATAGCAAAAATATGGCACAGATGAAGAAGCAAAGTAAAACCTACAAAACCAAATAAACAAAGAGGAAATAGGCAATCTACCTGAAAAAGAATTCAGAGTAATGATAGCAAAGATCATCCAAAATCTCAGAAATAGAATGTAAGCACAGATTGAGAAAATACAAGAAATGTTTAACAAAGATCTAGAAGAACTAAAAAACAAGCAAACAGAAATGAACAACACAATAACCGAAATGAAAAATACACTAGAAGGAATCAATAAAAGAATAACTGAAGCAGAAGAACAAATAAGTGATCTGGAAGACAAAATGGTGGAAGTAACTTCTGAGAAGCAGAATAAAGAAAAAAGAATGAAAAGAATTGAAGACAATCCCAGAGACCTCTGGGACAACACTAAATGCACCAACATTCGAACTACAGGGGTCCTAGAAGAAGAAGAGAAAAAGAAAGGGTCTGAGAAAATATTTGAAGAGATTATAGCGGAAAAATTCCCTGACATGAGAAAGGAAATAGTCACCCAATACAGGAAGTGCAGAGAGTCCCATACAGGATAAACCCTAGGAGAAATATACCAAGACACATATTAATCAAACTAACAAAAATTAAATTCAAAGAAAAAATATTAAAAGCAGCAAGGGAAAAACAAAAAATAACATACAAAAGAATCCCCATAAGGTTATCAGCTGACTTTTTTGCAGGCCAGAAGGGTGTGGCAGGATACACTTAAAGTGATGCAAGAGAAAAACCTACAACCAAGGTTACTCTACCAAGCAAATATCTCATTCAGATTCGATGGAGAAATCAAAAGCTTTTCAGACAAGCGAAAGCTAAGAGAATTCAGCACCACCAAACCAGCTTTACAACAAATGCTAAAGAATGTTCTCTAGGTGGGAAACACAACAGGAGAAAAAGATCCACAAAAACAAACCCAAAACAATTAAGAAAATAATAATAGGAACATACATATTGATAATAACCTTGAATGTAAATGGATTAAATGCCCCAACCAAAAGATAGGCTGGCTGAATGGATACAAAAACAAGACCCATATAAGCTGTCTACAAGAGAATCACTTCAGACCTAAGGACACATACAGACTGAAAGTGAAGGGATGGAAAAAGATACTGCATGCAAATGGAAATCAAAAGAAAGCTGGAGTTGCAATACTGGTATCAGATAAAATAGACTTTAAAATAAAGACTGTTACAAGAGATAAGGAAGGACAGTACATAATGATCAAGGGATCAAACCAAGAAGAAGATATAACAATTATAAATGTTTATGCATCCAACATAGGAGCACCTCAATTCATAAGGTAAATGCTAACAACCATGAAAGGGGAAATCGACAGTAACACAATCATAGTAGGGGACATTAACACCCCACTTACACCAATGGACAGATCATCCAAACAGAAAATAAATAAGGAAACACAAGCTTTTAATGACACAAGAGACTAGATAGATTTAATTGATATTTATAGAACGTTCCACCCACAAGTGGCAGAATACACTTTCTTCTCAAGTGCACACAGAACATTCACCAGGATAGAGCATATCTTGGGTCACAAATCAAGCCTTGAAAAATTTAAGAAAATTGAAATCATATCAAGCATCTTTTTTGACAACAATGCTATGAGATTGGAAATCAATTACAGGAAAAAAACTGTAAAAAACACTAATACATGGAGGCTAAACAGTGCACACTAAAAAAGCAAGAGATCACTGAAGAAATCAAAGAAGAAATAAAAAAATACCTAGAAACAAGTGACAATGAAAACATGATGACCCAAAACCTACGGGACACGGCAAAAGCAGTTCTAAGAGGGAAGTTTATAGCAATTCAATCTCACCTTAGGAAACATGAAAAATCTCAAATAAACAATCTACCCTACACCTAAAGCAACTGCAGAAAGAAGAACAGAGAAAACCCAAAGTCAGTAGAGGAAAGAAATCATAAGATCAGAGCAGAGATAAATGAAATAGAAGCGAAGAAAACAATAGCAAAGATAAATAAAACTAAAAATTGGTTCTTTGAGAAGATAAACAAAATTGATGAACCCTTAGCCAGACTCATCAAGAAAAAAAGGGAGAGGAAACAAATCAATAAAATTGAAATGAAAAAGGAGAAATCGCAACTGACAATTCAGAAATACAAAGGATTATAAGAGACTGCTACAAACAACTATATGCCAATAAAATGGGCAGCCACAAAGAAATGGACAAATTCTGGGAAAGGTACAATTTTCTAAGACTGAACCAGGAAGAATTAGAGAATATAAACAGACCTATGACAAGTAATGGAATTGAAACTGTAATTAAAACTCTTCCAACAAACAAAAGTCCAGGACCAAATGGCTTCACAGGTGAATTCTATCAAATATTTAGAGAAGAATTAACACCAGATCCTTCTCAAACTCTTCCAAAAAATTGCAGAGGGAAGAACACTCCCAAATTCATTCTACAAAGCCACCATCACTGTGATACCAAAACCAGAAAAAGATATCACAAAAAAAGAAAATTATAGACCAATATCACTGATGAATATAGATGCAAAAATAGTGAACAAAATTCTAGCAAACAGAATCCAACAACATGTTAAAAGGAGGATACATCATGATCAAGTGGAATTTATCCCAGGGATGCAAGCATTCTTCAATATACACAAATCAATCAATGTGATACACCATATTAACAAATTTAGGAATAAAAACCATAACCATCTCAATAGATGAATAAAAAGCTTTTGACAAAATTCAACACCCATTTATGATAAAAACTCTTCAGAAAATGGGCATAGGGGGAACTACCTCAACATAATAAAGGCCATATATGACAAACACACAGCAAACATTATTCTCAATGGTGAAAAACTGAAAGCATTTCCTCTAAGATCAGGAGCAAGACAAGGATGTCCACTCTCACCACCCTTATTCAACATAGTTTTGGAAGTCCTAGCCATGGCAATTAGAGAAGAAAAAGAAATAAAAGGAATTCAAATTGGAAAAGAAGAAGTAAAACTGTCACTGTTAGCAGATGACATGACACTATACATAGAAAAGCCTAAAGATGCCGCCAGAAAGCTTTGAGAACTAATCAATGAATTTGGTAAGGTTGCAGGACACAAAATTATTGCACAGAAAACTCTGGCATTCCTATACACTATCAAAAAAAATCAGGAAGAGAAATTAAGGAAACACTCCCATTTACCATTGCAAAATAGGAACTAGATCCCATATGCATGCCGCAACTAAGAGTTCACACGTCACAACTAAGGAGCCCGCCTGCCACAATTAAGACCTGATGCAACCAAATAAATTAATAAATAAATTAAAAAATAAAAAGTAAATATGACTGTGTCTATTCTAGTTCAGTATGTACTGCAGAAGAAAACGTGGCTTCTTTTCCCACTAGATCATCTAGTAGGTAATGCTCATCATGGTGGACAATAAGATTACAAAACCAAATCTCAAATCCAAAATACATTCATGTGTACATACATACATGTATGTGTGTATACGTCTGTGTGTGTGTGAAAAATAAAAGGCTATTTTTAAACCTTTTATCTTTACTTTGGCCTGTTCTTCTTTGAACAGACTCCACCATTCTTATTCTAAGAGGCATTTGACCCTTTCATGTCCCAACTGAGTGTGGTGTTACGAAAGACACCATATTAAGTACAAGTGGCTTAGACTTAGTTTTCCTTCCTAAGAAGTAGTCTATTCAATTAAATGTTTTAAAGATTTCCCTTTCTAAAAGTATGTGTTTGAAAAGGGAGGAATTGCAGATAGGGAGAGCTCCAGTTTGTATATAATACATGCGCAAAAAACTTACACCAACTGTGTGAACATGAGTAAGACTGAAGAGACATTTGAAAATTTACCAACATTGCACTACCTTATCTTGTGATTTATATTAAGGTAAGGAAGACAAGGCAGTGCTTATTCTCATTACCAACAATCCTAAAAAGGTATTAATCCTAAATCTGACCTTAGGACTAAAGGAGCTACTTCTTCTTTTATGCTGTCAGTACAAAACTGGAGTCATGAGGAAGTCTAAGTGTGATTCTAGAGATAGAAAATTGGCTAACTTTGACCACAAGAAACAGACTTTAGTGAACCGTGCTGTAAAATCCTTTCTCCTTTTCCTTCTCTCTCTCCTTCTCCTTCTCCCTTTCCTTCTTCTTCTTCCGGAACAGAGGCGGAAATGGCAGTGATATGAAGCTTTTAGTTTAAATAAGGATGGCAAACTCTGATCCATGAATCAGATCTGACCCTCTGCCTATTTTCGTATAGTCTGTGAGCTAAGAATGTTTTTAAATGGTTGAGATTAATCCAAAATAATAATGACATTTCAGGACACATGAAATTCAAATTTCAGTATTTACAAATAAAGTAATATTGGAACAGCCACATTCATTTGTTTATATATCATATATCATTGCTTTCATGCTATATTGGCAAAGTAGATGCAACAGAGACCGTATATAATACTCTCATCACTTCACACGCCTGCTCTGTGCACTACAAATCACAGTGATGTAATTATAACTCAACAGCATTTCAAATGCCATGCATATTGCTGTACCACGAAATGATTTTTATGAATTGCCAGTGTGTATCTATCATGTCGACACAAGAAGAGAAAACTGCACTTTGAAAATTATACTTTTAAGGCACAATGGAGTATGGATTCTTTTATCATTGAATTAGATGCTGAAGAATGGTGTTTATTATGAAGTGACACTATAGCTGTACTAAAATAATACAATATACATCAACATTACCAGACCAAGCATTCTATACACATATAGTGTATAGTTGGACAAATTTACCAAGCTTGTGAAAGTTTCTTGAACAAGAAGAACTGCCCTCAATCAGTATTATTGAATACTGAATAGCTTTGGATGGTAGCTTTTGCTGCAGCCTTGATGTCTCTTAATGAATTAAATCTAAAGTTATGAGGCAATACAGAGTTTATATGTGAAACTTACACTGCAGCAAAGACATTTGGACAACTAATGTTTTCTTGAGTGACAAATAATTTTAAGCTGCCTTATACACATCATGTGTTGGCAAAGTTAAAACGAGTCAAGATTTTTATCCCCATACAAATATACAGCGAGTATATTTTTGGGGCTCAAACTACAGTTCCAGCAGCATTTTTCAGATGTCGATTGATGCAAGTGGAAAAGAAATTTCATCATTTCAAAACCATCTAACTGTACAATTGAGAAGTTTTCACCTAACCGCCAATTGGAAGTGATTAATCTGAAGTGTACTGACATACTAAAAGGCAAATATCAGAAGAGGAATCTCACAGAGTCTTGTTAATGTATTTCAAATTTTAAATATGATTAAAATCATATGCTGGTGGATTGATAACAGAATTTGGCAGTATTATCTCTGTGAAAAGACATTTTGAAAGATGAGATACTTTATAAAATCTCATTACAGATAACATTAACAGATGAATATTTATAATGGATTCTGATGACTGGGGACACTAACTTCAAACTCCAATGAAGCAAAAGGTTATACCCCGTCCTCAAAAAAGAGAATTCCATTTTTTAATTTATAGTCCTGTATTACAAAATATTATTTTGTAGTTCTCAAAATAATTTGACTCCTGGAGTACTCAATTACAATCATAATATACATTTCATCAATTTAAAAATATGTAGAAATTTGTTTTCTTTCTTATTATGTAAGTACCTACACACTATCCTTCATTTTTCACTTGGCTCACAAACTTTAAAATATTTATTATCTGGGCCTTTACAGAAAAATTTGCTGACCTCTGATCTAAATGAAGTAAATCTGAATTCTCGTTCCACCAGCAGAACATAGAAGAAACTGATGGCAGGAAGAAGGTGCTGGAGGCCACTGACCCCTGGGGTTGGGATGATTCTGGTCTTAAGGACTGCAGGGAAAGAGATTGGCTGCAAGGGTCATATCTGAGATTTTCTTCTCTCAAAGAGAGCAGAGGCTAGCATAAGGATTAATTCTCTTATTGTCAGAATTAGCCAGGTGTCTTTGAGAATCTTTGACCACAAGACCTTTAGGAAAGACTGGACCAATGTTAAATTTTTTAATTTGCACAAATAAAGAAATAAAACATTATTTTATTTCCCAATGTTGCTAAAACCAGACCCTGCTTATGCATACATAGAGAAAATTCTGTAGGGTGCCCACCAACATGTTAATATTGGTTCTCTCTGGGTCACAGGCTTATAGGTTATTTTACTATTTTCTTTTCTCTAATCTTTTTTCCCCTGATCTTTCTACACTGGATATTTGTTATTTTACTCTTTCACTTGTCTTTTATATTTTTTCCTTGATGTTTCCACAGTGATTATATTTTATTTTAAAATTCATACTTTAAAAAAGTACTCCAATTTAAAGGTATTTTCTTATTTATTAATGTTCCAAAATCATCGTGGGAGAGGACAAATTTTTACTATTTATTTTCAGATTACTTATGAGGAAAAAAGGTTGTAGTTGAAAGAAAGATCAGTAAGCTAGCTAAGTGTTTCCTCTGTAAGCACTTTCATTTTATTTCTTCAAGAAAACAAAATTTTAAAAAAATATTAAAGAAATGCTCACATACAGACTAGGAAATAATGTTCCTAAGTAACTGAATATACTCATATCATTAACGAACACAGAAGGCACCATTGTTGCTAAAAGAAATACGAGCTTTTTTTTCTTAAAAAAATAAAGTATACGTAAGGCAGTATAGAGAAAAGGAATGAACAGGTTTCTTGTCATGACATTAAAAAAAAAAGAAAACTTTTTAAATAGAATTCAAAATTACTTTATTGTGCATCGGTAAAAATTGTCTTACATTTAAAAAAAATCTAATCCTTTTACATTATCTCAAGTTATTCACAGCCCCGACCATTATGAATTCCTTTCAGACTATGATTTCATGATGTGCTAAATACCTTTAACATGCTAACTGTGAGCCTGAGAAAGCATCAGGTTCTGGAAGAAGTTAGTTGTCCTAGACACTCAGCAGCAGGGCTAGGTTAATCACACTGTCACACCCCAGAATACTGATATACTATCACTGTTCCTGCCAATGACTTTCTGTTCGTTTCCATAGAGTTATGTATTTATAGGAAAACGGTATGTTTTTCTAAACAGATGTTTGTGTTTGTTTACTCTGTTGACATAGAGAACACCTAGAAATTTTGGATAATTTCAATGATAAGAGATGACACTGACCGATGTGAGTATCATTAAAGCCCACTATAGCTACCTAATAAATTGCATGTATAAAATCACAAGTTTACTTTTTCTGAAACTAATGTCAACTCTTCATGTCTTCTTACTAGCCTCTAACATTTTCAAAAAGAAATAAGGAAGATCTAGAGAAAATCAGAACAGGGACTATTAAAATATTTTTTCACTTCATTTTCCAATGTTTTAGGAAAAAATAAAAAAGAAAGAAAGACTCTGTACAGACCAGTGTGAAAAAATTATGCCTTGTCTGAACGTAACCAGGCCAGGAAAATAACCACTTTTCATTTAGTATTGATACTTGTTTGCAAGTTCATCATCAAAAAGATGATATTTACCATTCCTAAGTTCTTCAAAGATATAGAGGATAAAGGAAGAGTTTTTATAATAATGTCTTTAGAACAGATTTTCATGTGAAGGGAGCATAGAATCACCAGTGGTTCTTTTTGTCAGCATACCTCTGGGAGGTACGTTAGGATTAAGTCTACTCTAATCACCATTTTTTAGCTGACAAAGGTGGATTTTGAACTAATGTGTTCAAACATGAAGTTTGCTCACGTATGAAAAAAGAAAAGTCAAACTAGTCTTTATCACTAGTCTGGCAATCAATCACATGCCTTCCATGGAAAGCTGTTAGTTTTCCATACAAAGTATTTGCTTTGATGTACCTTATAGAAATACAAGATGTGCGTTGAAAACAGCCTGTCTTCCTTCATTTTCTGGGGTTCATAACTTTTAAAAAGTAGCTCACTTTTTTAAAAAGTGTGATTTCTTTATCACATTTTATGTCATTATTCTACAAATTAAGTCTTTCCTTTCTGTTGTAAGATACAAAAATAAAAATCACATAATTGTCACAGAAAGGAGGTTCCCCCGAGGATAAGAAATATATACCAAATTCTATTTGCTTATTAAATATTTTGCTGTGCTTCATAAAATACCTAAAGAATTTTAGCTTATCCAATTATTATTTCTTTAAGGGTACCTTCTGGAATATGGAGTTTAAATAGTTATTTACACTAAATAGTAAAAAGAAGTTTACATACCTTAAGTAGGTTTAGCTTACAATTTAAAATCATCACTCTTAAAGAACTTAAACACCAAATTTGCCTTGGTGGGAGCAGCATCCCCAGGTAGCGTGAAAGACAAGGCTGTAAAAAAAAGTGAGAGGGAAGGACATATGACAGTAGGCCCAGGACAGAGGAATCCCTTTCTTAGGGCACTTTTGTTCAGTGAAGTCAAAGGGGAAAGGGCTACAAAGCTGATGATCTGGATCCCTGGTAGCAGAAATTTACTTGGCAAAGTTTTTATTAAAACCAGAATTGGTAAAGGCTTCCACTTTATTTCTCCCAATATCCAACCAACTACTAAATCCTGGTGGTTGTTCATTAAAAATTTCTGTTGGACACATTGACTAAATATATAAATGAATTATTTAATACATGGATAAATGAATGAACAAATGAATGAATGAGGTAGAGCAGTGAAAGGTCTTTTCACTCTATCTCTCAGGTGAGATGCTGCATCCTGATTCCTGGGAGATCTCTCCAAACACAGCAAGGTCAGTGGGTGAGCCCAAAAATCATCATGCAATTCTGCAAAAGGGAGATGGAATCAAGCTCAGTATCAAGACCTTCATTTAAAGGACAGGAAGGTATTTTGAAAAGTTAGGATAGAAGAGAATGTTGAAACTCACAACCTAGTTAGTAACTCCAGCTTATCCTTGGTGCACAAAACATCATGTCTTGCTGGTGACATGACTCCATTGTAAGGGCCACCCCCAGAGGGGGAGTGGCACTGAGCTTCCTAAAATGCTTCCTAGGCAACCAGGATTATGTCTGTGGGCCTGCATGTGGCCACAGGAGGATAGAGTGGCAGGAGGGCGGAGAAGGAAAAAGCAGGAGATTCAAGGCAGAAACCAACCAAATTCATCTAACTTCAGCCACTCTTCTCGTTTTTCAATGTAGCTTAGGCTATATTTTTAAATTATTATGCCATTATTATTACTATGTTTTATAATTTGTTAAGTGCCTACGGAATTTATGATGGCATATAAAAGTTTTTTTTTTCCTTTTGATGCACAACTAATTTGTTGACCATTTGACCACACACAAACTGCTAAGTAGCAATCTTTTCTTAAAGATCTTGAGCTATCTTCTACTCAGCTGAAAGCAAGAAGAAATAGAGAATCTTCTGAAAACTTCATAATACTTTCATATGAGTTGGAGACCTAAGGGGTTTAGATAATTCAGATATATGCACAGACGTGGGTGCTTGTCAGATTCAAGCCTTTTCAGGTTTTCTTTTTAGTTTTTATGGTATCAGTTACAGAAAACTGTTTAACCTCCAGGCAGAACCTAGATATTTCATATTTCTCTCAGCTGGAAATTAGAAAAAGGAAAACATTCCATATGAAAGACATTTTTGAAAGACAAGTATACAGAAATATTTTCTCTAATAATATCTATTTTATATAGAAAATATCCTTAAGAAAGGTAAAGCAAGTTCTGTTGGGACACCTAGTATGACATGCATGATAATGTTCTTTATGGTTTATTTCACAATGCTGTGCTTTGCTAAAACAATGTTTACCTTGATTTTGGGTTTCTCATCTTGTCTTCCTCTTCCTGGCTTGGCTTTAGCTTTTAAACTAAAAATAAAAATAAATGAAGGCAAAGAAAAATTTTTACAAGCAAGTGTCTTACAAGAAATAACTGTAGTCTCATAAAGTTTTATCTTTTTTGATTTGTTGCAATTTGAGATGTAATAAAAACGTAAGGCAAGCTTTAACATCATGTCCTTTAATCTAAATACAGTACTTTCTTGCCTACCATATCAGTGGAACTTACACATTTTAAAATTTTAGTACATGAAAGTTGTTTTAAATCTTAGTACTGCCAGTCTCTGCTAGGAGTCCACTTATAAGTTTTTCAGAGGGAGAGAGACACATGGGAAGCTTGGCATCACTTCTAATGTTACCAAATTAGATAGTGTGTGACAATGTCCAATTTTTCAATAAATACCATTTCAACAAACACCAAACTTGAAGATAATTGCACTGAAATCTGAAGTACAATATTCCACATCAGGTCAGAAATTGTACATAGAGTCTTGATAGTAAAACAATGTAACATTTCAGTTTCAAATATATTTTAAGGCTAAGATTTAAACATACTCTGAGTACTTGATATCAAATTATGGAAAACAGCATGCTAAGTTTCAATTTTTCCAAGTAAGCATGTACTCTGGAAACACTAAACAAGAATATTTTCTTTCCTTGAAATGTATTATGTTTTTAAATCAAAGACTCATTTTTAACAAAAATGATACTCTGCTCCTGACAGTGGAGGGAATGGTGTTTAGTAGTCACTCTTCTGTGGGAAACATTAAGACAAAAATATTAGAAATCGCTTCACATGCCAAGCTAATGTTCAGTAGTTTTCTGAAAGGTCTGTGAAGCATCTACAAATATTTCTATAAACAGACTAATTTTTAAATTGAAAAAATCTTGCTCGCATACTAGGGAGAATTTGAATGGTCTATGAAACTTGTTAGGTCTTTGGAAACTAGCTGTTTCTTGGCTAAAAAACAATAGGCCCCTCGAGGTCATTTCTTCCAACTGAGTCACTAACTCAAGGGCAAAGCATGATGTTTAAATGCTAGTGGAGACATAGCCCTCTGACTGTGATCCTTATTTTCATGATGCAGTATCATGTTTTGGATACTCCTAATGATATTCAAATCATGTTTACTTATCACAATCTGGGAGCTTCTTATTTGCAAACACTACATCTAATTTCAGCCTTATATCTCCCCAAGGATCGCCATACAGCAGAGGCCAATCCAATGTTTATCAGTTGAATTCATCTAAGATGGGTTTTCTTCTTTCCTAATAGTTTCACATTGTGACTTCTACCTGTTTTCTTTGTGGTGCGTCTGCATTAGACCACTGCTTACTGATTTTTGCACCACGTAAGAGGAGCAAGATAATACTACAATTGCCTACTCGATTCTGAGCCTGACAGTAAAATTTTGGAAAGCTCCAGGAAGGGGTAGGAGGCAGAAGGAATGTGCTGTCAGGCATTTTTCTGTCTACTGGGGGATTTGGTGCAATAGAAGAAAACACCGGTGCAGAGGTAAAATGGGCTTATTTTCAAACTGCCACCATTCCCTAAAAGTGATAACTTTTCACTGGGCTTTGGTTTGTCACCTGTGAAGTGGGAAGAGTAAGATTTACCCATTGGGATATTGGGAAGATAAAATGTTACATGTAAAGCATTCAAGATAATGCTATACACACAAATGGTAACTATTAAAATTTGAGCTAGAAAGATTATGGTGCTACAAAATAAGAAATCTTCTTTTTTAGGTCACATTCCTAGCTAGAAGTGGCTCAACCTGTCAAAAGAGGTTTCCAAGTGCTCCCTCTTACTTCATCAATATGTGCAGAAGGCTGACCCCATCCAGAGAATTCAGTTGCCATTGAGAAGACAGCTGAGAGCTCAATCATTGCATATAGTACCTCCCTGCCCTTCCCAGGTTGGTGAGCCATGTCAGAAGCTGCATTTCTGGTAAACATGTTAGAAACAAGCAGCATCCCTTAGAGTCAATCAGTAAAGATAAAGTCCTCAGAGATCTCTCTGACAAAAGACAGAGTCACACATTGGCTTACAAAATAAAATTCAATCGTAAAAGCAGGTGTGCTTCCTTGTATACAACTCCTTGAATATAGTTCCTCTCAATTGAAGATCTATGAAGTAAGGAGACAAATTATATACCCCCTGTACTAATCAGGGTTCTCCTGAGAAACAGAACCAATAAGATCTTATGTGTATATATGTATATGCTCAGGAGTTCCAGAGGCCTGTCTTAATTTTATACTGTCTTTATCTTGTAGTTGAAGCTGATACAACGACTTTTAAAACTTTATGGTCTTCCTTCTTATTAATTCAATTTCCACTCAGATAAAACCCAGACCAACATATTTCTTTGAGACAGTCCCTCTCAATCTTGGGCTCCCTGGGCTGGAGATGTAAGTTTGTGAATCATCAATGTAATAGATAGCAATTGAAGCTATGGGTGTGGATGAAACTGCTTGGAGTGACAGAATAGAGATTAGAAGAGTGCTTATGATCAAACCTATGCTGTCCAAAAAAACAAAAAACAAAAAAATTTAACAAAAGTAAAAAGTAAAGACAAACTAGGTCATTTGTTTTTGCAATGACTATGATAGGCTAAGATTTGACAGCCTTAATACATAAAATGTTCTTATAAATAAAATTAAAATTATTAACATATCAGAAGAAAAATGGTCAAATGGATAGATAGATAGATAGACAGATAGATGATAGATCTCCAAACAATGAAATGCAAAGTCCCTTAACAAGCTATCAATGACTCGCAAATAAAATTTTTAAAAAACTTTAAAAAAATATAAAATTGAAGATTGGGATTGACATATACATACTACTATATATAAAATAGATAACTAATGAGGACCCACTCAATAGCACAGGGAACTCTACTCAATACTCTGCAATGGCCTATATGGGAAAAGAATCTAAAAAAGAGTGGATAGATGTATATGTATAACTGATTCACTTTGCTGTATACCTGAAACTAATACAACATTGTAAATCAACTATATCCCAATAAAAATTTTTAAAAATTAAAAAAAAATCAAGTTGGAAAAGATTCTTTTGAAGTATTGAACTCAAAGTCAGGAAGGGTGAGAATAGATTGATACTCACATATACTACTGGTGGGGTTGTATTTTGATACAAGAGGGCAATATTTGAGCAATACGTAGACATTTAGGAAGTTTATTTACTTAGGAATTTCTAGGAAATAAATTTTAAAAGGTAGTTAAATATTTATGTGTGAGAATGTTCATTGAAGCACCATTTTTGTACAAGAATGATAGATGAAGTATCAATTTTAACAACAAAAATAATCAGGGGGCTTCCCTGGTGGCGCAGTGGTTGAGAGTCCGCCTGCCGTTGCAGGCGACACGGGTTCGTGCCCCGGTCCGGGAAGATCCCACATGCCGCGGAGCGGCTGGGCTGGTGAGCCATGGCCGCTGAGCCTGCGCGTCCGGAGCCTATGCTCCGCAACGGGAGAGGCCACAACAGTGAGAGGCCCGCATACAGCAAAAAAGGAATAATAATAATAATCAGGAACAATCAACATTTCCAACAATAGAGGAATGATTAAGTATATTGTGAGACATACATAGGATTAAGAATTTAAAAGCTAGTAACAATTATGCTTTAATGAAATAGAAGCATGATCACAATATGATGATAATTGAGGAAAGCAAGACATAAAACTGTGTAAAATATGATTCTAATTTAATTTAAAATATATACATGTTAAAATTCAGAAGCAGATATATCAAAATGTTAACACCATTTATCTGTGTGATGCAGTTATGAATGCTTTCTATTTTCTTCTTTATTCTATCTAGTTTTCTCTTTCATTTTCCCACAATAAGCATGAATTACTAAACAGAAAACAGTAAAAACAATAAAAATGAGCCCCAAACATGTGATATTTAAGGGCTTTTCTTTGCCCAGTTGCACAAGCAAAAACTAAGTGCTGAGCAGTAAAGGCCCTATAGAGAAAGTAGACATCCTAGCACAGATGGCAGGATAAAAATGCAATATGGTGAGCGCAGAAAGAGATTCAGACTGAATCAAAACAGAGACAGTTCCCGTAGGTGGGTGGTTTTCTAAAAATTTGGCACAGAAACTACTTATCTGTACTAGATCTTGCCCAGAAGCATTAAAAGGAAAACAAACAGAGCTGCTCTGGCTGAAGACAGAGACGGAGGGCCAAAGCTCTGCTGCCTACACCCTTGATCCCCACTCTCTGCCTTCCCCAGCAGACTCTGCAGAGGCATGAGGTCTAAGAAACACTGAAAATCAAGAAAATCATCTTATACTAAAGTTTCTCATCACTCCCTAATAAAGATGACCTGGAAACGATCAGGATGTGCTGTATAATCGTCATGATTGACTACATATTACAATATAAGAAAACTTACTCAGTTCTCATAACAGGATATGTTTGTTCCCTATTTCTCCACAAATTCATCAGCCCTCTCTATTAAAGTCTTCTTTAAAAAATGTTATTCTAGGTATTAACATCTATAGGTACTTGGCCTGGAAGGATTCTACCTGCTCTTCAGTTATCCAGAGCAAGAAACAGAAAAAAAAAGAAAGAAAGATAAAGAAATGTGAGCGTATCTGAAAAGGACTGTGGCATTGAGAGGCTGGGTCCGTTTTGGCTTGATCACCCTTGGCTGTGCTTAATGCCAAAGGGAAAAGAATCCTCCCCTGTGCCTTGGCCACACTGAAGCCTGAACAGGGACAGAATGACGGCTGCAGCAAAACGGCCTCAGCCCAGCGACACTGTAGCAAAGGTGCGCTTAAACTAGCAACTGCAGCTGTGGTGAGCAGTGCCTGGAGACCGCTGAAGCATTTCGACAGGTTTTATTTATTGAATCTACTTAAAACTTTTCAGAAGTTTCAACAGGTTGACTTTCCTCACTCAGATGCCGGTGGCTGCAGCAGATGAATGGGGACGTCTCTTCTGACTGTGTGAAAAACTATAGCACAAAAACACATTCTAGAACTATACTCCCCAGTGTGACCATCAGCCACATGTGGCAGTAAGCTCTTAAAAGTAAGCTCTTAAAATGTGGCTAGTCTGAACTGAGACGTACTGTAAGTATAAAGGACACACCAGATTTCAAAGTACAGAAAAAAAAAGTAAAATATTTCACTAATAATTTTTCATATTGATTACATGTTAAAATCATATATTTTTGATATGTTAAGTTAAAATATATTACTAAAGTTATTTGCATCTGTTTCTCTTACTTTATTTAGTGTGAATACTAGAAAAATTTAAATTACTTCTTTGGCTCACATTTATGACTGACATTAAATTTCCACTGGACAGCACAGTTACAGAACAAACAGAATTGGGGCTGAAGTTGTTAGTACCTCTGGTCTTATTTGGGATTTTTTTTTTTTTTTTCGTGGGGAGAGGAGAGGATTCCTTGTTCTATGGATGAAAAGAGAGAAAACAGCCCTGTCCTTTTGAGTCCTTGATGTATCAAATGGGGTTTGAGTTTCTTTGTGGAAGCAGGAAATACCAGTTACATTCCATAATAAATGAGGGAGATGTGGACTAACCCCAAAACGCACTCAGAAGGAGCCTTCTGTTGGCTTGTGCAATGGTTAAGAACTACATTAAGTCCGTTGGTCACTCTGATTCTGTTTTGTTGCCAAAATGAAAAGGAGAAAGTTATCTAAACAGATTTTTTAAAGGAATGTGAGTATTGACCATCAAAATGAGCTCAGGAATGCTCTACATAATAAGAGCTTGTCTTAATTTTAGTCAGGGATATGTCCTCTTATATTTAGGTTTAAACCTTTATACAGAACACTTTTCTCTGAAATTGAACATTAATCTTCTGAAGCCCATGAATTCGAAAATAACATTAAGTTATATATTCCTCGAAGTATCTTCATTCATTATTTAAATACATTTTGAGAGTCTGAGTAACATAACAGTAGATTCTAAGATGGAGTCTACATTACACAGTCTCATACTTTCAAGGGCCTTAGGATTTTCATTTGTTTATTCAACAGACATTTATTGAGCACTAACTATGTGCCAGGCCCTCTGTCAGGCATTAGGTGCAATGGGAATAAAAAAGAGAATAAGATCACTGACCTCCTAGAAATCACAGTCCAGTGTGGGAAGCGGACCTTTATCAAATAATCGTGTGTGAGTGTTCTGAGAAGCACGAAGGAGGAGCGTAGCTCCTCCAAATACAATAGGAGGAGTGAGGCCCTAAATCCAAATAACTACCCCAAAGCCGAGGTATTTGCTGTGAAGTATGTGAGGAGAACAAATGTAGCTGGGATACCTAATATATCCCAGCTACGTTATCTACACATAATGATCACCTATTATCTAGACATGGCTAATTAAGCAAAACAAGATTTAATTTCAGAGAATGGCCAGGACTTAAGAATAAACTCATCCATTAGGGCCAAAATGTAGGTTGGTGGGGGGCAGGCCCAGTAGATAACAGCAGAAGGAGCTACTTGGCTATATTGACAGGCTTGTTGTCACCCTCCAGGAAATCCATGATATACAAAGACTGGGCTGCCATACTGGCAGAGACCCTTCTGTGGATCTAAATAACAAGGCAGGACACCACTACAAAAACTTAAACCATAGGTCTGGTGACCAAGTTCCGGTGACTGGGCATGCAGAATATAAGGGGATGGGGCGTGGAAGGGGAGAGAAATGATTAGACGTAAAAACCCAGCCACAGGAGTTTGCTATCAGAATACTGAGTAACAATTTTGACTTGGAGAACGGTGGCCAGTACTAGCCATGATCTGGATTACATTAGTAAGTGTGAGCAATGTTAGAGCACCATAACCAAGGTCAGTCTGTCAAGGAACATTGCTCAGTGCCAAGTTCTCCAGTTTAGAAGACGAGGTAGGGACAGGGAGTCCCTGGTGTTTTCTGTTTTAGGTCAGCATTGCCCCCGAGTGATTTTGATACACTTCGAGAAAAATTTCTCATTAGATTCAAATATCTCCTAGATAGATATATTTTTGTGTGTGCAGTTGGGTGAGGGACTGGATTAGGAATATATACTTCAGAGGAGACTTCTCAGTGATTCTGATATGCACCCGTCCCTAGATAAGTACAACTGCTCTAGGAACTAAGGGGGAGAATGTTAGTGATCTTACCATCATAAAATTAGAAAGGCAATGACAAGGGGCAGGCAATGACAGACAGAAGAGATACATGTCATGATCATGAGCAAGTTTGTAAGAAGAAGATGGTACTTTAAATAAGCTTTGAAAGAAAATCACGATTTAGAAAGTTGGAGGTGACAAGAATACCATGTGTAATAACTGTTTAGTCATTTAAATTCATATAAAATGTGTAATATCCAATATATGAATATATTCATATTGTATAATATACAATACAGAGTTTATAGTCTTAATATATAAATCAAGGCTGTAAAAATATATATTCTTCTAGTCTCTAAATATATGCAGTTGACCCTTAAACACCACGGGAGTTAGGGAGGCCAACCTTCAAAAATCCACGTATAATTTATAGTCGGCCCTCTGTAACCTTGGTTCCTCTGTATCCACGTTTCCTCATAATTCAATGTTCTGCATCCCCAGATTCAGTCAACCATGGATCATGTAGTACTGTAGTATTTACTATTGAAAAAAATCCGCAGTTTTTTCAATCATTTTGAATTACCCACGTAATTCAAAACTGTGTGGTTTAAGGGCCAACTGTATTCTCTATACCTTGTATATCTTGCTTACCAAGTATTCAAATTTATAGTAAAATTCATTCATCAAGTCATTCTATGATTTTAAAATCATTAGTGTAATTTTTGGTTGACAGAGCTAAATGATGCTCCTTTTTTAGATGAGATTTTACATATAAAGTTCTTCCAAAGACTTCTCCATTAAAATGAATCTCTCTCCAACAACCATCAAATAATAGCAAAGACAGTGGCCCTTTGTCATAAATTTACTGATAGAAGTTGAAAAGCCAGAGGAGGAGAAACACAAAGGATGAGAGGGAAAGAGTGTATTAATCATGTTTCTAGTTTCTGCAAACTTGATTTAAAATCTGCCCTATGTGCATGTACCAGAGATACCTTATTCCAAACAACCTGGTAATTTCTCTGAGTCACCTTGCCTTGGCCTCCTTTGCTTTCTTCCCCCTCAGGAGGAATCATCCTCCCAGGGCCAATCTTTCCAAACACAAACCAACCAATTCAGAGTCTACACTTCTCACCACCTCCCTTATTAGGCTCTCACACTCCTGGCCACAGTCCACCAGCCCTAATCACTGCAGGACCAGATGTGAGACACCTGGGACAGCTCCTATGCTCCAAAGTCCACTGAAATGATTCAGACTAGTCAATCCCAAACCTGTTTACCCTGCCTATGGAAAACATGATAAAGGCTCTTGCTAAAGGCAGTTTTTTCACTCTGCCTCCTGACTGCCTGGTGCTTCCCTGTGGCCCTCAGTGGCATGACCTGTATTCTCTCACTTGGGATCTGTGTGTATAATAATAATTTTTTCCAATGGCCACTGTCTCCTGATATGTTGGCCTTACCATCCTAAATAATAATAAATCCTATTCAAACAAAAGAGAGGTAGGAAGAGGGGACAAGGGGGGTAGTTGTTGGCCAATTCTGGTTACCTGATTAAGAATCTGCGTGTTTTGCCTGCTTTGTTCCATGCAAGAAGGGCGAGATGGTTGCCTCTCTGCAAAGTCCAGTCAGGAAACAACTGGTGCTGGGACGGGGACAGCTGGTTGAAGCCCAGTTAATAAGCAGGAGAAATGCAAGATGGGAAAGAAGAGGTAAAGAGAAAGGGCAATTGCTTCCAGACTCAGCCAGCGCCAGTGCTTGGAAGAGTTGTAGGAACAGACAGGGGCAGGGATGGGAGGGCCAGGGTATCTTGAGGTTCCTCCATGGGGAGAACTGGCTATGAGCAGTAGGGAGGGGACAGAGAGAAGGGTCTCATGGTTACTCCTTGCATTTCACATTCTTTTGACCTTTGAAAGGGATCCCAGGAGATCCCCTTCTCATAAACCTCTGCACATGGTGCAGGGATGGTCAGTACCACCAGGGAAGAGTTTTCCAATAAAGCAAAGTGTCCCAATCATACTTGAGTGATTTAAGCCCCACTTGTGCTGCCTGTGCCCCAGGCTTCTCCCAAACTCTTCAACCGTCACCAAGTTTCTCCTCAGTGTGACTGTGTGATTTCCCTTCTCCCAACCAGGGACATTTGAACCCAAAAGAAATTCCTCAACACCTGAAATAAATAACAGGATCTCTTCAATGGGCCTTCCAGTTCTGTGCTCCAGTGCCCAGACCAGAACAATTTTTAAAAATCTTGGAATCACAGTGGCATGTGGTTTCTGAGAAAAACCACATGTGCTGAAATTCGTTAATTAATTTTAGAACTTATCACATTCACACTTACTACTATACCATTTCCCAACCGGTAGAAAAATATTTCAATATTTAATAAATAGTGTGGCTATTTTGACATGTGCCCTCTGAGTATAAGCCCTGGATTATTATATTTAAGACAAACTCCAAAGAGAGAAACCTTTCATAAACCCAACCAAAGAGATTTTAAATAAAAGATTTGTACATACTTACAGAGACAAACAAATCATGTGTCTATACACACACACACACACACACACACACACACACATTAAACTGACACTACTTTAAATATATCCTGTATTTCTGAATATAGAAATCTCTTTCTTTTCACAGGTTTGCCATTTTGCAGTCCCAGTGTTAGAGGTTCTCCATGCCAACAGGAGTACTCTTCCTTGCAGCATGAAAGGCTCTTTGTTATTGTGTTCTTGTGCTACTTTCCCATTCAGCATTTTGCAGAATCCCACAGTTATTCTCCACACTATCACAAATAAAAAGAAAGCAAATGGAGCTTCAGAAAATTGGTACAATTTGTAGAAAGGGAGAGAGGAATTTGTAATAATTTTATGTTATAATATCATGAATTCTTTTACTTAGAATTCAAGGTCATGTCTTCCAAAATAATGAGGGTTTCTGTGAATGTTAACAATGCTTTTTGAGATCCTCTACCTAAAATTAAATGCAGTCCCACAACTCCTTGGGGACCTCCAGGCCGCTCTAGAAAGGCTCCAGATTGCATGAGTGCCTGAGCCTGCATCAGGGTAGAAGACATCTGTTTCCCACTCCCTAACATCCTTTGTTTGGTAACAGTACCATAATGTGCCTTTGGGGAATCTCTTCACTCTAGCTCTCAGTCCATTCGTTATAGGTGAGGCTAACCTTGGACCCTGGTGCTGGAAGTGAGCTCCTGACCCCAAGCCAAATGTATAATATTCAATCTCAGGACATTAACTGGAACTTTTGTAAGAGAGATTCTTCCTCTAAAGCTTCCCAGCTGGTAAAACATAAGTCTGAAACTTTCAGTGAACACGTTCACCATAAGTTTGGAAAAGATTCAGAATGAAACCAGCACATAGGAAAGAAAGCAGAGTCAAAGATGGTGAGGTGGACACAGAGATGTGCCACTTAGGTTTCTCTTCAGGGAATGACTGGATGCCCAGCTACAGGGAGTGTGGTCATCAGATGGTCCCCAGCTGTCAGCTTCTTTAGAGTCTGCCTCAGCTACAGAGACCTGCCTCACCTGAGATCATGCCCTTCATGGCTCAGCCCGCATTAGTGACTGAGCAAGGTCGCATACAAAGTCTGGCTATTTTGACCAGTCTTGGGAAAGACCTCACAGTCAATACAGAGTATTAACTCAGCTGGTTGGTCGAGGTTTTGCGGGGCCTTCATCATGGTTTCATTTCTCCCTCTGCCTTTCCCTTCACAGGCAACAGCTTGCACTCTGAGCTCCATCTCAGCACCTGCTTCTGGAGGACTCTACCTGTGGTAGGTAGAAGAAAACAGATGACTAATTATTTGGGAAACCGGGTATGACTGAAATAAGTTCTCTTTCCAGACTTCTAGTAGATTGAGTCAATGAAGTCTCTAGCAACTGAAAGGTTCTTAGCAAAACAAGCTCTATAGACCGTAACACAAAGTTTTCATGGGAAATTCTGATAAATATCTGGTTGTACCTGGATATCCCATTTTTGCATTTCTAACCACCAACTCTCTCACTCTCTTCAAACTAATCTGGTAATTCATCTTAATCTTCTCAGGTTTATGAGAAATGAAATCTTGCCATCCAAATTACTGAAGACTACATAAATCATTAATGAAAGAAGGAGGACTTGAGTCCAGAAATGTCTTATTCCAAAGCCTACTGTGGGCAGCAAGGAAAAGATGTATTTAGGAAAGGAGAGTGAGTTTATTTCTAAGGTAAGGAACCACTTTGTCCAGGTATAGGGAGCCAAGAAGGGCAGAGATGGAAGAAATGAGATTATGAGCTAATATTCACCCCTAATTTATATGTCTTTATATGTACTTCCATCCATGGCTTTTGTGTCTTTCCACTCTGTCCTATAGGGCTCCCATTATATTAAGGGCAGATTCTATAGGGAGTTCCCCAAAGCATTTTCTCACCTTTTGCTCTACTAAAAACCTGCTGATAGAATAATAACACAATGCTATTCTCTGCCATTTCCTATATAGTCTTCACTTCAATACCACTCTAGACCTTGGCAGGAGGAGCCCCTACTGAGAGCACTAACAGTTAGAGGACCCCACTGGGCTCTCTCTCAGCTATCCTTCTCCCAGCGGGGTGAGGAATCTATTGGGCCAAGTGATATGCTTGTGCTTACCCTTCCAGGCACACTCCAGGCTCCAGGGGCCAGAGAATTTCATGTTCCCTGCATAGACCACTTCCTCTGGCTATATTCCAGAAGTGCCAACATGACTGGTGCGTACAACTCTAGGTCCAAGAGGGTGGGTGGCCAGGAAGTTGTTGTTTGTTGAGAGTGCAGACGGAGGTTACAAAAGTAGACTGAGATTGGGAAGAAATAAAAGGGTGTGCTGTGTACCAGAAGCCAGCACAGAACTATAAGGAATTCCAGAATTCTAAATTGGAACTGAGCCGAGAGGTGAAGGGTAATTTTTTTTTTTAATTCCCTTTATTCTTTGTTGCTTCTAAATCATTGAATTGCCCTGCTTTTTTCATCTCTAATCATTTGAAGTCTCAGAATTACAGAAAATCAGCATTGTAAGGTCTCCTGAGGGGAATCATAGGTCTAAGGGACCCTTACTCTGTATAAATCTGTGACATTAATTCGTCTATACCCTTGCCACTGACTAGAGCACTTACTGCTCTCCTGTCTCCTAATGCAACTCAACAGAGTGACTGTTGAATACCACCTACATTACTGAGCACCTACTATGTCAGACACCAAGAATTCAAATGATTAGGACATAGTTTCTGCTCTTGAGGAGTTCATAATCCAGTGTGTGTAGTATGTGTTTGTAGTGTAGTCTTTGTATATGTGTGACTGAGCCCACAAAACAATGGTTATAATAATATGTAACTATGAATGGCATGATTAATTAACCATAATTAAGTTATAATAATTTATAAATAATTTGGGAGAGGTAGGGTAGGAAGGGCTGGTAGGGGGAAGAACGGGCCTTGGATGGTTTCAGAGCAAAGGTAGCACTGTTTTGTTTTGTTTTGTTTTTTTAAATATTTATTTATTTTATTTATTTTGGCTGTGCCAGATCTTAGTTGTGGCACGTAGGATCTTAGTTGCAGCACGCATGTGGGATCTAGTTCCCAAATCAGGGATCAAACCCAGGCCTCCTGCACTGGGAGCACGGAGTTTTACCCACTGGACCACCAGGGAAATCTGGTAGCAGTGTTTAAAGCAACATGTTGTGCTCAAGGAATACCAAGTAGCTCTATTTTGCTAGGTCTTCAAATTTAAGAGGTTGCGAAAGCATGATAATAACTAGTCAGAAAAGGCAGAATCAAGTCACGGAGGACCTTTGATGCCCTTGTCTAATAAGGCATTTCTAATAAGGCATCTAATAAAAACTACTTTACCCTATAGATTGAGAAAAGAACTTGAGGAATTTTATACAGAAGAGGGACATGATCATATATAAATTTTAGAAAGATTATTTGAGGGCAGAGGTGGATTCAGGCCAAGATTGATTCACAATCCTGGGTGAATCAAGGGTGACCACATCATTTTTGCCAAACAGGCATGCTTCGAGACTGTAAAAGGTGTACCATGATCATCCCACTCAGAAAATAGGCAAAAACTGGGACCATCTCTGGAAAACTAGATGTATGTTTACATAATTTGAGGGGATTTAAGGACACTGGGACCATTTATGAGGTTTCTGAAATGATCTAAGTTGGAGACAAAGAAACTCCATGAAAGCAATAGCAGTGGGGATAAAAAGGAGAGATGAATTTAAGAGATAGTTGGAAGATAAAACCGGGACTCTTTGATTAATGGTTGTAAGGATGAAGAAGAGGAGAGGTACTCTGCTTTCAGCTCTGACATGTTTCAAGTCTGGAAGATGTCCCATTTGTCCTTAAGACAAGAAAAAACTGAACAAACTGAAAATTAGTGACTTTTCTTGGACCCATCAGAGAACTAAAGTCACAAGGCAAACCTCCACCCCAAAATCTGGCAAGACAGAAGAATCCAGAGTCATAGCTAAGATATATTTATCGGGGGAAGAAGCCTCTGAAACCATAAACTAGTAGGAACAAAAATTATAATTCTGATGAATTACTGGAGACTGAGTGTGGGCTAGCATGAGGGTGAGAAACTCTTTAAGGGCACAGTCTTAGGGAGACCACCCACACTTCTATGGGTTATGCTTCCAGAAATCCCACCAGGTTCTTTTTGTGAAAAGCCAAGAAAATCCCCTTATGGCTCTGGCAGGGGGAGGGGAAAAGCACAGATATGAAATAGGTGCAGAGCTCCACAGTGTTCTCTATAACAAAGGCTTATAGTCAGAGGGAAAAAAAACTTTACAGACCCTTATCCAATGAGTGGAAAGGACATTTTCCTCGACTCCTGCTCCTCTAGCCTTCCCGTCTGATATAAGGAGAGGAAAAAGGTGAAGAAACACCTGTGAAGGTAACAGCCCAGGAACTCAAGCCTACTGAAAGACTGAGATTTATTCATAGGATTAGAGAACGCTTTCCCTTCCCATATCTTACCACCACACCAACAAGGCTCCAGAGTAATAGCAGTGGATTACAGCTTAAAGGGCTGCAAGATGCAGATTCTGTCCAAGGAAGAGTTCTTAGGGAAGCTCAAAGTCAACAAGAGAGACAAAATCAAGGGCACTAGAGGAAGCTGAAGCCTCTGACATCTACAGCTAAAACAAGCAACATGGCCCAACCCAACTCCTAGCAGATGAACATAAAACTGCACACCAAAAGTTTATTTACTTCAATTCTTATTATACAATACATCATAGCTTTCAAAAATAAACTGCAAGGCATGCAAAAGGCAAAAAAAGAAAAAAGTTTCAAGAGAAAAAGCAGCCTCAGAATAAGACCCAGATATAGCATAAACTTGGAATTTTCAGGCAGAAATTTAAAATATCTGTGGTTAATATATTAAAACGCTCTAATGGAAAAAGCAGAAATTATGCAAGAACAGTTTGATGATGTGAGCAGAGAAGGAAACTCTAAGAAAGAAAACAAAAGGAAATTCTAAAAAATCAAAAACAATATAACAGAAATAAGAATGAAGATGGACCCATCAATATACTGGATATGATGGAGGAAAGAATCAATGAACTTAAAGGTAATTCTGTAGAAATTTCCCAGACTGAAATGCAAAGAGAAAAGGAATGAAGAAAGTACAAGAGAACATCAAAGGACAGTGTGACAATCTCAAAGGATGTAATATATACATAATTAGAACACTAGAGGAGAAGAAATATTTGAAGTAATAATGGCTGAGAACTTTCCAAAATTAATGACAGATACCAAACCACAGATTCAATAAGCTCAGAGAACAAAAACAAGTTAAATACAAAAATATGTATACTTAAGCATATCACATTCAAATTGCAGAAAACCAAAGACAAAGAGAAAAATCTTGAGAGAGAAGGAAAAGTAAAGGATTAAGGATAATTCTCAGACATCTGGTATGGGTGGCACCTACACTGTAGGAGGAACAGGCTAGTAAGCTTTCCATCTTGATTTCAGCTCTAAATTATTTCTTATATCACTATAACCTCCACAGCATCTGCCAGTACCCAGGCCAAGACCTCTTCACTCTAGACCTGGATTCCTACACCAGTGTTTTAGGTACCACCCTTGAATTCATTTTCTCTCTTCCCTTTTATTTTCCAGTTTGAGTTCTGCTCTGTACTATTTTCTTAAACAATATTACTCCTAAGTTCAACTTTTTTCCAATGCCACTGGTTTTTTACTCTCTTGGGTACGTTAAAATGTTTAAATAATAAGGTAATGTGGTTTTATTGCAGAAAAAGTTGAAAAGAGTATAAGGAAAACAAAATCATCCATAATCCTATAGTCCAGAGTTAATAACTGCTGGTAAAAACTGATGCCGTTTTCCAGTATTTTTCTCTCTCTAAATAGCCATACTTCTCCTATCTCTGAGTCTTCACACATGCTATTCTATATGCTGGGGATACTCTTTCCTCCATTTATGTGCTTTCAGGAATAGTAGTTAAGCGTGGTGATACCAATCCAAAAAAAGCTGTAACCTTGGCACATAATGCAGGGCATCCCTATGGCCTGGTGTGTATATATATCAGCAAGAGTAACCTAGCAACAGTACACAAACACTGTCTATCAAGCTGTGCAGGCTGAGTCCTTAACATCAACACTATGCGCCGGGGAGAAGCAATGGCAGAAGGGGTCTAATCAGGCAGACAGTTCTCTCTCTGCTTGGTGTTGGAACCAGGACAAAGCCTCACCCTTACTTCCTTTGGACTAAGTTCTGAAGGTTTGAGGGTAATTTTATTTTGGGGGGAGAGAAGGGCTGAAAGAGAGATACTGTTTCTGTTGTCGTTGTCTGAAAAAGTGTAGGGAAAAGGTGATTGATTGGGGGTGGGTTTGGAGATGACCATATTATAACCATATTTGTATCCTGAACTTTGAAACACGTCACAGTAGGCCTTAGTCTCTGCATGCTCTTCATTCTGCTGAAGCTCAGAGGAGGAGGAACCACATGTATCTCTGTAGGATGAATTCCTTAAAGCCAAGTGACTACTCCTTCAAAACTTATGCCAAGTGCCTTGTTGTCTTGTTCTACCTTAGAAACAAAACATATTTTTCACTACTTTCCAATGCAAGCTCTAGCTTATAAACAAGTAAAAATCAGGAAACTTCCTCTTTTTCTTCAAATGCATATTTCTTCATTGATCCAAGCTAAATTTTTCTGACTCTTGGAATTACAAAAGAAAATACATAACCTTTCATTAAACAGACTCAGCAAATAGCACTTCAGTTTCAGAACAAAGCCAGTATCATGGCAGACAAGTCATGATATACAATATTGCCCGATTAACTCCTACAGGTGCGATTATAAAAGATCTCTTTCATGATGCAGGTTGATAAATATTTAAAGATATTTACCTGCCTTGCAAATGGACACTTTCCCATTCAAAGTCTACAAAAAATAAATTAAATTCTAAAAAATCTTGTAACTGTCGATGTGGTTACTGAAGAACATTAGAACACTTCAATGGGGCCTATTGGGTTTTTATTTATTTTTTAACATCTTTATTGGAGTATAATTGCTTTACAGTGGTGTGTTAGTTTCTGCTTTATAACAAAGTGAATCAGCTATACATATACCTATATCCCCATATCCCCTCCCTCTTGAGTCTCCCTCCCAGCCTATTGTTTTTGATTGAATTCTCAGGACCCTATTGCCTTTTCTGTAAGCTGTCACAGTATAACTTCTTTCACCCCTGAGGCTATCATAGTAAAGAACATAGTTCTCTCTTGTGAAAAAGTTCCACACAGCTAAGATTTTCATGGTGTATCTAGTTGTCCATTAAGAAAAAGAAAAATTACCGTCTTAATTATCTACAATTCTGTACAGGAAAAACAACCACTGTGATTACTCAAGGAACAGATAAACCTCCCCATGTTCCTTCTAAATAACAACATTGCATAAGATGAAAAGAAGGAAAAATTATTTTATTTTGAAGTAAGCATCAAAAAAACTTGCCTGAGGGGATTGTAAAAAGTCCAGTTTGGGCTGAGAGTTGCTTAAGTTGAAAGTGCCACTGCAAGGGATGGAACAGAAAGAAGGCAGTCCTTTTACTCCTTTTTCAAGATTGCAGGGCAGTGCTGAGAGTGTCAGAGGCTACATTCAGCTCCTTGGCTGGGACAAAGGCAGGGCCAGATCCACAATCTCAAGTGGATGCAGAAGGAATAAAGAAAATGCCTGGTATTCAAGAGCCAACTCTCAACTGGGCTTTAGGATTGCCGTTTCTGGTTTTCAGAGATAGAGAAATCCATGTATGTTTGAGAAAATATGTATTTCTGTTGTGAGTGGAATGTGGCTTGGTCTCTCTTTGTTTATCTGGTCTCCAATCTCCAATTTCTCCAGTTAGAAGGGGGGAAAAGTAGATAGAGAGAGAAAGATTACCATGAGGCAAGTTTTTTTCTCTCTCTTTTTAAAAAATTCATATTGTAATAGAGCTCAAAACCAAGCTTGGACCTGAAAAGTATTGGGACGGCAGAAAAAGTCTCTGTTGAAGGAGTGATGATAGACGTGCTCCCGATTTTGTTTACACTGTTGCCCACAAACAATCTCTTGTTCAAAGTCCTGCCCAAGTCTAGCTGTGCCGTGAGAGTTTTCCACACTACCTCAGCCCAAAGTGATCTTCTAGATTCATAGCACTTACCACTGACAATGCTTATTTGTCATTAAATACTTATGGCCTTGAATTATCATTTGGGTATGTTGGTTTGAAGTGACTTTGAACTTTCTAGTGAAGAATTTCAGCACAAAAATGAAAACATGAATCTGTAACTTAAAGAAAAGCTCAGACTAGAGATATAAAGGTGGAAGTCTTCAGAAAATAGGTGGTGATTAGAACCAGAAGAATGAATGGGAGTACATAAATAAAGGAATATAGAAAAGCAAGAAAAGGAGAATTTGAAGAGAGTTCTGAAGAACACCATTACTTAAGAAGTACCTAGTAGAAAAATTAGTGAAAGATAATTTTACAAAGATCAGAAAAGTGGGAAGAATATTGCTTTTTGTATGCTTTTAATTCTCCCAAAGAGAGAGGAAGGAAATGTGTTATTGGTGATTTCAGTATTTTCCAGAACATTTACAATTCTTTGCATATAGTATATGCGCTAAATGTTTATTTGGTGCACAAGACATGAGAAATAAATTCACCTAAATATTGCTCTTATTTTCCTTTTGATTGTTATGCTCTTATCAATCATCCCAGTGCCAATCTTGTACCACTGTATTTATCCTGTCTTTTCTCAGAAGACAGTGAGTGGCCCCAGTGGTTCTGTTAGTGGCAGACTCTCACCTCTAGGGGGAGCTCAAGGAGAGGAGCACTGAATAAGGGTCATGTCTAAGACCATATTGGGTCATGGTAGTAGTGGGTTGAGTTTTTGGTGAATCAGGAAGGGATTAGAAGGAATTAACCTCCACCGGGCTGAATCTTTAATTCTTTTGAAATTACACCTTTTTAAAAATTTCACATGACAGGATGCAGATCTAGACTTGACTCTCACTTGGAAAAATCCCCCTAACCTAGAAAAACTAAACAAAACAGTAGAATTCATGGGTTAAAAATAATGGCCAAAGGGCTACATATAGTCACTGATACATTTCGCTCAAGGTACATGACTCTGAGTGTCCCTGTGTGTGTATGTGTGTCTCCGAGAATTTGAACAACTTTGAAACAGGCATAACCTTAACCATTTCCCCACAGTTTCTACCACTCCATTCATCGGATATTTGGTCCACGTCACAGATTTTTCTACCTTTTTGAACACTATAGGCAATTAAGTTTGCAAATATTGTTTAAGTTTGTAAAAGTACATTTTTACAGTTTACCCTCTCAAAGCCTTCATGGTTGAGATTTAAGTGTTCAATATCTCATAAATTTCTGCGTTTCTCACCAAAAAAAACCAAGAAGTTCCTCTCTTTGAAGATGTGTTTTGCTCCACGTAGGGAAGCTTAGCAGGATAGCAGATAATCCTGTGCACAAGCCATGAAATTTGCCACAGTCTGTCCTAACACGGTTGCTTTTGGGTTCAATGTCTCCACTTACTGTGTCCACCTTAGCTGAGTTGAAATCATGGGAGCATCCCTCTTAAGGGAAATATGCGTGGATCCTTCTCATGGATGGTGACTCACTGTTTTATTATCGTCACCAAAAAATTTAATAGAAAAGACAAATATGATCAGAAAACAAAGTATTCAGTACTACATGTTAGACAAACCTTGTTTTTTTTTACACTTGAAAAGAAAAGAAAGAGTGCAGAAGTAAAAGACTTCCTCTGTAGTTCTGTGATCGCAGCCTAGGCAGGAGACTTCACAACCCAACACAAATGAACATTCCAAAGCAGGAGGGATTAGGCAACCTCCACAAAGCAGGCACACTGCCATTGGTTTGGATTTCCCAGTCTAAAAAGCTCTTCTTCTGTTCTAAAAGGACAAACATTTCAGGTCTCGCCATAGGTAACTGGGAAAACAGGGTAGAAAACGTTCTTCCAAATGGTAAACCACCTGTTTGACGATTATTTTGCACGCTCAGTAAACAAATCTGTTTAATTCATCCCTCCAATCAAAAACACATTCGTTAAGTGTCTACCATGTGCAGGGCCCTGCACCTGCGCAGAGGTATAAGACAAGTCCCCCACCCTAAAAAGCTGATAGTCTAGCACTGCTGGCAAATATGAATGGACTTCCTGTTTCCACCAAGGTCCAGCACAATATTTTGTTTTGAATCTTGAGAGCATTGTGAACTCATTGGTGATAATCTCTATAATAAGAACAAGTACCTAATATTAGTTCCCAGGTATGAGGCATTCCAGACATATTTTTTAAATGGTGATTTTCAGAGTCCCATGGCAAAGATTTTAAATGGATTTGATCAAAAGTCAAAAGGAGCCCTTTCACATGCTCTTGCTGAGAAACTTGGCATTGGGACTGTACCTAATTGAGAGACTTTGTTGGCTGAAGTGTGTTGGCTTCAAGCCCAATCACAGGACCCCTTGGAACAATGAGTAAGGCCATTAGTTTGCATGCCTAATCCCAAGTGACCTTGTATGAGTCTCCCTCTTTCTTGGGATTTGCAGGTCCCATGGTTTGGTAGCATGGGAGAGTGACACGTTAATCCGGCTTTTTTCTCTCTCATCCTTACAGATTGTTACAGGTCACGGACTGTCCTGTAAATGGAGACTGAATCTTTTTTTTTCTTTGTTTTAAGAACTTGACAGTGAAGCTTACATCCGAGTATGTTAAAGTTACAGGTACTATAAACTTTGAACATCAATCTGGCTATAATTTTTTTTGTGGCCTTGGTAATAACTGCCCTCCTTTTTTAAAGACAGCTTTATTAAAATATACCCCAACTGTAACTAGTTTAAATACTATCAATCAATTTTAAAATTTCTGTAATTATTATTCATTCTTTTTAGAATCTTATTACATATTGGGTTTGTACTTTTTGTTTTTTGTATCTACAGAGTGACTAACCAAATGCAGTAACTAACTGTCTTAAATACACCTAGAGTATTACTTAATCCCTCAGAAATTCCCTCTATAGTTTTGTCTTTAAAAAAGCAAAAGCAAAACAAAACAAAGAAACAAAGAAATAGATTCCATACCACAAAACCTTTAAAAGCAATAATATTATTTTTTCCTTTAGGTAAAAGTAAAGCCTAAGCAAATATAAATTATCTGAACTCCATTCTCCATTATCATGGTTTAGCTTTGACAATTCTCTCTTGCCAAATTGTTTGTTCCTGGTTGTATGGAAAATATTTCTATAAAATAACTTGGAAGAAGCAGAGGAAACAGTTCTCTAAATAAAATAAATGTATATGGTTGTCTAAGATCACTAGCAGATGGGTTATAGTATTGATAGATTTGTAGGTTCAAAATGATGGAAGCAGACTTTAAAAGCGGGTTTCCCAAGGGTTTTTTTTGATGAGAAAGTCCTCTCCCTGAAGCCTGACTAGGGTTAGAGAAGTTTGACTAACTCTTCCTTCTGAGGACTGCTTCCCAGTGAGCTGAATGAGGCCACTGGAGCAGTGAATACCGACACAGAGATCCATCACCAGAAAATTTAGGATCTTGCCATGAACTGTCATGAATTACAACTGTTTAAAACTTTTGAGGAAGAGGCTCCAATTTAGGATTGAGAATCACGGGTTTGTGCAAGAAGAAAACAAAGTGAACATTATCTTGAGTTTTTTTTTCAAGTAACAGTAACATTACTAGTTTCAATGAACAATTATATATGTCTTTAAAATATATGTTTAAACATTATTTAACCTGAAATAAATGCAGAAATGGCAAGGTTTTTCTTATCCTGCAACAGATAACCAGTTTTGCCTGTGACATTCAAAAGCCACTATTTCTGCAAAAGCTATAGACTTACTTTACCCCACACCCAGTACTCCTCTCCCACAAATCACAGCCCAACTTGTTTCCCCAGTGCCTGCCCACCTTCCCCCACCAGTAAAGGGTTATACTTGGACCAAATATAGGTCATAAAGACAAGTACATCATTAGAGAGACTTTGTATAACTAGGTTCAAAAGCCTAGATCTGTAGTCAACTTTCTATGGCCTATATAAATCAGTCTTCTGCTGTTTGTGATAAAAATGAAGTTTTGTTCTTTTTTTAGTGCTAAGTTTTAAAAGATGTACAAATTTGGTAAAAAAAAAAAAATTGAATAAAAATCAGTGAAGAAAATTGAGTTTCTTTATTGAAAGGTACATCAAAGAAATTCATTAAATGTTTATTGAAGTTCAAAACCAAAAAGTTAAATAATAGTATAAGTGTTTTATCCTTTGGGGAAATTAGGTAAATAATCAGGAAGAACTGAATAAGGAAAGACTATATAGAAGCGGAATATTTACTGATGGTTGTTGCATGTTAAGTCATCAGAGGCTTACGGACATGGTAAATACTAGGACGTTGTTCAAATAGCCAATTGATTTAATATGTGAAAGGATTTGCTGCTTTCAGTGTAATCTTCTGCATTTCTTTTTTTCTTTTCTACTTGTAAGAATTCATAAACTACCCTTCCAAGAGTTAAAATAGTCCACCAGAAAAAAGAAGACTATTACTTATTTACAAATAGAGAATCTAATTATGAGAAATTCCCTTGTAAAGATTATGTCTTGAGTTTTTTCACATCTTTAATCAGAGACGTGTACTCTCCATGGACCAAAACCAGGCAGCCTGTTTCTGAGCACCTTTTATCAGTTCTGACACATCAGAACTGCTCTGGTTTCTTCAGAAGTGTGTAAATGAATAGTGCTCTACCTCACTATATTTAGTGTAGTTATCTAATAAAGGTGCCAGGGTTCCACTTTGTGCTCTATCTGAACTCACAGCTATTTATTGGAGGGGAGAGAGAGGTACAGTCATCAAGTCCTGCTTAGTGATTGCTGCCACCCTGTACTATTTTAGAGATTTTGACTCACTCATAAATCAAGGTGGCAAAAATGGAAACTATTACTTTGGATTTTGAGTTACAACAAATGAAAAATGCTGTTAAATATATAATAAATTATAAGAATTTCTGAAATGGTCATTTTTTTCCCACTGAGACCATGAAAGGTAAACCAGAAAAGAGCCTTTGGCAAAATCTAAATACATAAGCTTTTTGATAACCTATTTGAAGTAGCTATCTCTTCTTTTCTTGTACCACAGTAATACAACTTTTAGTTTTGGACTTCCCTTTTTTTTTTTTTTTAAAGATTTAATTTTATGTATTTTTGGCTGCGTTGGGCCTTCTCTAAGTTGTGGCGAGCAGGGGCTCCTCTTCCTTGTGGTACGTGGGCTTCTCCTTGCGGTGGCTTCTCTTGTTGCAGAGCACGGGCTCTAGGTGCACGGGCTTCAGTAGTTGTAGCACGCAGACTCAGTAGTTGTGGTTCATGGGCTCTATAGTGCAGGCTCAGTAGTTGTGGCGCACGGGCTTGTTGCTCCACGGCAGGTGGGATCTTCCTGGACCAGGGATTGAACCCATGTCCCCTGCATTGGCAGGTGGTTTCTTATCCACTGTTCCACCAGGGAAGTCCCTGGACTTCCCATTTCTGCATCATGATTATTACTGTCACTCTTCATCCTAAAATTTCTTCCTAAATTTCACTCTCAATTTTTAACTTCTCTGATTCATTTTCAGTTCCATCCACAGGCAGTGAAATGTAGCGTTCCTAAATCCTTCAAGCTTGAACTTTTGGATGCATGTTGTCTTCCCCCAATGATAACAACACGGTGTTACACCAGATTTTCCCCTCCTTCTTCTCTGTACATGTTAGACCCATGCTGTCCACTACAGTAGCTACCCACCACCTGTGACTATTGAGCCCTTGAAACGTGACTGCTCTATGTTAAAAATGTGCTCTAAGTATAAAATGCACACTGGATTCCAAGTAATTAGTATGAAGAAAGAATGTAAAGTATCTTAATCATTTTGATATCGATTATGCATTGAAATGAAAATATGGTGGTTGTATTGGCTTAAATAGATCTTAGTAAAATTATTTTTACCTGATTCTTTTTACTTTTTTAATATGGCTACTAGAAAGTTTTAAATGATCTACTTGGCTCACATTATCTTTCTGTTGGACAGCACGGGTTAGAATATGAATCCCTGGATAATATATCTCTGTGATTTCATGTATTCCTGCCTTATTCTGAAGCTTTTTGATACAGCTCCTTTTTCATTTGAATTTCTTATCTCTACACAGTCTGCTATTTCACACGTCCACACTGTAGGCTCTGGGAACCCTCTTAAACTTACTTTCTTGTATTCAGTAAGCATGCATTGAATGGCTATTTGGTGTCAGGTATTCTATCAGGTATTCTACCAAGCAACCTTGGGACCGGAGCATGTTCTGAAAACCACAGGTACATCCCTGTGACTCAAGATGAGTGTGAAATAATGAGATACAAGGCACCCAAGGCAGAGGAGTGCCATCATGAAACGCCTTGTGTGCCACATGATGGAGTTCAGCTTTTATACAGACAGTGGTGGGGTCACTGAGGGGTTTGAAATAATAGAGTGACAATAATCGGGTTTACTTTTTTAGAAAGATTAGGTTATAACAGGATAAAAAAAGAATTAAACAGCTGCCATAACAATAAAAAATATTTTGAAGGCTTGAACTGAAGCCGTGGCGATGAGGATAGCTGAATTCAGATTTGAGAGTCACATAAAATGTAGAATTTGTAGAACACACTAACAATTTAGATATGGATAGCAAGGGAATGAGGTAGGTCAGGGATGAGAACTTGCCTAAAAATTCTGGTTTAGAAGGTAATGGTGCCCTTTACCAAAACTCAGAATGTGGAGACTGTAGAAACTGACAAATTTCAAGTCTAATCCCTTGAATCTGGTCTTAGAAGATTTCCAAGTGAAATCATGTGGTAGCAAGGGATGGAGGAGTATGGTACATAGGGTTGAAATCTGGATTAGAGATATAAGTGGTATCAAAACATGGGAGTTGAAAAAATAATCGTAGGATAGAATGGAAATTAATAACACAAGCTGTGAATCTTTTTTCTGTGAAAAACTAAAAATAAAATATTGAAGTTTCTACATCTAAATATATATACACAAGAAAAAGTCCATATCATGAAATGTTAAATGATTGCTTCTGAGACATGGAGTTATGATTGATTTTTCTTTTATTGTTTTGGCTTGGTGTCATTTTATAAATTGTCTATAATGGACATGGATTACTTGTGATGCTTTTCAAGTATTGTGTTTTAATTGCAAAAGAAATAAGATTAGTAAGTATATTCAAGTCAGGCATCTTCAGACAATACTGAAATGCTTGCAGTTAAAAGAAAGCCTTTTCCTTCAACTACCTCCAATACCACACCCATCACAGAATCTGTGTTACAAGTTTAGCTTGTATCCTTCAAGCACTTTTCCAGTTCATTTACAAATATATGAGAGACAGACAGAGAAACATTTTTTATTCACTTGCTATGTTTTCATTTTGCTTCATCATAAATAGTTCCCAAGCCCTATCCTCTCCTTTATCTGTATTCTCTACTTAGACGATTGCTCCTTGTCCTCTGGTTTTAAATGCTGGTCTATATGGCTGATGACACCTAGTTTTACATGCCCAAGCCATGACCTTTACCGAGCGTGCCAGACTCATTCACAGTGCTTGCCCATTTGATATTGAAAACTGGCGAGAACACAGTAAGCACTTTGAACTAAATATATCCATAACAGAATCCTTGACGCCTGTTCTTTCCTGGGGCCACAACCCCAAACTGCTCTTCCTGACCTCAGTAAAAGGTATTTGCTTTCATTCATCCCGGCTAGAGCCAAAATTCAAGAAATTGTCCTCAATTTCTCAGCTTCACATCCAATGCATCAGCAGAAACTGTTGGCTCTACTTCTAAAACGTATTCTGTATCCATCCACTTTTTTCCATCTCCACTGCCATCACCCTCATCTAAACTATCATGTTCACTTGTCTGTTTACCTCATTCTACTTCTCTTCCACGCATGTGTTCTTAGAGAGAAAATGGTTTCCACGCAAAGAAATGATTTGTAGAAATGTGCATCAGATCATCTTACTCCTTAATTTAAAACATCCAGTGGTTTATCATTTCTTTTCAAAACACTAAGACTCCCTACCATGACCTATAAATCCCTCCATGACACATACCTTGATCTACATCGTTCTGGCCACACTGCCTTTCCCTCCGTTCCTAAAACAATAACAATTCATTCTGGGCACAGAACCTCTGCATTGCTATTCCTTCTATCTGAAAACTCTTACTCCAAATATAAGTAACCCTGATTCCTTCTCAACTTCAAGTCTAAACCCTAGTGTTGCTTTCTCAGGGAGTTCTTCCCTGGTCCTGTGCTCCCTTATTATATATGACTTTATACATGTAAAAATCAACTAAGAAGAATGCTGGGATTTTTATTATACAATCATTACATGACTTTACCCACTTGGGGTTTTGTCACATATCATTACCACCAGAGAATGCTCATTTATTTATTTGGGGATCAGGGCCAGATATCTAACCACACTACAATTTATGAAGGAAAAAAAAGAGAATCTTTTCTTAGTCTATTAACTAATCTGGTCTTACTCATCAGCCTGTCCCCAATTCCGTCAGCTAGTAGCAAGAAAAAATGAAAAAGAAATTATATAAATTATATTCCATTTTGAAACTTAATTTAATCCAATTGTTTAAATAGTCTCTTTAGGTTTGGTTTGTTCTAATTATTCTATCTGTTACATGTATCTCCTCAACTCTTTAATTCCCTCAAGTAGGAGAAAGGGAGGGATTTATATCTTCTCAAAACAGCATGGAAAGGGAAATCTCTGGCCTCATGCTAGTTCTTGGGTAACTCAACCATGTTTAGTGAATGACTATTATAATCTCAGCATTGTTCTTAATTGATTATGTGCATTGCTTAATATAATCCTTGCAATAACACTATAAGGTAAATACTTGCATTATCCTGGTTTTATAGTCGAAGGAACTGAGACAGAGAGAAACGATGTTATTTGTGCAATATTACTACACTGTAAATGGCAGAGCCAGGAATTGTACCCAGGCAGTCTTCTCTATAACCCATGCCTTTTGCCACCATCCTATGCTGCTTTGTTAGTGAACTGGCTGGATCCCGTGAACTATGGTTGGCTCCATCCGATTCTTGTGCTTTTTGCTGTCCTATTGCTGATATTATACTTACTGAACTTGTGGTTGAGTCTGCTTGGCTTGACTAGGTGCTGGGCTGTCAACTCAGCATTCACATTGCACAAGACCTGAGGGAGGTTCCGGAGGAGAACAAAAACACTGTCTCAGCCTGCCTATGCCACTCCGCCTACTCACCCAGTGTGGGCCAGTCCACACTTTTGTGTGGCCACTCTATTCATTGGGCTCCTCCTAGACTCCTAATGGGGAGGTGGGGTGACAGAGCCCTTATGCCCTTCTCCATTAAAAGCTCATAAGGGTCAGAGCCCTTATGCCCTTCTCCATTAAAAGCCTCACTCCCTTTTTCCTGTCCCGTCTTTTCTTTCTCTTTTTCTGCCCCTGAGCTACTGGGTCAAGGGTGTGGGCTGACTGCCTACTTTGTGACACAGACTTTCACTACAACATGTCTTCCATCTTCTTAAAGTAGTGTTTGTCATCACCCCTTTTCCATGGGCTACACCAACAGAGTCACTGTGACAGAACATGTTTGATGGGGGAGAGGGATAAAAACACATTGGTTTAATACTTGTCAAATATTTTCCATACCTCTCTTGTATGGCTCCCCCAATAGAACACAGGTTAACAGCAGTAGAGGCTTCAGCTCCTTGTCTGTAGATCAGCTTGCTGATTTCTAAACCTCAGGTGTCTACTTCCTTAAAACATATGGTCTATTTGTCATGCATATGACCCTAGTAAAGGCCTGTGCAATGCTTAGAGGAATAAAATACATTGTAAAATCTTTCATTAATCAAATGTCTGTCATACTGCCAGGCCAGGTGGAGTAATAATTGTGCTTGCATGTATCAGCAAATAGCAGTGCTATTAGATGAAACTACTTCAAGTAATTAACTGACTCATAGCTTTTTTTTTTTTTTGGACAGAAAGAAGCTAAAAAGGCTGAAGTCATGAAGAGTAGGAAAGAATGAGGCAAGTACAAAAGGTCACCTTTGCATCATGCTGTCTGTTTAAATATTGAAAAGACAAAGTCAGCATGACTATACACAAACACATGCAACCAATCACTAGAAAAGAACTGCAGTTACTGGGTGAGTATAGGAATGAATGAATGAGTAACTTTGGTATATACACTTATATAAAAAAAGACAAATCAATATATACTAAACAGTCAGAACTTACCCATTGTGTTAATTTCCTGTGGCTGCTACAAAAAATTACCACAACCTTTATGACTTATAATAACACAAATTTACTCTCTCACAGTTCTAGAGTCTAGAAGTCCAAAATCAAGGTGTGGGCAGGATTATGCTCCTTCCAGAGGTTTGGGGGAAATCTGTTTCTTGAGTCTTCTAGCTCCTGGTGGCTGCCAGCATTCGTTAGCATTCTTTGCCTTTTGGCTACAACCCTCCAATCTCTGCTTCTGCCTTTACATCGTCTTCTCCGTGTGTCAAATCTCCCTCTCCCTCTCTCCTATAAGGGTACATATGATGGCATTTAGAGCCCACCCAGAAAATCTAAAATAATCTCCCAGGCCAGGAAAGGAGAGGACACAGATAAGGAGAAAAGAAATATCTGATTTTCTGGCAATATATCCACCAGGCTCAAATGAAATGGTCTTTAGAACTTTTTAGATTTCTATGGCCAAGGAAATCCTGGTCTTCAATTGTCCTAGCTCTATCATAAATGTGTTTACCACTACTCTTTCCCTAGATTTCTCAAATTCACCTTTCATCATTTTTATGCTCACTTGAAATTAATCTCCTGGGGATTTTGACCATTATAAATTAATATTTACCAAACTATGCAATGATATAAGTACCTACTATCACAAAGCAAATGAGGCATAATTAACACATAATCAAAAAAAAGGAGCATGAAACTGATCATTTATTTTCATGAATCCTCCAATTGTGCCCCCTCCTACCCCATGTTCCACCCCAATCCCCAAGTAAAATGTAGATGGGTAAAGGAAAAAAATAACTATGCATATGTGACTTTGGTATTGCAGATTCCAAGGAAAGTTTAGAACTACTTTTGAAAAAGTAAGAAGCACAAAAGCTCTCCTAACAAATAGACGTTTAATAATAAAATTGAACTGATTATGTTAATCCTCTGGGTACTTTTTGTAAAGTTTCTTTTCATATAACTTGTATTAGTTATCATATCTGAACAAAGCCTCCTTCTATTTCATTGTTCTAACCTTCATGACATGTGGCTTCCATCTTATGTTCAATGGATGGCCCACCCCCTCCTTCCCATTACTGGAACAGGCAAAGGGAGTAAGGGGAGGACATCCCTTCAAGGGAAAATCCAGGGAGCATACACTCTTTCTGCTCGAAAAGCAAGAACCAAATCATATAACCACAACCAGCTGCAAGAGAAGCTAAAAAATATACTCTTTATTTTGGATGGCCTTGCAAGAGCTAAAATTCCATTACCATGGATAAGGAGAACACAAATTGGGGATCAATTAGCTCTCTCTTTCACGGCCCACCCTTTCGCCTAGCCAAATATCTTTGGTACTCTTCTCATATAGAGAGCACATTCAAGCCCTCTCCAAGTCTCATTCAGCATCTGACAACCTGCTAAAATAAGAGACAAGTTATGTGCCCCCCCATACTAAATTTACAATGATGGAATAGGCAGAATAACTGTCATCAAGCCTATAATTTTAAACAAGGAAAAATAGGAAACACTGAACAGTTATCTGTTCAGTCTCTCCATAGAGATTATCAAGGGCTATTGGTAAGAAATGCAAAGATTACCTGCATTAGATTAAGTTCCTTATATAGCCTGTCTGACTGCCCTGATTCTTCTTTCTGTGAGGAGACTATGGCTTTGCCCACTGGGAAGTTTAGTCTAGTGTCCTCTGTGGCCACTTCTGAAGTACGTTTGAGAGCTGCCCTGCTTTTGCGGTCTGATTTCTTCTGGTACAGAATGATCTGATTTAGAGCTTGACTAATAACATCTTTGTGAGCTTAGCTTGTAGATTCTTTGAAAATACAAAGTCCTCAAAAACTTAATGGTTTTCAATGTTTTTGCTCCTACTCAATTTCATTTGAAAGTAATCATGACCAAAGTTTTGGACATAATTTTAAAACATGAAATCACTGTTTTTTTAAAATTTACTGGTTTCTGTATTCTATTAGTGCTATCCTACCCCACCTCCTCAACATAATGGATACTATGTAGAGGCTGCTTGGAACATTCACCTTGGAAAAGAAAGCAATGTCCTTAATCTGACATTTACCCCTTGGCTGGTTCTCAATATCTAGAAGATACTGTGAGGCCCCAGATCACCAGCATAAACATTACCCATCCATGAAGCTGACAATCTTGAAGAGGTATTGAGGAAGGCATCATATAGAGGTGATACCTTGAAAGGTGAACAGAAATTAGGTGAAGATATAAGGGAAAAGTGATTCAGTTAGAGGAAACAGGAGTAAAGGCCGCAAAGGTAAGAGAAATGTGGTGAATGAAAGGAAACACTGACAAACAGACTGAGACTGGGAATAAAACTGAACGTGTAGCAGAAGCCAGATGATGGAAAATTTATAGACTAAGTCAAAAGGAGCTATTTTATGGTTTGAATAGGGTGGTGGTCCATTCTACTAACTGTGCAGAATGGATATAAGAAACAAAAATTTTGAGACTGAACCACCATTTAGAAGGTTATTATAGTAATCCAGACAAGAGATGATGAGAAAATGATAAAAGGGTCAAGAAATATTTAACAAATAAATTCTGTAGGACCTGGTGGTGGTTTGGATGTAATAGTGTGAGAGAAAGGGAGAAGGCAAAGCCCAGGGATCACATGAAGAGGAGCAAAAGGAGACTGATTCTGTTGAGAGGTATTGAGATGAAAGTCTTATGAATCCCAGGTGTAAATGTTCAGAAGAGGTAAATACAAGATACTTTTTCTGAGGAGACAACTATGCTGGAGAAATCTATTAAGGAGTTTCTAGCGAACAGGCAATAGTTAAAATTTTGAAACCAGATGAATATCTCTCAGATAGGGTACATACTGTAAGAAGGAAATCTGAGGATCCTCAAAATTTTAGAGGAAGGCAGAAAAAAAAGAAGCCCCTCAAGAAACCAGGAAGGAAAGTCCGAGAAGTAAGATGAGAATCAAGGGAGTGGTATAAAGGAATTTCTCCCGGGGTGGGGAAAGAGGCCGGATTGCAGTAGGTTGAAGAGTAAATGGGGAAAATGATGAAAGACTAGGAAAATGCTGTTATGACATTTACAGTGGAAAAAAAGTAGAAAGACAGGGCAATAACTAGAGGAGGAAACAGGGTCAAGATAGAACTTCTTTTAAGGATAGGAGACGTTTGTTTATAATATAGGCCAAAGGCAAAGGTGAGGAGAAGTGTGTTGAAGGTGTTGGAGAGGAGGGAAAACGGATGAAGTGAGGTCCCATTCCAAGAAGAGAGGAAATCATGAGCATGGTGGAGAGACTGACCTTGATCATGAGGGAGGGCTGGTCCTCTAAGACTGGAAGATGTGCATGCAAATCAATGTATCAGAATTGGGAAAAAGAAAGTTGAAGGATGTTATAATTAGTGAACTTAATTTTGCAGCTGAGTGTAAAGGAGCTGTGAGTGAGTGAGGTTTGGAATCTGCTGCTCTCTGCACTTACACAAGACGTAGATCAAGCCCAAAGAAATGGGGATTAAATGTTCTGGGAGCAGGCAGGAATACAAAAGAGTGAGCAAGATAAAACCTTAGAAGTTGATCCCAGTGGACCCCACTGTGGGGGTTAGATCGTGGTCACTTACATCTCTAGGAGGTGCTGCCTAATTTTCCGTTGGCATCTGCCATTACCGCCTGCTCTTACAGAAAGGAGGTCTTTGAATTCCCATTCAATCCACAATCAGTCCACAATATTCAGCAGGGGCAACCTGGACATAGTTATTTTTGAAAATTGGACTTTAAAGATAAATAGGATTTGACCAAATTTGTGCTAATTTTAAAATAATACTTCTTTGGTAGTTGATCAAACATCCTGCACATTTGAACCGTCATTCCTAATAACCATTCCGTGATGGCTGTGTTCTCATTTTCTCATACTTAATTTACCTGAGCTTGGTCAAATATAAGCCAGTAGTAGTACCATCTGAAAACCAAAAATAGAAGGGGAAAGAGGGAGAATGAGAAAAAAAAGAGAGAGAGAAGAGACAGAAAGGAATGTTATGAAAATAAAAATTACCATATGAGCTGAACTTGCAGAATCAAAAGTATTTCACCTTGGAAAGAAAGCTTTCTGAGTAGCTCTCCACAATTGCTGGTGTGGGCAAGAGTTTCAGAGTTTATGCCAAGGCTTTTTGGAACCCATACCTAAATGTTCTCTTCTTCCCCATTCTTCTTTTAAAACCGCTTCATAATCTGAGTCTTTTGAGATCTGTAATGAGAGGGGGAACAAATCAAATTTTAGGAGATTCTGGCACATGAGCAGTTTGTGAAAATAAATGCTACAGAATTTCATTTCTTATTAGAAACACCTGCAGCTAATTCTGTGACCTGAAGATTTTGACTAAGGCTATAGTGCTGAGTTGCTCTCATATAGATACCTAAAGAAAGTGTAGCATCTTTGTTTTAAAGCACTAGTTGTACTTTCTTAAGTTTAGTGGTTGGTCTGATTATCCATAGCCCATTTAACTGATGTTCATTCTTGATCTTATCCCTCTCCTCAAGAAAATTCCACAAAATACTATCAATCAATGCAGAGTTCCGAAAATTTGTTAAGTATGTCACTGTTCTCTTTTATCAGTGTCTTTATTTTAATCTTTTCTTACTCTGATCAACAATATAACATCAGTTCAAACTTCAGATCAACACAAATCCAATTTCATCATTCTTACATTTTATCTTTGTCCTCTTTGCCGAGGGATAACTTCTGCCCTATATAAGACAGGGTAAGTACATCACCACGTATACAAGTACTCTCTCCACACCTACACACTCCCCTACACACACACACACACACACACACACACACTCATGTACACACAAACACAAACACCAGACTGCTACAGAAGGAAGAGAAAGCCTGAAACAAACAAACTTCTGTGACAAATGTCCCAAACCGGACCAAAAATAGCCCTTCTGCACAAAAACCATCAATTCAATGCAAAAAAACTTACCATCTGGTTACTGTCAGGTCTGCAAGTGCATAAAAGAAGACTCTGTTTTTATACTTGGATTTATTTTTCTTTCACCAAACATGTTGGGTTTATTCCACTGTGTGTATTGTGTCTAGAAAAGGCATATTTGGTCCTCCTTGTTCAGATAGTATTAGATCTCTATCGAAGCACTAGCATTAGTTTGTACTTGTCACTCCCAAATGTAATTAGCTACATTCACTCTTTTTTATGATTGAGTCTCAGATTCTGATGAAGTCCTGTTCTGAAATAGCCTTTCTTACTGTTTCACGCAAACTAAGGCCATAATAATTTTACCTCACTTTACCACAGCTTCCCACACAGAACTCCAGTACCAGAAAAGCGGCGATAACAACTCCAGAAAGGAGTGAGGCCCTGAGCAGTGCCCAAGAATCATCCTCAGTGGCCTTGTTTGAAGATGTTCATGATGTAAATCCTGGTCTACACTGCCAGGTTTCCCAACTCCTGGAGTGTGAAGCTCTGACTGAGAGCTTCACTCACACACAAGCCCAGCACAGCTGCTTTTATTTCCCTAATAATGAAAGGAGCAGAAATACATCTGTTTTCATGCTTCGCTGTTGACAGCTCACCAAAAAAATGTGCATTCAACAGTTTTTATCCAAATAGACAGAGACATGTTGGGTCCAAAACACAGAGAGGTTATACGATGTTTTGGTTTTAAATTTGTGCAAGAAATTCAATTTTTACATTTTATGTCACGCCTCTAACAAATCTCTCTTCATATTCTGACAATATTCTTAGTGAGGTTCCAGACTGTTTCCTGCAGTGTCACTGCTGTGTGTTGAAACTCATTCCTACTTTTCATAAGGTATATTTTGAGATAGTTATTTGACAGAAATGAATTATGCAAAGCAGTTCAGTCTTCAAAGCAGGGAATGGTAAAAGGTACAAACACACTATAATGCGCATATGATGTAACAGAGACGTGAGCAAAGAGTTAATTCTTTATTGTTATCTGATCGTTCCTCAGATTCTCTCCCCCTAAAAAACCCAGCCTGAAAGGAAAATGTTATTTCTCTTTGATAAAATTTGTGTATAAAAATGTTCAGTTTAACAGATTCATATTTTTCATAGCCTTGGGATGACAAAACGTGCAGTGTGATTTTACCACTCATGAAGCAGAGAGGGGGCGAGGGGAAATAAGATGTACAGCATGTGAAATTGTATATCCCTCAAAGGAAAAACATTTTCAGACATGTCTTTTGAGGATGCCCTGTGTAGATGAGTAGCCACAGTCTATGATCAACGTGAATTTCCAAACCCACATGTACTGACTTGAACACGTTGAGGTCAACTTCAGTTATGAAGCCTATATTCTTTGGACAGGCATTTATCAGCTAATGAACCAACAATAAGTAGTCACTGTCCTTTTATAATTGCTTGTTTTTTTAAAAAAAAAACTATACTAAATCATTGTGAAACTATTTGCCATGTATTCACACAATGTACTGTACTCTGTACAGAATGCACAGATGATACCCTGTTCTCCAGGTGTTTAAAATCTAAATTAAAAAAAGAGAAATGCAGTCAATCCACAGGTTTAAAATGGAAAGAGTATAGAAAGAAAGAAGTAGTATAAGGGCCAACTTCCCCAGTTGTAAAGTAGGTGTGAGTGAGAGACCAGCAGTTAGATTTTTTGTTGTTCTTGATCTTAGAAAAACAGGCATTTTCCAGGAAAGGGAAAAACTAGAAACGGGAGAAGAAAGTGGCAAGCAATAGTACCTTTTCAGTTTTTTTATTTCCCAGCTTGCTTCTTTCTTGCCTATTTACCTTTAAGTATTCTTTACTGTGCAGAACGCTGCTCTCTGTTGCTTCTTTCTGTAGTTTTGCTCAGACCAAGACTCCAGAATTGCATCCTGCTAAACATTGTTCTCTGTGACGATTCACCATTTACAGAGAAGAAGGGGTCTGTTAGAAAGGATTCTGTGCTAAGAAACAAGGGACCTGAATTCTAACGCTAACTCTTCCGTCAGTTGGGAATTCATTTTGGCCAAGTCCACTAAACTGCTCCATGACTCAATTTAACTCATTGATAAAATGAGCATAATAATATTTGCATTGTCTTACAAAAATGTTGAAAGGAAAGAGCATTTGCACATTACATGTGTTCTATATTATTATTCTTAGTGAACCTGCCAAAAATTAATTCTAAATTTAAAACTAAAAGCCACAAATGAATTTTTCATTTACTCGGTCATATGGAATTTTGAAGCACGATGAAAAGATCTCAAAGTGGCCCTAGGAAATAAGTGGTAAAACAAACCAGCTTTGCCAAATACTGGGAGTTATAACAACTTCACCCTGCCTCCAGGCATACTGGTCTTCTTCCAGTTCTCATGCATAGCTTTTTATCTAATCAATGAATTTGCTGATTTAAATACAGGTCTAGGAAAAACAGTTGTGAGTAGCTATTTTATGGTTCTTGCTTCCCTCTCCAACCATATCTCACAGTATTTCCCCTCCCTCACTGTGCTCCAGCCATAACGGGCTCCTGTTGATATCAAGCCTTTGTCATGGTGTCAGTAGTCCAAAGCACTACTGACACCCTCACCCTGTATCTTCATCTGGCCAACTCATTCTCATGCCTCAGATCTCTGCTCACACATTACCTTCACAAGGAGCCTTTCACAACCATACTCTCTCCATATAAAGATGCTCACCCATTATTCCCTATCACATCATTCTCACAGCACTTACCACTTTTATCTCATTCGTCTAGTTTATTCCTCTCTTTCCCTCATGCCTGTGCCTAATCTATCAGCTAGTCACTTCCATCTCCAAAATGCACTCAGTAAATGTTCATTAGTTTCCATCTCGGCTGTCATTATGCTGTCTAGTTATCAACATCACTGCTTTAGACTACCACAATACCCTCTAATTGGAGGACCTGTTTCCACATCTATCCCCACATATTCAATTTTTTTATAATAGTCATAATAATCTTTTTTTAAAAATTGAAGTCATATTCTTCATGTACCTAGTTAAAAGCCTCCAATGTTTTCCGCATCACTTAGAAGAAGATCAAAACTCCTTACCATGGCCTGCAAGACCGGCCCACTGCTCTAACTTCACCATCTACCTTCCCTCCTCACGCTGCACAGCCATACTTCTGTTGGCTTTCTTCCTGTTTCATCAGAGCATTCACTTGTTGCCTGTGCTTGAGCATGTGTCTCTCTGACCTTGACATGACTGATTTGCTCTCACCATTCAAGTTTTATCTCAAATACCACCTGCTAGACATGCCCTTCTTGACCGTCCTCCACTCTGTCACTTTCCATCACATTACTGTGTGTTATTTTCTCCATAGCACCTGTCACTGTCTGAAATAATACTATTTGTTGACTTATAAATGTTCCATCTCTCCCACTGATATGTTAGATAATTGACAGCAGGGACATTCTTTGTCTTACTGTGATTTCCTTAGTCTTAAAATAGGATTTATCAAAATAGTAGATGCTTAATTCAAATATTAGTTAAATTAATAAATGGTTTATTGCCTGTCTTACTCACAAAAATGTAACTTCCACGAGGGAAGGAACTTGCCTATCACATATGTTGCTGTAATCTTATTACCCAGCCCAGTGCTTGATGAGTACTCATTAGTTATGTTTTAGATATTTTTTGAATGCAAGAGAAATAAATGACTGAATCTGAAGAAAATAATAAATGTAAGCATTTCTAGGCTCTAATTCAAAATTTATTTGTAATGGATAGTGTGGTAGCAGAAGTTAGAAATGCTAATATCTTTTGGCAGCCTGTACAAAGGGCAGGTAGACAAGAATTTCCTTCAAAAGATGTGATTGGGCCAGTAAGTGTAGATTCTCATTTCAGACCAAAGTACTCTCTTAGCTGTTAGGATCTTAGCTGCTAGGATCATTGCCTACTGATGGCTCACAGGTAAGTCCCTCCCCAGGGTTTTCCCCCCCACCCCTGAGAGCTGCCTCACCCAGAGTGATGGTGCTCACATCCAGTGACTGTTAGATACTGGGGTATAAAGGCACAAACACATTTGCCTCATCTAGAGATTGTCTGAGAGCCTCTGTATAAACTGCATCACATATTAAGTACCCCTCTTCCCAGTCTTGCTTCCCTCTTTCCTCTGGAGGTATTGTTCCTGTACTTAAATTTCTATTAGAGCCTATTCCCTAGGACATCCGTCTAAGAGAGTTGGCTTTAGGAATAAGTTCTAAAATGGGATTTTGGAGTTGAATCAACCTTTATCCAGCAGCCATGAGGCTCTATCACTGATAATAGGTGGAGTTCAGAGAGACTCTGGCATGCTGCCTCCATGCAATTGGGATGGGATAAGTGCAAGGAAATACGCTGATAATGGAAATATCTCAGGTGTTCGAGAGGTTTGGGAGAAGTCATAAGTATAAGGAATATGGAATCAGATGGTTGTTGCCAGAAGCTACTGAGACCTTAAAGAAAGTAATTAAAATGTCGTGAGCAATTAATTACCAATTCAAGTGAAATGTGAAAGCCAGAGACCTTGACAGCATATACAGAGACTCACTTCTGTAGCCAAAAGCACAAAAAGCTGAGAATCAGACCCAGGCCTTACACAAGGGTGTTGTAGAGAAGGAGGAGTTTTCAACCCTCTCCTGCAGGGACCTGATTGGGAAGGAGTAGGACCCTGAAACTTACAATGGGGACATCAGGGTCAATGTACTTGAAGAAATCCACTATTCCCTGTTAAAGGTAAGCACTTAAAAGTGATGTTGAGGACTCTGCCTTACAACACAGCAAGAAAGAGCTGTTCCAAGATGCAGGAAGCTTATTTACAAAGCAAAACAGATCTAGGCACTGCAGGAGGGTACTGCAGTGAGTGCCTTGGTGCACTACCTATGCCCCATTAAGGGTCAGTGCTCTCATCCCCCAGTTGCTGATGGTGTAGCCTGCTGCTGCTCTCGGCAGAGTCCTCTCAAGGGATTGCTCTCTGCTGAAAGGAGTTGCCTCTGTGAGATTATACCTCTTTCCAAGGAAAGCCTGCATGCAGTGACTAGTTGATACAGAGGTACAAAGACCTAGCCCTCCTGCCTCAATTTGGAACATCTGTGAAGTGCAGTCCCATTTCCAGAGCTCTTTGAGGGTTGGCTGAGGCCTCTGCTGCAATTGCACTGCAGTTCTTCAGCTTCTCTTTGTGCCCAGTCCTACCTCTCTTACTTTTCAAAGTGCTGTTAAGAAGAGAACTCAACAATGGACCATCTCATACTAATTTTCATTAAGAATCTGTTTTTAAGAGAACCTCACCTGTGCAGTTATTAAACTAAGGTTAATTTATGACATATGGTTTGACTTTGAGTTATTAATGGTTTTGACTACAATTCCAATGTGTGTTTGTTTGTTTTTGTTTTTTCACTACACCACCAAACAATTCTCTGACACCAGTTTGTGTCCTAGAATTCAACTCAATTCTGACACTATCTCCCTGGCGACTATGTCAGATTCCACAGGTTAAGGACTCAATCCCACAAGACCACCACTCCCCTCCTTCAAAGGGCAATCAAGACCAGATTATCACCTGTGCTTCTGACTGAACTGCTGTAGATCTGAGGTTCCAACAACCCCTCCTTCAGTTAGATTAATTTGCTAGAGTGACTCGCAGAACTCAGAGAAACATTGTACTTAACTAGATCACCGGTTTATTATAAAAGACTATAACATAGGGACTGCCAGATGGAAGAGATGCATATGGCAAGGTATGGGAAAATAGAAGAAGAAAATGGAGCTTCCATGTTCTCTTTGGGCACTCTACTCTCCCTACATCTGCATGTGTTCACCAATCCAGAAGCTCTGTGAACCCCACCCTTTTGGAGGCCTCATTACAGAGGCATGATTGATTACCCATTGGCCTTTGGCTCTCAATTCAACCTCCAGCCCTTATCTGCTCCCTGGTGGTCAGGGGGATGGGACTAAAAGTTCCAGTCCTCCAATCACATGGTTGTTTCCCCTACCAACTAGGCCCCATCCTTATGTGTGGTCCAAGTCATGTCATTTACATAACAAAATATGCCTTTGTTTCTCTCATCACTTAAGAAATTCCAAGAGTTTTAGTAGCTCTGCAACATAAATGGGGACAACCAAATATATATTTCTTATTATAAATCACATTACAGTTATTGTGATTGTCATTACTTTTTACATGAGAATACCATAAGTAAAGCATTGATGTTGTACAGGAATAAGCAAAACATGGAGGTACCATTTTGAGAAGGTCACCCTTTTTCACTTTAGGGAAGAAATAGCATGGTGAAATATAGCTAGATAATACAGCTAGGTAAGTGGAAGATGCATAAAACGATAGACCATCAAATAGGTAATGTAGACACTAAATTTATATCATGTACACCATATCACTCAGTGTTTCACAGAAAGTGTGTTCTCATATGGATGAGAATCTGAATATAAGCAAAAATGTCTCCAAGAAGACACACAGAATTTCAAAAAATCCAAGCATTCAAATTATAAACTGTATTTGGAGAAAAAACTTTAAGGATCTGCTCAAAGCTTTTTTCTTATTTGAACCCTAATTGTAACTGCCTTGATTTTCTGGTTTGAGTCCAGCTATGCATTAAAAATTATAAGTTAGGTGTATGTGTGTCATTACGGCTTGTTAGAGTAATAGGAGAATGGATGAGAAACGATTATTTTGGGAAGAGACAGAGCTATAGAAGTTGGGGGCAGACCAGTAGTAAGCAATACAGTCTCTGAATAGGAAAATATGGGTTCAAAGTGTGGCTCTCTATTTCTTTTTTGTGGAAATTATTTCGCTAGGTCTCCTTATTTTTAAAAAATCTGGATAAATGTGGTTGGCAGAATAATTGTAAGCAGATAGGTTAGGGGTTCCCTAGAGAAAGAGAATGAGGAATGGCTTTCTTGACTTAATAGAAGTTATTCTGGCCAAAGTCATTTTGTGATCTAAGCCTGGCCACAATGCTTGCCTTTGAACAGGTCTCGGTAATAATGATCTTATGGGGAACAAAAGAACAAACTGTTATCAGGCAAGAGAAGGAAAAATAACAAAGACAATAAATCGGTTGTAAAGACTCCCAGTTCTGTTTCAGTGGTAAAGATAAGCCTGAATCATTTTCTTGAGCTGTTTCGCAGAATTAAACCCACCTTGGGCAATCAACCACCAGATCAACTGGAATCTAAGTATTGATGATGTTGACCTTTTCTGACCCTCAGTGACTTCAATCACCTAAAGCTTAGACTTTGTTGACCTGTGCCCCAATTCTATGCTGAATTCCCTTCTGCTCAAGCCCCTCCATGAATACGCATGTGCCCTTAGCTTAAAACGTCCCCAATTTTGCTCTTTGGGGAGACACTGCTTTGTGAAATATCCTCAGTGTCTTCCTTACTCAAAGCAGTAATAAACTCTTCCTTTTTCCAATCTTTGGCTTTGTTGTGTCTTTTGACTCAGCACCCACCAAGAGGCGAACCCAGTTTTCAGGTAACATTTTCACTAGTGATTCCAAAACTGTTGGAGGGCAGGTGCTGGGCTTCTGTGAATTTTTCACAAATCTATGGATAAATGAGTAGATGAAGACCGTAATTATTTTTTCTTTAATCTAGGTTTATTCCATTTAGAAAACTGATATTATTCTGGGATTATGTTGTTCCCATTTCTTAGTATTCAAAACCTTCTTGAATAATATGATGAAGATGGTAGATGGTAGAAGTTTGTATTTTTAAAATGCTCTTATCTAGCAAAAAGAAGAAAAAAGTCAGCAGTCCAACGTCATTGTACTTAACTAGATCACCGGTTTTAACAAAACTTCTTTTGTTACCGAACACAAGTTTGTGTGCCCTATGAAGAGTGAGGCCAAATAAACTGAACCATAGGAGCCTGAAGGAGAGAAAAGTTTATTGCAGGGCCAAGCAAGGAGAATGGGTGGCTTGTGCTCAAAAACCCCAAACTCCCTGATGGCTTTTAGGGAGAAGTTTTTATAAGCAAAATTTGGGGTGAGGGCTGCAGGGTGTGTGACTTTCTTCTGACTGGTTGGTGGTGAGGTAACAGGGCGGTGCTCCAAGAATCTTGTGCTCAGCCAGAAGTTACCATCCTCAACCTGGGTGGGGGCCTTAGTTCTGCAGAAGAACTCAACAGTATTGTGTATATTCCTTGAGGAGGAACCAGGACCCTGCCTCAAGCCTGCACTCTTGTTTCTTGATTACTCCTCCCTTCTTTCTGCATTCTCTCCCTTCCTGGATTAGTAACTGTGTGAATCTACTTTTTGAAACTCAGGGAAGGTCATGGAAGCTGAGTGAAGCCTATTTTCTACAAACAAGAAACAAAGGACACAAAAAGGATTTGTACCAGGGAGCCCCATGGGGTCCTGCTCAGTTTCACTTTGTTTTTAATTTTAGTGACCCATGAATCACACAAGTCTGGGAGCTGTTACTATAGTCTTATTTTGTTGGGTGGCAACCTCCTTGGGAGCTTCCCAGGTGTCATCTGAAACTGACCCTTTATGTGGAGAGCAGGGAGAGACCAAAGAAAGAGGTAGACCACTCTAGGTTGGTAGGTGGCAAGTTTAATAAGCAAGGGAGCTTAATTTACAAAGCTCATATTGAGCAGCCCAAGATAAATAGATCTAGCCCCCACTCACCAAATTTTAAAAGTTTAAACAGAGGCTTTAACTGGGTTAAGTCACATACACAATCCAGATATTCTCACTGCCACATTACTATATCCTTGTGTAGCTTCTAGTACAAAGAAGGCAAGCAAGGACAGTGGAGGGAGTGAGCAGCTTCCAAATAACTGGCCCAGCTCACAGGTCAAACTGGCAGTCACATCTTCTTAATGACCTTCCCTAACACACTTCTCTATTTTGCAGGGGAAGACATTGAGGCCCCGAGAGGTGAAATATCTTCCTTATGATCTTCCAATTAATCAGTGGCAGCACCAAACCTAAAACCCAGGCATTTTTATTCTTTTATCAATGGTCGTTAACGTAAATTTTTGAAGAATAAAAAGTCTCATTTCCATCCAGAATTTTTGCTTTGCTTTTTCTTCCATCCAGAGTTTTTGAATATTTTTTTTAAAAAATAGAGTATTAAAGAAGTTCCAATGTTTTTTAGCTTATCAAAACTATCATGCATATCTAAATTTATTCACATTTGAGCAGAGAATCTAATACAAAAATATTGCCTTTCCACTTGTGTTTACTTTAGAATTGATTCACCCTTTCAGAAATACCTAACCCATCATGCAATTCTGTTCTAATATATGATAGAAGCAAGTGACAACATATCAGCCCAGCAGGTGACAAGCGTTCACATCCCAGGAGAGTAAGTACTTAGAATTCGCAGTTGAATTTAAGTGGCTTTGGAAATGTTTGCAGAAGTTAGAAACTCTTTCTAGTATCTTTTGGCAGCCTATTGGAAGAGCAGGTAGCCAAGAATTTTACTTTGAAAGATATAATTGGGTCAGTAACTATGGGTGATTTTTGTTGTTAACGTTGTTTACAGTAAAGATAGGCAATATTTGTTTGGAGGTAGTGAAAAACACCTCTGCCCTGAGATAAACAGTTTGCATATCTGGGGAGATGACAAAAGGCAGCCTCCCCAGGGAACTGACACTGGCTTTTCTAGGTCTTGAGAAGTGACAGAATTGTTTCCTTAGCTGCTAGGAAGCATATACTAGGTAGATTCTTGAATAAAACACAAGGATGTAATTTGAATCCCTAGGCATGCTACACTTAGATTGGTTTACTCCTGTTGTCTGAAAATGAAAGTTTTTATAATTGTGTTCATAACGTCTTTGAACTCTGAGCATCTGCCTGAAACAGCTGTTTCTGATTAAAATTAAACCAAAATTTTTTACCAGTGGAGAATCTGCAGCAGATAAAAAGGAAAAATTGTGGGTATAATGGGGACAGTGCAAAAGCTTCAGCTTTGTTCTTCTCACTCCAGATTATGTGCCAGAAGCCCTTGCTCATTTTATTTGGAGAAGTAGAAGGAGTTTAATGTTAAAAGTGGGAAATTTGGGCTTCCCTGGTGGTGCAATGGTTGAGAGTCTGCCTGCCGATGCAGGGGACACGGGTTCGTGCCCCGGTCCGAGAAGATCCCACATGCCGCGGAGCGGCTGGGCCCGTGAGCCATGGCCGCTGAGCCTGCGTGTCCGGAGCCTGTGCTCCGCAATGGGCGAGGCCACAACAAAAAAAAAAGTGGGAAGTCTTTGAAGATACAGGACCTCTTTACAGCCACAGTGCTAAGACTTCAACCAGTTCCCTAACAGAAAAAAGTATTTCAGTCTTCCACAACAACAAAAATCAACATGTAGTTGACTTTAAATGTTCTTAGAAGCATTTTTAAAATTATAGTAACTGTGTTTGGGGAATTTATAATTCCTACTATTAATGGGAACTGTATGGTTAATTCTAAATTCATACTTTCTAGGCTAGGTGATAGTACCCAGTTATTCAATCAATACACTAATCTAGGTATTGCTATGAAGGTATTTTGTAGATATGGTTAACATTTACAGTCAACTGCCTTTAAGTAAAGGAGATTATTCTCCTTAATATGGGTGGGCCCATCCAATCAGCTGAAAGGCTTTAAAAGCAAATATTGAGGTTTCCGTGAAGAAGAAGAAATTCTACCTAAAGACTTCAGAATCAATTCCTGATGTTTCCAGCCTGCAGGCCTGTCTTACAAATTTTGAACTTGCTAGCCTCCACAATAGCAAAAGCCAATTCCTTGAAATAAATCTCTTTATATATATATATGTTGTCTACTTGTTCTGTTTCTTTGGAGAACACTGACTGCTACATCTTCTGAATAATAAAAACTTTTTATATGGATGAAAACAGCCCTAATATTTGCAAAATGGTTATCACTGTTCACATAAACCAGCAATTATTATAAATTAAAACCCTCTCACCTATTTTCCCATCAGCATGATTTTTATTTCTACACCTCAATTCTTCATTGGTTACCCCACCCTCAGATATATTATTGCTCGATTAGTTATAATGAGAAGTCAAATATCAAAAATGGAGGCAATTCTCTTAAATTTTCTTTCAAAAAAAGTGATTATGCCTACTTTAAATAGGTGGAAAGAGGGGTCATGTATTAAACTCTTAAAACTATTACTTATCGATATTAAAGATATCTTAAAAACCTTCCTCTGCTCCATCCTTAGCTAGTTATTTGATAAAGGAGAGGAGAGAAGGGAAAAAGGGAGAGAGAGATTGAAAATAATTTGACACTGTTTACTAGAACTGCAACAGACTATTACCTAATTTGGGAACTTGAGACAAAGAAAAAAGTGGACATTTTACTAGCTACCAGGGAATTATTCTACCATCAAGAACTTATAGGAAAAAAGATTAGATTATGGTACCTGCTCATCTAGTTCATATTACTGGAGATAAGATGAGTAAACTATGATCCCTATCATCAATTTTTGTTTTTGGCCGCATAGCATGGCTTGCAGGATGTTAGTTCCCCTGCCGGGGATTGAAGCCGAACCCTCGGCAGTGTAAACACAAGAGTCCTAACCACTGGACCACCAGGGAATTCCCTATCATCGATTTATTTACAGAGAAAAATGCTAGACACCAACTCACAGTGGCAAGGTCACCATTTCTCTATGACATTTATCTTTAACCTTGTATATCAATTCTGCTACTTCTATGTCTAAAGGATTGTGCAAAAAAAAAAGAGGAAATAAATAGCAAATTTTATGACCTTAAGTAGCTTATTTTTTTTTGTTTTTTAGTTTATCCAAAATTTTAATTTGTTTAAAACACTAGTTCAGAGTCTGTTTCCTTCTTGAAATTCGGCTACTGTCAAGTAGAATTGCTAGTTTTTGTTTCTATTGTTTTTTGCCTTCAAAAAATAATGAGGTTTATTTCTGATAGCTTTTACAATTTTCTTGTGAAGATTATTTTTAATGTATGGTATTTTCAAGGGATAATAATATATGAATATCTTTGTGTCATACATTGCATGTAGAAGCCATTACTTCATAATCCAGAAAGTAAGGTAAAAAGGAATGCAAAGAGAAAGAAAATTTTTAAAATTTTACATGTTTTTATGTTACTAATTAGCATCCTTTCATTTCAGCTTGAAGAATTCCTTTCAGCCTTTCTCATGAAGCAGGTCTAGTGGTGATGAACTCCTTCAGCTTTTGTTTGTTAGGGAAAGTCTTTATCTCACGTTCACTGCTGAAGAATAACTTTGCTGGGGAAAGTATTCTTGGTTGGCAGTTGCCCTATGGGGGTTCCCTTGTATGAGAGAAATTTTTTCTCTTGCTGCTTTTAGAATCCTTTTAAGTAGCTTAAATGTTAGAACACAAATGATCATTATGTTAGAGTTATTATTATGCATGGCACAATACTGCCAAACTTAGTAGCTTAAAATAATATAAATGTATTATCTTACAGTTGCTGCAGGAAAGTGGGAGCAGCTTAAGTGGGTGGTTCCAGCTCAAGATCTCTCATGAGTTGTAGTCAAGTTGTCATCCTGGGCTACAGTCAACTGAAAGTTTGACTGGGGCTAAAAGATCCTCTTCCAAGATGGCTTTCTCTCACATGGATGTTGGCAGAAAGCCTTAGTTCCTCACTGCAGGAACCTCTCCATAGGGCTTCTTGAGTGTCCTCACAACATCAGCTGGTTTCTCCCACAGAGCATGATTCAAAAGAGCAGAGGAAAGTTTCTTTCTTTTTTTTTTGGCCGTGTCACATGGCATGAGGGATCTTGGCTCCCAGACCAGTGATCAAACCCATGCCCCCTGCAGTGGAAGCATGGAGTTTTAACCACTGGACCAACAGGGAAGTACCAAAGGGAAAGTTTAAATGTATTTTGTGACCTAGCTTCAGAAGTCACTGTCTGTCACTTCCACAATATACAATTAGTTATCTGATTTAGCCCTATTCACTGCGGAAGGGTACAACTAAGATTATGAATAACAGGATGGAAGGAATACTTGGGTCCATCTTTGATGCTGGCTACCACGGTCATTAAATAACAGGAACAAAAAGCACATTTTAAATCAACAAATACATATTCATAGAGTTAAAATGAACATATTAGTTCTGAAATGATAACAGCATAATCAGAATCAGACAGAATAAATCATGTAGGGTTTTCTGAAAGAGGTAAAGACTTTTTAGGTGGATTTTGAAAGACTGATTTTTGATGGACAGAGAACATTTAAAGTGAGTGCATATTCCAGTTAAATGTACATGGCTATTTTAGTAGCCATTTACCCTCTTACTAAAGGGTAGGTATTACTCCCTAAGAGAGCCTGATCACCTAGCATTAAATCAAAGTTTACAGCACCATTGTAAGAGTGGGTAAAACACAACTCAAAGTAATCTTCTATTAGGAATCTGAGGCATTACTACCACAAATATCCAAATGTTTCTTTAAAATAGATGTTTTCTTTACATAGATGTAAAGAATAAAAAGCCACTGTAATGAGTAACAAATTTAAGGAAATGTGCTTAGTTAAATGCACGTTTTCCTTTTGTACATGTAAAAGTGTATGCTAACTATTAATATCAAACACACATGCAAAATACATTTTTTAAAAGTTTCTCATTATATCATGTAAACTAAAATTAGTGAGTAGGCTTGAGTTAAAAATCAGGTTATCAATAGACTGTCCATCTTATCAATCTAAATTGTCTAATTTGCCGGATGCTGGTTAAATCATCTGAGCAACCTCTGCATTATAATTTGGCATCTCTTCTATTTGCTGTTCAGTAAACATAAATATTCTGTCTGCTTGGTAGTTTTAGTTTTCATTACAAGTTAGTCACTTAACTTTACAAATCAGTTTCCAGTAAGTTTGTTGTGAGTCAGTTTACAAGACTTGATTCATCACCTCAAAGTATACTGGCAAAAAATTCTTAGGATCTGGAAAGCTGAAGAACCAATCTCTGGAATGCAATCTCCACTTTAAATCTTCTTCTTTGGCTAAAGCTCTACCTGAGTGACCAGTGACCCTCTCAAGACAAAGTGATAACAAATTGGGACAAATTAGTTTTTACTTATACTTTGAATAAATCAAAACTATGTCTAGTAAGAATCAAAATTTCAGAAGGAAAAAAACAGAAATTTCTATTAGAGAAGTGAGAGAATATAAAATCCTTTACTCTTCCACAGAAGAGACTTGATGTTATATTTTCTTTTAAAGATAATTAACATATCTGAATGTTTCTATTTTGCATGGCATATCAGAAAGAATAAGATGAAGAATTATTAGGCGTGAGTTCAAGTCCTTGCTCTGACTCTATTTATCATGTGGCATTAGAACATCACCTCAATTTTTACACTTCAGTTTCTTCAACTCTAGGAACTGGTGCTTTGGTTAGATTATCTCTAAAATTCACTTTGGTGGAAAACTTTTATTTTTCTACCAGCTACCAATTGCAAATCCTTCAGGAAAATAGGATAGTGTAAATAGTTCGGGTAGAAGAAAAAAGGTCAAAACAACAATACGGGATTATTTCCAAAAGAAAAAAATCCAAACTTCTGCTATTGCAGATTTAATTAGTGTGCTTAAAAACATTCCATAATTATTATTAACTCCCCTAATTTATTCCATCCACATGGGGATTACAGAGAAGAACAGAACAAAATTGAGGTCAGAATTCCAGTAGCTGAGATATTATAGGTCAAGAGTCTGAAATGTTGCTAGACTGTGAGAGACACATAGAGGGACATCCACCAATTAGCCTTAGCTTTTAAAGTACACCTTGCTCATTTCTATTAACAGATGCAAAGCTCCAAAGTGAGTCCCAGACGTTCATACAGAAAAAAAAAAGGCTCCTACAAAATTAGGGTCACCCTAACCCTTTTTAAAAAGGCACTATGTGCTTCTTCCTTATCTGAAAAATCTTAGCTATGCTTTTAAGATCACCCTCATAGGTTTTATGAGAAAATACCTCCCTTCATCCCAGTGCCTACTGCTTGAGCCTATGTATGTGATAAGCATCAAGCATTTTGAAGTGCCCTGATGTCTTTATAAACAAACGTGTCTGGCCTCAGACACAGATAACACTGTGTTTTTCACTTGGGAACAATCAGTAAAGGACTGTTAGAAATTGGGAAATTTGCAGAGAAATCTACAGGAAAAATTCCCTCAGCTTTAAAATATTCATCTTTTAGGAAAAATCATCATTCTGTTGTGTAATTCTTTTGATTTTTGTAATTACATTTTTCTTTAACAAATATTTCTACCCTCTTGGAATAGAGCTTAAACTGCTGTGTTTTATGGAAAACACATGATGCCTGATTTTTCCTTGAATCAGAGTATTTCTCAAGTTATCCCAAATATATTTTATTTCCTTAAAAGGCAGTTTGGGAGACAGATGGGAAGTATAAAGCCCTTTATAATCATTAAAAGTATTGACTTCCTATACACATTTTTCCTGTCAGGTTCCTATCAGCATTTTCATCAAAGAACTGAGCTATTTTCCAAATATGTTGTTTTGCATAGTATGGTAAAAGAAGTAGGTATAATAATGTGTAGAGTAAAAACCAAAATGAGAAATTTTCTACAAGAGGTAATATAATGACATAATGCAAAATTACTTTTTTAATGGCAGCCAGTGGGGGGAAAAATAGGAAAAGAAAATATATTGTAAACTTCAGTGGAAAGAGCATTGGGCTCAGATTTGAGCTGCCATAGTTTTCACTGCTGGCTTGCCTTGGAAAGACCTTTGCTCCCTCAGCTATACAATGAACAAGGGGACTCTGATTTCCCTTCAGGCTTAAAAAGCTAAGGCTATATTTTTAATTTATCCTGTATGTTATGGGCTGAATGATATAACCCTGCCAATTCAAATGTTGAAGCCCTAAACCCCAGTGCCTCAGAATGTAACTATATTCAGGGCCTTTAAAGAGGTGATTAAATTAAAATGAGACCATTAGGATGGGTCCTAATTCAATCTGACTGGTGTCCTTATAGGAAGAGGAAATTTGAACACACAGAGAGCCACCAGGGTTGCATGTGCACAGAGGAAATAGTATAATAAAAATAAAGTAACCCAGCTTCTAATTCTTCCTCTTTACATCACTGTGATCACTGTTTATTTTAAATATATGTCTAGATGCAAAAATATGTAGTCCCATAGGGGTTTGAAACTGGAACTAGGCAGAAGCAAGCTCAAATGATTCCTTGCTGTTAAGAATTTACTCTAGAAATTAAGTCATGTGGTTGAGTCTGCCTGTGTCAGCACCCCTATATAACTGGAAGTTCTCTGAATTAAGTTACATATAGAACCAATGTTTACTAAAAGATGAGTAATAAAAATATGCTAATTTTAAGCTTACATGTATTATTAAAACTCATCAGTAAGCACAACAATTATTTAGAATTTAGATCACAAACTATAGCCTGAGCCAGTCTTGCCTGCTGCCTATAAATAAAGTTTTATTGGAACACAGCCCCTTCCAGTCATTTGGGTTTTGTCTATGTCTTCTTTCTCTCTACAGTGTCAAGGTTGAGTAATTGTGACAGATACCTTTTGTCCCCCAAAGCCCCAAATGGTTACTATCTGCCCCTTTACAGAAAAAGCTTGCTGACTCTCAACTTAGACCAATAAAAGATTTTTTCTGGGAAGAGTATTTTAACAGATACTGTTTTAGAATTGCTGGTGTTTGGTGATAATAAAGAGCAAAACACCCTAGACAATGTGCACACTTATTGCCTGCACCCACGTAGACCATTCTCACTGCCCTGACCTTGGTGCCACTGGTGTACAATAAGCTTTTGACTGAGCAGGGACCTAGGCTCAGACTCCATAGATATTTGGGTTTGTGCAACTCCTCACACCACATATTGATTGGGCCTTAGATTCTACCTGGCTGATCCCGCAGAGCTATTTGAATACGTAAATAGAGGTGAGGTAGAAGAACCCTCTAGGAGAAAAGGGTTTGGATGGTACCATACCTTCTGTTTGAGGCTTAAATGATTAAAACAAATGGTAGCCTATTTCTATTTTATCTACCATTGCTTGAACTGTGCCTTGGATATAGAAAACATGTGTACATACATACTGTGAGATAAGGGAAGCTCCAACCAAGGAGAGATGTCAGGAAAGGATGATGGAGATGAAAACGTGGAATGGATAATGTTGGTTCTGGCCAACTTAGGGTTGGGTAGTAACTCCCCAACCAACTCAGCCTGCCTGAAATCTTGAGAGTACTAGGGGAAAAATGGGCTGTGTGGATGAATTTGAGGACTCAAATTCACCACTAGATTTGTAAATCTTGGGGCCCAACTTGTGTGTGTGTGTGTGTGTGTGTGTGTGTGTGTGTGTGCACTCCTGACTGAAGGAAGTAGTATCCTACCTTTTGTCTTTTTTGAATGACTTCAGTTAGTGGTTGCTGGTGACTGAATCATGGCTTTATTATAGCAGATTAAAAGACCAAGATTCGATGGTGGTGAGCCTGAAGACAGACATGGAGACAATAAGAGCTAAGTCTTTGAGGTTTTCTGGATTTGGCCCTTAGGCTGTCACCCCAGGGAGACAGTAGCCATGGAAACCTCAGGAGCCCTTGGTGGCTCTGGAAGACAGTGGAGTGGAGACCTCCAGAATACAGCGCTGAGTGTCTGCCTCTGGGAGGAATTGAAAGAGTGGGTATTATGAATTCCTGCTCAGCAGGAAATAGAGAGAGAGAGAAGAACTGTTTCCTGAGCACTGAGAAATATCAAGATATTTGGGCAAGAGAGCCCTGAGAAAGATTGGAAATCCTACAAGGGAAGTGGGCACATGCTCCAAAGTATAGCAATTGGGATTCTAATGTAATGTGACAAAAATTTTTAGTCTCTGAATATTAAGATCAAAATATTTAGATTATAGAGTTAAGGATATATTCAGCCAAAACAGTCTGGTGAGAGTCCACTTTTTGGTTCATAAACAGCTGTATTTTTTCTGTAACCTCACACAGTAGAAGGGTCAAGGAAGGAAGGAAGGGAGGGAGGGAGGAAGAAAGGGAAGAAAAGAGGAAAGTCAGGCCAACTGGGACTCAAATTCTGTTGTCCACATTTCCAAAGCTCTCCTGAGCCATGATTTCCATACTTGCTATAACCTCACACAGTGGAAGAGGCAGGGGAGTTTTCTGGGATCTCTTTTATAAGGGCACTAATCCAATTCCTGGAAGATCTGCCTTCCTGAACTAACAGTCTCCTGAAGGCCCCACCACCAAATACCCTCACTTTGGGGACTAGGTTTCAACATATAAATTTGGGGGGACATAAATATTCAACCTATAGCTGTTTGGTTGGTTGAAATGAACTTTCTGATCAGCTCACCAAAGTATCATGTTATTGGTTTCAGAGCTGCAAGAAACAAAAGGAACAATTTAGCTTCATGCTATTGGTTTCAGAGCTGCAAGAAACAAAAGGAACAATTTAGTTCAAGCTCCTCATTTTTGGATGGGAGAACTAATACCCAAAGATGACTTGTACAAATCACAGACTCAGTCAAGGCCAGATTGGGAAACCAAGGTCTTCCCATTTCCAGGGCTCCTGGATCACACCTCATGGGAATCTCTACCATCCCTGGATAGCCAAAGAAATCCTGTGTTCATAGACTCTGCACCACATTGTACCCTAACACAGCCAATGAAGCCGTGGGATTATTACTCTGTTACCTAGACAATAGAAGAAATGGACCTCATGGATAGAAATTTGCTCCAGCATGGTTGCCTGTCTTTCCCATTACAGCCAAGCCTGGGGGAAGTTAATTCATAAAAACACCTTGCATTTTCAAAAGTAATTAATCTCTCTGTCTCTAATAAGTCCCCTCCCAAAAAAAAAAAAAAAAAAGAAAGAAAGAACTTTCTGAAATCTGCAAAATAAAAAAGCAGGAGGAGAAGGAAGAAGAGAAGGGGTACTGGAGAAATTTAGGGATCTTTTAGAACAGGAAGGAAGTACAAGCCACCTCAAAAGGCACTGGAATAAGAATAAGCCAACCACCTAGAAACAGGGCAACCTGTCACTTCACTCTGACTTTTCTCTCTGGGGCTCGTGATGCTCTCTTGCCTGTCTGAGTCCACCTCATTTCCCCCTTGTTCTGCAGCCTGGCTGCTTTCCCAGCTTCTCCTTGCACACTGCCTACACACACTTGCCCCTTAGGGCCTTCCATTTAAAGTGTCCATGGGGGACATTGGGGGCTAGGCCCTGACATTAAATGCCTGCAGGAGAAAACAGAGGTAAGAGGAGGAGGAAGGCCAGGGGAAAAGATTAGAGAAGGAAGGGTTAGAGCAATTAGAAAAAAGACTGGGGAATAAAATGGAAAGCAAAGAAAAGATTTTCAACAGTGATAATGTTACAAGGGCATCTCTCATTAAAAATCAAAGAAAAAAGTTACTGAATTTTTAATTAAGGCATAATTGAACTTAGAGCTACATGTTGCTTATTTGCTTTTCATTTGTATAAAAATAGCTGGAATTCTCCTTAAACATATTGATACAGGAAGCCATTTTCACAATTCCTTTCCTCCTCCCTTTGTTCCTCCTTCTTTTTAACAATTCTTGCCCAATAGAGTTGGGAAATTCTAGCCAGGTACCTCTTTAAACAAGAATAAATGTTTCCAAGTCAACTTGTAAATTATGATGTAAAATTATGTAGAGTTTTATGTTCTATCATCTTTATTGGCTTTATCTTTCTAGTTCTGAGATAAAAGGTACAAGCTGGATAACTCCTACTTTTCGTAGTAAAAGTGTGCTGAATCTACGTCCATATTATTACTAAACTTCACATTAAACTATGGGAGATCTTCTACCATATAGTAGCTTCAACTGTGCTGCTATATTTTAGTTCTTCTCTGTCCCAGGAACTCAAGTTTCTTTTTGCTGTTTTTGTGATGTTATTAGTTTTGTTTTGTTCTTCAGAACAAATCTATGTCAAAGAGAAAACGAAACTTTATGTGTTCATGATATTCATCCTTTTTTTTTTTTCACCTAATGTTTCAATGGCTTAAGAAAATCAGACTTCTATGAGCACAAATCAAGTGGGTGGTGCAATGAAAATAAGCCTTGGGTTATGTGGTAGGAAACTGATTTTTAAAAAATGAGGATGAAGTCAAGCCCTCAATAGCTTGGATTTAATTTCCTGTAGAGTAAATCCATTCTCAGGCACCCGTGGATAAGTTTGTTATTTAGCACTTCACTGAGTCTTTTTTGAACTTTACAAAGAAACAGACTTAGGGTCACAGGATCCAAGAGCTTTGCCTTGTTCTCAGTGGGAGTGTGAACCATCCCCTGACACACAGCTCTGACCCTTTACTACATGGTCATTGCTTTTCGCCCTTGATCACTGGCTAGGAATTATCCATGCGCGGAGAAGTGCTTTTGTTAACTTTGGTCATACCGTACATTCCTGGTAAAAACTAAAGAAGGATTACTGGAGAGAGAAGATGGAAGAGAAACTGAATTTGCCAGTTTTATTTTTTTAATGCATTTTCTATGTGGGGCATATATTTTGTCTCACGAATAACAATCATTTTTTTCAGAATTTTGTTTTCTAACCATTAGTGGTTAGTGTTTTTTAAATTTTTTTTCCTTTTATAAACATATACATTCATGATAGTTAAAAAAAAAACAAAAAAACTTTTCCTTAAATAATTACAACTGGAACATAATAAGTTTGCCAGAAGAAATTTCCTGGGTCATCTTGTCCAATCTCTTTATCTCCTGGGTGAGGCATGCGAGAAAACCCAGGGAGGCAGGAGTCTCCCCCAGAGTCATGCAGTGAGTTAATAGCCTCGCTGAGACTTGAACTGAAATCCTTGGACGCATGACAAACGTTCTTCTCACAGGACAGCCTGTTGTCTCTGTGAGACAGAGGCAGAATGGATGATTGGTGCTTACAATAGGTAGAACGGACGGTTGGTGCTTTTCTGTCTGGACTTTTCTGATGTTTTACATAATATATCTCAAGCTTTTACAGTTAAGGATATTATTGATGAAAACATGGAAATGATTTCATAGTCAGTGCGTCCTTTCTGGTATGTTCTTGACTGCTGAGGATTGATTCACAACAGAACTCTGGAAAGCTCCTTTCATGTTGTCACGGCAAGTTTGCTGAGTGGCCTCCAAGAGCTGCATGACAGAGAATTATCACATTGGCTAAATGTACTTTCCTAAATTCAGAAGCTTTTGATTTTTTCTCTTATGAAGCGAATCCTTACTTCAGAAATAGTCTTCTTTTCAGAAAAAATTGCTATAGAATAGTAGTGAAGAATAAGTTACTGTGAGATTTCACCCTCTAGAGAATCTTTCATTTTTATATAGTATGAGAGTGTCTAAAACAATTAGATGTTTTCTTTCTGACTCACTAAAAAAAAGCACATAATAGATGTACCCTCCAATAGTAGACTACTTTAATATTCTAGAATTTTAATATTAAAAATTCTGGGAAATTTAGTAAATCTTGAAATTTGCCAAATATTGATAATTTTCCTAAATTTTCTATATCTTTCAAATTGTGGAGGAAATTTTTAATCTCAAATTTTATTTTTTATATTGAGTCATGTTCAGAAAAGAAACTTTCTATAAACTTAGATATAATATGATTTTATTTCACTTCAGTTCTCAAATTAAGCTTAGTGATATCTAAGAAAAGAAAACAAATAATTTAAAATATCCTACTGTATTTAATTGCCTCTTGGGAATGTTATGAGAATAATTAAATTCCCAAAAGACAAAATTATTTACAATTTTTAGTGGAATGATGGCATATAATTCCAAAGGTATTATTTCCAAAATATCTTTTATTTCTATCAATACTACAAAAGGGCATTTAATATTCCAATGTAGGAAAACTTAAGTGAAGATTTACTTCAATTTTATATCAGTCAGTAAATTTATAGCCCAATTTACAGTGAGTTATTGTAAATTGGTTGCATTATATAAACCAATCAAAATTATTTCAGGGTTAATAGTTAAATACCTTGACTTTAAAAATATTCAGTAATGGTATTTTTTTTTCCTCAACTCTGAGTTCTCTGTAACAATACAGGATGTAGTTAGTAAAATTCTCCTTAGTAGTCTTCAGACTGCATTACATTGCCAAAGTGTAACAAATATACCTGCTTCCAAAAGTCTGTGTTTGTAGTGTTTTTCATTTGATGGTAACAAAAAGTATATATATTTCTTCACAGGAAGTTAGAAGTATATTAGGAACAGGAGACTCATGAGAGAACTTTTATCTACTGGCCTTTCCCTTTGTTTTTATACTTATTAAAAATACATTGTTCCAGTGACAGGTATTAGAGGTTCAAGTAATAGGGGAGAGCATGTCTCCTTAGTAAGTTTCAGCACTGCCATTTGTTACCTCTTGGCCAGGACACCTATGCCAGCACATACATAGCCTGAAAGAGCCTGTTTCCAGCAGCAGGGCAGGGACTAATGGGCCATAAAACACACTTGACTCCTGGCCTCTATGGAACTTCCTGATTTCCTGAGTCAGTGAATGGAGTCAAAGACCAACATACTGAAACCAAGGATAGGTGGTAGGCAGAACTGCAGAGAAGACAACAGGACTCTTTCAATGTCGCAGTCAGCTTCCATGTACTTCCTTCCTTTCTTCCTGCACAATGCCCTCTTTGTGATAACCATGCTGTGATCTTACTTTTTAGTAGGTTAACTAATTCCAGCTAAGGCATTAGCTGGTGTCAATGTAAAGGGTTAAATCAATGCCTCATGTTATTTGCTTCCTGATGTACAACTCACTTAAATGTCACTTTTGGGTTCCCTCCATCCAACACACACACACAAACACACACACATACAGATTCCCAGGCATACAGGAGAGATATTTTAAGATTGGAGGGCTGCTCTCTGCTCTACAAATTGCACTATATGTGTTGTGACCTTTCATCCGGTTGTGTGGCCTGCATAGAAAGCCCTTTCTTTTCTATTGCCAGATAACTCCTGCCTGATTCATCTGGTTCTTTCCTTCTCCTGAATGAAATCATAGAAAAGTTGTAGGTACAAATGGAAATACAACTTCATTTTCCTGAGGTTGACATTTTAACAGATGAATTTTGCATTATAAACCATGCTTTGTGATTTTAAAAATAAAGGTCAGTCCAGAGTTTCTTATTTTTGTAGGCATCAACCTATTTTGAAAGCTATGTCAAAGGCAAAAGAACAATGACAACAATCAACGAACAAGTGAGGAGGAACTTGACTTTATTTAGCTATTATTATAATAGGAAAAATACTCTAGGTCCAAAGATCAGAGTGTCTTGGCAGGTTGTTTTGCCCTAAACCTTTATGGAAAGGAATAGACAAGTTATAGGAGGGAAGATTTTACAGTGGGATTGGTTTTGTCATCAGAGGGATCTCACTCAGTCAGTTGATAAGAAATGTTTATCTGCATCTGACTAGTTTGGAGTTTTTTGGGAGTGAAGAGGAAGCTCAGTTAATTGGGTAGGAGACAAAGAATGGGAATTTAGAGGGTCTGTATTTGGCATGGTTACAGGGAAACAAGGGAGTCATTTCAAGTCTTATAGGAATCAGGAGAAACAGTTGCAATGAGTCTTACTAAGTCATATGGGAAAGATGGGTCTTTATAGTAAAAACTAGAAGTTTTAAAAGTATTTACTCATTAATACATTGAAAATAACAATAAACCTGTCACCTGGGTGATTTTACAGCTAATATGTAATTCGCAGCTAATATAAATAACATTTTAATGAAAAATAACAGTATTTTTCAAAGAAAAAATTAGTGGAAAGATTGCCATTGAAATTTTTTATTTTAAAACATTTTCTAAAGTCTGGCTTAATATAAGGGAGCTGGTATATCATGTTACTTTCTGCATTCATTCTGTTACAATATACTGCTTTGGTTGAAGTAGGCAAAGAATATCCAACTTCACACAGATGTAGTTGGAAACAGAAGAGTAGACTTTTTGGATAATTGTAAAGATTCTTCTTTGATACTACATCAAAACTCAATAAGCTGTAGTTTCTTAAGATTATTACAATAGGGATTCTGAAACCATATCATGAATTTTCCACACTCTGTCACTTTATAATCTATTCACCTATCTTGCAATTTTTAAAACTCTCTTAACTTTCCAATACAACATACAGCGGTGTTAATTTATCATGTTGTACATTACATTCTTAGCACTTAATTTATCCTATAACTGGGAGTTTGCACCTTTTTACGACCTCCATCCAATTCTCTCCCCCCCCCCACCCCACCCCCTACCTCTGGTAACAAAAATTCTGATCTCTCTTTCTATGAATTTGTTTTTTTCTGAATTATAACTTACCTACAGCACCATGTTAATTTCTGTTATGCAACATAATAATTTGGTATTTCTATACATTTCAAAAGGATCATGACAATAAATCTAGTTACAATATGTTGCCAAAGATATCATGTACTTGTACACTACATTTCCCACGCTGTACATACCAATCTATATATATGTGTGATTATCTTGTTACTTATCTCTTAAGTTCAAACACATTTTAAAAATCCTGCATTTTTCTCCCCCCACCACGTTCACTGTTTCTGAAATTGTATTTTACATCTTCTTTGTTTTGTGTATCCTTTAACTGTTTATTGCAGATATAATGATTTGATTTTACTACTTTTGTCTTTTAACCTTCCTACTAGCTTTATACATGGCTGATTTACAAGTTTTACTATATATTTACCTTTACCAATGAAATTTTTTCTTTTGTAATTTATTTTATTTTATTGAAGTATAGTTGATTGACAATATTATATTAGTTTTTAAAAATTTTATTTATTTTTGGCTGCGTTGGGTCTTCGTTGTTGTGCGCGGGCTTTCTCTAGTTGCGGCGAGCAGGAGCTACTCTTCGTTGTGGTGCGTGGGCTCTAGGCACGCGGGCTTCAGCAGTTGTGGCTCACGGGCTCTAGAGCACAGGCTCAGTAGTTGTGGCGCACGGGCTTAGTTGCTCCGCGACATGTGGGATCTTCCTGCACCAGGGACCAAACCTGTGTTCCCTATATTGGCAGGCAGATTCTTATCCACTGCACCACCAGGGAAGCCCAATATTATGTTAGTTTTAGGTGTATAACATAGTGATTCAATATTTTTATAGATTATACTCCATTTAAAGTATTATAAAATATTGACTATATTCCCTGTGCTGTACAATGTATCCTTGTAGCTTATTTATTTTATATATAGTAGTTTGTGGGTCTTAATTCCCTACCTCTTTCTTGCCCCTCCCCTCTTCCCTCTTCTTACCAGTAACCACTAGTTTGTTCTCTATATCTGTGAGTCTGTTTCTATTTTGTTATATTCATTTGTTTTAGTTTTTAGATCCCACATATAAGTGATATCATACTGTATTTGTCTTTTCTCTGTCTGACTTATTTCAGTAAGCATGATACCCTCTAGGTCCATCCATGTTGTTGGCTTAATATAAGCCAACAATAAATGGAAGAAAAATCATTCTTTTTTATGGCCAATATTCCATTGTCTATATATATGACACATCTTCTTTGTCCATTCATCTGTTGATGGACACTTAGGTTGCTTCCAAATCTTGGCCATTGTAAATAATGCTGCTATGAACATTGGGGTGCATCTTTTCATAATTTTCATGTTTCTAGTTGTAGTCTTTTCTTTTTTGTTTAGAGAAATCTCTTCAACATTTCTTGTAAAGCCAGTTTGGTGATACTGAACTTTTTTAGCTTTTGCTTGTCTATAAAACTTTTGACCTCTTCATCAAATCTGGATGAAAGCCTTGCCAGGTAGAGTAGTCTTGGTTGTAGGTTTTTCCCTCTCATCACTTTGAATATATTGTACCACTCCTTTATGACCTATAGACTTTCTGTTAAAAAGTCAGCCGATAGCCTTATGGGAGCCTATCTTGCATTTTGAATGGACATTTAACCCATGCATGGTTTTGTAAACTTGCGCATTAGTCTTATGGAAAATATTGAGTCACTGAGTAATACAGATCTTCTAAATGTTGACACATTTTATAACATAATATCAAAAAATAACTGATTAATATCACCGCTGATAACATCAGAAAAGTCTGTTAGTATTGGGAAACTCCTAGCATTGGTTAGGAGTTTTCCAAAATTCTAATTTTTGTTTAGAAGCCTGAATTTTATCATTGATAGCAAATACTGTCAGTTGTTCTCCTTGAACATTTTTAAGAACATTTTTTCAAATACCCAAGTCCCGCAAACCAGTTTGTCTATTAATTAGCTCTATTTCAAGTAAAATGGTGTTCCATGAAAAAATAAGCTAGTTCATTCAGCTCAGAAATCAACTGCATAAATGCTTTTCCTCAAGACCACCATTGTTCTTCTTCAATAGGCAACAGAAATGCTTTGTGCATATTTCTATTTCTTCACAAAAAATATTAAGAGGTGTACTCAAGTATTTAGATTTACTAAAGTCTAGAATTCATCAAGAATATTCTTAAGTAAAACTGGCTTTTTGTTTGGTTTTTTTTTTCCCCACTGTGAGCACGTAGCAATGAAAAATGCAATGACTCCTAGGACAGTTTCAAGACACTGCCTTGATTTGTACTAGCTAAAGAGTCAACAGTTTTACTCACCAGTGCTTTTGCACCATCAGTGTAAATGTCAACACAGTAAAATAGCAAATAATGTCTTAGTATTATTATAAAAATACTTCAACCTTGAAAGGGTGTTGAGAACTCCCAAAAGCACCAGACCACACTTTGAGAACTGCTAATATAGTGTGATCACCAGGTGAATAAGGAGCCAAAAAATAGCATTCCTCGGACCAAACATATTGGTCCCTTCACTGTATTTTTAATGCCTTTAGACAGGGAATGCATTCCCCAGTTTACTACACTTCCCACCAATTTCTCCTTTTGACTCAGTTCCTACTTCCTCATTTATGTTAATTGGCCTCGATAGACATTTGAGTCTGTGACCACTGCCAAAATTTAGCCTTGCTAATTCAAAGAGACAAGTAAAATCTGAAGCATAAGTCTTAAGAAGTCAGTATTTGCAGGCAGTATAATTGTTTTCTTTGGAAAATCTAAGAAAATTATCTGGAAAACTTTCAACAGTAACACAAGTTAACATTCCCAGTTATAATATCAATAAGCAAAATCAATAATGTATACAACCACAATATCAATTAGAAAATATAAAATACCTACATTTAAATCCAACAAGTAATGTATAAGATTTAAATGAAGAAAATTACAAAATTTAACTGAAAAACATGGAGTACATAACAATTACAATAGTGATAGTAATATTATTTACTAGCACTTATTAAATATTAGGTAGTATTCTGCAAACTTTCTTTGTATTATCTCATTTCAACCTCATAATAACTCTTTGAGATCAGTACTCTTAAAATCCCCATTTTATAAATGAGGAAACTAAAGCATAGAGAAGTGAAGTGACTTGCCCCAATCACATAATTAGAGCCATCCATTATGTAGTGTTTCTGGATGGGAAAACTCAGTTTCATCAATAACTCAATTCTCCTCAAGTTAATTTCTAATTCCTGGATTCTATCCCACTTTGATATTTTAAAATAAAACTTGACAAGATAATTCTAAACTTTACATGGAAAAGAAAAATCTTTAATAGCAAAAACATTTTTTAAATGAATTAAAGAGGACTTGCCTTACCATATTCCAAAGGATTCTATGATGTTAATTTTCTTTATTTTATTTGGTGCAAGTCTAGAGAAAGAGATGAATAGAATGGAATAGAGTACAGAAATTTGCCTATATATGCACATACTTATGATAATGGTTGTATTTCAAATCAGTAGGAGAAAGATGTGGTCTTTGTGATAAATAGTTTGTGACAATGGTTTATTCATTTAGAAAACCATTAAATTGGACCTCTACATATCACATAGTATGCAAAAATAAACTCCAAATGAAATAAAAAAGCTAAACATAAAAAAGTAAGCCATAAAATAAATAAAATATAGAAGAATTTTTTTATAATTTGAGGTATTGAAAGGCTCCCTAACCAAGATTTTAAACATTCCAGAAAACATAAGGAATAAACTAACACATCTGCCCACATTTTAAAAATTATATTTAAACAAAGTACTTCAAGAAGACAAAAACACGATACAAATGTTAAAATTCAAGTAACAGTTGGGAAAAAATGTGTATGACTTATTTAACAACTAAACATTAATGTCAAACTACATAAGGAGTTTTCATAAATAAACATGAAATTGGCAAGCAGCCCGAGTTTTTTAAACGGGCAAAAAAGATAAAAAGATAATTCCAAATGCTTCGTAGACATTTGAAATTAGAGCCATTCTCACTAGTTATCAGGAAAATAAAAGTTTTTAATGGCATAATATTTTCTATCAGAATAGCACAACTCAAGTATTAAAAACATGAATTATTGCTTAGAATTTGTTGAAAAGAACATTCTGAAACTGTCGAAGACAGTCTAAACTGGGTGAAACCTCTTTGGAAAGCAAATTGTCAGTATCTACTTATATCTTAAGTGTCAATCTCCTTTATGGAAGCAATTCCGTTTCTGGTAAGCTGTTTTTAAAAGAAACAGGTACATGTGCTCAAAGATGTAGGTACAAAAATGATCATTGTTTCTTCAGCTGTGATAGCAAAACCAACCAAGCAAATAAATAAACAAAAAAGAGGTAAGAACTTAAATGGCCATGAATGGGTACTTGGTTATTTAAATTAGGCAAATCCAAGTTATGGAATACTGTGTAGCTGTTTACCAGGAAACATGAGCTACTGTCATGAAAATATCTACTTGTAAACTCCCAAGTAGAAAAAGAATATTATATCTTCAGTAGGCTTACAGAATAATGAGCTCCCCATTTGCTCACTATTGTTCTGCGTAATTTGAATTTTTCCAGTGAGAATATATTGATGTTTATGTAACAAATATGTATATTTGTTATATTTGAAATCTATATTTCTAATGTATTTTTAAAAATTCTTTTTTCAAACTTTGAGTGTCTATAGTATGGCAGGCACAGAGGAAGGCACTGAGTCCTTACCTTCCAAGTGTCTCTGATCTGTTGCGAGGGGGGGGATAGATGCATTAACACATACAATCATGACACATCATGCTAAGGATCATAAGCAAGGTGTGTGCAGTGTCGTGCTAACAAAAAGGGATAGAGGATAAGGTTTGGAGAATGACCAAACTGTCTGGGAGAGTTAGAAAACAATGTGACAGTGATCTGGCTCTTGAAATGAGAAATTTCCTAGGAAGCAAAGACAAGGAGGACATTCCTGGTAGAGGAGACAGCATGTGCAAATGGGGACCAAGATGATGAGGCAGTAGTAATTGATGGGGGGAGGGCTATCTTTAACTTCTCTAAATTATAGTTATGGTTTGAGTACATATTATTAGGTCCACTAAATATTAGGCAAAAAAAGTAATAATTAAGAATTTCTACAGTACCCTCAATGTCTTTTCTAATAACATTGTGTGTGTGTGTTTTCCTGCTGCTACTTTAGAGACTTTTCCACTGGCCGCCTTTCCACATTCTAAACAATCCTAGTTTTCATAATCTAAGTTGTTCCACACCCCAGCCACATGTGTTTTCCACCACTAGTCTTTGTTTTAAAGTTGGCTGCCCGGTTTGGTATTACATCTTGTGAAAGCTCAAGTGCCTAAGATCTTTTATTAAAATATCCAGGTTTTTAAAGTATATAATGATCTGACAATTTCTAATGTCAGTAGAAGTTAGAATGCATTTCTTAAAAGTTAATAAAATATAAACTTTTTCAACAAAGCCTTAATATAAGGCCACATATAGTGTCATATGAAAGATACTCTGTGCTGCATGGAGGGATGTGTACCTCTCACATTCCTTGCATTCCCACCCATTTGTTCATCAGTAATAATATTTATCCATTCTTCCTTGGTAACACATTCTATGCTCGGTTTCACTTGTATATTTTCTAAACCACTGGCATCTGCAAAAATGGATCACACAAATGTTCACTTTAACAATACCATCTTCTGGGCAAAAGAAAAACAAGCCTCAGAGTTCTTGCATGAAGTTTAGACAGTGAATGCCTGAAACCCTATGCCCCAGACACTATACTGGTGGCATAGCTGAGTCAGCTACAGGGACTGCCTGGAAAGCTGGCACCTCGCCTCCTTTTTAAAGGGATGCCACATAAGCACCTGGTAGGTAGGGAAACCCCTTGCATTAGTTTCCTAGGGTTGCTATAACAAATATCACAGACTGGATGGCTTGAGCAACAGAAATGTATTTTCTCATGGTTTTGGAGGCTAGAAGTCTAAAACCAAAGTCCAAATGCAAAGGTGGCTTCCAGTTGTCCACCTTCTCTCTGCGTCCTCACATGGTCTTTGCTCTACGGGCATGCACTCCCCATGCCCCTCTTTGTGTGTCCAATTTCCTGTTCTTATAAAAGACACCAGTCTGAGTGAATTAGGACCCACTCATGTGACCTCATTTTAATTTAATCATCATCTCCAAATACAGTCACATTCTGAGGTCCTGGGGGTTAGGACTTCAACATAGGAATTTGGGGGGGACGCAATTCAGCCCATAACACCCCTGTCCTTTTTATTTTGGAGGACTGAGTGATTCTCCCCACACTTGAAGAAAACCAAGTCAGTGTTAAGCTTAATGATTTCCCTTCATTGAGGGAGAAGTAGTTACATGTGTTCAAGTGTCTTATTAAGGAGGCAGGAAGAGTCCCCATATATGCCAGGCACTGAGGAGGGTTAATGTCGCATACATTTTTTTTACTTGATCCTCACAACAATTTTAAGAATAAGGTATGATTATTAGTCCCATTTTATAGGTAAAAAATCTGAGAGTCAGAGACATAAAGTAACTCACCCAAGGGCATATAGTATTCCCAGAGTCACTTCTCGGACCTTGCTCCCTCCAACATCCTCAAAGCTCATGTTCTTTCCATTGCCCCAGACCCCACACAGCATGCAGAGCACCCACACATCTACTCCTAACCCTAGTCTACCATAGGACAAGCACAAAATAAGTGTTAGATATCCTCAGCAGCATCAACAATTATCCTCATCACCACCAACATCATCATCATCAATGGCAGTTAGCATCAGGATCTCCTCTAAGGGCTCAACATTATTATTCCTACCTCGTGATGGGAAAACTAAAATCTAAAGAGGAAAAATACATGGGCTTGGGATTTTTTTTTTTTTTTTTTTTTTTTTTTTTGCGGTACACGGGCCTCTCACTGTTGTGGCCTCTCCCGTTGCGGAGCACAGGCTCCGGACGCGCAGGCTCAGCGGCCATGTCTCACGGGCCCAGCTGCTCCGTGGCATGTGGGATCTTCCCGGACCGGGGCACGAACCCGTGTCCCCTGCATTGGCATGCGGACTCTCAACCACTGTGCCACCAGGAAAACCCTGGCCTTGAGATTTTTAACAATGTTTTTTTCCTAACTGCAAAGCTCTCCCCATGTTGCCTCTTACAGAACTGTTTTCTTGCAATTTGAGGACTTCATTCCTCCCAGTTTTTATTACTGTGTTATTTCCTCACAATAGGAGTCAGGGAAATGTAAGGTGGTGGTTAAAAGCTAGGAACTGAGTCAGGGCTTCTGGGCTCTGTTCTCTCCACATATGTGGAAACCCACATACAATATCTTTATACAGTATCCATTACTCACAGAAATTTTGCTTTCCTTGGAATCCCAAATGGGGTATTTCAACACATCGTATTCCATTTGGGGATATTTAGCCTTTAAAAAAAAAAACCCCATAAACATATTAATGAGGAAAATATGGTACCCTTTCTAAATCAATTTCAAATCTTGAATTGTAATTTATCATGAAAATATACACATATTTCCTCAATCATAGAAGGATTACAATTCTCTAATTATCAGGTTTCCACTTGGAAGTTATGAATATTTTTAAATTGTACTTAAAGTCACTTGTACATGATCGTGAGTAAATTGGATTCTGAATATCTATTACAGCATTTAACTGTGTACTAGGGCCATTGTGAAAATAATCACCTGAATATTTCAGTCCAGATGAGTTCTGTTATGGCAGTATACACAGTCTGATTTTCAAAAGATGTGTAATATCCACATCCTTATGAATGTATCATAACTTATCATTTCTGACCAGTAACAAACCACATATTTTATTACCCACAATCATAGCTCTTTTTCAGTGTGTATAGCAAGCAGTTCATGTGTTTTTAAATAATTTCTGCTTCTTTTTAAATTTAGCACTAACAAATATCTGCACATATTGTATATTTTATAGAAAAAGTTTTAGTAATATTAGTATTATTTTTCAGTAAATAGTTTAATGGAAAAAAAATAAAATAGGTCTAGTCTTTTAAGCTCATCTCAGGGGCAAGCATGGTTTAATCTATTTATGAAAATAGAAGATAAGCTCCGTGAGAGCAAGGATTGTGTCTGCCACCTAACATGATGCCTAATACACTAAATAAATGTGTATTGAATGAATAACCAGCTGAATGAACAAATACAACTGACCTTGTTATACAAAAGTACCAGCCATTTCAATAATTAACTCACTTTATTTATAATTGAAAGTATTTATAACATAGTAGAAAAATGTTGATGTCCCTTGGGTTCTTAGCTTTGAGAAACTGAGAATTTTGTTCTTGGCAAAATCTGGGGTTATGCCAGCTATTTTAGAGGGCTTTGGGGTTTTTATACAGTCTTTATAATGTAAATAAAAACTTTCAAGATTATTTCTCTTTCCTACTGTTTTAGTACACTTCAAATGACTTATTTATAATCTTTTCTTTTAAGAAAAATAGAACTACCACAGGGCACATGTCAATATCTATAGAATTCCATCTGCCATGATTGAAGACAGTTGTGATTTCTTTGAACCAGTGGCTGACCTCAGACTGACTTGAGGAGCATGGCAGTTGAGGACCGTGGCTGAGCGCTCACCACCTAGAATGCAGTGAGTCAGCTCTCTGGGTTTTCATTCCGATCAAAGTCACTGACTCATGGTGTGACCTTAAACAATCTTTTTGTTATTCAGTTTTTCCAAGGAAAATAGTTCTAACATGACGAAGCTCAGCTGCTGTTAATAGATATTTTAAAACCTTAAAGGGCAAAACATAATTTATTTTTAAATTTTGATTTCTCTTTCCTTTACAAGTGACTCATTTAAAGTCATATCATATTTGTATTCATTTTTACCTTTGTCCTAAAGAGTATATATGTATATAATATATATGTTAATATATACATTATATATATGTTAAAATATATGTATAATATATATGTGTATGTATATACATATTCTTTTTGTAAAAAAATGTGTGGTGTGTATGGGACATACCAAGAACTGAAAATACTAGATCTACAACACTTATGTAGCTGTAATTATATAATAACAACGATACAGATATTCTGAATATTATACAGATATTGAACAACAATCCATATATTTTTAATAATTGAATAAAATATGGTACTCTATTTATGTAAACTGTTTTCTAAGCCTTGTGGATGAGATCTTTTTTTTAATGTAGCAAGGCAAAAAGATGATTTTGCAAAAATTCCCTCATACCTGTTTATCCCTTTCAAAAATATCATTTAATTTTGATTTTAAAAGAAGAGTATCCTAAGTTCAGGGACCTTGTGAAATTCTGTGCCTAAAGTTCATTCATTCCTTCACTCACCCTACAAATGTTGTTATGCTCACTACATGCTAGAGGTTGCAGACATAGCAATGAAAGGAACAGATACCACCTTCCTTAATGTAATTCACCCACTAGCAGGGAATAAATGGTATATGAACACGCAAATAAAACAAGTGCAAATTGTTGTAAGTGTGAACAAATATCAAACTCAGGTCTGTGATACAGAATAAGAGAGGAGGACCTTTTAGGAAGTATGAACAAGGATCACATCGCTAAGAAGTAACAATTAAGCAAGCTCAGAAGGAGGAGAAGTGGTCTTCCAAAGAGAGGAAACTTAATGAACAACGAATCTGAGGTATAAAAGCATGTAGTGTGTCCCAGGCACTAAACTAGGGTCAATATAACTAAAATGTAATGAAATAGTTAGATAAGCACCAGGTCATGCAGGGGTCATGCAGGCCTAGGAAAGCTACTGGGAAATTTATTTTAAATGCAATAAAAGTTTTCATAAAAGTTTACAATAAAATTTTTCATTTATTAATAACATTTTTCTTCTTTTGGTGGAATTCAATGGTCATTTTCTTCATTTCACAGCAAATCAGTCTGGGCAAAGCCTCTTCTCATTTTATTTTTTCCTTTTTTTCTCAACCCCCGCTCCCACTCAGCACTGGTTTTTCACCTTGCAAGCAGCCCTTCTCATGTACCTGATTTACATACTTGAATATATAGCATTAGTTCATGTGCTCATGTGGCTTTGCATAAATTGAGCTAAAATCTCATTTTGTATTCTTCTCACTCAACACTGTGCTTATCCATGTTGTTGTTTTTACACCTGGTCCACTACTTCTAGCTCTGCACAGAATTCCACACCATGCATCCACATTTCATGTAACTATTCCCTGAGCTAGTGAAGGACTCCAACTCCCTAATAACACAAAAAATGCTGTGCTGAACCTTCCTCTGCATGGTTTCTTGTGTTTCTGAGTTAGAAATGACTTGGAAAGTACACTCAGGGGTGGCATTGCTCATAGACACACGCATACCTAACTTTTTATGCCTTCATGTTGCGTTTTAGATTGGCTGTCTTACTTGGTACTCCCATCAATAGCCCACCAAAAAGTTCCTGTCTCCTCTATCTTCACCGACACTTTGTTTTACAAACCTTTATAATTTTGATATTATGATAAACAGTGATGTCTGATATTTTAAGTTTTCTGGCTTTTTTTTTTTCTCCTTATTAGTGAATTTGAGCATCTCTTTATATATTTGTTAGCCATTTGGGCTTTCCCTTTTGGGGGTTGTTTGTTCATCATCTTGTTCCCATTTTTCCATCAGCTATTTTTCTTTCCCTCTCCATCTTGTAGAAAACCACTCCATTTTCTAGATAGCAATCCCTTATTGTTATTTAATAGTCCAATTATCTTCGTCTGTTCTATTCTGTTTGTTGGCTTTTTTATTGTTTGGGGATATAAATCTTTACTTTTAATATAGCAGTCTATCAGCTTTTTGCTTTTGGATTTGAGCTTTTAGAGACTCTGTGAAGAAATCCTTTTTCACTCCTAGGGTACAAAAAGATACTCTTAAATGTTTTCTATTAACTTAGAGTTTTACCTTTCACATTTAGGCATATAATCCATCTGGACTCCTTTTATATGTGGTATAAGGTAGGGACACAATTTTAATTTTTTCCAATGAGCCAATTTTTTCAATGTCATCTACCAAAAGTAATTTATCCTTTTCATGTTACCTTTTGTTGCAATTATGTCATAAGTTATGTCCTATATGTCTTCTTCTGAGCTTTATTACTAGTGATTAAATTTTCTGTTCCTACCAAAACCATACCTTTTTTTTTTTTTTAATTAATATGCCTTTGTACTATCTCCCAATACCTGGTAAAGCAGACTTTCCCTTTGGTTCTTCTTTAATAGCATTAAGAGAGTATTTAAATCCATTCGACTTACTCATCTCTCCTAGGGAGAGAAAAAAATAAGAAAATAAGAAGAAGCAGGAAAACTTCAATAATTGTCAAACAGAAAAAGGAGATTGTAATTGGCTTAACCATTTATTAGTTACTGGACAATCTTTGTGATAATTCAAATGAGGTACATATGTATAGAATGTTGATACATACATATATATATATATATATATATATACTCATATACATATGCATTCACATACAGGTATGCATATAATCAGGTCTATAAGATGTGAAGGGATTTGAATTAAAAACCCAAGAATGTCTTACCACCATTCTTTTCATGATGTCTAAAATTCAACTTTTAAAAATTTATTCTTCTAGGTAAAGCTGTTTAGACAAATACCTTATGTGAGGAGTGATATCAATAACAAAGGTGATAGCCAAATTAATCTATTATTTTCAAATGGTTAATTATAGGCATCTCAACTTGACTGCTATCTAAAAGTATTTTTAAGAGTATAGAGAAGAGGAAAGAGTCAGAATAGAGGATGAAAGAGGGGCCCCCTTCCATTCCTCTGACCCCTACTCTTCCAGACTATGTCTCTAAATGATTGTCATTGTTGCCACCACAAGATTGGTATTCCCAAGCATGGTGTTGTATTCCTTTAGAAGGAAACAGCAGTTTTTGCTATTTGGGATGCTGGAAGTATTGCTTTTTATTTTTATATTTGTGGTCAGAATTAAAATATTGCTATTTGATACTATCTTTTTTATTACATTGCTCGCCCTATCACCTTTGTTAAAAAAACAAAAACAAAAAACAACTAATTCCCGGTTTTCCTGACATGATGGTTGCCCGAGAATGTCCCAACTGGGATTCAGTCTAGATATTCGATGGTCCCTGTGGAAAAGTCTGATTTAATTAAATGCTCAAGATATCAACCCTGTGGTATATATGCAACTACTGTCATTCCTTCTGGGCAACTGCTTTTCTCATCTTTCAGGGTAATGGGATTCCATAAAGCAATGATTATTTTCTTTATGTAAAAATAACAAGTGGAAAGAGAGAAAAAAATTGGCACATAGAGAGGGAGAGGGAAGGAAGAAAGTATGCAAAGAATATAGAAGAGAATTGGGATACATTGCTACTATTATTCTTTAATAGAAGTACATTTCATAAAGCTATGCGTCCTGCATCTATTTGATGCGGTTAAAAAGTTGGCTGAAGATAACTTGACCTTTGTTATTTATGTTTTGTCTCCTAATTTCTTCATTTGTAAAACAAATAGAATTTATTATCCATACCCACATGGAGGGCATGTGGAGAATAAACACAATAACTAGGAGAATACTTTACACTCTATGAGGAAAATATATTCTGTAATTCAGGGTTTCATTTTTATTACTCTTACTACGAGCTACAATTTCTATTTTTTTAAAATAGAGCACAGATAAATCAAGTATTAGGTTTTTATGGGCCTTAATAACCACTTGCTTTTTTTTTTCTTTCTAAACTCCAGATTATTGTATCCTAGAGATACCAGTTATTTGAAGTTCCTGTTATATTTTTGAGATGATTCCATTCTAAGCTATTTGGGATACTCATGTGCTAAATTTTCCTCTATTTTTTGTTTGTTTGTTTTGATTTGGTTTTCTTAATTATTATAATATTTTGCAATCATGGAAAGACTAGAAAATAAACCACCCTTCTGTTTTTGGAGAAAATTTTACATACAGCAGAGTGCATGTCAATATCTAGCTTGCCTGTTCTCTCTAGGGTCTTGCTTCAAGCAAAATCCATGAGTCAGCAATGACTTTTGATTTAAAGTTGCTGGATTAGTCTCCACACAATCTACCTGGCAATGAAAGGTTTGTTCCTTCCACCACTTTCAAAAGTTTAAAATGTTACAATACATACAGAGATATCTTTGGGTATTTTCATTACGCTTAAAGTCTTTTAATGCCTCACCTCATCTCATCGTTTAGCTGTAATTCATTTCTTTTTGCTTTGCACACTGAGAGATTCCCAGTGCAAAAATGGAGAATACTACTGGCACTTTGTGAAGATTATGGATTCTTCACAACTACTCTTTTCTTCCTTGTGCTCCACCTAGTTTATTCCTAAGAGGATCTAGATATTCATATTCTTGGGTGAGGTTAGTCCTGTTCTGGCTTCACTGATGGTGAATGGTATCCTTATATCTGCTGAAGGATGGTGGATGATGTGATAATCGCAAAAACTAATATCTATGTGAGGCTCTAGCATTTCCACGTAATATAGTGCTAATATAGTTTGCTAATGGATGCAAACTCCATAAGATTAAGAATCACAGAATTTTACACTCAGATGAGACTTTTGGCCTCCTTGGTATCCCACATACGACAAACACTCCCAAAACAATTGTTGATTGAATGACCTGTTAAAAGTTCCTAAAGTGGTAATATCAATAAGACTGGTAATATCTGTCCCTGTGACAGGATTTTAATAGATTTGATTTAAATAAATGCCCTCTTCAAACTATGTCATGGAAGCAATTACATATTCTGCCTAATTCTGAAGTCAGGTCTAATGTGTTCTGCAATTTCTTTAACAGAGAGTAACGCCTTTTACAACATTATCCTAGTGTAATTATCTATTGATGCATAAACATGCTGGTGAAAGAATATTTTTTGGTGAGATTCATTCTTGGTGAACCTATTTTGGATCCATGATATTTTCATTTTCAGTATTTCTAATTTATGGCTCAAATGTACAACTCCCTTTTTCTTTTGACAAATTGTTATAATATCTGTCCATTCCTTATACCTATCTCTCTATGAATTTTCACAATCTGAATCATTACCAAGAATGTTAATAGAATTCAGTCTGTGATTTATTTCATTATCTTGGAATGAAATTCTGCAGGAGACTCAATTCATATAAAGTGATTACAAGTTTTCTTTCTCTGAAGCACAAGAACATGGTGGTCAATTCATTAAGCTCTAGAGCCAAGCTGCGTGGGATTAAATCTACTAACTGTGATCTTAAGAGAGATATTTAACTTGTCTGAGCCTCTGATTCCATCTGGAAAATTTAAAGATAAAACAAATATAAAACAAAAACATCACCACCGTGTATAATGTGACAATTATGTAAAACACTTACAGCAGCCCACATTCAGTGATTAAGTCAGGGACTGACCTGGGACACTCAGGCTGACAATACCCATCCCAGAGACCCCACAGGATGGCCAAGGTCTCAGTGGGCCTGCATCACAGTTCGACTTCTTCCTCTGCCCAGTTCTTTTCCTCCTTCCTTTTATAAATGTTGATCCCTAACAAACAGTTTGAAACCCAAACTACCTCAGCATTGGAATATAATCAGATGTTTCCAGAGAACCCAACGTGCAACATCAGCTCATCAGAAAACTCCCAGAAGTTTCGTATGTACGTTTCCCTTCATATTCCTTATTGGGGTAGTTCATACTCTCCCAACATAATTTTAAGTCAAATTCATACTTTTGGTCTAAATTCATGTAATTATACCATCTCTTATTTCAAATTTTTGCTTATACACGTCCTCAATTTTTTAAGAAGCAATATCTAATGTCCCATTATAAACTAATATAGGTAGGGAAATTAGAACTTTTTTTTAAAAGAGTACAAGAAAAATTAAAATAACCAATAATCACTGTCACGACATTAGAATCAAGCTATAGGCCTTATTTTTAAGTCATTGTTCTTCTGTTTCACATAAAGGAAATGTAGTCCTGTGCTGTACATTCATGTAAGTAGTATATCAATATGCTTTTTTGACTAGTGATAATTGCTAACTTATACCAAAAGCTTATGTGCCAGGTATTATTCTAAGCTCTTTTTGGGTATGTCTCATTCTGAATATTGAATAAGTATATGAGGTAATAAGTATTATTTCTCCATTTTAGGCATGAGGAAAGTGATGCCCTGAGAACTTAAGCCATTTGCCAGAAGTCACACAGTGTGTAAGTGGCAGAGCTGGGATTCAAACCCAGCCACGTGACTCAGTCCACGTTCTTCCAAGCCTAAAAACTACAACCTTTTTTTTGCTTAAAGTACTTGATATTTGACACTGTTGGGTGAGGAAACAGTCTAAAATCTAGGGCCCCTTAATCATCTCTACTTTCATATTTTCTGCCATACTTAAAGTTCTACATCTCAGCACCATATATAGAGTCATAAGACAGAGCCTCCATCTTACAAGTGATCTAGTGGGAAAGGAAGATGAGAAAAACTGACCTGAATGTACAAGAGTAAAATAAGTGCTATCATGGTGTAAAGTAAATTGCAGTTATAAAAAAGGGGAAAAAATTCAAAATGGATCTCCTGAGAGGAGGATTAAGTCTCAGGAATTGTTAAACTATGAAGGAAAAGCTTTCCACACTGAGGTAAGCTTGACAAGCAAAAATATGTGAACATAACAGAGCCAGTGTAAAGGATGGTGGAGAAACCTACTAAGATACTGTAGATTTATTTTATTTTACCAAACTGATTCTTCCTGAACAACCACATGAAATTTGAATTTTTATAACCTAAACCACATTCTAAACTACTGAGGCACTATCTAAATGAAATCATTTAACCTTAAGTAAAGCTAAGGAATCCTTTGTAGAGTCTAAAATCACACCTTTTCTTTTTAGAAAATGTACTTAGTGATTCTATCTTTTCTTATGTTTGGATTTTAACACAATGGAATCAGTCCTTTATTGCTTTATGTAGTATTCTTTGTAATTCATGGTTTTGCTTTTCTTTTCTTTTTGCAGTGTTTTCTTGTTTATATTTTCTTCTGTTTTGTTGTCATGGCTGTATTTTTCATATTTCCTTTTCTAAGTCTGTAAATACTGCATACCAATAAGATACACAAAAAAGGAACAGTCCCAAAATGATTTCAAAATCAAATTTATTTTTCCGTAATTTGATTTATAGGTAATGCAGTAGGAAGGCTCAGGGAACATTTTAAAATAACTCCCTAATTACTAATAGATGAAAATATATTGGCTAAATTTAGGCATGGAATTCAGGCAGCTGATTATGTTGGAAATGCAATTGCATGCCTACATAGGTGGATGCATCCCCTTTCTACACTGGCCCACCCAACACTTCAGTGTTCATATTTGTCATGTTTCCATGTACATACATAATATTGGCTATGAGTATTAAAGGAAATAAAATTATCTAGTTAAAAATACCTAAGAACTTTCAACCTTTAAAACGTGATGCTTTGGGAACTTCCCTGGTGGCGCAGTGGTTAAGACTCCGAGCTCCCAATGCAGGGGGCCTGGGTTCAATTCCTGGTCAGGGAACTAGCATGTCACAACTAAGAGTTCACATGCCACAACCAAGGAGCCCAAGAGCCGCAACTAAGACCTGGCACAACCAAAGAAAGAAAGAAAGAAAGAAAATTAAATTAAATTTTAAAAAAGCCTGATGCTTTAAAAGATATTATTGACAGATTATCTTTGACAGCTATTATTCTACTTTGTAAAAATCTTGTCTTTGCTTTCTTCATTATTTTCAAAGATAAAAGGTGATTCTGGTCCTGAAGAGCAGCGTCCAAAGAAGATAGGTCTTCTCTCTCTAAAAGGTACTGATCTTTAATTTTGAGTTTGCTTCACCCTTCATTGTCTCGAACACTTTCCACGCACCCAAGATCCATCATCAATCAGGTGACTGTCCATATGGGTGACCATCCAGCCTCTTAGTTCCTATATACCTTAACCTCCTCACACCAGTAACCTTCAATTCTTCCCTACATTTATGACCACATTTTGAACCTTCTTATCATCTATGGATTTTCCATCTCTGAAATCCATATTTTAAATATCCAAGACTCTAAACACAACCTTATTTATTCACTATGTCAACAAATATTGATTTCACATCTACTATATGCCAGGCAGTGTTATATATATTATATACGTATATGTATAATATATATAAAGGAAATGTGATGAATAAGATACATGCTATATGGGAAAACAGACAATAAAAAAGTAAACCAAGAGTTAACAAGATAATTTCTGATAGTTATAAATGCTAGAAAGGAAGTGGAGAAGGGTGAGGTGGCAGACAATAGTGACATTGGTGGAGGGAGGCTACTTTACCTAGGTTGGTTTGGGCATAGCCCCTCTGAGAGGTCACAGCAGCTAAGATATAAGGAGTAGAAAAAACCATATAAAAGGAAAAGCAAAATGCAAAGAGCAGAGTGAACAGCATGTGCAGAGGCCCTGAATTGGAGAAATTTTGACTGTTTCAAGAACAAAAATAGAAAAATGTTAGCTTAGAATAGTGAAAGAAAGTAAGATAATTGTACAAGATGAGGGTAGAGAATTAAGTGGAGACTTGTATGGGACGGTAATTTTTAAAATTTTATTCTAAACACAATGAAAAGCTTTTGTAGGATGTTCAGCTGGAGAACATGATCTGGTTTTTATTTTTGAATGATTACTCTGTCTACTGTGTAAAACTTTCATGAAAGAGGGCTAAAAGTAGAACCAGGAAACAAACGTAAAGGTCTTTACAAGTGCGCAGGCAGATACAAAATTGTGTGGAACTGTGGTGCAGGTGGTAAAGATGGAGGGAGATAAATGGATGGATTTGAGAGATATTTTGAAGTGTAACTAAAGATATGCCAAGAGGGACTTCCCTCGTGGTGCAGTGGTTAAGACTCCATGCTCCCAATGCAGGGGGCCCTGGTTCAATCCTTGGTCAGGAAACTAGATCCCACATGCATGCTGCAGCTAAGAGTTTGCATGCCACAACTAAGGAGCCTGTCTGCCACAACTAAGACCCAGCACAACCAAATAAATAAATATTTTAAAAAAATGATATGCCAAGATTTGCTCTTGGTTTGCATATTTTCTATAAAAGAGGAGATGCAATGATAAATGGCTCTTAAATTTTTCCTGAACAGCTGGATGGAGACTTTTTTTTTTTTTTAATTTTGAGATAGAAAAGATTAGAAGTGGGAAGACTGGGGAGTAAATCAAAGGTACCATTTTTGGATATGCTAAAGTTGAGCTGCTCCTTTAAAATGGAAATAAATATCAAGTAGCCAGTTGGCTATAGAGACTGGAGCTCAGTTAATTAATGTTGAGCAATAACTATGTGTCCAATACTGAGGAAAAATGACTGAGGAAACAAGGATTTTTGACATGGGAGAGGAGGGCATGATATTTAAATGATCACCAATAGTAGAAATGGTAGACTTAATAGGTGTCTCTGGAAGACAGATTCTAGAACAGTGATGGAACATTATAGATAGGCAGATTATGGTTTAATGTAGAATTTTCCAATAATTAAAACTTTTCATCTGTGGAAAGGATTTGCATTGGTCTTAAATTTAATCACAGAGTAGTACATTTTCTTTCACTGGACTTCTTCAAACTCAGAACACTGGGACAGGATCACTGCATTAGTAGAGAAGCTGAAGAGGATTGATATCTCTTTGGAAAGCTCTGCTCTAAAATTCTGAGTGTTTTTCAGAGCAGAAACACAGAGAAGAACTAACTTCTATGCTTCACCAAGTATGTGCCAAGCATAGTGAGGCAGCATTAATGCTTAATGCCAAGTCATTTTTGTATCAGTTCTTTGAGGTAAGATTGTTCCTGTCTTTTACATAGTGAATATATATGAAACAATTGACAAATAAATACAGAAAACAGGTAGAATTCAAAATGTCTAAAAGCTTTTATGCTGCTAGCTCTGGATTGGAGAATGTGAATTGGTCCTGGGGCCAGATGCATTTCCCATTATTTCCATCAGGGTCTCGTCTTTCTTCAGCATAACCCACCCAAAGGAGATTCTAATTCTGCAAGCTTGAGTCCTACCCAGACATCTGTAAGAAGAAGTTTTATTCTTTGTGCCCACTGGGCTCCAGCACTGGGGAAAATGAGTGAGGAATTTCCCAGTCTGCCTCTAGAACTTGTGCTTGCTTCATAGAAGCAGGAACAGAGCCGAACATATCCTGCCCAACGATGTAAACTCTACCAAATATTCCATCTGCTCATGACCAGATAAAACAACTCTCCTGTTACAGGAAAGAGTGAGCAAGGAGGGAGAGAGGCCAAAAGTGCTATTTTTGTGGTGATCCCCTAATGGAAACAGAAGAGTGACTGTCTCTGAATATCAGGATTTTTAGATTACTTTCTTATATAGATATTGCTTGACTATATTAAAATGAACGTGTGTTTTCACTAAACTTGTAATTTACATTATCTTCTATTTTGCCTTTAAAAACTTCTCATGTGTTCTTCCGATAGAATGTGTGTTCCGTGCCTATCCCACTTAGGTGTTACAAAACGACAATATTTATCATTTGAAGCCTAATCAACCTGTCACTCTTAAATTATCCCCTGCCCCCATCAAACAATAACTGTACCTACCATATATTTAAATTACCTGTTTACTTGTATTTCTACCAGCCAGAGAAACTGTTAGCTCCTTAGGGGACTTGGTCTCCATCTGGCATCCCCAGGACCACAAATAGCACCAGCACCTAACAGCTGCTCAATATATTTTTATCAGATTGAATTAACTATTATTCCCTAGCTGGATGCCAATGGTCTGATAAGCAAGGAAACCAGGTACACCTGGGTCTCAGGGTGCTCATCCTAATCCCACAGGGTTTTGGCCCCAGGGGCATAATCGGTAGCGCCTACTCAGATGGCTTTCCTTTAATTTGAATTTGGAGAAAGGCAGAATCCTAAACATTTCTGAGAACTAGTATAAGGCTGCTGGCCCAGAGAACAAGGCTTGCCTCCTGATGAAACTTTACCAATACTTTTCCTTCCTAGTATTTGTCTTTCAAACAAAGCTGCTTTTAAGACAGAACTCTGTGCTCTCTGAAAGTACAGAGGCAATTGGCAGTCCCTCTGTGTTGGTGTATTTTTAATTAGAGCAGTGCAATATGCTTTTATTCCCCTACACTTAAAAAAAAAATAAATCACCCATGGGGCTGAGAGTTTCACATTCTCTTCTTAGATGAGAGGTGTACTTTTTAAAATACGTCAATAAAATTTTATTTGGCCACTTTAAAAAAAAAAAGAAAAAAAAAAACAACTTGTTGAAAAGCAGTTGCAGTTTGCTTGCCTTTTCTGGTAAGAGAACATGTTTTTGAGCGGGCAGGATGCTTAGTAATTAGGAGCCCAGACTCTGAGCCAAATTGCTCAGCCTGGTTCCACCACCTCCTTGTTTGACTCTAAGCAAGTCATTTGTTCCCTCTGAGCCTCAGTTACCTCCTTTGTAGGATAAACCCATCTCACAGCATTATGGTGGGATTAAATATTGGGTAAGTTTTAAAGTGATTGGAAATAGATCAGTGATCCCTAGTACTGTGGTTTAGCTATGATTAACATTCTTACCTAGAAAATGTGATTGACCTAATTTCATATAGTTTTAAAGGATAGGTTTAAAACTTAGAGTTAAATATGTCCATAAGACCCATTATGAACAGCTGATTTCTTCTCTGCTTAAAATGGAAAAGAAAGTTAACAGAAATCAACAACTGAAAATGTACTCACATGCAATAGGTTCTTGTCTCTGCTCTCGATTGGGAATGTGCCCTGTAGTTAATGATATCCTGCCTAGTTTTCAGTCTATTTGCTGAAATTCCTGCTGTCATGGCGTAAGAAGTGTCTCCTACTATCAGTGTCGGGACATAAGAACTACTTTACAAGTCAGTCTTCATTATCAATGTATGTCATACCTTTGTGTTAAAACAGGAGAGAGTTTGACCATCAAATGTTCAGTGAGGGGGAAAAAAGTACGGCGAACATGCCCTGAAGGATTATTTTCAACCACAGCCAAAAGTCAACACTCCACCTGAGTGATTTCCCATATACTCTCCCACAGCCCGTCCACTGCCACCCCATCATCTTCTGTATCCTGACCCCATGGGGCCTTCTAAACAGGTAAAAGAAGACTGAAAAAGAGCCTTTGCTTTCTCGCCTCTCAATTTTCTCTTTGAATCACTCTAATCAGGTTTGTGTCGTCACCATACAACTGAAACTGCTCTTGTAAAAGTCCTCAAAAACCTCCGTTAGTTTCCTATCCTCATCTTACTCTACCTATTTGAGCCATCAACAGTATTGACACAGTTTTACCACTTCCGTGAAACACTTTTCATCTCTTGGCTTTCAGCACCCAAGGTTCTCCTGGTTTTTCCTCCAACCTCAATGGTTTCTCCTTCTCGGTCTCCTTTTCTGGCTCCTCTTCCTCTGAGAGACTCTAAATAATGGTGTTCGCCAGGGCTTAGTCTTTGGCCTTCTTTGTCTTCTAATCTTAATCTCTCCCTAAATTATGTCATCCCCTCTAATGGGTATAAATGTCATCAATATGCTAATGACTCACAAATTTATTTCTTTGGCTGTGATGGTTTTAAAACACACCCACAAATATTTTGCTGCACCTCCTACAAAAGATGGAATATACTTCTCCTCCCTTTGAATATGAGCCAACCTTAGTGACTCACTTCTAATGAACAGAGGCAAATGTGAAGCTGTGGGATTTCCGAGAGTTGGTTAGGAAAGGTGATACAGCTTCACACTGGTTCTACCTCTCTCTTGAGATGTGCACCCTTGAAACCCAGCCCCCAGGCTGTGAAGAAATCCAGCAGCCAGATGACTAGGCCACGTGTAGGTGCTCTGATCCAGTCCCAGTAGATGGCTGATGGCCATTATCATCCCCAACCACACATGTGAGTGAGACTTTAGACGATTCCAGCCTACAGCCTCCCGGTTCCCCAGTTAATGCCAAATGAAGCAGAAACAAATCCCCACTGGGGCTTCCCTGATGGTGCAGTGGTTAAGAATCCACCTGCTAATGCAGGGGACACAGGTTCAAGCCCTGGTCCGGTAAGATCTCACATGCCACGGAGCAACAAAGCCCGTGTGCCACAACTACTGAGCCTGCGCTTTAGAGCCTGTGAGCCACAACTACTGAGCCCGCGTGCCACAACTACTGAAGCCCATGTGCCTAGAGCCCATGCTCCACAACAAGAGAAGCCGCTGCAATGAGAAGCCCGTGCACCACAAGTAGGAGTAGCCCCCTCCCGCTGCATCTAGAGAAAGCCTGCACGCAGCAATGAAGACCCAAAACGCAGCCAATAAATAAATAAATTTTTAAAAAAAAGAATTATTATAAGTCCCCATCAATCCCTACTCAAGTTGAAGGTTTGAAACAAAATACTTGTTGCTATTGTTTTAAATCATTAAGCTTTGGGGATTTTGTTACTCAGCAATAACTAGAGCACTATCTAGACCCTTCCTCTGTATTCCAGAGCCTGCCCACTCAATAGCCTCATTTCAATGTATGATAGAAAGTTCAACTTCTTATGGCAAAAAAGAACTCGATTTCCTCCACCAAACTGACTCCTCCCCTGTTCTTCCCTGTCTTAGTCTAAGGCACCACCACTCAGGCAAAAACCTGCAAATCATCCTTGAATAAGGCCTCCTCCTCATTCCACTCATCCAGTCTATCAGCAAATCAAAATATACCACTAATATGGCCATTTCTAACTGCCTGCCCCAGCACCTCTTGTAATCAGCACCACCATCTTCTCTTATGTCTGGAGCAGTACAATAGCCTTCTAAAGTTTACCCTGATACACCCTATTCACTGGACAAGCATCTTCTGTCAACATACTTGCATGGCGTCCCATCACACTTACCATAATAATATCTGGGGCCTTACTGTGGCCTACAAGGTCACACATGAATGGGCTCCTGCCTTCGGCTCCAATTTCATCTCCTATCACTTGCTCACTTGGTTCATTTGCTTTTGTCACACTGCCTTTTTGCTTTTCCTGGAACAGGCTACACTCATTCCTGTTCCTGGCTGCCTGGTTTTTTCTGTCTCGAAGTCTCTTCTCCACAAATCACATGACTAATTATTTCAGGACATTCAGGTCTCTGCTCATATATCATCTTTTCAAAAAGGCTTTTCTCTAGATGTTAAGTCCTTCATTGGCCCCTATTACTCTCTATTCCCTTGTGGTCTTTTTCTCTTTAATGCACATTTCCCTGTCTGAAATCACATTTATTTGTTTACTGTTGATGCTCTCCCAGATGTGAATTTAGGTTTCCTGAGCTCAGGGACTTTCTTTATGTTAGTATAATCCTCAGTGCCAGGGGGAATGCCTTCCACAGCTGTGCACAGTCTATACATATCTGATAAATAAGCTTTATTCAATAAAAATAAGAGTTTAATCAATTAATACATAATGCTTGATTAGATTAGTTTGGATTAAAAATCTATGATGTGTTTTATTAATATCCAGGCTATTTCCATCAAGGAGAATTTGTTTTCTCTATGTTGAGGCCTTCCTGGTTGAACTGGTTTGACTCTGGATTATTTTGAGTTAATTTACAGTGATAATGTTACACAAGATCCTTGGAATCCTTGTAAAACAATTATTGGAACATGAAAATATGTAATGCAGCATCAATACTGAACTTCACTTTGGGGTTTTTTTGTTTGTTTTGGTTTATGTTTTCTTATTTTTTTGGCTGTGCTGCACGGCTTGTGTAATCTTAGTGCAACCAGGGATCAAAAGTGCACCCTCGGCAGTGAAAGCCCAGAGTCCTAACAACTGGACCACCAGGGAATTCCCCTGAACTTCACTTTAGCCTGGAGTTATTTACATATTCGTATGTAAATTTTTCTTGCCTTATCACTGTATTGTTTTCTTGTTTAGATATTGTAAAGAATTGGGAGGGATCTTAGGTTTTACCCTGCTTGCAAGCTACAAGTTAGCCTGCCACAGACCTACAGATGTAGGCAAAAAACATACCACCTGGGTGAGATGAAAGACAGTTTATTGCTCTCAGAAATATTAGTAATCAGGATATCAGCATTTTCTTGCACTGGTTCCCTGAGCCCCAATTCCCAGAGGGCAGCATGACAAAGGTCAAGTGACACCTGCACATGTAGTGGGTTGTATTGTAGGAGAGAAACTCTGATCTTTTATAATGGACTGCAAGCAAATCTGCCCAGTCTTGCCTCAGAGAGAGACATTTTCCTTATTAAACTGCACAATAAATGAAATAGCCTTCTCTTCCAGAGATAAAACATTATCTCTGTCTTCCAAAGCAGTTTGCTTTGCAATAACTTTGAAAGGACAGTCCAAAATGCTGTCATTGCCTCTGCTCATAAAACATGCAGAAATGCAAGACTCATGCAAAATTGTCTCCTGTTATGGATTGAATATTTGTATCTACCCAAAATTCATAAGTTGAACCCTAACCCCCAATATGTTAGCATCTGTGGGGCCTTTGAAAGGTAATTAGGATTAAATGAGGCATGAGGGTGGAGCCCTCATGATGAGATTAGTGCCCTTAGAAGAAACAGCAGAGAGCTTGCTCTCTCTAAGTGAGCACAAAGAAGAGGTCATGTGAACACACTGGAAGGTGGTGACCACCTACAAGCCAAGAGAAGAAGCCTTAGAATGAAACCTCCCTTGCCCGCTACCTTGATCTTGGACTTCCCAGCCTCCACAGCTGTGAAAAATAAATGTCAGTTGTTTAAGCTGAAGTGTATGGTATTTGGTTATGTTGGCCCAAACTAAGATATCTCCCAACAGATATTTCATTTGTACAGTCTTTTTTTTTTTAATTTATTTTTTTTGGCTGCGTTGGGCCTTCATTGCTGTACACAGGCTTCCTCTAGTTGCAGCGAGCGGGGGTACTCTTCATCGCGGTGCCTGGGCTTCTCATTTATGGTGGCTTCTCTTGTTGTGGAGCATGGGCTCCAGGGCATGCAGGCCTCAGTAGTTGTGGTGCACGGGCTCAGTTGCTCCGCAGCATGTGGGATCTTCCAGGACCAGGGATCGAACCCCTGTCTCCTGCATTAGCAGGAGTATTCTTAACCACTGCACCACCAGGGAAGTCTCATGTACTATATTTCTTTTGTTTTTAATTGAAGGATTTTTCTTAACACAATTAGCTATTCAAAATATTTTGGCAGAGAACTGTCAGAAAAAAGTACCATTACTGTAGAAATATTATACTGTTACATCAAATGAAGTGAGATCTCAGTTTTAATTGACTATTGACTATTTAATATTTTGTTCAGTCATTTTTAAAGAAATAGGTTTTCATCACATAACAAGGAATTTAGAAATAGTATAGAACTGATTCAGTAGCTCATTGATGCATCAGAGACCCACACTCATGTTATTTTTCTGCTCTTCCCACTTTAGTGTGTTGGTAAGATATGGTGCATAGCATTGGTCCAACCACAGAGTGGGTATCAGGGAAAGGAACCAGATCAGGAGTTGATGTGTTGGTGCTGCCATTGATTGCATATGTCAATTTCACCAAGCCGTCTTATCTCCCTGAGCCTCTCTGTGCTGAATTGTAAAATGGCAATAATGGTAATATTCATCCTCTATACTTCAAAGTTTTCATAAGGATCACAAACGCAAATATGAATGTTGCCAAAGAGCTGATTTGAGCCTTGAGAAGAATTGATTTTTTTTCACAACATATTTATCATCTAAATTATAAAGAAACACTAGTTTTAAAATATTGAAAAGTGATGATTGCCAAGAGACCAAGGAGAAACCACAAATCTACTGAGTATATAGCTATCACTTATCTATTTTCATCCTCTCTGTTCTTGTACCGAAGCCACATAAATGTGTTTGCTACTCCTGAGAAGTACCATGAAATTTTAAACCTCTGGGACTTTACACAAACTGCTCCTTCTATTGACAATGCCCTGTCCCTTCAATCTATGCTTGTTAGTCAGTCTTTGAGGTCAGGTTAAATATTGTCTCTGAAATCTCTTTTTCAGAATCCTTAGAGCCTTCTGGGCTCATCCATTGTGCTCCATTTGTTGGTTATTAGGGTGTCTCACCTTTACTTGTATCTGTTTATCTCCCTGAGCCATGAATTCCTGGATGATTAGGGATCCCATTTGATTGACCTTAGAATTCTCAGTACCTAGGAGTATATGATACTTACTAGGTTTTTAAATTATATTTGATGAAAATAAATTAAAAATGGATTAAAGACCTAAATGTAAGGCCAGACATTATAAAACTCTTAGAGGAAAACATAGGTAAAACACTCTATGACATAAATCACAGTGAGATCCTTTTTGACCCACCTCCTAGAGAAATGGAAATAAAAACAAAAATAAGCAAATGGTACCTAATGAAACTTAAAAGCTTTTGCACAGCAAAGGAAACCATAAACAAGAAAAATATACAACCCTCAGAATGGGAGAAAATATTTACAAACAAAGCAACAGACAAAGGATTAATCTCCAAAGTATACAAGCAGCTCATGCAGCTCAATATCAAAAAAACAAACAACCCAATCCAAAAATGAGCAGAAGACCCAAATAGACATTTCTCCAAAGAAGATACACAGATTGCCAACAAACACATGAAAGGATGCTCAACATCACTAATCACTAGAGAAATGCGAATCCAAACTACAATGAGGTATCACCTCACAGCAGTCAGAATGGCCATCATTAAAAAATCTACAAACAATAAATGCTGGAGAGAGTGTGGAGAAAAGGGAACTCTCTTGCACTGTTGGTGGGAATGTAAATTGATACAGCCACTATGGAGAACATTATGGAGGATCCTTAAAAAACTAAAAATAGAACTACCATATGACCCAGCAATCCCACTACTGGGCATATACCCTGAGAAAACCATAATTCAAAAAGAGTCATGTACCATAATGTTCATTGCAGCACTATGCCAGGACGTGGAAGCAACCTAAGATGAATGGATAAAGAAGATGTGGCACATATATACAATGGAATATTACTCAGCCATAAAAAGAAATGATATCAAGTTATTTGTAGTGAGATGGATGGACCTAGAGTCTGTCATACAGAGTGAAGTAAGTCAGAAAGAGAAAAACAAATACCGTGCGCTCACACATATATATGGAATCTAAAAAAAAAAAAAAAAAAAAAAATGGTTTTGAAGAACCTAGGGGAAGGACAGGAATAAAGACACAGACATAGAAAATGGACTTGAGGAGATGAGGGAGGGGAAGGGGAAGCTGAGATGAAGTGAGAGAGTGGCATGGACACATATACACTAAGAAATGTAAAATAGATAGCTAGTGGGAAGCAGCCGCATTGCACAGGGAGATCAGCATGGTGCTTTGTGACCACCTAGAGGGGTGAGATAGGGAGGGTGGGAGGGAGACTCAAGAGGGAAGGGATACGGGGATATATTTATATATATAGCTGATTCACTTTGTTGTACAGAAGCAACTAACACAACAATGTAAAGCAATTATACTCCAATAAAGATGTTTAAAAAAATTATATTTAATGAAAAAAAGAGAGAGAGGGAAAAAGAATGGGTGGGAAGGGCTTCCCTGGTGGCACAGTGGTTGAGAGTCCGCCTGCCGATGCAGGGGACACGGGTTCGTGCCCTGGTCCGGGAAGATCCCACATGCCGCAGAGCGGCTGGGCCTGTGAGCCACGGCCACTGAGCCTGCGCGTCCGGAGCCTGTGCTCCGCAACGGGAGAGGCCACAACAGTGAGAGGCCCGCGAACCCAAAAAAAAAAAAAAAAAAAGAATGGGTGGGAAGAAGGGAGAAAGAGAGGAAGGGAAATTCCTCAAAATTTAATACCATTTTTAAAAAATTTAATACCATTTTTGATATGCATTTCCCATAGTATTATGGATAAGAGCATGGACTCTGGAGCTAAGTGCCTGAATTGAATTCCAGCTCAGTTGCCTATTAGTTGTAAACCTTGAACATATTATTTATCTTTGCTATGCCTCAAATTCCTCAGCTATAAAATATAACATTAGCAGCCACTTTATATGGTTTCTGTGAAGATTAAATGAATCAGCCCAGAAAAACAACTTAGAACTGTCTATTCACTCAATAAGAGTTAGCCATTGATATTAACATTGATGCATCTCCTTCTGATATCACTACCAAATAATATGTAATGACTAATTATAACCTCAGAAATTCATGATTTATCAAAGAGCATGTTTGAGATTTTCTTGTTAATGGATATTTTGATCAGGTAACAAGCCAGTCTCATTAAGAAAAAAGGTCATAGAGAATTTGATGCCAGTTGACCCTTGAACAACATGGGTTTGAGCTACATTGGGTCCACTTCTTATACACAGATTTTTTTTCAATACTAAATACTACAGTACCACAAGATCTGCAGTTGGTTGAATCTGAGGATGTAGACCTGCAGATATGGAGGAACCACATACATTGAGAGCAAACTGTAAGTTATATGCAAGTTTTTTGACTGAGCAGAGAGTTGGCACTCCTAGCCCCCTGTCCCCCTATTATTCAAGAGTCGACTGTATATACTTTGAGAAAGCTATCCTTTGTTTGTAATGTTAATTGTGCCCATTGTTACATAGGACTCTCCAAGCTTATTTTCATTTTTGCTCTGTGTTTTAAACTCTTCTTGGAAAATATACCCTGTTGGGTTTGATGGGAAAATGAAAACTCTGCATCCTTTACTGAACTCTCCTGGAGATCACTGTAATTTAAAAGCTAATGCAAAACTCTTGATCAAATATTTAGTTTGACCCAATCCCTCTCATAGGCAACAAATAAGATATGATAAAATTTCCAGGGCTTTACCAAATCCACAAAATAGATTTTAGTATTGTCCAGTGTGTCCTCTGTGTTACAGATGCAGAAGCCCTGTGCAGAGGCACAAAGTCTAAGACCACCCATCACTCAGCAATGCCACTTCTGGAGCACAGGGTCCCAGATTCTCAGGTGCTCTCAGGATCATTGCACCAAAAAAAATGTTCAGGTGCTGATGCTACATTTTCCCTCCTCATGTCAAACTAGTATCACTTTATTATTAAACATTTTTCTCTTTTTGCTTCAGAAAAAAAAACATAGTTTGCACATTAAATGTGAAGTAAAAATTTCACTGTTATAAGAGATATAAACATGGTAAGATATTTTAAAATTCGATATTACAACAGATAATAGATTTTATTATTTTGCATTTGTCTAATTTTTTCTAGGCTTAGATAATTGGAAAATACACATATGTTTGAACTGGATTGTTTTAGGGCATACACCAAAGCTTGGGAGTACTTGAATTTTGTCTTAAGCAATAATGCTACGCACTAACGCAGCCTTGATTTCACACCAGGAAACTGTATCATTTTATTTTAAATGAACACACCAGTGTTCATCTTCCAATTCATCTGGCATTGACCCTGATATTGCCATAAGTCTGTCATCCCCTAATGACTATCCCAGGCCGCACACATTCCACAAGGGGACCCTATGCGAAAGGTAAAACGTGCTCCATGACACTGTGACATTGTCTGGAGAAGGATGTTAATTCTTTACGAATATTCCCACGGAGAATCTGACCTCTGTTCATCACAAACAGGAACTGTTTTTTTTTAACCGGAAGGTAGAGTGAGAGAGGAAACAATGTTGATTTCTGGGAGAAGTGGTTTTCGAAGTCCCGTTTGCTGGCTCTTGGAACAATTATGGGAAGCCCCACAGAGCATGTCTTTTTTTTTTACTCAAAATAATAGAAAGCACTTCCACTCCTCTGCGGAAACAGCAGTTCAAAGACAGGACACAGAGTCCCTAAGTTCTGGCAACCTTTAAACAGTGTGTGGTTTTTTTTGTTTTGTTTTTTGGGTTTTTTTTTTTCCTTCACTGGTAAACTGAAAGAGGACTCTTCATGTAGGTCAATTGATATATATGGGTCTCATTTATGTCTCACCACGCTATGTACCTTTGGGAATGAAACAGACTGGCCTATATTGGCCCATTCATTTATTCAATGAATATGCACTAATCACTTCCTCTACACTGAGCTAGGCAGTGTGGAAACAAAAATGAGTAAGACACTCTCTGTGCCCTCAAGAAACATATAATCTGGGCAGACATGTGAATTGAAAAGCATACCATTCTGGAGAGCAGTTAGGCAATCTGTAATCAAACTGTCACAAGTGAGCAAGTTTTCTCCTGTTACCTATGTCAGAGAAAGGCTCATCTAACCTCGTAAAAGCTTAGCAATGAGTTGGAGGCAATATAGGTTCCATCATAATGGAAGCACACTATGGAATATTTTGCCACAGTTCGAAGCAAGGAATTAGATTTAACAAAATAACCTGAACACACCTTAAAAACACACAATGCTGAGTAAATGAAAAAACAAAAAAACTGTAACACCATACATGTAAATTAAGATACACACGCACAAAGCACCAATGCCCATTCAGAATACAGACAAAATGCATATGTGGAAACACATTTAAATGATGGCCCTTGTGGAAGGGCATGGGTATGGAGACTGTCAATTAAAAGGAATTAGATAAATACATAAATAAGACAAGATTGGCCTTTGTAGATTACTGATGATTATGTGACACAAACTGAGGGGTGTGAATAACTCAATCCACAGCCGAACTCCTAAAACGGAGATGAAAAGAAAAAAGCTAATTACACTGTACAAAGCAGTAAGAGTGCCTGGAATGCAATGTTACCGCAGAGAGGATTAATAAAATCAGCCTTGTGGATCCAGGAAAATGTGTGAGAGGAGGTGACATCTAAACTGAGCCTTAGACACCTAATCTCACAGCTGTAGTCATTTCCTCCATCACATACTGGCTCATCTTTGCCCAGGAATCTGAATTTAACTTTATAATTGAAGAAGCCCTTCTCTCCCAATAACACTGAGGATATTTCTTCTTTTTCATTCCAAAATAATTGGGGAGTTCAAAGATCAGCTGGCCTTAGCTTCTCACCCGGGTTTATGTTTCTGAGATAGACCACCCCATGTCCAGAGCCCATGCTCCTTGCCTTGTAGCTGCCTCCGTCTCAGGCAAGGGCTCTGAGATATAAATCCATACTGGTCTTCCTGTTCCAATTTTGTGCCCCGGGCTCTTATACTGTTTTCTTTGTTTGTTTTTGTGTTTTTCTTATTATAAGGCATAAGCTTGCAATTCCCTTCCTAGGTCCCTGGTTTACTCTACCATGGACTAGCCAGGTGAGACCCACCATTTGATTCCTTTGTCTCTCTGAGACTGTGTACTACCTAGTTCTGTCCAGAGCCCTCAGGAACAAGAATCCTGTCATGTGCTAGCCACACAACTAAGCCCACTGCTTGAGGCTAACCATCTATCATAGAGCAATCCAGCTACTCTTCCTTGTTAGACCTCCCCTCTTGCCTTTCAACATTGTGCCCTCTTGTCTTTCAAGACTGATCAGTGTATACCTTCTTTTTTACTTTAGGCTCTGTCCAACTGCTCAGTCTGACCTTTCCCCTTACTGTGATGCTGGGATGCCCCTGAGTGTATCTGACACAGGCTGGTAGGAGTTTCAGAGTGTTAAGTGTTATGCAATGGGGCCCGAAGCCAGGCTTCCAAGGTGCAAATTCACATGTTCAATTAATTCACTGTACAAGCATAAACAGGTTATTTAATCTCAGTGTGTGTGGATGGCGAGAGGAATGTTATATCTTAGGACTCAGGGTTTTTATATCCACTGAAAGAATTTATAGGTGCAAAGTCCTTATAGCAACATCTGGCATGAAGCAAGTACTCTGGAAATGTTAGCCATGGTGTTACTATCTCCAGGTTTTGTCCTCCCTGGGAGCTTGTCTCATTCCTAACAGCTTCAGTTCTGGCTCTGGGAATCATCAGGGAAAAATAAAATTAGATGATTTTTTTTTTTAACTAAAAAGAATTGTTTTGGGGGGAATGAAATGCAATATAGTGGGAACAGACCAGAATCTGATTTCAGATGACCTAGGTCAAAGTAACAGCTGTCTCTTCCTCACTGTGTGGTGCTGGGGAAGTTTATCTCTTTTGGCCCATTTCCCTGTTTATGGAATGGAAATAATAATGACCTCTACCTCTCAGGACAGTTATGAGGATTCAGCAAGGTAAAGCTTGTGAAAGCTCTTTTGTAAATGGTATTATGCTAATATTTGTTACTTTTGTCATTGTTATCCATCATTTGTTTCATGCCACTAGAAACTATGTCATAATACTTCCTGTAGAGTCAGTAGGTGATAACTGGCCCAATTCATTGTGACCCTGGAGGAAAAATATCAGTGTGTGAAGCTAAGTCCTTTACTAATATATTATCTTTTAAATGTGAAGAACAAGCACCACACATACACATACACACACACACACAAATTTAATTTTCCCTTCTGTTTCTCACTTACACTGTAATCTTTATCAGTTAGTAGAATCAAGAAAACAAAGCACCTCAGAAAAAACAAGACTTTCCTAGAATATACACTGGCTATGTCATTTAATGATTACAACAAACCTAGGAAGAAAGCACAGTTCTCTACCTTTGTGCAGATGAGACCCAGGGGAGGTGGGAATCTTCATCAATACTGTCTGGCTAATTAGTGTTGAATCAAGGGCTAGAAGTCAGGTGGCTAGACTTTTATCCCACACCAGGAAGAAACTCTAGAGTTCTTTTTTTCCATATAAATCAAGAAGAATTTATATTTATTAGCTCCAGCTCTTTGCAAATCAATAAACAGAACATAGTAAGGGGATATGTGTGTACTATTTTGGGAGGAGATGAGGATATAAAAGAGTTGGCATTTTATATAAATACCTGATCAGATATAGTCTTATGGTCTTCCTCCACTGGAATACATAGCAATACATTTAAGCATTAGCCCAGCCTCACTAAAATATATTCTCCACAAGATCTATGCTGGAACCAATCTTTTTGTCCTCCCACGCCCTGAGCCATTTTATCAGATGATCTTCCGAAACCTAACCAACATGGGTTAACACTGGCAGCTCTTTAACATGAACCATTCATAAGTGTGAGCCATGGGCACTAGGCCATTAATATGTTCAATACACTTTTAGTATGAGTTCCATGTATTTCCTTGGGTGCCTTAGTTGGGTCTAATGGGAAGGAGGCTTTCAACCAGGAAGACTGTTTACAACAGTCAAAGAAAGCAATCTGGATAAAATGACCTGGGTAGGAATTCTAAATGATAAATGGTTAACTCAAGAATGGCCACGACAGCTAAAGGGAAACAGAATAGTCATCATTATGGCTCTTTCCATTTCTTAATACAACTCACTGAAGCCATACTCCCTTAACTTTCCTCCTACCATAAACTCCTCAAAGTTTATGTGGATTATTTTCTGGAAAAAAAATTTTAATTTCATAATTATTTATACATACTTTGATTTTTTATTTTAGGATCAAAATGTTACTAATGCTATACCACTCAAATATGTTTATGCACATGGTAAACTTTCATTTCCAATTGCTGAATAACACCTTTAAGCTTTGTGTCTGCTCTTATTATTTTTTTATAGAAATGAAATAAAAATGATGCATGCAGACAGATATTCATTTGTCAGAGTCTATGGAGTATTGAGTCAAAGTTCCATAATTTCATTATAGACTCAATGAACAGGCCACACTTATTTTATCTATTTCCTGAATATTCACCCAACACACTCCTGTTCAGAATTTTGTCTAACCATTACATTACTTTTTCTTTAATACAGAGTTTTCAAACAATTAAAGTGTTAAAGGCTGAACTGTGCTTTACCTGAAAATTAACATATAGGAACAATGGCAAATGATTATTTCTTACACTCTTAAAAAAAAATGCAACAAGGACTCTGGAGTCAGACCATTTGGATTAAAGTCAGGCTATGCCACCCACTAGCTTTGTGGTCTTGATTACGCTTCTTAAACAATCTGGGCCTCAGGTTCCATAATTATAAACCAGGAATAATAATAGTATCTACCTTATAGGATTATTATGTAGAACGAATGAGTTGACATTTATAAATCATTTAGAACAACTCTTAAGATATAAGCCTAATAAGTTCCTAAATAGTTTGTGTGTGTGTGTGTGTGTGTGTGTGTGTGTACTCATATATATGTGTATATATTATGTAGGTGCATAAAGAGACTATGACATTAAATTTATCAATATGTCTACTGAAGTTCAAGTATTCACCAACCTATACATTTATTATTGCTTAGTCTCTTTTGAAATTTACTCTTTCAAAAACTAATTAAATAGTGCATATGAAAATTCCTGACTTTTTGTTATATTTATTGTTAAACACTGAAGCTTAAATTTATTTTTTTATTACTAAAACATAGAAAGGAGTTTAGATATTAAGAATATTTGAACTGGACAAAGTCTATATCCAAAATACAACCTTTAGCCTGTTAAAAATAAAAATTAGTGAGATAACCATTGTCGGCATGGTTTAGTATGAAGAACATTGGAATGAGTTCCTGTATATTTCATGTCTTTTTATGGCACCTAGTAATCCATAGTAAATATCAACAAGTCTTCCTTCACCTTCTAAATCTCTTCAGTCACCAACACTTGTCCTACATCCAGAATATTTTTAATCAATTTCTTCCTCCAATTTCAACAACTTCTTCCCTGTTATTCCTGCTATCATATAGACACAATTTATCTTGCTGACACACTGATTTAACCACATGACTTTGTCACTTTAAAAATTCCACTGTCTCCCTATTGTCTCTAAAATGCAAAATCTAAAGCTTGTAACATGGTACCAAAGGTCTACCAAAAATTAGCTCTAGTTTACTTTTTCTTTGATGTCTCATGCCACTTATCTCCCCTTCATGCCCCTCCCCAACCTATCACTACATGAAATTAGTCACCATTCTTTGAACAAGTATGTACTCTCAATACCTCTGTATATTTTACTCATGTTTGCGCTTCTTCCAATGCTTGCTTTCTTACACTCAATTTAATGAGAATCTTAGTTGAACTTTAAAACTCATTTTAAAATAACTGGTTCCCTAAAGACCTCCCCTAAATCCCCTCTGAACTTCCAAATCACTTTGCACATGTATTTTTTATAACAAGTTGTACTGTAATTCATTGCTTCATCTATTTGCCTTCCCCATTCCTTGTAAATGCAAAGGGCCAGGCATGTCATAGACATCTTGTAAGCTCAGAGTCCATACTGACATAAGACATAGCAGAAATGTAATTGGGGGGGTACCTTCAAGATGGTGGAGGAGTAGATGTGGACATCACCTTCATCCCCACAAATACATCAAAACTACATCTACATGTGGAACAACTCCTACAGAACACCTACTGAATGCTGGCAGAAGACCTCAGACTTCCCAAAAGGCAAGAAACTCCCCACGTACCTGGATAAGGCAAAAGAAAAAAGAAAAAACAGAGACAAAAGAATAGGGATGGGACCTGCACCAGTGGAAGGGAGCTGTGAAGGAGGAAAAGTTTCCACACACTAGGAAGCCCTTTCACTGGTGGAGATGGGGGGTGGGCGGGGGAGAAGCTTTGGAGCCACAGAGGAGAGCACAGCAACAGAGGCATAGAGGGTAGAGTGGAGGGATTCCCACACAGAGGACTGGCGCCGACCAGCACTCACCAGCCTGAGAGGCTTGTCTGCTCACCCGCCGGGGTGGGTGGGGGCTGGGAGCTGAGGTTCGGGCTTCAGAGGTCAGATTCCAGGGAGAGGACTGGGGTTGGCTGCGTGAACACAGCCTGAAAGGGGCTAGTGCACCACAGCTAGCCAGGAGGGAGTCCGGGGAAAACTCTGGACCTGCCTAAGAGGCAAGATATCATTGTTTCAGGGTGCGTGAGGAGAGGGGATTCAGAGCACTGCCTAAACGAGCTCCAGAGATGGGTGCAAGCCGCGGCTATCAGCGCGGACTCCAGAGACGGGCATGAATGCTACGGCTGCTGCTACAGCCACTAAGAAGCCTGTGTGCAAGCACAGGTCACTATCCACACCTCCCCTCCTGGGAGCCTGTACAGCCCACCACTGCCAAGGTCACGTGATCCAGGGACAACTTCACCAGGAGAACACACAGCATGCCTCAGGATGTTGCAACGTCACGCCGGCCTCTGATGCTGCAGGCTCATCCCCCATTCCGTACCCCTCCCTCCCCCTGGCCTCAGTGAGCCAGGGCCCCTAATCAGCTGCTCCATTAACCCTGTCCTGTCTGGGTGGGAACAGACGCCCTCAGGTGACCTACATGCAGAGGCAGAGCCAAATCCATGGCTGAACCCCAGGAGCTGTGCAAACAAAGAAAAAAAAGAGGAATTTCTCCCAGCAGCCTCAGGAGGAGCAGATTAAATCCCCACAATCAACTTGATGTACCCTGCAACTGTGGAATACCTGAATAGACAAAAATCATCCCAAAATTGAGGTGGTGGATATTGGAAGCAACTGTAGACTTGCGGTTTGCTTTCTACATCTAATTTGTTTCTGTTTTTATGTTTATCTTAGTTTAGTATTTAGAGCTTATTATCATTGGTAGATTTGTTTAATGGTTTGGTTGCTCTCTTCCTTTTCTAAATTTTATACATATATATAATTCTCCTTTCTCTCTTTTTGTAAGTGTGTATGTGTATGCTTCTTTGTGTGATTTTGTCTGTATAGCTTTGCTTTTGCCATTTGTGCTAGCTTTCTGACAGTCTGTTTTTTTGTTGTTGTTAGTATAGTTTTTAGCGCTTGTTATCATTGGAAGATTTGTTTTGGTTGCTTTCTTCTTTCTTTCTCTTTTTTTTATTACTTTTTTATTTTTAATAATTCTTTTCGATTTTAATAACATTTATTTTATTTATTTTCTTTCTTTGTTTCTTGTTTTCTCCTTTTTCTTCTGAACCATGTGGCTGACAGGGTCTTGGTGCTCTGGCCGGGTGTCAGTCCTGAGCCTCTGAGGTGGGAAAGCCAAATACAGGACATTGGTCCACCAGAGACCTCCCAGCCCCACATAATATCAAATGGCAAAAGCTTTCCTAGAGATCTCCATCTCAACACTAAGACCAGCTCCACTCAACAACCAGCAAGCTACAGTGCTAGACACCCTACACCAAACAACTAGCAAGAGAAGAACATAAACCCACCCACAGCAGAGAGGCTGCCTAAAATCATAAAAAGGTCACAGACACCCCAAAACACACTACCAGATGTGGTCCTGCCCACCAGAAAGACAAGATCCAGCCTCATCTCCCAGAACACAGGCACTAGTCCCCTCCATCAGGAAGCCTACATACTCACTGAGCCAACCTTACCCACTGGGAGCAGACACCAAAAACAATGGGAACTACGAACCTGCAGCCTGTGAAAAGGAGACACCAAACACAGTAAGTTAAGCATAATGAGAAGACAGAGAAACACCCAGCAGACGAAGGAGCAAGGTAAAAACCCACCAGACATAACAAATGAAGAGGAAAGAGGCAGTCTACCCGAAAAAGAATTCAGAGTAATGATAGTAACAATGATCCAAAATCTTGGAAATAGAATGGAGAAAATACAAGAAATGTTTAACAAGGAACTACAAGAACTAAAGAGCAAACAAACAATGTTGAACAACAAAATAAATGAAATTTAAAATTCTCTGGAAGGAATCAATAGCAGAATAACTGAGTCAGAAGAACAGATAAGTGACCTGGAAGATAAAATAGTGGAAATAACTACCACAGAGCAGAATAAAGAAAAAAGAATGAAACGAATTGAGGACAGTTTCAGAGACCTCTAGGACAACATTGAATGCACCAACATTCGAATTATAGGGGTCCCATAAGAAGAAGAGAAAAGAAACAGGACTGGGAATATTTGAAGGGAATATAGTTGAAAACTATCCTAATACGGGTAAGGAAATAGTCAATCAAGTCCAGGAAGTGCAGAGAGTGCCATACAAGATAAATCCAAGGAGAAACACACAAAGACACATATTAATCAAACTATCAAAATTAAATACAAAGAAAAAATATTAAAAGCAGCAACGGAAAAGCAACATTTAACATACAAGGGAATCCCCATAAGGTTAACAGTTGATCTTTCAGAAGAAACTCTGCAAGCCAGAAGGGAGTAGCAGGACATATTTAAAGTGATGAGATGGAAAAAACTACAACCAAGATTACTCTACCCAGCAAGGATATCATTCAGGTTCGATGAAGAAATCAAAATCTTTACAGATAAGCAAAAGCTAAGAGAATTCAGCACCACTAAACCAGTTCTACAACAAATGCTAAAGGAAATTCTCTAAGCAGGAAAAACAAGAGAAGGAAAAGACTTACAATAACAAACCCAAAACAATTAAGAAAATGGTAAGAAGAGCATACATACCAATAAGTACCTTAAATGTAAATGGATTAAATGCTCCAACCGAAAGACATAGACTGGCTGAATGATTGCAAAAGCAAGACCCGTTTATATGCTGTCTACAAGAGACCCACTTCAGACCTAGGGAAATATACAGACTGAAAGTGAAGGTATGGAAAAATATATTCCATGCAAAAGGAAATCAAAAGCAAGCTGGAGTAGCAATTCTCATATCAGGAAAAAATAGACTTTAGAATAAAGAGTCTTACAAGAGACAAAGAAGGACACTAATAATGATCAAGGGATCAGTCCAAGAAGAAGATATAACACTTGTAAATACTTATGCACCCAACATAGGAGCACCACATTACATAAGGCAAATGCTAACAGCCATAAAAGGGGAAATCGACAGTAACAAAATCATAATAGGGGACTTTAACACCCCACTTTCACCAATGAACAGATCATCCAAAATGTAAATAAATAAGGAAACACAAGCTTTAAATGATACATTAAAAATGATGGACTTAATTGATATTTATAGGACATTCCATCCAAAAACAACAGAATACACTTTCTTCTCAAGTGCTCATGGAACAATCTCCAGGATAGATCATATCTTGGGTCACAAATCAAGCCTTGGTAAATTAGAGAAAGTTGAAATCATATCAAGTATCTTTTCTGAGCACAACGCTATGAGACTAGATATCAATTACAGGAAAAAAATATGTAAAAAATACAAACACATGGAGGCTAAAAAATACACTACTAAATAACCAAGAGATCACTGAAGAAATCAAAGAGGAAACCAAAAAATACCTAGAAAAAAATGACAGTGAAAACACAACGACCCAAAACCTATGGGATGCAACAAAAGCAATGCTAAGATGGAAGTTTATAGCAATGCAATCCTACCTCAGGAAACAAGAAACATCTCAAATAAACAACCTAACCTTACACCTAAGGCAATTAGAGAAACAAGAACAAAAAAACCCCCAAAGTTAGCAGAAGGAGAGATATCATGAAGGTCAGATCAGAAATAAATGAAAAAGAAATGAACGAAATGATAGCAAAGATCAATAAAACTAAAAGCTGGTTCTTTGAGAAGATAAACAAAATTGATAAACCATTAGCCAGACTATCAAGAAAAAAAGGAAGACTCAAATCAATAGAATTAGAAATGAAAAAGTAGAAACAACTGACACTGCAGAACTACAAAGGATCATAAGAGATTACTACAAGCAACTATATGCCAATAAAATGGACAACCTGGAAGAAATGGACAAATTCTTAGAAAAGCACAACCTTCTGAGACCAAACCTGGAAGAAATAGAAAATATAAACAGACCAATCACAAGCACTGAAATTGAGACTGTGATTAAAAAGCTCCCAACAAACAACAGCCCAGGACTAGATGGCTTCACAGGCGAATTCTATCAAACATTTAGAGAAGAGTTAACACCTATCCTTCTCAAACTGTTCCAAAATATAACAGAGGAAGGAACACTCCCAAACTCATTCTACGAGACCACCATCACCCTGATACCAAAACCAGACAAAGATGTCACAAAAAAAGGAAACTACAGACCAATATCCCTGATGAACATAAATGCAAAAACTGTCAACAAAATACTAGCAAACAGAATCCAACAGCACATTAAAAGGATCACACACCATGATCAATTGCGGTTTATCCCACGAATGCAATGATTCTTCAATATACACAAATCGATCAATGTAATAAACCATATTAACAAACTGAAGGAGGAAAAACATATGATCATCTCAGTAGATGCAGAAAAATCTTTTGACAATATTCAACACCTATTTATGATAAAAACCCTCTGGAAAGTAGGCATAGAGGGAACTTATCTCAACATAATAAAGGCCATATGTGACAAAAACACAGCAAACATTGTTCTCAAAGGTGAAAAACTGAAACCATTTCCAGTAAGGTCAGTAAGAAGACAAAGTTGCCCACTCTCACCACTATTATTCAACATAGCTTTAGAAGTTTTAGCCACCACAATCAGAGAAGAAAAAGAAATAAAAGGAATCCAAATTGGAAAAGAAGAAGTCAACTTGTCACTGTTTGCAGATGACATGATACTATACATAGAGTATCCTAAAGATGCTACCAGAAAACTACTAGAGCTAATCAATGAATTTGGTAAAGTAGCAGGATACAAAATTAATGTCCAGAAATCTCTTGCATGCCTACACACTAATGATGAAAAATCTGTAAAAGAAATTAAGGAAAAGCTCCCATTTACCACTGCAACAAAAAGAATAAAATACCTAGGAATAAACCTACCTAAGGAGACAAAAGACCTGTATGCAGAAAACTATAAGACACTGATGAAAGAAATTAAATATGATACAAACAGATGGAGAGATATACCATGTTCTTGGATGGAAGAATCAACATTGTGAAAATGACTATACTACCCAAAGCAATCTTCAGATTCAATGCAATCGCTATCAAACTACCAATGTCATTTTTCACAGAACTAGAACAAAATATTTCACAATTTGTATGGAAACACAAAAGACCCCAAATGGCCAAAGCAATCTTGAGAAAGAAAAATTGAGCTGGAGGAATCAGGCTCCCTGACTTCAAACTATACTACAAAGCTACAGTAATCAAGACACTCTGGTACTGGCACAAAAACAGAAATAAACCCACACACATGTGGTCACCTTATCTTTGATAAAGGAGGCAAGAATATACAATGGGGAAAAGACAGCCTCTTCAATAAGTGGTGCTGGGAAAACTTGACAGCTACATGTAAAAGAATGAAATTAGAACACTCCCTAACACCATACACAAAAATAAACTCAAAATGGATTAAAGACCTAAATGTAAGGCCAGACACTATAAAACTCTTAGAGGAAAACATAGGCAGAACACTCTGTGACATAAATCACAGCAAGATCTTTTTTGACCCACCTCCTAGAGAAATGGAAATAAAAACAAAAATAAACAAATAGGACCTAATGAAACTTTAAAGCTTTTGCACAGCAAGGGAAACCATAAACAAGACAAAAAGACAACCCTCAGAATGGGAAAAAAATATTTGCTAATGAAGCAACTGACAAAGGATTAATCTCCAAAGTATACAAGCAACTCATGCAGCTCAATAACAAAAAACAAACAACCCAATCCAAAAATAGGCAGAAGACCTAAACAGACAAATTTTCAAAGAAGGTATACAGATTGCCAACAAACACATGAAAGAATGCTCAACATCACTAATCACTAGAGAAATGCAAATCCAAACTACAATGAGATATCACCTCACAGCAGTCAGAATGGCCATCATCAAAAAATCTACAAACAATAAATGCTGGAGAGGGTGTGGAGAAAAGGTGAGAATGTAAATTGATACAGCCACTATGGAGAACAGTATGGAGGCTCCTTAAAAAACTAAAACTAGAACTACTATATGACGCAACAATCCCACTACTGGACATACACCCTGAGAAAACCATAATTCAAAAAGAGACATGTACCACAATTTTCATTTCAGCACTATTTACGTTAGCAGGATATGGAAGCAACCTAAGTTTCCATCAACAGATGAATGGATAAAGAAAATGTGGCACATATATACAATGCAATATTATTCAGCCATAAAAAGAAACAAAATTGAGTATTTGTAGCGAGGTTGATGTACCTAGAGACTGTCATACAGAGTGAAGTCAGAAAGAGAAAAACAAATACCATATGCTAACACATATATTTGGAATCTCAAAAAAAAAAAAGTGGTTCTGAAGAACCTAGGCTCAGGACAGGAATAAATACGCAGACTTAGAGAATGGACTTGAGAACACGGGGAGGGGGAAGGGTAAGCTGAGACGAAGTGAGAGAGTGGCACTGACATATATACACTACCAAATGTAAAATAGATAGCTAGTGGGAAGAAGACGCATAGCACAGGGAGACCAGCTTGGTGCTTTGTGACCACCTAGAGGGGTGGGATAGGGAGGGTGGGAGGGAGACACAAGAGGGAGGAGATATGGTGATGTATGTATATGTATAGTGGATTCACTTTGTTATACAGCAGAAACTAACACACCATTGTAAATCAATTATACTCCAATAAAGATGTTACAAAAAAAGTAATGTAATTGGGATATATGTGTGAATGCCTGTGTGTCTTTGAGTGTTTTTGTAAAGAAAGTGCCAATTTCAACGCTGAAGCTAACTGGCTGCATCTCTTTAGATGAGTCTCTTAGTTTCTCTTGGTTCTTTAAAATGAGGTTACATAATAGTCCCTTTCTGACTCTAAAATGTTGATTTATAAAAGTAAAATAGAAAATACTTACAAACATACTGAGAATAAAAATACTCCATCAGATTAATAAGTATGAATACCTTCATGTATAGATAAACCATTATTAACATGTTTCAAGTAATGACCTAATCAAGCTGATTCTAAATGGAGATTTCTTCTTTATTATACTTTAAAAAACTTGAAACCCTTCCATGAACCTATTAATAAATGTAGTAAAGGGAAAGAAGTGAGGAAGGAAAAGGGGAGCTATATGAGGTAGTGGAGAGACTGAAAACACAGAGATCAAATAGAGTGCTATTTTAAATATTGATTTGTAGGGTGTTTGGAGTTTTATTCGGCTGAAAACTGCATTTGAAAGGGGAATTCTGGGGACAGTGGGCTTCTACATTCTACAGGATGCTTTCCTTAATTGAGTTATCAGGGAAAGTGATCCTTAAAACACATAATTGACAAGTATCTTCTTTCCAAAGAGGCTACAAATATAAAAGAAAAAATGTATAATATTTTGTTTGACTTGAACTGGAAGATAGAAAATAAATTGTAAGGAGTTAGGTCTCCAGATAAGACTCAGTGAAGTTTCTATTATATTTTCCAATTAAGATAGGGTTCATAACAAGAACAAAAAAAAAGATTTTGCCAAACCACAATGAAATTTTAGATGTGGAAACTTTTTAAAATCTTATTTTATGATCAGATCTAAAATATTATAAATGATGGCTCAATTTGATATACTATTGTTAATTATTATTGTGACCTTCAAACCAAAGATAATCTAGTCTAGAGAAACAAAGCTGAGTTCAAGGGCGTTTCTTTGCATTCTTCTCCCGTTTTCAAAGCAGTATGCTAATTGCATTGAAGAATACTAAAAAATGGAGACGAGACAAGGTCACTGGCCCCCAAGGAAGACAAAGGTAACACACAGACAACAAATAGACAACATAAGCAAAGCCAAAATAACATACCTACAAACACGCCACAAGTGCCAAGGAATACAAAGCCGGGAGCTAATCTAGAAGGAGGGATGTTAGTCTGTGAAGGCATCTAGGAGAATAGGAGCCTCAAGCAAGGTCTTGGAGGAAGCAAAACCTGGGTCATGCAGCTGAGGAATGAGGGCCTTTTAGTCAGAGCAGCAACATTAGCAAAGCACATCCAAAGGTAGTATTGGACCCGATATATGCGCAAGTTGCGAATAGCTTGTTTAAAGTGAAGAGATTCTGAGATGTGACTTGGAAGACATAGGAATGGCAGGGCTTCATTTGGAAGATCCTTGGGTAATATTAGTACTTAGTTTGAAGCAGTGAAGGAAAGCCAGAGTTTATACAATAAAATTTTCATCCCTGTACTCCCATAATCAAGAATGTATTCTAAGTTCCTTAGTGGATATTATTGCAGATTTCAACTCCTCAGCTTAGCCTTCAAAGTTCTCCTTCAAAGTCTAAACTCCTATCCTAGTATTCAGGGCTCTTCACGACATGGTCCCAACTTACTGTTCTAGTCCAATGCCCTGTTTTTGTCACATATATACCTCCCACACAGCCAAAATGAAACTGAGTATAGCTGAGGACATTTCTTTGTATTCTTTTGCACAAAAATAAGCTTTTTAGCATTTCTGCCATTGTTTCCTATTTTCAGTTCTGTCTGAAATGCCTTCCTCACTCCTATCATTCTGCGTCCTCTCCATCCTTCACACTCTGGCAGCAATCTGTGTCTGCCATAATGCCTTCTCAGCCTCTCCATCCCACGGTAATTTCTACCCTGTACACTTTTGTTTTGTGCCTATTTGGCACTGAAAATTTGACTTATTACATAGTTACCTTCGTGTATACAATTTATATAGTATAGTATAGTATAGTTGTATATATACTTATAAATGGAGCAACTGGAGGGCAGAGCTTTCTCTTAAATTTTTCATTTCCCATAATGTCTTGTACATTTTAAGTGTTCAGTGAAAATTAATACATTGACTTTTTAGACCATATGACAACAGGATTATTACTGTCTTTTATTGTTTTAGCTCAGCACCTTGTTCAGCTCCTAATATATTGTATATTATATATTTCTTCTACATAAATAGATTGAATGTACAAATGATAATATGGTGAAGTGGAAGAAGTACAGGCTCTGTAATCAGACAGATCTATGCTCAAATTCGGCCCTTTCTACTCCAAGCCTTATGACTACCTTGGGCAGATTCTCAAACTCCCTAAGCTATATTTTCCTCCATTACCAAAGAGGGTAATAAATATATAACTTACAATATATTTGTAAGATAACACAGATATTCTAGGCATTCAATAAATGTTATTATTAAAGTTTTCCACCTGAATTTTTCCCATTAATCATTGAATGTTTATACTTTGTGATATATAAATCATTACATTGTACACCTGATACAATATAACATGTAACATGACATATGACTTATGTCAATTGTACCTCAATTGAAAAAGATTAGTCTTTATGTTTAAATTCATTTTACCATTTTCAAAGTGATTTTTCTTGCATTATTAAACTCAATTGAACATTCCATCTGCCAACACAAAAATCTTTAGAGGCTCTCTGCAGCCTAAAAGTGTTTCACATGACATTCAAAACTTTATATAATGTATTCCCAACCAACATTTGAGCTTAGTTTAGATGCTATCTACCCTAGATCAACAGTGATATCCCTCTCTGTTCTGAGCTTCTGAAGTGCATTGTGTTCACACAGTCCTATGTCCCTTTCACATATTAAATTACATTGTTTATATATTTCCCTCTGCTGCTAAATTGAAATTTCCTAGAGGAAATTTTTATACATAGTTGCATCCTTTATGGTAGCTAACAAAATTTGTACAAGTGATCAGTATACAACTGACCCATGTTTTTTTTCTTTACATTTTTATTATCAAATTTAAAATATTTGTGTTAGAAGCCATGACTTAAAATTTTGTAAAATATATCTATTTTGGTTATGTGAAAGGAATACTGATCTTATCTTCTAACTTAATGGTTTGGATTACTATTAGGATGACATCTAGTCTTTGGGACTGTGTATCACATGATCAAGAGGGCAAGCTCTGAAACAAACTCCCTAGGTTCGAAATGTCAACTTCTCTACTTACTAGCTTTGTGACCTTGGGCAGGATGATTAACATCTTTTTTTTTGGTATATCTCTTTCATATTTAACAAGGAGAGGATAATTAATAACTACTTCATAGGTTGTGAAGAGGATTACTTGAGTGAAGATATGTAAAGCTCTTCAAACAGTGGCTGGCATATGGAAAGGACTCAATAAAAGTGAGTTATAATTAGTCTTCCAATTTCTATACACAAATATTACCACCTCCTACAAAGCTGCCTAGGGGAAAACCACTGCTTGGTGTTTCTATTGGGATGACAGAATTCATGTTTAGGGGACAGATAAATGTTCTCTATCATGCATAAACCTACAGAATCCTTCATTCTCTATCATGCATAAACCTACAGAATCCTTCATTCATAACAGAGATTTTCATCCCAAGTTCTTACTTTAGGGTCAAAGGCTGGGGCTCAGTGTTATTACATGAATGGTGCTACATATTAAAAAGATATGCACAAAAGATTAGCCAGCACCTGATACTCACTTTAAGGCCTACAGTTTTGAAAGCACACAGTTATATACTCACAGTAGCCATAGTTCAAATTAAACTCCTTAAAATTAAATTTACTCTCTTGAGAATGCTCAACTCTAACCAAATAGTATCAGGGGTTTTTTTTAATGTTAGCACTTGTTAATGTGAATAGAGACTTGACACAAACATTATCTTCTTCCCCAGGGAACAGGTTAATGGATAAATCTCTAAAAACTAAAAGCAATTAACACCAAAAGGCAAATGGTTAGAATATGTTCATACTAATCTGTTAGGATTATAAGTGTTTTTAGAAACTCTTGTCAAGATTCTCATGGCAAAGACCAGTCCTTCAGGGTTTGTCATTAGAAGATCATATCTCCTTTTTTTTTTTTTTTTTGTAACCATTATGGAAGAGAAGTATTAAAATTTTGTTTTTGTTTTACATATCAAATAAATAAAACTCACATGATTAAATGCTTTACAATAATCACTCCCAGGTTAGATTTTTAGTTTGCTTTTATGAAATGAATACCAACAAGCTATATGGGTGTGTTTCTTTCATAGAACTGTTGCTTGGAAAGCGGAGAAAATTCACTTTGTTTTTCCTTTTGAGACCGGAGTACTACTAAATGATCTGTTTTGATTAACATTTCCCTCAGCCAACCAGAAGGGACACTATTTCAGCTGCCTACTCTGAGGTTACACAGCCTCTAACTAAGGGGTATGGTTAGACTGACCTCAAACTAAATAAAGCTATAACCAGGTTTTAGGAGAAAAAGGAAGTGAAATATGTTGTGTACCATTTCAGTCTAGAAAAAAATAAATAAGGAAATGGGATGGCCCAGCAAAGAGATTCCCAAACATTTTTGGCAATGCAACACCTTTTGTCATTTGTTTGATTATGTGATAATCTTTCTGCTGTCTCCATCAGTTCCTTTCTTATATCTTAGAGAAAAGAAAAAAAATATGTTAAATTATATGTTGATTTTGACAATTAGATTTAACCAAAACAATTTTGCTTTAAGAAATTGTATGAATTTCTAATAGCTAATATGCCAATTGAAAACTTCTCTGGATATTGTAAAGCCACAGCCAGTAATCAATATTCAATAATCAGAGACATATTGTGTAAATATGTTGTAGAGCTGAGGGTTTGACTTCACTGAGAAGTGAAATTGTACCTCCCTGTCTTTCTATCCCTTCTCTCCTCCCTTCCCAATTCTAAATGTAAATATCAACTCTTTCCTTAATTGAAAAATAAGGTCACAGTCATTGGAAACTACCCATGCAGGCACATGCATCCAGTGAGGTCTGGTTGAGGCCATAGCCTTTTCAGGAGCTCAGGGAGACAGTAATGCAGCTTAGAGAATATACTTAGTGGCTCAATGTCTGTATTATCCTTTAAAAATTAGAAATACATTTATGACACATCCATACTCTTTTTTAAAGATTAACTAAACCACACCATCCAATGCCTTCACACTATTGCCAAAAAGGGGATAACATTTATCTGTTTTGATCTGTACTGATATATTTTTTTTGTCTACAAATACATATGATGCCTAAAATTTCACGCTTGTGTGTGAGATTATGTCCTTGAAGACTTTCATAGCTAATATACTTGGGAAGAGATAATATATACATATGAAAAGAAGTAGAACACAAGGTGAGGTAGGATAAATGCTGACTCTTTACTAGCAGTATGTGATGCAAGGGTTGAGGTGAGCAGCAACAGCTGGGTTGTAATATATACACAGATGTTAATGTACCTATGCGTGTGTACATGTGCGTGCATACAGTCGGCCCTTTGTATCCTCAGGTTCCGCAACTGCGTATTCAACCAACTGTGGCTAGAAAACATTAAATAAATCAATTCCAGAAAGTTCCAAAAAGCAAAACTTGAATTTGCTATGTGCCAGCAAGTATTTACATAGCATTTACATTGTATTTACAACTATTTGCAAAGCATTACATTGTATTAGGTTTATAAGTAATTTAGAGATGATTTAAAGTATATGGGGAATTCCCTGGCGGTCCAGTGGTTAGGACTCTGTGCTTCCACTGCAGGGGGCACGGGTTCAATCCCTGGTCAGGGAACTAAGATTCTGCCAGCCGCGCAGCGTAGCCAAAAAACAGTATATGGGAGAATGTGCATAGATTATATGCAAATACTGCACCAGTTCACATGAAGGACTTGAGCATCCATCCATGGATTTTGGTATCAGCGTCAGGAGGTGGTGTACTGGAACCAATCTTCCTCAGACACTTAGGGATGACTATATGTAGTATAATGCATATATTTTATATATAATGTATAAAATATACAATGCATTTTATGTCAATTCCAATTAGCACGGGTTTATTAAATGGCTAAGCTGCATGCTGCTCGTACTTTGAAGGCACCAATAGAAAGTGTGGTAGGGCAGTGCTGCCACTGACTTCCACCTGCTGGATTCACTCCAAATCAACACACCATCAAAGTAAAAACAAGGGTGCTTTGCTGTGCTGTCATAACTTGAATATAAGGTCTCATACCTAAGTCCTTTGTTTAAAAATTCTGTAGCTATGCCTGGGTATTTTACCCATTTTAACCCCAAGTGCATGAAGATGAAGAAGGTACAATCTTTCTTCAAGGAATTTGTTTCAAATCTGCCTGTCTGTACCTACGTGAAAATTTAATTAATTACTTAAAAAGAAAACACACACACAAAAAAGAAAACACCATATGAGGGATAATTTCTAAGGCAGACACTACTGTGGAAATACAGCTTCTGAGATGACAAGACGTTTGGGGGAAAAAACAGCACAAAAGTTCTCTGGAACATGTGCATATTATCTCAGGATTTCAGTTGTGCATAAGGTCCATGAAGATGTTGAGCCTCATCTTTATCATATTTTGGTTCTCAGAACCAACATGACCTAGAATTTAAGGTTATTTTAGAATAATTGCACTTTAGAATCATCTATAATTAGATGAGAATATCTCAGCCCCTTGCACAATAAGGTACTGAAGTTGTCTGAATCACTCAGTCTTTGACACTTAAGCGTTCTCATATAAATCCACTCAGTAAAATGCTGTTTGCTTATTCCATGTAATCAAATTGCCTATGTCATTTCAGGAGATCAACAATTATTAATGGTAATGAACCCTCAGGCCTTGTGAACTCTTAACTGTGTGCATGTATCCTATTCTCTAGTAAATATGCTTTCAAAAATAGCACTGCTAGTCTGCCAAGAGTCAACTCAAAAACAACTCTGGGCATTCATTCTGATGTTCCTCAAAACCCATTTTAACTTATCCCAGACCAGGCAGAGCTGCCCCTCATTACCCTTGCTCACCCCACCCCTAGAAAAATTGCTTAATTTGTATATTTAAGATAAATACTTGCAGTAATGAGCAAACCAGATGGACTCTGTTATCTGGCTCCAAAGAAAGATGATTACATTTTTATTAATCCAAAATTCTTTGTACACCTGCTTAGCCTTCTACCTTAAAATAAACCTCTTTTGAAGGCAAATGGGCTGAATTCTTCCCTCAGATCTAACTACAGGCAGCATAAACTACAGTTCCCACTGAGGAGGATTGAAATGGAGATGGCTCTTTACTCAGTCTTTTTTTGGGATTATACCACAGAGATCTTCCAGGGACAAATTTAAAACACATTTGTTTTAGAGTTTGCCAAGTCTGGTATTATTTTGCAATTTTAGTGCTATTTGATTTCTATATAAAAGTGTTTTTCTGTCTTCACTCTGCCCCTCAAAGCCCATTTACTTTTTCTGTCTCTGATATCTCTTTTCAGCAAAGACAGTGGAAAAGGATGGGGAAATCAAAGTGGCTCCGCTTTTGTTTGAATAAAGTTATGGTTCTTTCAGGAAAAACTGATCAAAAGCTTCCTGTATCACTACCCATCTTACCCCATTGTAATAGGCATAGCATATATTGTTTATGGAGCTACTGGAAGCATCCTGAGAAATGACAAAAAATACTTGGCGGTTGGAAGGATATTTCACTATACATCTATACGGATTGAGTGCGATAGCTGAGCTTGCTGACCAAATTACACCCCTTGAGTTAGATCACATCTTCTCCTCAAAGGATTAATAGCGCCTTCTTATTTTTTGTTTCATTTGGTTTATAGTGTCTTTCTCTTAGGAGATCAGCAAATGTAAATTGCTCTTAAGTGTAGAGAACACTCCCTATAACCTGCCCTGGCCTATACTGAGGTAGAACTATGTGATTTATGCTCCTAAACGCACTTTGACCATAGATGGGAGGTGCCAGTATACCAGCAGTCTGAAAGTCCAAACTATCAACATGGTATGTTTTGTTTCATATCAAGCCTCAGGAATCCTCAGTCTTGGTCCAAGAGAATTTTCCCAATGCAAGTCTATGAGAAAGCACTGTGAAAAAGATGACTAATGACTTGGAATAAAGGCCCACCCAATGGCTTTATTTATTTGTAAAGTTCCTTAGGAACTCACTTATTGGACACCTGAAAGCTATCATCAGAGTATGCTAAAAATTCTCTGAAGAACACCTTTCCTTATCCATATTTTAAATGAAAAACTTTAAGAAAATGAGAGTAATTTTTTTCATGATCATGATCACATATTGAGTGCTTGCAGTGGTCCTGCACTACAATGGGAAAATGTCCTAGACACCGTTTCATTTGACCATCTCCATTGCTCTGTGAGGTGACTGTTATTGACCCTACCTCAATAGATTTTAGAAACCTTACAGGAAGGTTTAGTAACTCATTTATTTTCACATGTTCCATCCAATTCACAAATGTTCACACAGAGTTTGAAAATTCTTAAGACTTTTCTTACCTATAAGATAGAGACAATAATAGTTACCTCATAAAGTTTAAAATGTTGTTCTTGTCAATCAGGAAACAATAACCTAAAAATTGGTATACCAAGAACTAGAGGCAAATATGAAGAGAAATAGTTTTCTCCAATGGGTTTATGGAAATTGACTTCAGCATACCAGCCTCCAAATTAAGCCACAGATTTTATAAAGGATATTATTGTTCAAAGTACTGTTTTAGAACAAGCCTCAAAACTGCCTTCCAGATTATCTAGATGATAAAGTTGAGTGAACATGAGATTCCTATTTAAAATACCTTATCTCAGGCTTCCCTGGTGGTGCAGTGGTTAAGAATCCGCCTGCCAATGCAGGGGACACGGGTTCGAGCCCTGGCCCGGGAGGATCCCACATGCCGCGGAGCAACTAAGCCCGTGCGTACTGAGCCTGAGCTCTAGATCCCATGAGCCACAACTACCGAGCCCACGTGACACAACTACTGAAGCCCGCATGCCTAGAGCCCGTGTTCTGCAACAAAAGAAGCCACTGCAATGAGAGCCCGCGCACTGCAGTGAAGAGTAGCCCCCGCTACCCACAACTAGAGAAAGCCTGTGCGCTGCAATGAAGACCCAATGCAGCCAAAAATTAATTAATTAATTATTTTAATATATATATATAATATATATATATATATCTTATCTCTGTTTGATTTGAACCCTCATAGCTTATTATTAAAATCACCATGCTATAACAGCTTATGTTGGAGCAACCAACAGCATGATAGGCAGAACAAAATTCTGCAAGAAATCACTGACAAATAAGAATGGGACATCATGAGCATTGGACTCTATACCCAACCTCATCATGGCCTAGTTTGTAGACAAAAGTAAGTTCCTCAGCCCACATGGGTTTCAATTCTATGAGAAAGTGATTGACTAGGGAATAGGACTCAAAGTTTCTTCAGGGACTTCCCTGGCTATCCAGTGGTTAAGACTTTGCTTTCCAATGCAGGGGGTGTAGGTTCTATTCCTGATCAAGGAGTGAAGATCTCACATGCCTCTCGGCCAAAAAACAAAACATTGGGTTTCCCTGGTGGCGCAGTGGTTGAGAGTCCACCGGCCGATGCAGGGAACACGGGTTCGTGCCCCGGTCCAGGAAGATCCCACGTGCCGCGGAGCGGCTAGGCCCGTGAGCCATGGCCGCTGAGCCTGCGCGCCCGGAGCCTGTGCTCCGCAACGGGAGAAGCCACAACAGTGAGAGTCCCGCGTACCGAAAAAAACAAAACAAAACAAAACATAAAACAGGAGCAGTATTGTAACAAATTCAATAAAGACTTTAAAAATGGTCGACATAAAAAAAAATCTTTAAACAAAGTTTCTTTAAGTTCTCTAATTCTAAGTAATTTTTTTGGTGATTGAAAAGAGACAATAGCCAGACTATAATGGTGGGCAGCAGTCAGCATCAGGGGTGAATCTGTTCAGCAGGGAAGTAAAGCTCATGTACTGAAACGGAAGTCCACATGGGTCTGAAGACGTGGTGTGGCACCTCTAAATGATGGGGAAGAATGTACTTCAGTTTTTCCATTTTATTTATACACTTAAGCGTAACATCTTTAAGAGAACACTTCAGAATTCTTACAAAGAACAAGTAGAGGACTATTTGTGATCTTGAAGGCAATATTCAAGGGAAAATGTATATTTTCAGATTTTAAGCAAAATCAGTGTTTAACTGTATCTTTGGCAAACAGAAAATTGTGAACAACATGGTATGCAGCTGTGTATGGAAAAACTAAAAATGGAATTGTAATTTGGTCTTAAATTAGAAACATATCTGAGTTTTGTTAACAAATTGAGTGATATTAATTTGTTTCTTTCATTCCTTAATTGTGTGTATATGTGTCAGAGAGACGAGAGAAGAAAGAGAGAGGGAGGGTGAAGGAGAGGGGGAAAGAAGAAAGAAGAAAGGAGGAAAGGGATTAAAGACAGGAGAGGGAGAGAGAAAATACATGACAACTAAACATAGATGTCACAGTTCATATGTGAACTTCATCCTGCCTACGGTTAGTCTAAGATGGCAGGAGCCCTTTATCTAGAAAGAGCAAATCACTGAAGTCCTTTCCAAATCGACTAAAGGCAGCACGTTTAAGAAAAACCTGACTTCTTAGCTGTACAATCTAATAGTGCTCCAGCCTTACCACTGCTTCCAATAACAGATGCACAAATACAAAACCAAACCATTAGAAAGTCCTGTGAGATATACAACTGTGAAAACTGTATTTGACTAAATTATAGAATCTAAGGACATAGAAGGGATTTACTCTTATTACCTGAGCTCAGTAATGGTTATTGAATGGCCATAAGATTCTCTCATTTAGGCCATACCCAACTGCAAACAGGCCAGCTTCCCATGAAGATTCAAGGACATCATATCCACAGCTCAAGAACAAGTCAATTTCATAGTACTGATCTAAGCAATCTAACACATTCTCTGGGAAGTTTATTTAATGTTAAAAATATGAACATGATTGGTACTCACATGTGCCCCTTAAGTCACACAAAATCAGAAAGGAAGAAATTTTTTAAAGTTTTAACCATTGTCACAATCTCAGATGCTACCAATTTAGTCCCTAAATGACTTCTTAATTCCCAAGAATTCCAAGTTGACTCTTTTTGTTCTATTTCTAAATTTCTAATCCCCTCAAGGGATTGTGCTACAGTAAACCTGGACCATTAATTTGCATAAGAATAACCCAAGAGCTTGTTGACAAGGATAGTTCCTTAACTCCATCCCAGTGATTCTGATTCAGTAGATCTGGGTTGGCATCCAGAAATACACATTTTTAATGAGAAATATCTAGAGTCTAGAAAACTAACTAGACTGTTCCTTGAGAAACGGTGGATGCCTCATTTCTGAGGGTCTTTCCAGTTATAGAATGCTTAGACCCTGTAGAACAGGAACGGGTAAAAAAAGGGCAGAGCAGTGTAAGCGAGTGATGATCTAGAAGAGGGACACATTATAAAGGTAAATGAAAAACCAATTCACTTATCAACACATATTGCCAATGTGTCAAGCACAGTACATGTAACTGGTGATAAAGAGATGAAAGGGAGCTCCCAATTTGCTGGAGGTGACAGATTATAAACAAATATTTATGAAGCAGTAATGTAGTGCAATAATGGAGATGTTTCTTCTTTGAGGGGAGGAAGTGAAAAGTGATCAGCTTTGTCAGAAGTAATACTTGGGTTAAAAAAGGACGAAGATGGGCTTCCCTGGTGGGGCAGTGGTTGAGAGTCCGCCTGCCGATGCAGGGGACACGGGTTCGTGCCCCGGTCCGGGAAGATCCCACGTGTCGCGGAGTGGCTGGTCCCGTGAGCCATGGCCATTGAGCCTGTGTGTCCGGAGCCTGTGCTCCGCAACGGGAGAGGCCACAACAGTGAGAGGCCCGCGTACTGCAGAAAAAAAAAGAACGAAGATAAGAAGAAATCTAGAATGCATTAAGAAAGAGAAGGAAGTAGAGAAAAGAATCAAAGCAGCTGATGCCACAGAAAGAGGACTAGAAAGGAAAAGTAGGAAGGTGGCTTGTAAAGTGAATAGAGCATATGAGAAATTGGCAAAGATTGAATTTTTCTCTATGTCCTTCGATTCAGTATACCTCTTAGGCTTTAATATCTCTTGCCTTTTGCTCTCAATTATTTTCTACCAAAATTTCTACTGCTTTCCAATTGAGTTCTTTGAAACAATGAGTCTATATTTTATCTGTTAAAGAAGCCAGATTATCAGTGTGTCTAGATAAGTAACTCATAGTATTATTACCATCCTTTTCTGTAGTTACTGGCTTCCAAATATTGAGATTTATCAGTCATTATTTTGGACAGTTTTTAAACACTTGATAATCGCTTAATGAAAATCCATTCACTGGTACTGCAAACAAAGCAAAACCAGGCCCTGATGTGTGTGTGTGTGTGTGTGTGTGATTGAAAAGGCAAGTTGACTGTTATATCCATCCATGGAAACAGTTTACCATCCTGAAGCCTTTAGTAAATTATGTGTAAAAATGCTATTCAGTTGCTAAACTTTTTGCTTCCACTGCTTTTGTTTTTATCTTTTTTTCCAAAAGAAAAATAACACTTCCACTCTTTTAACCAAATTTAGAAGAAGCATCTTATAGGAAAAGCAAGAGGATAACTCTTACTCATTTTTTTCTTCTTTATAAGAGTTTTTATTTATTTATATATAATTTATATACATGTATATATAGTTCACATATATGCATTTTATATAAATGTATAAATGTGATCATACGCATGCTTATTTTTAAATGAATTTAATTTTTCTTTTTCTATCTTTCTGTTTTTCTCTCTCCTTCTCTCCCTTATTATACTAACACATTCTGTTATCGCTTTCTAAGATGACCCATATTAAAACCTAGTGTCTTTGTCCACATTATCTCCACCGATATCGCTATACTCACAGACACACACAAATATCTGACTTTTTTCGTTGTTTATATATTTTGGCAGACAGATTGTTAATGTGGCCTGTCTCCTGATATTCCCACCATTTTATAATTCTCTTACCTTGAAGGGGTGGAATCTATGGCTTGCTTCTAATAAATTGAGTACAGTAAAGGTGATTGGGTGTACATGATTACATGTATGTGATTATCTTACCTGATGAAATACTGGCTTTTCCTTGCTGACTTTGAGGAAGCAAATGGCCATATTGGAAAAGCCCACATGACAAGGAATTGAGGGCAGGCCCCAGCTGACAACCAGCAAGAAACTTAGGCCTTCCATCCAACAACTCCCAAGGAGCTAAATGCTGCCAATAACCGCATGAGCTTGGTAGTGGATCCTTCCCAAGTTAAGCCTCAGATGAGACCCCAGCTCCAGGTGACACCTTGATTGCAGCCTTGTGAGAGCCTGGAGAGAGGACTCAGCTAAGCCATACCCAGACTCCTGACTCATAGAAACTGTGAAATAATAAATCTGTGATGTTTTAAGCAACTAAATGTGTGGTAATATTGTTATGCAGCAGTAGGTAACTAATCTACATGTAAGCGGGATTATAGCAGACACATTAAAAGGTAACTGTCTCATGGTGGTCCAGTGGTTAGGACTCTGTGCTTCCACTGCAGGGGGTGCAGGTTTGATCCCTGGTCAGGGAACTAAGATCCTGCATGTGGTGTAGTGTGGCCAAAAAAAAAAAAAGGTTACCATCTCAGTTTTACCTAAGACCTGATTACTTGATCATCTAGGCAGGATGTGCAAAGTAGAGGGCTGAAAACTAAATTTTAGACCATTTCCCAAACTTTTGTTTGGGACATAAAAGGATTGCAGTTGAAGAGGGCAGACTTGGAGATTGAAGAGAGGATTTCACTGGAGAGAGCTATCATCTGCTGAGGGTGTCAATTCCTGCTCCCCTGGGAGACTGGGTGTAAGGGCTTACCCCTCACCTCAACCCTACTGACAGGAACTTCAAAGAAGCCATTTGGAGAACTTGATACATGACCCCAGTGCTGACAGAGCTAACAGGTGAGAGAAGTGCTGAAGGGAACTGGGTGAACAGAAGACCAAAAGTGTATCTTTCCTGTGGATAAGCGTGGGCCAAACAGGAAAAAGTTGGCGTGGAGCTGTTATAAATCCTACCTAAAAGGACTCTCTGGAGTGGTAAAGGGGCCTCAGCAGAAGGAGGCTGAAGTGCACCAGCAGATGCCTGGGGACTAGGAAACTACCAGACAAAGATTTGCATCAGGCTAAGTCAAGTGAATTGCAGGAAGACAGGTCCAGTAATGGGAACTTCTCCAAAGAACCCAAAAACTATCCATTAACAGTAGTCAGCTTTAAACATTTGCCAAGCCCAGAGAGCACCAACTCAGGACAACTTAGTCACGTAGAATTTCTCCTGATCCTTTACTCATTTTCTTTCTTCTTTCTTCCTCTCCCTCCACTCCTTTGATGCTGGAGGAATCAGAAACCATGGTTAGCCAATTGTAGGCTCCAGGATAGAAACAGGCAGGCAGATAGCCTTCCCTTCAGCATCAAACCAGAGCTGGGGAGAGGAGGAGCTCTAACTTTGAAGTCTTTAATTATTACACTGACTGGACAGATTACTGAACTGAGTCTTTTTTAAGCCAAAATGATTGAAAGATGTTTTAATATCTAATAGTGGTAAACTACAAGTTTGCCCTAAATTTTATCCAAAAGCAGAAATTCTAACACTATACTGAAGAGTTTTGTAAGAGCAGCTATGGGTGAGAAATGCTGTCGATGAGTGCATGCTATAATGCTACTCTTTCGATGTTTTTCTGCACTTTTCTCCGTCAACTAAGCTTCATGGGAGTACGCACAAGTCATCTCATATAACTCTAATGCATTCATTCATGATGGTTTGTATGAATCATAAATCGATTTGACCTGTTAATGGGCACACTCTTTTCCTTCCTCAGGTCTTATTGCTTGTTTTGGTCCTTTGAGCAGAAATTTTGTTATTAAATGTGCAAAAATTAACATACAAAAATTTTTTAAAAATAATTTTTGATGGGAAAGAATTTATATTAAATGACTATATAAAAAACACAGGAGGGTTTAGCATTTCCTGGCATAACAAAAAATGCACAAATAGGGCTTCACTGGTGGCGCAGTGGTTGAGAGTCCACCAGCCGATGCAGGGGACACGGGTTCGTGTCCCGGTCCGGGAAGATCCCACATGCCACAGAGTGGCTGGGCCCGTGAGCCATGGCCGCTGAGCCTGCGTGTCCGGAGCCTGTGCTCCACAACGGGACAGGCCACAACAGTGAGAGGCCCAAGTACCGCAAAAAAAAAAAAAAAAAAAAAAAGCAGAAATAAGGGGCAAATAGGGGCAAATTGTCTTTAAAATGTCTTTAGAAGAACTACATTCACTCAGTACATAAGCCACTCCTTGCAAAGATGTTAGATATTAGATAAACTCAAGGAATCAATGAGGTTATAATCCCTTAGTGAATTACTGTTTTGTGATAGCAAGCAATATGCCAATTGCCTAAAAAAATTATTAACACAGCAAAATCTGACTTGTCCCTTTGTGTGGGGACAAATTATATGAGAAAATTCCATACCTATACTTTTTGAGAATTATTAAGAATAATATAAAATGCTATACATATTAAAATGAATAAGATATGATATTGAACAGAATACAGATAATTTTCTATTACTCCGGTTTGAAATCTCCTTAAATATTGTATGGAATTCAAAAAAATGCTTCCAAACAGTGGACGAAAAATAAACAAAAAGCAATACATGAAAAGTAAAGACTGAGAAGTCTATAAGATTGTGAAAGGAAGCATGGAGTGAGCCTGCAGTTGAATGGAGCGTTATGAAATACAAATAAAAAGAAGCTCTGAAAAAAAAGAAGCTCTGTTTCAGTGGAGGATGGTCAACATAAGGAATTTTCATCCCTTAGAGATAGTCTTGGAAATAATCTCAGAAACTTGTTTGAATTCACACATAAGAAAGATGGAATTTAATTTTAAATACAGAGATGTTATTATGCACAAAGTACGTGCCAAAGATTTTGATATATTTTAATAATCAAGTTTATGAAACATGGTCTTTACTTTCATGTGACAAAATTTTTAAGATAAATAAATGATTGGGTACATTACTTATCAACAATTGCATTTGCTGTTAAAACAACACTTTTGTCACTGTCAGAGACAATATACTGAGATAGATGTGAGTCTCCCTGTATGATAGTTTTCCTGTTGTTTTATTAGATTAAGCAATGTCATTGTTAATCTCATCATGATCGTTTTAGATGCAGCTTAAGTAATTTTTTCAGGAAAGGCAGGCTTTTTTTCTTCTTCTTGTAAACTTAAAGAGCAGTTTTTAATCTATACTGCTTACTTAGCCCTTATGATTTGTTGCCTTTCTTTCATTCATTCATTCGACAAATATTTGGACCACTATGCTGAACGCTTTTAATATTGCTAGTTATATTTTATGGCTATGAATTTATGGCAGTATCCAACCCTTAACTAAACTGTGGGCTCTATCAGCTCAAAGAAATATACATATATATTTATTATGCACATATATTACAATTATATATCTAATATCTACATATATAGGCTCTCTTTAACTATAGCATAACATCTGGAATCAGACTTGTGTTGTTCAAATTCTGGGTCCACGATTCACTAGCTGTGTGATTTTGGTTAAGTTATTTGACCTGAGCCTAATTTTCAAGTCCTCCAAATTAGGATAATAAAATACATAGTTCAGAGGTTATAACGAATAGTAACAGAGATGATGTGTGTCATGCTGTTTGGTACATAATTGATGTATAACACACATGCCAGTTACTCATATTAAAGTAGGAAGGTAGCAAAAACATTTCTAATGTAACATAATGCCTTAAATTCAGAATATAGAAATCAGGGCAGCCCCAAAAAGACCAGCAATAGATAGAAATTTTAGGAAAACATGGGCGCTTGAGGACTTACTGTCTCATTTGTAAAACCTTTAAAAATAGATAACATTTTCTTTATTTTTTTGTTTGTTTCTTGTTGCTGTTGTTTTTTTGGCCATGCAATGGAGTATGTGGGATCTAGTTCCCTGACCAGGGATCGAACCATGCCCCCTGTATTGGAAGGGCAAAGTCTTAATCTCTAGACTGCTGGGAAAGTCCCAAAAATAGATAACGTTTTCTTTGAAGTCCATTCAAATCCTACCATTCTTTGATGCTTTCACTAAAAGAGTACTCCAGCTTCTAATCACGAGGGGTAGCATCAGTCTGATATACAAAGTGTGCAAGTCGTGTGATGATAAATTCATAATCCTTTAAGCACCTATCTCCTTTGTGCACTCATTGCCTGCTTCTCTAAGGTGACAAGACACAGTTAAATAAAGCTTAGAATGAAAGAATGAAGTAGTGCCAAAAAATAAGGCATTTTTTATTACTAAAGGCAGAATATTGAATTACTGGAAAAGAAGTAGGTAACCATGTCACAAACAAGCCAATGTTATTCATTTGGAATACATTTGCTAGGCAATACTTTTACCATAGTGATTCAGGAAAACATAACTGCCAAACATTTTCTCAAACACTTGAAAAGGAAAAAAAAAGCTCTGTGGAAGACAGATGTTGGCTAATGGCTATTCTCCTTTCTCCCCTCACCTCCAGCCATAAGTCACTTATATCACCTTTAACTTTACAGTGTTTAAACCTTTTAATATTTTCACTATGGAGAAAGGATTATAGTTTCTTAAATCCCTGTAGCCTGTAGGAAGTTTTTTTTTTCCTAATAAAATGCATTTGAATTATTTGTGTAAAATTAATCCCAATCTCCACACAGATAGTAAAGGATAGTAACAGCATTATCTGGATTTCATTTCAACTGCTTCTTTCAGCTTAATTGCAACAAATTCCATCATCCTTTCCAATTCGATTGTGTTTCCATCAAATATTTTTGAATCCTAATCTGTGCCTTGGAGGAAAACTTTGCTTATTGGCCTCAATATAATTATCAACAGCTATCCATGAAGTATAGCATATATTGTACAGATATTTGGACTGATCATCTATTGTACCAGAAACTTTAAAGTGTGTCTTGTTTCACATATGATTTGTCCTCTAAAAATATCGGTAGACACTGTTAACTTGGCAAGAGAGGGAAAGAAAAGAAGTAATAATTAGATGCGGGTGGGTGAAAGGGAGTGGTACTCAGTGTTTGAAAGGCAATTTTGGACCATCACTATTTATAGGAAAAGAGAAAGGGTCAGAAGCAATGGGAATGTCATAATTTGACATCCAAAGAAATTAACAGGAATAAATAAGCAGAAAGGCCCTATAATGATTCCTCTCATCTGGACAGTTTTTAGTTCCCTTTCTTCAAAGCTTATTAAAGGTAAAAGAAATAATTTCAATGAGAATCAAAGAAATGCAGCTTGTTAGTTTATCCTTTCTATTGGCAACCCATGAAAGAGACCCAAATTAGGAGTGTGACCTTAAAGGAGTTATTTCACCTTCTACACTTCAGTTTTCTCAACTAGTGTTCTGACTAGAAGGTTGCCACTGTCTACTCCAGCTCTAATTTCTAGGATTTTTACATGCATGAGTGATTTGGCTGTCAAGAGAATTTTGTCATCCAAACAACAGATTAAATTAGCTATAGCAATTTCTAAATCAGCCAAGCAACTATTTGGGTTTTGTTTTGCTTTAATTTTTAACTAACTAGGCTTTCCTATTAGTTGAAGAGAATATACATATAAAGAAGTGGAAACTGATGCAGCCTCAGAGACTTGGATTTAAAAAAATTCCCAAGAGAACCAAGCAAAAATAAATAATAGAGACACAAGATGATGGAGTGCTGTTCAGAATTTGAAATACAACTTTGAAGATATTAGTGTTTACAAGAATGAGAATCTATTTAAAAAAGCAAGAGGATATAAATGACCACAAAAACCTAATTTTTCTTTTTAACAAAATAAATTTCAAATGGAGTCAACCAAATCTATATCTCTGAGAGTAAGAGGGGAGAAACTAGGGAAATTCAGAACAGGAAATTAGAACATAGTATAAGCTCAAAAAGTATTTGTTGAATGAATAAATAATAGGTTTACCTGCTATTAAGATGAAAAAATAGAGCTTTTGTTCAGAATGTCCCCATCAGAAGTCAGAATCTTTGAGGTTATCATGAATGTTTCCTTATTCTGAAACATTGGCACTCTCATGACCTATCAGCAAACAACTAGTCTATTAATTAAAAAATGCATTCACCGACAGCTCCCTCTCTTATAGTGGAGAACTCTGATGAGGCTCTACTCCCTTGCTCTCAGCCTCAGACTGCCTATCTTCTACCCCATGAGGATGTGTTTATGCATTGTCAATCCCAAAATCCATCTAGAAAAATTGAACAAGTAGAAGTGGTTGACTTAATGTTGTTTTTATTGATTTTTCTATAATTCAATAATAGAATGGGGTTGTGAGTGAGACAAGTATGAAAATTTGATTTGGTTAGATACAATCATGGGTTATCAATCAACACACATTTATCCCCCACCTAACATATGAAAAGCACTTGGCTTAATACACAGGCCATGACCAAGGAGCTCACAATCCATACTATTTATGGAGATAACTATAAATATATAACAAGGTAAGAAAAAACTTTGTAATTCAAGAGTACTAAATGAGTAATTGGCCAATAATTACACGACACACACACACACACACACACACACACACACACACACACATAGTTATTCTCTGAGTTGAGAGGAGGATAAGATCCCGTGGGCTATAAAGAGCTGCTAATGTTTCTTGGAGAATGGTCTTGATTTAGACTTTGAAGAATTAGTGGTCTAGTTATCAGGGAAAAATGAATTTATATAAACAGATTTTATATAAATTTGAACTTATATAAACAGATTGACATTATCAAATATTTTAGAGTAGATAACATTGACTATACGATCAAAGCTACTTAAAACAATGGCACACTGTAGAGGAAGCAAGTAGAATTTGAAAGGATCATTGTGAAAAACCAGCTGGAATTAGAATCAGATGTAGTGATTCCATCCTTAACAATCCTATTATTAAATTTTCAATCTGACTTATTTTTAAAACACATGCTAACTCAGCAATGAACAAAGAGAAAACAGGAATGGAAAAACTGGCAGATAAATAATATAGAATTATTAGAAAGGTGAACTCTAGAAGGAAAAAAGTGTTTCAAAAGTGATCATGTTTAAGATACACGGATCATATTTGGTCTTTATGAAATGCTCTTAAAGTAAAACTTGACTTAGATTTAGACTCCAGAACTATCTGTGACACATCCCAAACCAGGATGGGTGTAACATGTGACTTCCTGACTCTTAATTTATTCTAAACTATACTTCACAAAGTTGCAACTTTACTAGTAAATGAAAAAGTGATTATGTCCAGGCCTTAAAATTAACTTAAATACTAACTTAGTGAAAATCCACTATTTCTCAATAATGAGAGTTAATTGTTTTAAGATTAAATTGTTCTCTGGATTTTACATCATGATTACAAAACTTCTTCTTAGACCTCCTTTAATAGATATATATTTTAAGTAATCTCTTTGTTTTTTTCAGTCTTAAAAAGCTGTTTTAACCTTTGTCTCTGCTTTGCTTTTTGCCTTTTCCTTCCTGAAATATTGGTCTTTTTAATCTTTTTTAAACTACACCATAGCAACTAATGGGTGGGGCCACTTGGAAACATTTTTGCCATTGGTCTTAGTGTAATTGAAAGACTGGTGATAAATATTTAAATTCATTTCTCCATATCAAAGGAACAACAAAAGAATGAATGGGAGGAAAGAAAGAAAGAAAAAAAGAAAAGAAACAAAAAAGAAAAACATGGAGAATTTTTATGAAATATAGAAGATGACCATATGTGCTACATTTGGGTATATTGGCCTGTTTTAAAAACAATCACAACTAAGCCCAGGCACCACAACTACTGAGCCCATGTGCTGAAACCACTAGAGAAAGCCCGCACACAGCAATGAAGACCCAACACAGCCAAAAATAAATTTTAAAAAAAAATAATAAAAACAATCAAAGATACATCACTTCTGGTTATGAAGTGATGGAAATGGTCCCTGACTTGTCCTCCCAACAAAAACAACTAGAAACTGCGCAAAATATATGTCAACGATTTTCAGGCACTGAACAACAGGAAGTTCAGTACTCTGATCCCTCAGGGAAAAGAAACATAAACCTGAGTCCCATGTTCATTTTGATTCTCTGCCTGGCTTTCTTGGGATGGTGCAGAGAAGTGGAATCAAAGCTGAACAGCCTTATTGCTAAACTGAGGAAGTAGAAAGTGGAGTTTTAAGCTGCTAAAGTAGCTGGAAATTTCAGCGTACTAAACAAGAGGTAACTGCACTAGTGGCCAGAACTATAACTTATCATCAAAAACAGTGGGACAGTGGAAACCAGACAATGAATAACATCTTTTAGAGTGATGAAAAAATATGTGTGTGTGTGAGTGTGTGTGTGTATATGTATATATTCAACTTAAATGTCTATAACCAGCAAAAATTACCTTAAAAAAATGAGGGTGAAATGAAAACTTGTTGTACAAAGGAAAGCTGAAAGAATTTATCAAAAAAGAGATGTGCTTGGGCTTCCCCGGTAGCGCAGTGGTTGAGAGTCTGCCTGCCGATGCAGGGGATACGGGTTCGTGCCCTGGTCCAGGAAGATCCCACATGCCGCAGAGCGGCTGGGCCTGTGAGCCATGGCCACCGGGCCTGCGCTTCCAGAGCCTGTGCTCCGCAACGGGAAAGGCCACAACAGTGAGAGGCCCGCATACCTTAAAAAAAAGTTATCAGCCAAGAAAAATTTAAAAACCAGTGAACATCTCCTATATGTCATAGAATAAATATTGCAATATCTGTTGCTAAAAAAAAAAAAAAAAAAGTGATTTTTTTTTTTTATGTCTATCTGGAAAGGGACTGATCATAGTAAATACCTGGAGAAAGAATACAAACAACATATTAGAACATACTAGAGTGTATTGGGTGAATGAAAGTTGTAGGCTATTATTATCTGATGGATTAGTAATTTTTAAAGCAGCTCATAGGCTACTATGAAAGATCTAACTTTAGCACCTTGCAAGCTCCAAATTCATCCAAATTAGGGGGGAAAGTTTGAAATGTTTGCTGTCAAATACTGACTCCATAACTTTCAATATCAGAAATTTTGCATTTATATTCTCATGAACTTGGGATAAGTACATGATCAAAATGGATTTCTGGGCAAACTGTAATCATAACACAGTTTTAGCTTTTAAAACTAAAGAATTAAAATGGGAATGTTCCTTTCACAATTATTACCAGAAGCTTTTATCCCTAGACATCTTTCTAATACTTACAAATAGTGATAACCAAACTTGAGAGAGAGCTGAGTTTTTGCAATGGAGTTTGACCAAAGTAGGCACTCAATGAGGTATGTGTTGACTAATAAGTGTTTAATTAAATGAATTTAATAAACCAACACTAGAGTAAGAGCCAGAAGACTCAGTTCTACTCAAAATCACATCATCTCTTTGAGATTTTATTTTTTCACATATAAAATAAGAATGATAACACTTACCTATCTCACAAGGCTTCTGTGAATATCAGAAGAAATATTAGATGGGAAAGCAATTTAAAACAGATGGAAATATAAACGAATCCTTTTAAAGATAATAGGAAAAAGCCACATTTTTGACTACTTACAAACAACGAGTCAATAGTAACTTCATTTAGTTGAAACATTAAGAAGTTCAGAGGAAACTGGTGCTTGTAAAAAAGTGCTCACTGTAGAACTGAATGAATACACCTCTGGAATGTGAGCTTCACACAGACTTTTGTTATCAACCAGACAAAGAGGTGACAATAGTTCCTTTATTTCTTAGATTTATTGCACTAACTTAAGCAGGGTTGTTTTCTGCGTCTGGGGAAGGAAAGGATTTTGCAAGAAATGTGTTTTAATCAAATGA